>NW_027526295.1:259761441-260361441 GCF_048455015.1 Haemaphysalis longicornis | reverse complement strand
GGCCTAAACAATGAGAAAAAGTGAAGCGAAAAGCCGACATCAAACGGCCAGCCACGGTTGGCTGTTCCCAACTCGTGCACACGCCACTGTGACGAGAGAGAGTGGCTGGCGGGTTGGGAAAACGGGCGCGGGACGAGGCGGTTCCAAGCTTCTCCGTCGCTTCCTTCTTCTTTGGCTGAAAAACGTGGGGAAGAAAGCTGGGAGGCGAGAGCCCTCGAGCAGAGCACCTGAAATCTCGAGACCTCGGAAGGCAGCTCGGTTACCCCTGAGAACAATGAGAAATAACGGAACAAGAGGCGGCGGCTACGGCCCTCAGGAAGTGCGGGAGCTGTTTGCCTTCGGAATAAGAGGACATCACTCTCGAGAGAGAGAAACGAGGAAGCGCTTTTCGCTTTTGCCTGATGCCACGCAGCACCCGTGTCGGCGAGGCGCAGCGTCAATGCCTGTTCCGCGTTTTCTGTCGGGCCATATATTCCACTTTTCCAAAATATTAAAGTAAATGCTCTCGGAGCGGAAACTAAAACAAAGAGGAAAGCGGGGATCATACTGTGGCGTTGGAAAGTTTCCCGCGGTGAAAAGGAAGGCAAACAGCCTCTCAGATTTCGGTTCAAGGGGCGCGCCACCCAGCAACTCGGGGGAAAGCAAGCGAAAATGGAAAAGCGAGACGGAGAGCGGGGGAGGCAGCACTGGGCCGTCAAATTCGGCAAAAGCGAGAGCTCGCACACGGCCCACTCAGCCTCTTGGGAGCAAAAACAACCGAAATCAGTCACCGGGGAATGTCATACGGAAAAGCACACATTCTCCGCAGCGCGCGCTGATTGCGCAGACTTTCCGAGTGGTTTGAAACAAAGCGACAATGAAAGCAAACCGAGACCGCTGCGTTGGGGAATGCGGGGAGTGGGCGGGAGGAGGGGAGGTGGGGACGGGTTCGCGAATAGTTTGAGAGGAAAGAAGGCGATAGACCGAGAAAAAATGCTGCAGGCAGAGTGAAATTTCAGCGGGAGTAGCAGCGGAGGGAGGATGGTGTAAGAGTGGTGCTGGAAGTTGGAGCAGTGGCGCGCAAGCTCCCGTGGTGGAAAGCCTCGGCGAGAGCCACCCGCAGTTCCCATGGCAGCCAGCGGTGGTGCCGCCGAAGGGGCAGCAACAGTGCCAAGGCGGCGTTTTATTTCCGTGCCTCTTCATTTATTCAATGCTTCTCTGCTCCGGTGATCTTGTTGCAACCCCGCAGGAGACGGAGCCCGTTGATCGCTGTTAACTCTTGCCGTCGTGTACCATTCGCGCTTTGGAGTAAGCGCCAGACACATGCATGACTGCGCCATGTATGCGATGCACGAATGGTCGGAAATATGGCTGCCGCGAGTAGCCGCACGCGTGACTTTGAGACACATGGTCCTAGAGCCACTAATTAAGCTACGCTTGATCTAGTGGATCTATATGGTCCGATGCGTGCGTGCGATGTATCGTCGGCATGGAGGAAGAAAATTTTTCTTCATCCATGATCGTCGGCTTCGCTCCGCCCACTGTTTTCGCTCCATGGTTGCCTCCCTGTTTAGGCGCACTCCGAACGATTTAGATACGCGCAAGAGAACTCCGGACAGGAAAAAAAAACATTTATCAACTTGAAATAACAATGAGTAGTGCTATTGCGTTATATATTTGAGTTTATATGATCAGTAAAGTGGTGTGGGGTCGTCCAGAACCGACTATGCCGCTCGTCCGTGCTGTTGGTACCGCTGGCAACATGTCTGCATTGTCGGCGGAGAGCGCGTGAGCGCATCCCGCGCTGCTCCCTTCAATATGTACTCGGAACTGCCGCTAGCACCTCCTCGAGGCTTTGTAAGAAGCTTTCACAGTGACGTCATTACGACGACACCATCGGGCTCTCATTGGCTGCGGCCGCACGACGGTCGCAATGACCGTACGATTGCATCTGGCTCGCCAGTCACACGTCGGGCACATGAGCTGGTCGCGTGCAATCGCGTGCTCCATTCATCCGTGTGTCTCGCGCTATGCTCTAGTCGTGCACGTGCCTCGCGCTTAAAGGCACTCAAATTTTTAAAGACGATAGTCTTTCTTGGGCTACTTAAACCCAGAAATTTTGGTCTGTCTGTATGTCTGTATGTCTGTCCGTCTGTCTGTCTGTGACTCGATTCAGCCAACCGGCCAAAGCAAGACTATTCCTGCGCAATAGTCTTATATAGTCACAGCTAAATCTACCCGTCTATGTCCGGTGTAAGGTTCATACTTGCCAACATTGTTGAAGAAGAACAAGACATTACGCAAATATGAGACAACCAATCAATACAGAAGTGATATTTGCAGTGTTCCTTTATAAAAAAATCAAACATGCTTGACTTTTGCGAAATTAAATACTTCATCAACTGCAGAAAAAAATTCACTCCGCCGTCGCCTGCTGTCGCCCGCGCCACTATAGCTTCTGGCGCCATTTTAAGAAATCAACCGGCAACAGTTACGCAAGGTTCCACTAAATAGGTTTCACGTTCTGCTTGCAATGCACGTGGAGTAGGGAAACGCGGTTCTATAAACGCTGAAGTAGGGCGCCTCGATTAACGCGCGTCTTCGGCGTACGGCAGCGTTCGCATCGTGACACCCGGTTTGGAGCAGTGGAACGCGGGAAATTTAAAATGATTTAAGCAAACCTTTGGCGTCTTTACCTTGGGAAGAGCGCCACGCAAGAGAAAAAACATGAGAGGTGAGCGGGAAAGCGAAGGGAGGCATTTACTTCGCAAAAGCCGATAAAGACTATCGTCTTTTGACGACATTTGCAACGAAAGTAGCAGATACGCGGCCAATTTTTTTCTTTGTTTGACTATCATCCAAATAAGCAGTCTATGCTCTTAAAATCACCATGTCGAAATCCTAAGCTTAGTAATCACAGAGCACGCTAGGTACCGTCGTTCAAAGTACCTCCGAGCAGACGACGTTTGCACCTGTCGGAGAGTCGCCTAAACAAGTTCCGAGCGGCCTGTGACGGAGGTTGGGGAACCTGTCCCGTGAAGCTTGCGCTTCTCCGGCGACTTGCACCGCGTTCCGCCGGGCGCGGGGATGCGTTCGCCCTGGTTTTCTTTGCTACACCACCGCCCTGTACCACAGTCGTCATCACATGTTTAAAATTAACCGCATACGTAGCAATTTACGCTATTTTTTTTTCAATGCTATAAAAGAGATTAAATGCCTACAAAGTATTCACGCGCTTGCGAAAGTTTTGGAAGTTGCAAAACTTTTTTTACTTGAAAATAATTTATTTACTCAAAGAAAAAAATAGCCCGAAATGCTTACTTGCCTTAAATTTGTCATTCCTATTGAATCTACCACAGAAAAAAAAATTACAAATTCTTGACCACTTGCAATTCTACGTCCAATATTTGCCACATTTGGGCTCGCCCAACGCCACCTCCATCCTTAAGACCTTTCCAAACGCTTGACGACCTAACTAGAGTTGTTGTGCACGCGGGTATAAACATTTGTGCGACTTTTGCCCTACTGGCTAAGTGTACCAAAATCAGCCTTTTATCGTAGCAACAAATACATCCACACAATTATCCGCTGTCGTATTCGCGAAGTGCGAAGGCTAACGAAACTGCTCCTCTCTTAAAAATAATCTAGATTTTTGTTCAATTCCCAGTGAAGTATTTACTTAGGTAGAGCGTTAGATTTAGTTTACTTGAAAGTCTTGAATGTTCTCAACAGCACATGCCTTTAATGAAACTAAATAACAGCGGTAGATAGGGAACGTGTTCGTGTTTTAATGCATCATTTAGCTGTGAAAGCTGGCCTATAGATTCAGACCACTTTTATAATTTGATTCTTGATGTGCAGCAAGGCGAAACATACTGGGCCGATATTCACGAAGCTGTTTGTACGTGACGTATAGAAAAAATAGGGATTGATCTCCGCCCGCGTGCGGTTTGTTCCTTTCAAAGAGAGCACTGTGATAGCCGAGGCACCGGCTAACGAAAGCTGCTTTTCAATATCGTACGAGCAAGTAGCTTTGTAAATCAGGGTCCGCTGTTTTACTCGCAATGCCAAGGACTGCTACCCCGGCAGTTATTCTGATAGAAAAAAATTACTGTCGGTCGGTGTACTTCATCTCGATTGATAGCAACGTGATGTCGGAATTGCGCCTAACTCCATTATCGTTGACAAACGTTAGTGGAAGCTCTTCTGTGGAAATAACAGTGCGAAACGCGACGCTACCACGCGCATTCGAAGGCGGCTCTGAGCGGCCGCCTGTTCTGGCGCGGCCGCTAGCCCTCCATCACGTACGTCACGTCGGGCCGCCGGTAATGCCCGCCTTTTCTATTGACTTTCGGTTCCGAAAACGCCAATGTCGCGATCCGTTAGTGTCACCCGAGTTGATGTTTGAAACGCAATATTTTCCATTTCGCACTCTCTTTATGTGTACTATTAGGTGGCATTATTTTTACGTTGTCGAAAATTTGAGTGCAGTTGGCCTTTAAGCGTTTAGGCACTTGCAAGCTGCACAACTGCGGCGCAAGGAGCGGCCAAATCAAATGAGGCTCTTGGATCCTCATGGTCGTAGGCGTAAAGTTTCTTACCAAATGCACTAGCGAGCAAAGTGACGATACAACACCGTGCCACCGTGGGAGTTACGGAAAAAGTATATAGATTCCCGCATTCTTCGTAATTGGCTTGGTTTGTAACGTTTCAGCGAATGTGAAAAAAACGTACAGAGTGCGGCAAAATCGACGATAAAGGTGTCTGAAATGGTACCTTTATGGCTATAACTTGCGGGGGGGGCAGTTGCAAACGCTTTGAAGAGACTACGCCCTCGGGGTTCCTGCCTAACGATGACCCCCTCAAGAGGCAAGGACAGGCTGTTATTAATAAGACTTAGGCAAACGCAACCAACACACCAGACATCATACGTAAATGGTACGATGGAGTCAAGTCCTCTACATCGGCACCCCCCGAGAACCTTCTGCAGCGTTCTGCGCTACTTCAGTAGTGCAGGACCCTTCGCCATTTTATGGCACTGCACGGGCTACAGCTGGGAGTAGGGCTGCCTACTCAATAATTGGCAAGCCTTCACTGACCTAAATGGCCATCCCGGTTTAGTCCGCAGCGAACCATCTTTTCTCGGTGACATTTGCCGCTACACGCTGAAAAGCGGTCTCTCTGAAGTGGTCTGAGGCTAGCGTGACAACCAACCCCGCAATATGGCATCCGACTGAAGGAACGAGGACGTGCCACACAACCACCTCCTACCTAGAACGCCTACGCGTCCATCTCTCCCTGAAGCTACGAGCACACTCATTGAATACAGACAATCAATCAATCACTTAACATAGAAAGTAAAAACACGCCGGAGTAGTAAAATGAGGCGCCCTTTCTTCCATTTTGTGTTTCTTTAGCGGGAGGCTTACGTGAGAATTTATCGTCTGCGATGCTGACGGGCCAAGCCAGCTAACTATATTTCGTCTGTTGAATATCCCGCGAAGAGTTATTTTAGTCGTTTCATTATTATATGAATAGGACAAATTATCAGATCAGTTGGATTATGAGCTCGACGTGGCTACTATGCATGCCCGTTAGAGTTGTGAGGTTTTTTTAGCACGCCAGTGTGCTATTGTGCCGCCGATTTTCTCTTTTCGCCTTGGCTTTTCGTCGTCGGAAACGAGGCTATCTCCTGCAGGCCGCCGGCCAGCCACGATACCCCGACGGAGCGGTTCGCGCTCGCACGACTCCTCCTGTAACAGTCAACAGCGAGTTGCTTCGTGGACCAATGAATACTTCCATTCCGCATACCCACATTATTATTGCAGTATGCGTGTTATTGGGCTGTGAGTTTCGTGCGGTGACTCGTGAATCTGGGTGCGTGGGCGTAAAGACATCATCTGCATGGATGAGGGATCAGATCGTATACACTTCCTTAGGCTCCTTTTCGAACTTTCGCGTGTCGCCTGCGTGGGCGCCGTGCGTGCTTTCGGCCTACGGCCTTGAAACCCCCGACGCAGATTTGCTGAGGGCCTAAACGCTGGTTGGCCCGCGATCTTTACGCCACGCACGCCTAAGCGCTGGGGAGCTGTAAAATCAATCTGCTGCACTGATGGGTATCGAAACTAAAGATAAGTTTGCTTGTTTTGGCTCGAAAAAGAGGACGCGAAAAGTTAGAACGATTAGCCTTGCGAGCTGCGCCCGTTTTCTCTCTGCAACACTTCCGCTTAGCAAGTTGCCATAACCTTTTGCCGCACATCTGCTTAGCAACTCGACATTTTTTTTTTTTTTGACGTTGTGGCGATACCTAACCTAAACGTAAACGCGGCGGCACGTGGTGGCGTTGTCGAGTCGGTTGCCGGTCGATTGATCCGGTCGATTGACACGGCGTCCTCGCGTCCGTTGACTAGAGAAGCGAAGTGCTCCGCAGGGTGCCTGATGACCTTACATGGGCTATCATGGATGGTAACGGCGCCAGTCTTTGGCGTCGTGACGCATGACAGCGTGCGTTCAATGATGGAGTGACGAAACTCGGTCTTGAAGGGCATTGAAGAGGACACGAAGCGCCGGTGTTCAGCGAACGGCACGTGAGGCGACCGGCGCACCTAGGGTACTCGGGGCTAGCGAGTAGTTGAAAATTTCGCCTGGAATTCGCAAGGTTGTTCTGAAAACCAGCTCCACACGGCCCTCCGTAGTGCTGTGGGGAGACCACGTAAAACCAGCGGTAGCCGCTTTGTCGAGGGCGTGAATGAATTCGACCTCAGCAATGAAGCATTTACCTGTCGGTGAAAGCCCTCAGTGATGTCGTTAGCGACCGGATGAGGGGCCGACGTCGCGTTGGGATTGATACACGGCAAGCAAAAAATGTCCGCCTATCGGCTTGCTTCACTCTAACTATCGTCGGTAGATAATAGTACAATTCGGGGCCCCTGCCACGTAACTCCTGTCTCATCCGCCCACCTCTCGCGCTGTCCCATTTGTCTCCCTTCTGCCTTGACGAATGCGATGGAGGTTCGCTCAATTCAAACAGATTTTCCTTTTCCCGCGTTAGCACTGATAATGTGCCCTCTGTTGGGACGGCGGGCGCCTTCTTTATTAATGCGTAGCACCTTCACAGCCAGGACCCTGTAACGCCCTGCATTTTCACAAAAATCCAGATATGGTGGAAGTTCCCCCTGTAATCGCTATATTAGCGCAAATGGAGGTAACTGGTCGCACGGAATTTTAAACAACTCAAAAACAGAAAAAAATATAAAAAATTACGGGAAATGGCGAAATGTGTAACGCCCTGCATTTCCACAATAATGCAGATTTCGCGAACGTACCACCTGTGATCGCTATAATAGCATAAATGTAGGTAATTGATCGGGCAAAATTTTGAAAAACTAGAAAGGAAGAGAAAAATATTTTAAAATAAGGCAAATGGCAGAACCTATAACGCGAGGCATTTCCATAATAATAATCAATCAATCAATCAATCAATCAATCAATCATGTTTATTTACGTGCCCAGGAACAGCCAGAGGCCTGAGTGCTGGCATAATAATAATAATAATAATAATAATAATAATAATAATAATAATAATAATAATAATAATAATAATAATAATAATAATAATAATAATAATAATAATAACACGAAGAAGAAGAAGAAGAAGGCTTTATTTTTTCAGCAGACGGTGTTGCAATGCCTGCTGACGGGGCAGGAGCTAAAGGCATTGAGTGCCTGACGAGGGCTCCTGACCCTCTCGGGTTTACAACAGAGGAGTTCACAACAGAGGACACTCTTCAATCAAATATATATAGAAAAAAAATAGGTAAATTAAGAAAAATACAAAAATCGTACATTTCCAATAATGAGAATCACAAGTTATACAATATGCATAAAACATCTTTCTGCAATACCTGTTACTAGCAGATACAATAGAAAACGACACATTTCTTGTCTGAGTGTCCGTTATGTCCATAGAAAAAAATCACGCGTACACACTATACAGTTTAAATTCCTTAGAATGAGACAATGATGCAGATTACGCAAAAGTTTTACTTGTAATTGTTATAATAGCGTAAATCGAAATAATTGCTCGAACAAAATTTCAAAAACCAAAAAATAAGAAAAATATTTTCAAAATACGGAAAATGGCAGAACCTAAGCGCATGGCATTTTCACAATAATGCAGATTTCGCGAAAGTTCCAAATAAAATCGTTATAATAACGTAAATGGAGACAGTTGATCGGGCAAAATTCTGAAAAACTAAAAGATAATAAAAATATTTTTAAAAATGCGAAAAATGGCAAAACGTATAACGCGTGTCATTTCGACATTAATTTAGATTTCGCCAAAGTTTTACTTGGAAAAGTTATAACAGCGTAAATTACGATAATTGGTCTAACAAAATTTTGAGAAACTAACAAAATAAGAGAAATGCAGAATAATTGCGGGAAATGGCGAACCGCGTAACCCCCTGCATTTCCACAAAAATGCGTATTTCGGGAAAGTTTCACCTGTAGTCGTTATAGTAGCGTAAATGGAGTTAATTGGACAAACGAAATTTTGAAAAAATAACAAACAACAAACACATGAAAAATACGAAAAATGGCAAATCGTGTAACGACCTGCATTTCTAAAATAGTGCAGATTTGGCAAATGTTTTCCTTGTAATAGTTATATTAGCCCAAATTGACATAATTGGTATAACAAAATTTTGAAAAACTAAAGTAATAAGAAAAATATAATATAATTGGCGAAAATGGCGTACTGTGTAACGCCCTGCATTACCACAACAAAGCACATTTTGCGGAAGTTCTACCTATAGTCGTTATGTTAGCGTAAATGAGATAATTGGAAGAATGAAATTTTGAAACACTAAAAAAAACAAGAAAACTATTAAAAAATATGGGAAATGGCGAACCGTGTAACGCCCTGCATTTTCGCAAAAATGCAGGTTCCGCGATAGTTCCAAATGTAATCTTTATAACAGCATAAATGAAGATAATTGGTTGAACGAAATTTTGGAAACTATAAAACCAGAAAAATATTAAGCAATTACGGAGAATGGTAGAGCATATAGCAACCTGCCTTTTTAAAATAATACAGGTTTAATGAGTGTGTTTCTTCTAATCGTTATAATAGCGTAAATGAAGATAATTGGTCGGACAGCATTTAGAAAAACCAAAAAATTTGGCTGTAAAAAACTCACTCAAGACAAGCGGCGTAAAAATGCTACGCATTAGTAGATAATTCCTTGAATTTCTGCAGAATTTTTGGTTTTTTATGTGCCTTGAAAAGCATAAGCAGACTCCTTTCGTTGTTATCTCACCACTCTTGTTGTGTTTGCAATTATTTCGTAACTTGGCAGCATTTTTAACGGCGTACCTGTCCATGGATATGATCCAGCAGATCGTCTCCGGAGACAAACGGAGCGTAGGCCAACAATGTTAAGAGTGAGCTAAAAATACAAAAAAAACCTGCAGAAATTCAAAGAATATTCCACTAATGCGTAGCATTCTTATTCCGCTTTTCTATAGAATGTGAGTAATTACAGCCCTATACCAATATGAGTAGCGACGGACGTATTATTTCATTCTTTCTAAATTTTCTCATGTTTACTTCACTAATTATGTTGTTTTTTTTCAATGATCTAAGGCATACCGCAGAATTGGTCCGTTTACGATATTTTTTATTCGTATTTCCAACGTTCTCTAGCGGTCTGTTTCATTTATTCTTCGGTTTGGAGGGTGGGGGGGGGAGTTGTATAAGACACATATTTTTGATTTGGGCAGATAATTCCTGCTAAAAAAACTTAGGGTGATTTCTCTGTTATAGGAATCGGTGAAACACGAAAGTGAAATGTGCAGCGAAATCTGCAGCTGAGCATGATTTGCGGATCGGTGGCTGTCTTGTGGGTGTGTTTGGCGAGCGACGTCCCGCTGGCGGGTCACTTCGGCAAAGGTGTACTGGCGTCATTTCCGTGACGGATATGACTTCAGTGAAATCTTGGGGTATCGCGGCATAAAACACTTTCGTGTTAAAATATAAAACCTGAAAACGAACAACCCGAAGTATAACGTACTCCTTAGTACTAAGGGTTGCTTCCCCGCAAGAAGACCATATGTGCAGGGGTGCACCCTTTACAGGCCGCTTGCTTCCTTGTACTGGCGTCACTTCCGTGAAGGGTAAGGATGTAAGTGAAATCATCGTGAATCCCGAAATGAAACACTTTCGTGTTAAAATTTTATTTTTCTTAAGTTTTTTTTACTCCTAGGTGTTTCAAAATTCTGCCCGATAAATACATCCATTTATGCTGTTATAACGATTAAAGGTTGAACTTCCTCCAAATCTTCATTTTTGTGGAAATTCGGGGGGCGTTACACGGTCCCGGCTGGGGTGAGGGGGCGGGGAAGGGGGGGGTACTCGGCAAGCAATGCTAAGCATTAACATTTCCAAGGGCCTCCATATGATGTAAGACGTCCTATAAGAGTCCCTAAAAATCTCTTCTGAGTAATGCATTTAGGTTTACAGGTGAAACCAAATTTACAAAGAACGGCGTAAGCTTGGTTTTTGTAAGATGACTTTTTCACATTATGTGTTGCGCGGTGAAACATGGCCATCTATGGAGGGAGTATGGTTACAGCCCTACTCCGAGTACTCTCCACTGCGACCGCCTCTTTCCCGAGTCGCCACGTGCGACGTCTCTCTCCCTCCTGAATTTTAGGGGCCTTACCCTGACACCACGCGATGCCGCGCGCTGTTGGGCGGCCGCCTGTGCGTCGCACTAAAGCCTGCGCCGTGATTGCCGTAGCCGCGCTACAATTAAACATCATCCTCTTTGCGCACCTATCGTGTGTGACCTTAGTCTGCGACCAATACATCGCGCCACTGTCCTTATAATTCAACGTAGCAACTTCTCATTACAGCTAAGCCCCAAAATACCAAATCCAACCCGAGTGCCTGCTTCGCTGGATTTCCCTCTTCCAAGTGGTGGAAGGGCCCTTATTTTTTTATTTGCTCTTGCAAATCTATTCATTAAAGGAACTCTGTTGCTCTGAGCAGTGTACTCACACTTTGCTCCCTATATGCCTGAGATTTTCCTTGCGCGCAATAATGGGAACGTGTAAGAGCCGCAGCAGAAGTTTTAGTAGTTTAAAATGCTTCGTGTGGACGCATTGTTTCACTATTGTCGGGAAGCTGGTTCGAGTGACAGACATACAGACCAAAGTTTTCGCGTTTAGTTAGCCCAAAAAAGACTATCGTCTTTTAAAAAATACCAGAGAACTAAGCACTCTTTGTGATGTAGTGAATGTGAAAGTACAGTCAGCGAAGATCTCATCTCATCATCATTATAATCATCACCACGATCATCATCCTCTAATCTTCACCTTTTTTTTTTCTTTTTCGACTGTGTCGGTCAATAACCTTGTAAGGCCTATACCTAGGCTTAACGTTACGTAGCCGTAACGGTTAGCCTTACCACGTGCCAAGCAACGTCAAACTCATTAAGTCAAGCTGCCCGTGCCGGTTGACGGCAGTAGAGCTTAAGCGTGATGTTAGACCTAACGTCACGCGTCGCATTTTACGTGCGCCATCTGTTGATGAAGCGCCATAAGATCGCAGGTTTTAGTGGATGTCTCATGATGGCGCCACGAACATCAGGCCAGTGCATATACCCGCGTTCACATCGCCAAACGAAGGGGATATAAAGCGGGGACATGCTTTGCTGCTCCCTTAATTGCTATTTCCGCAATTAGCATGCTCAAATTACTTATGTATCGGTACATGCCTCCAACACATATTATTAAGTCGGAGGCCGCAGCGCATTCATAATGTCCCCGTTTAGTTTCTAGAGCCACGTCGCCTAGCGTTGTCGATGCGTGCTCAACTCTAATTCCGAAGGCCCTGGGCTCGATTCTCATAGAGATAATAATTCGCCCTACCTTCTTTTCCCGACAATTACTTCATTCCCCCCCCCCCCCCAAGCCATTTTTGTGCGCCATTTTTGCTTACGACGACGTCGGATTTCAGTCTTACCGAGTCAACTAATCTTTCAACATTCAAAAAGAAGACTGGCGCCTGCGATGCGTCGAGATTGCCATGATAACATTGTGTGTCAGCTGATCCGGTTATTATTGAGGCTACGGAAAACCATTTCCTCCATGAGGTCGCTGAGAGACTGGGTTCTGGGACACCGTGTGCTATGATCGATACAGGTCCGTACGCATCGGCTCTTTTTTCATTTCATTTCATTTCATTTCATTTATTATACCCTTAAAGGCCCGGAGGCATTACATAAGGGGGGGGGGGGGGATAACAGGGTTTGAGGAGTACTATTGAACGAACGAAAAAAAGAAAACAACAAGAAGGTGAACATGAAAGCCGGAAAATACAAAACAAAGTATACCTTAAATAAAAATTACACAAAAATGTAGAAAGGTAACAGTGAAGTCAACGAACAGAATTCAAAATACGAAAAGCAGTTGAAGCATCAATAAAACTATCAAACCAGAACAGTAGAATTACATTGTTAATGCATCATGTGAACGTCTTTTCAAGCTTATCTCTAACTTGTTTGTTATTGGTGCATGGGGCGATGTCGCGGGCAAAGCGTTCCTTGGAATAATAGCGTTAGGAAAAAATGACGAAACAAATGCTGACGTTCTGCCGGTTATCGGAGCTAATGGGCAAGTGTGATTTAAGCGGGGTGATATTCTGTGAGGCGGCCTTAGTAGCGTGTGTCTTGATTCTGGCCGATAAAAGAAATTATGGAGGAGGCATAGGCGAGCAATATTTAAGGGTCGGAAGGGAGTGAAACAGTTTAAGGGCAGTGACGCTGACATGACTTGAATATTGCAAGGTGATGAAGCGTGCAGCGCGGTTTTGAATGGATTCAAGTTGTTCAGTTAGGTATGCTTGGGATGAATGCCAGATGGCCGATGCATATTCCAGTTTCGGCATTACGAATGTTAGATAGGCTAGTCTTTTTATTTCTTGAGAAGCAAGTTTAAGGTTACGGCGAAGATATCCGAGAGTACGTGAGGCTTCCGAGCAAATGGTGTCGATATGCGTTGACCAAGAAAGCGATGACGTCGTGTGAACCCCTAGGTATATGATAGGACTGAGCTGATCGGTATATTGTTGACGTTATAGGTGTATTGAGATATGGCATGTTTCCGAGAAAATGAGAGTGATTTGCATTTTGTTAGGTTTAATGGCATGTGTCATTTTGTAAACCATAATGAAATGCTGTCTAAGTTTGATTGCAGGTTAGAATGATCATCGGCGGCGTGAATGGTTTGGTACAATACACAGTCATTTGCAAAGAGCCTGAGATTTTCTGTAATGTTAGTAGGCAGGTCATATATGTATATTAAAAAAAGCAGAGGCGATAGGCTTGCACCCTGCGGGACACCGAACGATACGCTGGTTAGACATGCAGGACTTGTGCTCATTAGCCGAAGTGAATTGCGTGCGTCCTTTTAGGAAGTGTTCGATCCATGATATCAGCAAGGATGTTTAGTGATGATAGAGTAGCTTAGCTCGCACGGGACAAAGGGCCGACGATATCGTTATGGACATGGTCAAAGGGGAATTGGGGGGAAACAGGGAAATGGAAGAGTGGCTGCGCGAGTGGAGCCAACTCGGAACGTTGAACTTTTGGCTTCTGGCACTCCAAACAAGTCCGCGATGACCAGCGTTTGACGCTAAAGACGCCAAAAGCGGCATAAAAAGCATGCACTTCCAATTTATAACCATGCACGCACGCACACAAAGGAACACACACACGTACGAATAGCGTGAGGAGACGCACTCATTGTGGTGATCCTGGCGCCCGAGCCATTGCGCGGTCGCTAGGTTTGTGCCATTGCGCGGCGCTTTTTCCCCTCTCTCCTCGAAATGCCGGCTCGTCTCGGCGCCACTGTGTAGAGCCGAGCCGTCTTCTCAAACTCCTGCCTGAGGTGAAGGCTGCAGCGACCGTTGCGGCGATAAAACACTGTCACGCAGCGGGTGCTCCGCCGTGGTGTTGGAGCTAACCTCACCTCATTGGCCCGTTTGAACGATTCCCGAACCCCACTCTCGCCGGGACGCGAACACGCGCCCTGCGCGGGGGTCCGTTCGGGGAGACGCTCAGGAGGACAGCCTAAGGTGTGTAACGATTTCCCTCACCGCCCGGTCGCAGCTCTTTTGCGCCGGCTCTAGGCTCTAAGCCCGCAAGCCCTTCCGGCTGCCAGCCCGTGCCTTAGGTTGATCCTTAGTCCCTTCGCCCACATATTAGCCGTACCTGACACTCGGCGATCGCTCCGTGCGGTACGTGCCTGGGAACGGAAGGACAGTGTCTTTCTATTGCGAGCCCATCGGCCAGCACCCCAGAGTTTGCCTTGTTTCTGAGCCCACCGGTTCAGCGCGCCAATGACGCGCACACTTGCGCGTGGCGCCAGATCGCCCATCGCCCCTTTTCACCCACGGGGATGTTGAAATGTAACTGAAGGGGTTGGCGCGAATAAACCCCTTCTTCTGACGTACAGACGGCAACACCCTTGTCTATAACACAGGTTTCGTACTTATAGTCTTATCTTGTCTCGGCCGAAAAACATCTGAAGAAAACTATTGTGTCATTCTGAAGTCTTGATCATATATTTTGACCTCAACGTTTTTTGTGACAAGTTTGAGTCCACAGTTTTGATAGGCAACCAGTCGAAGCTGAACTCAGTGTTATAGACAAGGGTGTTGCGCACTGTACACTGGGCATATTCCTTTGTCGCCCCTTACTCCACCTGCCCAACAGAGGTGGTGTTGAGCTGGTGCGACGGCGTCTCAGTTTCGTGAGCGTTCTCAAATAGCTCGAACCCATGGTGGTTCCTCGCAGTGTGCATGAGTGCATGCCTTCTGAAATCCTAGGGTGGTGAGACGCACTCATACAACTACACACATGCATGCGGCTTAGAGAGAGAGAGAATGTTGTTAAAGAACGGAAGAATTCAACTAGAAGATCAACGAAAACATGGAGTGGCAGTCAATTGCAGTCGCTGAGACCGATGCTGCGCAGGAGAGCGAGGGAAGTTTCAAAACGTAAAAGCGAAAGTTGCTGCCTCCAGGCGAAAACAGAAGACAAATCAGTTAAGGCAACCTGAAATGTTGTAAGGGTCCGTAAAGGATGGCCGTGCTCTTCAATGCATAATGTACAGTATTTGTCAAAATCTTCTGGGCCAAGCCGAAAGTGTGCATGCTGCAAAAAATTCAATATACAAGCTTACTTCCCGAGCGAGGCGGAAACGTTTTATGCTAGAAAGCTAGAGAAAACATATTTATTTCGTACCGTCATAAAATATATTTGCCACATCTAAAGGTACAGCTTATACTTTGAATTCTTTGTGGTCGAGAAGGCTATGGGGTTGGCCTAGAAAATGCTGACAAAGGGTGCACGTACACGCAACAGAAATATGCCCCATGGTTTCTGGCGCACCGCAGCGCAAATCTAGGGGTCAGCAGACAGGGAAAAGGGGGGGGGGGGGAGGCGGCCTACTCTACGCGCACAATCGGTGTGGAGGCGAATAATCAAGGACATGTCGCTTTTCACAAAAATTGCAGGAAGGAAGTGGCAACGGTACATTTCCGAGCACGATATGAGGGTCGGGATGGCGCTGCTACGCAAGTTACTGCGAGCGACAGTAAGCTGATTGACAGTAAGCTCACGAGAGGGTTACCCGCTACACCATGCGGGAACCGGCGAACAATATCCGCATAGATAGTATCCGCGAGCTTTAAACGATCATTCCGCTCCTCACACTCGTAGAAAAGGGCGACGCATTAATCTGTCAGAGATGGCGTAAAACCCAGCATGAACCCATCTGCACAGCCATCGGCATGACGGCGAGGCAATCACTTGAAAATGCGAAAGCGCCGCTTTTACTTCAACAACATGGCTCCACGATGTTGAGGCGGCCGGATCCCGAAACTTTGAGCTGCGTGGGGGGGGGGGGGGGGGGAGATAAAAGGGAGGGGGTGTAAGCGACCTTTGTGTTGGTGTGCCATTCTTTGGCAGCATTAATGTGTGCGTGCAAACGTGTGCGTGGCAGATGAATCCTCCAAAGCAGGCGTGCGCGCATGTGTGGGCGTGTTGGTATAGATGCGGTGGCTTCAATTTTAGGGGCGAAGCACCTTAAGGCCGAGGCTTGTCCGTCCGGCGTCCGGCGTCCGGCGTCCATGCTCACGGCACAGCACCTTGTAAATCAAAACATCTGTAAACAAAAGGTTCACAAAAGGTTAGAGAGAGAGAGAGAGAGAGAGAGAGAGAGAGAGAGAGAGAGAGAGAGAGAGAGAGAGAGAGTGTGCTCCTGGAAAGCCATGCTGCGCATGCGCGAGGAACATTGGATTGGATTGAATTGGATTGAATTGAAATGAATGGAATTGGATTGGATTAAATTGAATTGTATTGGACTGGATTGTATCGGAAATCGTCTTAGCAGCTGTAAGCACACTCACGAGTGATTTACGGTAAGAACGATCCCCAGTGCTTCGCCCACTCGTCGTGATTCACTTCGTGGAGATGCGTGAATTTTTTCCACTGTTTTTTATTAATTGAATGAACACTGCGACTTTTGGTTATGTGCTTACTTTTTGTTTCAAATGACCTGAAGGTTTTCTTCTTGAGGCGGGAACGTATTATATCTGTGCCGCCAGTGCAAGCAGTGGGTCAGGTTGTTGGCCCCCATATACTTCATTTCCTAAACATATTGTTACGACAGAAGTGCCTTACGAGACAGTAGCTCTGATCTGGAATCAGCTTCGGAACATCAGCGTAGTAATACCGGCACCAAGAAATTGACATTATAGACAAATATGCCGGAGTTCCCCAAGATATGCTCCACATAAAAAAAAATGCGTGTCTGTTGCGGCAAAGGCCCTGAGGGACGAGAAAGGACAGACCGTAGATCTCGATCAAATGCAAACCCCCAAAGCGTTCTCCCTCCAGAGATGGAGCGGCGAAAAGGAGCACTGCAGAGAAAAGAAAGAGAACGGCAGGAGCCGCAGATAAAACCCGCTTGGTGAGAAATGTTGGAGCTTTCCCGTTTCATTCCTGGGGAAGACCGCTTCTCAATCGGTCCCTTTCAATTTTCCCCTCCGAGCTGTCTCCCGTTGGAACGGCGTGCACTCTCTCTCCTGCGCGTTCGCCGTCTCCCTCGCCTTCCTTCGTGCGTAGGAAATTCGGAGCCGCGCCCGGTGGGAAGCGGCCCAATAGCGTTTCAGCGAAGAGCGCTCAACTCGCCGCCGCTCCTCCGCGTCCGAAGACGACGTCCACCTCTTCCTCGGCGCGGATTCCTCCTGAAGAACGCCCCCGTGAATCAAACCAACCCCATCCCGAACGCACAGTCAGCACCTGCGGGTGCCGACGGGAACGAATTCCTGTGGCCGCTAGCCCATACGCCCCTCGTTGGCGCAGTGTTTTTGGTGCAGCGTCCATTGCAGGTGAACCGGTAGAGGAGGGACACAAACAGGGTTGGTCTTTTGGGCGCCTCTGGTCAGGAGATTCAAAGAGTGGAGGTGCCCAGAGAGAGAGAGAGACAAAGTGTTTATTGAAAAGGAGAAGAGGTCGGCTTGAGAAAGTGATCTTGTGCCTGCTATTGCATTTTCATTGTGTCTCACATAGCAACGTAAGTGAGATGAAGAAGATGACATGATTCGGGGACGCTACGGAGGAAAGAAGAGAAGGAAGACGGTGAACGCTCGGACGATTGTCTTTATGATTGCGATTGGTCACCCTCGCTTTGATTTTTCAGGATTTTTTTTTTCAAAACTTTTTCCAACCGGTCTAAATTATCTTTTCTAAGCGTCTCGTGATTAGATAAGAATTCCATTCATTTTAACCATCCTCTGTTGATTGGCCGATCCCCTGATTGGGTATGTGCCATACCAAAAGGCGCAACAACAACAACAACGACGCTCGGACGCCATGATCATGTTAAGCAGGAATTCAGTCTGATGTAAATGCAGTTATTCTATCTTTACGGCGGCTTTGGGCTCCTTTCTTCAGCACCTGCTACTCTCACTGGGGGGAGGGTACTGGGGACGAAAAGAAACAGGAATGAATATGGAGGGTATTAGAAATGACAATTAAATCGACAAATGACCTATCTACAAGAAGTAAAACCAATAAACGCCTCACATACAACGGGGCGCTGAATCAGATGATTGCAGTCAACTTTTCAGCACATAATTATCGTCCATTAAAAAAACCATTGAGGCTTTATTTCGCAGTCGGGCAAATTTTGTTGAAAAAGAGCTGAGAATCCAGAGAGGAGTCACTAAGAAATATAAGCAGAGCTTTAGCTGCTAGGCTTTGTTTCTTGTTGTCAGCTCACATGCCCAAAATATTTTGTTCGGACAGGGGGCGAGTGCCCAAGCATTGTAATGCTGCCTCAAGGTTCTTTGGCTCGCTAGAGCACTTTGGACAAGCGCAAAGCAAATGTTCGATAGTCTCAGGACAACCGCACAGAAGCAGTCCGGGGTGTCCTCCCGTCCGATTGTGGGGAGGTATTTCAGGGTCAATGCTACTCCAATACGCAGCCCGTGTGGCAATGTCTCTTGACTTCTGCGAAGTCGAGGAGCATGAGTGAGCCAGAACTTTTGCTCTGCATCGAGTCTGTGAAGCCATTCATGTACCCAGAGACAAGGGGTCTAGAAGTGGTCTTGTGGCAGCCAAGTCACGAGATCTCAGTAGCCAACAACAATGGGTCCAGAAGGTTCTAAGAGTAAAAATATCCAACAAGGCAATTTTCAGTTTATTTCAACAGGTCCAAATGGCCAAAAAATCCAGCTCTGAAGCTCGAAATATATAGAAACAATTTGCGAAATACCATCCCACGAGTAACAGCGACAGCTGTTGACGTACAGCGACGATTGCAATAATTTCCCAAGAACAACATTTTGGGCGGTGAGTTGTGGTGGCAACATAAACAACGAGAATCGGGTTGTGCAGTGTGCTCGTAAGGGAGTATCGGCCGGGGCAGATGATCTTCTGGTCAACTAAGGTCAACTTAAAATTTGACGGTCGGAAACGCTCTTGGTCCTGATGGTTTGCCCGCAGACGTATAAAAAATACGTTTCTGTCCTCTTGCTAATTCTACAGCCCGTATTCCGTGAAGATTCCCGGGCTAAGTTCTCCCTGCATTCCTTTTACCAGACTCATACAGTCCTACCTGAAAGCACTGACCGTCAAATGCTTATAGACCATCATATGAAACTTAATTAGACACAAAATTGCTTACGACACGTTTGCAAACCGGAGCGAACAACTTCATCAGTGCGCGTCAAGCACTTGGGATTCGCGGTCTCTCCATTATGACGCACGCGGCACAAAGTACTTTTGAACTCTGCGTGAACGGAGTTGGGCAGGGGCCATAGTTCGGATAGACCTTGTCAAGGCTTTCAACCACGTCTCGTAGAGTTAGTTTAGCTTTTTGGATCACTGCAAAGTTAGCAGCATACTTGCTTATAATTTCAGATTTTTCTACTTAAACTGAGGCACCAAAGTTTTCATGAATGGAACTCTCAACTCAATCTGTATCTATCAAGTCATCCATACGTCAAGGTTGTCCCATTTCCACGCTCGCTAAGGAACTTTCCATAAAATCCCTATCTGCCATGGTGCCAAAAACTCTTCCCTTATCGTCTATAGGCGTTATGACTCCACGCCTTCTATTAAAATTTTCCCCGGTGCTCGGTATGGAACACGATGGCCACCTAAGAACGTGGGGCCCCACCGCGGGCACATATCTCGGTATGTATTTTTCACACCTTTCGTCGTACACTACTCAAGCTAGCAATACTGCTTCCAAAGTGCAGGAGACGCGAAGCGGGTGGCCAACTTCTCCGTCGGAAGAGGCCGTTCCTACGCCTCGTGCAGCTTCCAATCAGTGCTTTTCTTGTCAACGGATGACTGGCTGCAAAAAAAAATTGAAAAGAACCCCCGCCCGCTTCTCTTTAAAACCGTCTCCGCACGCATGGAGTTCATAATTGCAGCTCGCTAGCAGCGGCTCGGCGACGCTTCGATCCGAAGCAGTGATGGAGCAGCCCCTCTTTCCCAGAAAATTGAATTATACCTGAAAGCGCACGAGAGGCGCGAAGGAGGGACGAGCCTAGATTTATTTCCCTCTTTCATTCTTATGCAGACGAGGAGCTCTCCTACTGCTTCTTCATCGCTGTTCGATTCCGATGAATGGACGGCCGTTCCAATATCAGCGGTGTCCGCCGCTGACGGACCGGGCCGTACCAGAGGGAATTTCCGCCTCCATGAACACGCCGACTCGCCGAAATGAATGCGCGTGCGCCGCGCTTGATGACGATTGGAAGATGTCTCTCGTTTTATTGGCGCTGGTGGCTTAGAACCCCATAAAGTGGTAATTAACGGCTTGCTGCCTGTTTGTTTCATTCCTCACTTTTATCGCCGAAGTCTCGGCACCGGTGCCTCTACCGTTGCTCCGTCCCTCCTCCAAGGGGGAGATAAGGAGATCCCCCGCGGGGCGCAGCTGCTCCGTCAAGATGTCCGCCGTCTGCAGAGGTGCGGATCTCATTCGCCAGCTGCGTTCGGTGCCGAGCTGGGCCCATTCGCAACCGATGGCTCACTGTGGGAGCGGGCTGCGAATTTCCACTGAAATATCAACCAGTAGGGCTCACTGGGACGTGGCGAGTACCCTTCATGTCAGCACAGCGGCGTCTTTTTTCGTGATCCAAAATGTGGCCCTCCACGCCATTCACCCGATGACGTGGAGAGAGGACTCCGATCCGGGTGAGAGTCCCCGTGGACAGTAAATGCACGAGTCCTTTCCTGCCACACTTCTTGGCAGCGAAAAGGAAAAGTTAAATTGTACCGAAAAACTTGGGTGGCAAATAGGCCTTGGTAAAATTTTGCTACAACGTCACGCATTTAGGGCTGTAAGGAACGAGTAGGAACGCAACGAAATTCATTAAGGATTCTCAATTTATCGCAGTACTATTCTCTTTGTTCCGCCGGGCAACGCACATTGCGGACCTGTGTGTGCGCGAGGACGATCGATAGCCAATCACTTTGGAGCTGCTGCTGAACCTCACAAGCAAAACAGTTTTGGGTGTGGCCGCCAAGTGCGTTCTGCGGATTTTCCAGGGCTCGAGCCGGCGTCATGTCCCATATTTGGCGCCATGACGCTTTTGTTGAACCTGTACAGGACGTTCTAAGCCGAAAAAAAGAAATTGAGAGTAAACCCAGCTTTCTGTTTTCTGCGATCGAACGATGTTTGTCTGCTCGTATACTGTTAAAGCGCACAACGGGAACAATTTCCCGATTAAAAGTTAGTACCCTCATTGCTGAGACGATTGGCAAGAAGAAACGTTCCAGTTAGTTTCAAGCACCTATGTGGTTGGTCCGCTTATATAAGACATTGTCGCTTTTCATTTCTTTGACGAATATATTTGTTGAGGTTTTCTCGATAAGAACAGCGCTTGCTCTCGCTTTGTGCAGCGTAGGTAAAACTATATTCTGTGGCTAACAAAAAGGGTTATGCCTGTCGATTTGCATAACCCTTTTTGTTAGCCACAAAATGTTTGCCGTCGAATGTTTTCTTCCCATGTTAATATATTATTTTGTAGAAGCCTGTCAAGCGATAATAAAAGCTAATTGGAAGTTTTTGTGGCGTCTGGTACAATGAGGCCGCTTTAAATACAATACCTACTTCCATTATTCGACTCAATGTGTACATTTGTTGTAGGCAAGTACAGACTGTCAGCCGGAGAGTAGCAACAAAAAATTAAAACGAGAACCTTCCTACGAGTGATATGCGAGGCATATTTCGGATAGACAGGCAAACAACTAGGAAGGTACGTCAACTGGGCACGCTGGTCGATGTTGATTGATTGAATAAACTTTTATTAAGCCAGCGTTGAGTGTGGATGTTCAGGCCGGAGGAGGGCTTCCCTAGGTCCTCTTTACTAGGCTTTGCTGGATCACAACTACATGGTCTGTGCAGTCAAGCGAGCCATCCACTGCTCGTATACAATGGCAGGAATTATGTGTGGGGTGTTATGAATATTTTTGCAATCTTCGAAGGGAAGTGGCGTCGCCTCTTGTCAGTGTTTGGTGCGCGGAGGAGAAGTGTCTTCTTTATTGGGGGTCTTAGACAGGACGTCGGTGTACTTGAGCCGAGGTTCCGTATTATATGCATCAGTCAGTATTCGACCCACGTGGCTGCGGCACGTGCTGTTTCATAACCTTTGAGGCACTTGTGTCCGGGTCAGTGATGTTCCGTACTTGGGATTTGGAGAAAAATTGCCATTTCTAGATTCCGAAATTCCCTGTTTTTAGCATCTTTCCCCGCAGGTTTCTCAAGAATTTCCTGCAAAATTCCCTCCACCTAATTTTGCAGCTGAAAGATCTTTGCGAGGATTCGGGGTCGGTTTTGGATGTTAGTCAGGGTCAACTATGTCTATTTTACGGAGCCTTCGGCTTGAGGACGCATACGCCGTTCAGAGAATAAGAGCTCCAGTGTAACATAAATACAGTGCATCGGCCACTCAGCAGCATTTGACTAGGCATTTCATGTTATGTACCAAAATGCATGCTTACTTCGCATGTTAAACCTCTAAGTTAAAACTGCCCGTATGAAAAAGAACAAACATTTATGAGTAAAAGAGAGAGATAAACTTTATTCTGAAACCTGTGTCCAAAGGACTGCTCGGTTTCTTGGTTGGGTTACAAGGACTATAGTCCTGGCTATAGTCCTGGCTGTCTATAGCCCTAGCGTGTCTTTAATGTGGTTCACAAGCGTGGTCCAATAGAGCTCTTCAAGCTCCGAGATCATTTTAGCTGAGCTCAGGAACTGCTGGCGGTATCTCTTTTAACAGAAAAGTGTTTTATGCCGGGGTACACAAACCTCACCGACGTCTTATCCGTCACGGAAATGACATCACGAGAAAAAGTTCCATTGGAGCGGCGGCGCTAGGTTTTGAGCCCACAATCACTCTGGCCTACACGGGAGGTGTGAAACGCTTTACCTACTGAGCCATAAAGTCGTGCCCGGGTAGCTGTACGAACGCGCATTATGTCCTTCCCTCTAACTTGTTCATTCAGATGGTGCTGCCGTCTAGGAGAGGTGAAGCGAAGTAGTGCGTCATGGCGCTAATGAGCGCCGATAGTTGGAGTTTTGATATGCAGCGTGTAGCAGCGGAAGCTGCTGTGTTTACCCGTCCGCCCCATCTATGTGTAACGCCGCTCAGCTTGTGGAACGCCGCCTCCGCGTTCCACAAGCTTAGCTCGTCGCAATGCAAGCGTCTGGCGTACACACCACGGAGCGGGACCAATGTGGTCGCACCTTTGCCTAAGCGACCCGCCAGCAGGACGCCGCTCGCCAAGCACACCCACAAGACTGCTGCCGTACCGCAAATCATGCTCTTTTCACTATAGCGTTCTGTGACTTCACCAAACGATTCGCTGATAACCCGTTCGGTCTTGTTCGCATGGTTTGCGAGCGCCTGGTGTTTCAATCTTATTAACGCAATGCTCCGGTGCGTGTAATCCAGTCTCTAACGTGCCATGTCGAGGAAATGTAAGTAGCGATGTGAAAGTTCATATCGATGCACAATAAACGTTCAACTGCTACAGTGAAGGCACATTTCACTTTCGTGTTTTACCGATTTCTGTGAAGGAAGGATAAACCACATTTTTTGACAGCCCCCTAAGGTGCACCCAAAATATGTTTTTGTATATTCGCAGGAATTCACGCGAACAGGCTTCAGCCCTTCAGCCGCCGCCGCTTCACGCTTTACTAGCTGTTTTTAATGGAATATTCTTTCCTCTATGTCCCCTCTTGTTTTGTGAACTAGATTGGAAGCGATCGATCTTTGATGTTTGTGGCTTGCGGTAACACGTGCGGGTATTTGAACATCAATCCGACGAAATGTTAAGGGAACTTTTTAAAAGAAAACAAATTGATAAATGATGCGAGGCCCGGTGTACTGACATTATTTTTCTTTTTACTCAACGACTCCTAAAATTCCTTGAAACCATCAAAAATTCCCCTTTTCCCTTTTGGCCAAAATGACAGCCGGAAATTCCCTACAAAAGGGAAAATTCCCCGCATGGAACATCACTGGTCCGGGTATATATATCCAGACTATATGTATGTGTGGGAACTACGTGATGGTCTTGGGTACCGATCTCCAGCTCTGTGAGGGAGATGCGTCCACGGAGGTAGGGCGCCAGGCTGTGTCACGGGAGCCATTTAGTACCGTAATAATTCCTTCACCTGCTGTAGCAGCCAAAGCAATTCCCGTTTTATTTTTTCGCAGTTTCCATGGGGGTGGCTCTTATCGTCACAGCGGTGACGTGTTGTCCCGGGGCGGTTGTCACACGAGCGACATGAACTTATACCCGTACGCGAATGCCACTCAGCCCTTCACTGCAGCACGCGGCGCGCAGCATTTGACTTTATTTTCTCGAATGACGGCGATTTTGTCGAAGTGTGTAGGGCGTGCAGCTGGGAACATCTGCTACGAGCGGGCGTCGCGCGCATTTGTTTTGGCTTCGGCGAGGCGGCCAGGGCTATCGGATAGGCCGCAGGCGCGCCGAGTGGAGAACGAGGCCGCAAACAACGAGCCGGGCCAAGTTGACCCAAGATCCTGAGCGGTTGCAGCCGCCGCAAACATGTTGTGCTCCAGCCGAGAAATTATTTGTTCACAGCCTTCCGCCAGCCGGGCCAAAAAAAGTGCACACTGCCCAGCGACGGAGCCGAGCAAGCAGCTTTCGCGCGCCGCAAGGCAGGCCGGGAAAGGAGCCCTATTTCGAGCTCTGTGTATACGCTACGTCTGCAGGGCCCCGCGTACCTTGGGAACGCCTGGAGAGCAGAAAAGCAGACTTTTTCAAAATGAGGTTCGTTAGAACGTCTCACGAGGATGGTGCGCATGTCGGTTCGTCAGGGCCGCGCCGTGCGTGAGGGCGATGATGCAAGACGGGGATGTTGCGAGGGGAGGCCGAAAGAGCAATCACCTGCTCTTGAGCAGTTGTTGTTCTTGGTCATCGTACCAGCCTGCCTGCTTTGGGCCTGGCTCACGAGTCTCCATCTTGGCTCAGCCGAAAACAAAACGCAACAAAACAAATGCCTCCACAATGGCCGCTTATTGGCCGCAGACCCTAAATGCTGGTAGTGTTACTAATTTTCACACCTGCTCACGCGTCTCGGTTTGAATCACGAGCTGTGGAACAGTACGAAACATCCATCGTGAGGAGCAGGATCCCGCACTTTGTGCTACTCAGCACAAATGCCACAGTGCACCAATCCAAGAGACGTTGTTCCTTTCGAATCGCCCTTTACTGCTCATGCTTTGCATGTTTAAGCATTGCGGGCTTCTTAGAGGCAGGTACGGCAATATGTTTATGCATCTTGAATGCAGCAAATTTTACGCTGGCTGCAAACGTTGCAAGAGAACTGCGCAGACTTTCGTGTAATTAGTCGTCGACATAGAGACAAAGAGAGAAAGAGAGGAAAAGGTGTAATGAATACTGAAGAGGTTAGCCCCACTAACGGCGGCGCTTGCTAATTTAGCCTTTCCGGCGTTCACTTAATTAGTCGGCAACAGTTATTCCCTATGTAGCTACATGAAGGCTCCCATCTGTCCGGGACGGAGAAAAACCATTCCTTAGGCATAGCACTGAACGCAAAGCCTCGTTTTACCTCCATTGGTAACTGCACACAATATTTCGGTAAAACACTATAGAGAACTTTTAGGTCATGATGGTGTAGCAATGTCTAGAAATGCTGATGACGTCCAGTATTGCGTGGCCTGAACGAAGGAGGAAAAGGCCTGTCTATCTTGCCGCGGTTGCTTTCGGTCTCAATTGGTGCAGCAAAACAAGCTACTTAAAAAGGAGATGGGAGCATAGGAAAGCTTCCAAAGTTATTCTAACAATGTCTCAGAACATTTATGGTACCACTGGTTAGAAGAAATGCCAACCTAATTTTAAACGCACACTGAAGGCAATCATCAAGTTTGTTTCAAAAGATAGTCTGACCTTCCCAAAGCGATTTTAGCGATGATTCGGGGCCAAAAGATTCCCTAATTGGTGAGGAATCGATAATCAAACGCTGATCAAACGTGACGCAAACAGCGACTGCAGCCGCTGTTTGCGTCACGATACACGGGAAGCAAGCGAGGCAGCGGTGATGTATAGAGCCATAGAAGCAACCATGTACCGACCGGCTTGGTCAGTTTCTGTCAAATCAATCGTGCTTTTTCGAACTCTGACGGCCGTTGCAGCTCCGGACGCTAAGCAAAATGTTCCTTTACATGACCCGTGATCCGTATTGACGCTTTGTTGGAGAAAATAATATTGTCCTTATGAGGCCCCACGAATGTTGGCGTCCAACCATCCGCTCGTGCGTAGCTCTCACACGTCCACGAAAAGCGGATCCGCCGCCCCAAGAATGGACCAGTGCCCCATCAAGCGGCAGCCAGAAAAGACGTTTCGCACGCCGGACGTTTTAACCGCTTCTGGTGCAAGTTGTGCGGTGTAGACGGTGGCGGCGGCACCTGTCCTGACGTTTTCGCTATTTTCTACGCATTTCAAAAAAGCTACGCGCAAGAGTGGTATATTTGTGCTCTCGGTGAGCTAATCTATCGATCTAGAGTAACTTATATTTGGACTTTTAATCCCCAAGCACTCTAATGTCAAAGATGCTATAAAGTGAGGACGCGCGCGCCTACGCACTCTCTATCACAAATTGCTCCACCCACTTCCGCAAATCAACCTCATATGGGCACCGGCACATGCTGGGCTGGAGGGCAATGAGGCGGCACATGATTGGGCTTGTGAACGCACGAACCAGGACCCAGTCGATCGACCCGTCTCTCCCGACTTGCACTGCCACCCGCTGCTCACATATAGCGACATTCTTCACTACTACCGCGAAACTCGTCAACAATATCCTAACCCCTCCCGCCAGTTTGCCCGACAACAGACTACCACACTCAGACTCATACAAACGAATACGTACCCTCACCCCAAACTGTTCAGCCGCATATACCCAGAGACTTATACCGACCAATGTCCAAGATGCAAGACTGATAAAGCCACACTCCCACACATAATCTGGGCTTGCCCGAAGGCACCACCGACTTTCATCAAGAGTCATCACCACTGGGAGACAGCTCTGCGCAGCAACGACCCGGAGATCCAACTGCGGCTGGTCCACCTGGCTCTGGACGCGCCGGCACCGGTGGCCCGCCCTCACGAGGGCACCGGGGTGTCGGGGCGTGCGGGACCCGGGGGACTTGGCCGTTCTCACGCGGGTCACTGAGGTGAGGGAGCTTGGCAACATAGGCACCGGCTGGGGCCCACCGCTGAGACTCCAACGCCTTGGCTGCTGGGCCTCCCGCAAGGGGCTCAACAGAATAAAAGTTTCTCTCTCTCTCTCTCTCTCTCTCTCTCTCTCTCTCTCTCTCTCTCTCTCTCTCTCTCTCTCTCTCTCTCTCTCTCTCTCTCTCTCTCTCTCTCTCTCTCTCTCTCGCTCTCGCTCTCGCTCTCTCTCTCGCTCTCTCTCTCTCTCTCTCTCCAAAGTCATAAATAGCCGCATTAGTGAGATATCCCAGATTTCTAATAACCGAGATAGCAGGCTGAATCTCAATAAAGCTAACACGACAATGCATGACATTCGTGTCATCAACCAAGCATTCGAGAAATAGAGGGAATGTAACATGCCTCCGTACATATATATATATTTATCAGTAAAGATGGTTTTGTTATGCATAGCTCATTTCTCGTAGGGTCATTATTAATATGTAAACAATGAAGTTTCACATCAAATCAACGTACAGGTGGGGCCCCACAACCACACTAGATGCCTGTACGCGCAGAGTGACGACGAATTTTAGGTTCCCGTCTGTAAGGTGCTCGAAGCTTATCAAGATGAGATGGCATGCTCCAATAATAATCACTGCTCAGGTGACAAACACCGCTTTGACGCCTGAAAGAAAAAAATTCCATTCCGGCTGCAAGAAAAGCACGGCGGGGATTTGATTAGGGCTGCCATATTTGTTTGTTTTAACAATGTGTCTGCAATGCGCTACGGAATCTGGAGTGATGTTGATGTATAGTTGAATATACGTGGTGTATTAAGGTGTCAGAAGGCATCCGCAAAATTTTTGTGACCAAGGCGCAAATGGTGTGGGGTAATTGGGAACCTACTTTGACCAGTAAGCAGGTTACAACAGCCATGTGTGCTTTGATGACTTTATACTTGATGACTCTCAGCAATAACAAAAATCCCGTGCCATCGCCACTAACGTGAAATCTGAACAGAACGAAGCATGCAGTGTATAAGTGTATTCGTGGTGCCTTGGTATTTGTGCCATTTGAGACAAAACCGTTGGGTGTACAGATATATAGCTTTGCTGTAAAAGTCTCTTGTCTTTGATGCACGAAGCCCTCCGGCGTGAGACGTAAACGAGTCTCCCGGTGTTAGTACGCGTTACGTTCAAGCGTGAGGCTTAAACGAGTTTCCCGGTGTTTTAGTACCGTGACTACATGAGACGAACGGCGATTATGACGACTACGACAGGAGACGCCAACAGCTCCAGCCCATAAGTGGCTTTAGCCCTACAAATTCATAACAGGAGAAAGAGAACGCACGTTTGCCTCTCGCCGTAATCCTGACGTCATAATGCCACCTACATTTTTACCGCCATAATCACACCACACCTAATTCTTAGGAAAACCACCCATCCTGTGTGCTAAATTACTGTAGCAAAAAGTCAGTTTCTTGCACTTAACGTTTTTCTATTCGGCGAAGGAACACACGCGTGAAAAAGGCTATCCTTGCTTGTCTTTAATATTTTAAAGGCCAATGCTGCTGGATTTGACAGACAACAGCAAGAAATACGAATACCTTGTAGAAAGCGGGAATATTTCCACTCTATCTACAGAAATCACCCGCATTCACGAAAAACACGTGGTTCGTTGGCCCGCGTCACATCGATCCCATGCAGCAAAATAAACCACTAAGAGCAATTTAGAGTTGAGTGTTCTTTTCTTCAATGATATGGAATAACGAAGACGCTTCTAATGATATCAGGTTTTTCAATGAAGACCAGAGCGGGATGGCAGGGAAGGCCGTGTCGTTAGGACGGGCACGCGTCTTCTAATATAAACCGTTTTGATAAGTGAGTACACTTCCCAAATCTAGCATTGTTTCAGACCGCAGACATCCTGGTGCGCAGACACTGCGAGACCAAAGTACAGTGCACAGTTCTGGGCGGCGGTGAAGCCTTCAATCCGAATTGATGTCCGCCTAGCGGACCTCAGCCTGCTGGGTCGTTTCAGACTGCGGTAAGCTCAGTGAGAGAAGCAATTTTACGATGAGGTGAGTAACAAGCAATTCCTGTTAATAAGATCGTCGCACACGCTGACTTAGGGCTTGAATTTTGCACGCTGCACATGGATGTCAAGCGTAGCCGTCTAATTTTCTTCCCCAAACGGGAACCAGCTGCTTAATTATGGGGCGAGCAGTTCAGCGCCGCGGCAAATGGCCGTAAGTGGCGCCGGGGCTGCTAAGTGAACAAGACCGGCACCGCTCTGACATGGCGCGCTGAATAATCGACGAATGCGACGAGCGCCGCTCCTCGCGCTGCGCCAGAGACCACCGCGCCGCTGCCTCCTATATAGCGCCGTCGGCTGCTGGACAGACACCCAGCACGCTTTAACGTGGTCGCTACTAGCAGCTGGCGCACGACCTCTTGATCGCTCGACGACAAGGCTCGCGTCTTCTGCAGAGCAGCGGCGTGTATATGAGCGGGGCAAGATCCGACGAGGATCACTCCACTAAATGTACACTCGGGCTCGAGCGCTGCGCGGGCGAAGGGCGGAAAGGCTGATTTTGCCTGATCGGTCGGCCTACCTCAGAACACATTACGAACAATGTATGATCCCTATTTTGGTAAACACCTTAAGAGATGGGTTCTGTTGCCAGCACTCATTTCTTGGAACACGAGTTCATGCAAGGGCAGCGCAAAAAGCCACAGGGGGGAAGGGGGGGGGGAGGAGACAATTAATTCCCAAGAGGAGGAATAAACTTTATTTGAAGCAAGCAAATTTCTGGACCCATGGCGATACGAGGTTTTTCTTAGTCCTGTCCTGAAGTCCCCTGCTGGTCGTCGCCTGGCGGGCCATTTCGAGAAGCCGAAGGCGACCGCCGGTGTCTGGGTGGGCTATAGTATGCCTTCCGCTCACTGCTCACTGCTGAGAAGGTATGCTAGCATCGTTTGTGACTGGAGGCAGGGCCGAATTAGAAAGGGGGGGCAAGGGGCCTGCAGCTCTGGGCCCCCAACCTTCAGGGTCCCCATTCGGTCATTTAAAAATTATCTGGGCGTGCTTGCTGCCAAGCTGCATCGAAAATCGACGGCCAGGGACTCAACGTCAACTTCATCCGGAGGCTAACCATGACGGGCGAGGACAAGCGCGCAGCCCCGCACCTTAGCGGCGATGCTATATAACATCGCGTTTAGTCCGGCAAGAACATCAAGCACGGCTCCGGTCTTTTCGGTACACAAACCTTTAGGTACGCTGGAGTTTTGCTACAAAAACAAATTGAGGCATACAAATCTTCGAGGAATTTCTGAACTCAAGAGACGTTCAATGTGAAACCTAGAAGAATTATAAAAACGAAATCGTAAGAAACATGACTGAGTTATAGCAGCGGAGCCGCTGATCCTGTTTTATTGAATTATCTGAATGCTTACGTACAGTTAGAACACTCATAAATATGTTTTTTCTGTTGACCCATATTACGTCACTCCTGCCCATATCACGGCACCGAATCGTAAAATTTGAAAGTTATTTGATCTTTCGTGCATTTTTTCTTTTTGTTGAAGGACATCTTTTGTGACCGGAATGGAGCTGAGACAGTTACCAAACGCTATTCTTTCAAGTTGCACAAAGTTGTATTTTGTTTCGTAGTCCCTTTAAATACGGGCTCCGAAATTTTGGTACTCCAGTCCGTGAAATAAATTTCAGTATATAGCGGTTTTCACGAAGTTCATTGCGATGGCAACCTTTTTCAATAAAGTTAGTCGATTACTGGAAGCGTACCACGGTAATCTCGACTCGTCTTTTTCCGCTGAACTGATAGAGTTCTTTCACTACAGTTGAAATTCTGAGGACACAAGCGCGACTCCGCCGACTAAAAACGTTAGAGCAAAAAGATTATACCTGTTTTTTCCTAATGTCTCCATTGCTCTTATGTTTGGTACCTAAGTATTACTGCAACAAAGTGCGAGACCGAGCGCTCCTTTTCCAAGCTCTCCTTGATAAAAACTTCTTGCGCTCCACTTTGGGAAAGAGGAAGCTGCATTTTTTAGCCGTCATATCGATTAAAAAGGCCCGCTGAGAGATGACTCTTTTGATAAACAAATTCTGAATTTGCGAGTGTGAAAAGCCGCAAGATTCCTCTGGAAATGCTGTTTGTTCGCGCTTTAGCTCAGCGTTAGTTTCTCTCATTTAACTGTTTTTGATCAATGCACATAAGAAAGTCATTTCTTGTCCCAATTTCGTTAGAAGTGGTGAAGTTTGAGTCCCACATGAAGGCTTTTACGTATTGTATTCAACGTAAAGAGAGAGAATAAACGTTTAATAGAGTGAACGATGGTGGTTGAGCCGTCAAATGTAAACATTGATTTAAAAGTGCAGTCATTGCATATTATTCGCATGGTTATTTAAATGCTCGAAGGTTGGAACTGTATACAATTTTTGTTGAATTTTATGCCTCTATAACTTTAAGCTTGAATGCTAATGAAACGTTTGCTGTTTTGAAGAAAATTTTCTTGTGTAGTTTGGCGTATTCTGCGTGCCGATGGGACTCTTGAATTGCTCATGAATTTGTGATGCGCTGACGGTTAACGCAGAACAATATCTACACCAGATAATACTTATTAAATAAATTAGATCACGAAGCCAGGAAATTAGTTTCTCAGACATATAAAATTACGTATATTTTGCCACTGTCAGCAGGCGTAACATGTGAGCTTCGGGAACGTAAATGTCTCGAGCATCATCATCATCATCATCACCGTCATCGTCATCAGGGCCCTAAGGAGGCACTCAGCCCCTGGCCCATGGCCCCCATAATCGCGACACAGTCATCGTGAGTCGTACATAGGGTTAAAATGCCGCTAGGGTGAGTGGAGTATCAAATTAAAGGCCTCGGTGAAGAAAATCATATGGGGAAACAAAAAGGCCTTCCGCAGATCATTACTGCATAGGTAGGAGAAGTTAAACCTCACGAATTCAGTGTAGATTCTAAAGTGGTAGCAAAAACGGAATTGTGGTCTCAAAGGAAAGGTTCTGAGGGCGCAAATTCAACCCAGGCAATGATCGCATCATAAGATCATTATGTGCAGCCACTTCATCAGTAAAAATTCGGAGTTGTGTCGTAAGCTCGTGGGGGCTGCAAAATTACTGGCTTTCATGTGGGGAGTCGGGTGCAGCTAAAGCAAGCACATGCGAGAGAGAGAGATTGAGAGAGAGAGAGAAACTTTTTTATTGAGCTAAGTTTACTTAGGGTGGTTCCTCATGACATGCAACTTAGTAATGGCAAGTTCAGCTTTGAAGGACGGCAATATTCAAGAACCCTCATCTGGTGCTTCAGAGGGATCAATCGCGCTTGCGGCTTTTTACCAGGCCATCTTGAAAACGTGGCTTGGTCGACACCATGTGGCTCGCAGTGTGTTGAAAAAAGCGTGCGCAGCCACCCAAAACAACGCTGGTGAACATCCACAGGGGCAAGTTGGAGATGGAGATCGCGGAAACTTTTCTTTAATGTCGGGAAGGGCCAATAAGTGCAGCCACCCACTGCCCACTCTACCACGCATGTATAACTTGTATACTTTGTTAATTTTTGTGTCAATCAGTTATCGGGGTCACCCGCACTATATATTACCGCTTTCAAAACAAAATTTCCAGTTGGCAATTGCGCATCGTTGTGTGTCTTTGTATACTGTGTCAGTTCCCTTCTTCCGCAATTTCACACAATGAACAACGAAACAGTTTAGCAATGCACCTGCTGATCAGCTTTTCACTGCCTCCAATGTCGGTTGCGCCACTAAATTACTGTCTGTAGCGCGGAGGACGCCTGCACTACTTACAGTTGATATCGCGTTTGTTAATATTTGAATGGCTCAGTGCACCGAATATTCACAAACTGTGACATAAAATCACGGCGTTAAAACGAAAGGAAGCGCGCAGCTTTGCACACGGCAGGTGGTGTTGTGTTTCTTCTCCATTTTCGCTCCGAGTATCTATCGAAAGTGGAATTTCTGGAAGGAATAGATATATTTAACAGCCACATCCTTGTTTTTAGACTTTTGTATTACTATTGTAGTTTGTATTCTTGGGCCGATGTCATTGCAACCAGAGGTAAACCACTGCCGCATACTAACCTGTTAGGGATAAAGACATCCATTTAATTATTAATGTTCATGCGAAAGCATTCTTTGGCAAATACCACACAACAACAAACGGGTAATGTCCTGTATCTCCACAAGAATACCTAACTAGCAAAGCTAACAAATTCATTCGTTATAATAGTGTAAATGTAAATTATTGGTGACAAGAGACAAAGTAAGCAAAAATATTCAGACAAAAAACAAGCCCAACGAAGTATCCTAAAATAGCCCGAAATATCCCAATTTGCTGCACATCGGCAAGTATTGGATGAAAAAAAAATTAGCAGTGGCTTAGCTCGGCTATGCCAGGAATTACGTAGCGTGAGCCAAGGTTCAGCGGGTTATTCTTTGCTTTTCTGGTTGTCTAGGGTTAGCTTGATTATCATGCTTACTGCTGCTTCAATGACACACACACGGCATACGCATCATGTGGCACATGTATTTATTTATTTATTTATTTAAGACATATTGCAGTCCGAAGACAAGCAGGTGGGCAGGGATTATTTACATAAAAAGCATCAATCTGCACGGTAAATTGGTACATATTTCTGAAAACAGTGAAACAAATGTGAAAAAACAGAAAGAAAAAATAAGAAATATATATTTCTCAAGCGGCTCCGGCGTGCGTCACCAATCTCCCCAGAGCTAAGTTGGTTCCACAAGCACACGCCGGTGTTGCTGCGACGCACGAGCCATCGGTTCCACACCCGACCACCCCTCGCATGATCATCTAGTGGATCGGGCCACCACGTGCGGAACGGAGGTCGGCCAAGACGCTGGGCGCGTGGGGTGTGTGAGAGACGCCGGGCAGCGAGCAACGTTCTGTGCGCCGTCTGACGTCACTGCTCCTCGCGCATGCGCAGCACGGCTCTCCAGGAGCCACGCGAAACAGCTCAACCTTGGCCAGTGCAGCTCACGCTACAAAACTTCGGAGGAGGAGCGGCGTATGAGAACACCTGTATTAGTCAGCAATTATGCAAAATTTTCTGAATTTTCTGCTCCTCCTGGTTGATGTGTTCATGAATACTAAAGTTAGCACAAGGACATGTAGGCAGGCTGGAAAAAATTAAAAGAACGTAACATTTGCCTGCATTCATTTACAACATAGTTATGGTTGTAATTGTTGTAAGGTGTAGAGGAGAATGCCCGGTAAATGTGTCTTGAAGAGTTCTTGGTGCAGCCTGCACGTCACGTTCCATTTGCCGTCGGCTGACACTGTGTGGCCAATCCTGCTCTTGTGATGGAGTGCGTTACCGGCAATGGTCGCCGGGGTCAGGCCGCACCCCAAGCCTCATGCAATTCCGTCAATACGCGGATTTCTTTTAAAATCCGGTGGGAATTGTCCGGAACCGGGATTCGAACCCCGGTCCTTGTGCACGCTAGGCGGATGCTCTACCTCTACGCCACCGCTGCACGTCTGCGCCACCGCTCCACCGTGGTGTAGTAACGGACACAACCTCCCGTGAATACGCCAATTAACCCACGGCCCCCAATCTCCAGTGAATGCGAAGCAACCGACCACGGCGGCGGTCAGACCTGTGCCGCAGCAGAGGGTGCTAAGAATTCGTGTAGCCGGACAGGCCGCCATTGGAATCTGAACCTGACAACGTTTACCACGGGAACCTTATCTAGTGAAGCGAGTCTAGAGGTGTTGTTCGAGGAATTAGAGGGCATTTAATGGGATGTCATAGGGCTTAGTGAGGTTAGGAGGACAAGTGAAGCATCTACGGTGCTGAAAAATGGACACGTTCTATGTTACCGTGGTCTAGAGGGCAGAAGAGAACTGGGCGTAGGATTTCTAGTCAATAAAACCATAGCTGGCAACATAGAAGAATACTATAGCATTAACGAAAGGGCAGCAGGCCTTGTAATTAGGCTCAATAAGAGGTACAAGCTCAAGATGGTACAGAGCTATGCCCCCACATCCAGCCATGACGACCAGGTAGTGGAACGCTTCTATGAAGATGTGGAATCGTCAATGGCTAAAGTAAAAACACAGTATACTGTAGTTATGGGAGATTTCAATGCTAAAGTAGGCAAGCATCACGCTGGAGACACGGCAGTTGGGAACTATGGTCTGGGGTGTAGAAATAGCAGGGGGGACCTACTAGTTGAGTTTGCAGAACGGAATAACCTACGCATAATGATTACCTTCTTCTATAAACGGGAGAGCCGGAAGTGGACGTGGAGGAGCCTTAATGGGGACCATAAAAATGAAATAGACTTAATAATATGGGATAACCCTGGCGTCGTGCAGGATGTGGAAGTGCTCGGAAGGGTGAGGTGTAGTGACCACCGTATGGTAAGATCTCGAATTAGGCTAGATTTGAGGAGGCACCGTAGAAAGCTAGTATGAAAGAAGCCGAATAATGAGCTAACAGTAAGATGAAAAATAGAAGAATTCAGGATCGCGCTGAAGAACCGATATTCAGCTCTTACCCCGGAGATAAGCGTCCGCGACTCGGAGGAAGCAGAGTTTACGACACAGGAAGCCACCGGCAATCTTACACGCATTATCACGGAGTGCGCAGTTGAAGTTGGGGGCACGATGGCTAGACAGGATACTGGTAAAGTTGCCCAGGAGACGAAAAATCTAATTAGGAAACGGCAAACCATGACAATCTCCACCTCAGCTGACAGAATAGAACTAGCGGAGGTTTCAAAGTTAATCAATAAGCCTAAGACGGCTGACGTACGGACGTAACGGAAGTATAATATGGAGAGGTTCGAATTTGCTGTAAAGAAAGGAGGCAGCCTGAAAGCAGTGAAGAGGCGTCTTGGCAAGGGGGAAATCAGATGTATGCACTTAAAGACAAGCAAGGCAATGTCATCACAAATAGGGATAAAATAGACATAGTAGCCGCGGAGTTCTATAGAGATCTGTACAGTAGCCGGGACATCCAGGATAATGCCGAACGAGAAAGTAGTTCAGAGGAGATAGACATCCCACCAGTAACGGCAACTTCACTGGCTACCATCGCACGTGGGCATCATGGGCACCGAGGTTGCAGACGCCCTGGCCAAGGGTGCTGCTCGCCAGGCAGGGGTACCAGCCTCCAGGGATGCGGTGTCATTTGACGCTGCAACGACTATCCTGGCCCGAGTGGTGGAGGCCCTGCATCCAGATTCTCGTGTGGTCAGTGGTCAGGCCCCACGGGTCCTGCCCGGACGCATCAGCAGAGACGCCCGGTCACTCCTGCTTCGCCTGCGGCTTAATTGCTGCAACGTGGGAGCCCGCCTGCACCACCAGAGCCGGCGGGCGTCCCCCACCTGCGCCGACTGCCCACAGCCCGAGACGCTCGAGCGCTTACTGTGCTCTTGCCGCCAGCACGACACCGCGAGGGAGGAACTCCGGGCCGCACTCCAGCGATTCGGTGCACCAAGCCACAAACTGGAAGACTTCCTGTTCCCCACGCGACCGGACGCCTTGCAACGGGAGGTATTCCAGCACCTCCTCAACTTCCTGGTTGTGACAGGACTAGTGCAGCGTTTGTAGCCGTCGAGCCTCGGACGAGACGAACGCTACATAGACTGTGCCCCACTCTCTTCCTTCTTTCCTCTTTCTCTCCTCCTATCCTTTGAAACCCCCCTTCCCTTCCCTGGACTGGGTTGTATGAGGGTAAACTCCCCGACTGAGTTCAACAATACCCCAGTTCTTTTTTCTTCCCTGCTTTCTTAATAAATTACCACCACCACAGAAGAAGTAAGGAAGGCTTTGAAAGAAATGAACGGGGGCAAAGAACCTGGTGAGGATCAGATAACCGCAGACCTCTTGAAGGATGGCGGGGAGATTGTACATGAAAAACTGGCAAACCTGTATACGCAATGCCTAATGACCACGAGTGTACCGAAATCTTGGAATGACGCGAACATCATCCTAATCCATAAGAAAGGTGACATGAAGGACTTGAAAAATTACAGGCCGATCAGCTTACTGTCAGCCGTCTACAAGGTGCTTACCAAGGAAATCGCTAACAGAATTTCTGCCACCTTAGATTTCAGTCAACCTAAAAAAACAAGCATAGTTCAGTAAAGGTTATTCAGCAATGGACCATATTCACACGATCAATCAGATGATAGAGAAGTGCGCTGACTATACTGAACCCCTATATATAGCCTTCATAGATTATGAGAAAGCATTTGAAAGCATTTGAGAAACCCTGGCAGTCATTCAGGCACTACGGAACCAGGGTTTAGATGAGCATTATGTAAGAATACTAGAGAATATTTACAATGGGTCCACAGCTACCATCATCCTCCATAATAAGAGCAGTAAAATACCTATAAGGAAGGGCGTTAGACAATGAGGCACAATCACTCCAGTGTTATTCACAACATGTTTACAAGAAGTATTCAGAACATTGGATTGGGAACAGGTGGGAGTAAGGGTTAATGTAGAATACCTCAGTAACCTCAGATTTGCTGATGACGTTGCCCTGCTAAGTAACCCGGGGGACGAATTGCAAAGCATGCTTTCCGCACTGGACAAACAGGGCCTGAAAATTAATATGCAGAAAACCAAAGTAATGATCAATAACCTCAGGACAGCACAGCGGTTTGAGATAGGTGGCGAGGCAGTGGAAGTAGTAAGCGAATATATCTACTTAGGCCAAGTTGTGATCCCGGATCCCAAGCATGAGGCAGAAGAATAAGAATGCGGTGGAGTGCATACGGCAGACATTCTCAGATAATGAATGGCAGCCTACCATTGTCCCTGAAGAAGAAAGTGTATGACAGCTGCATCTTGCCGGTACTCACCAACGGGGCAGAAAATTGGAGGCTCACTAAGAGGGTTCAACTTAAATTGAGGGCGACTCATCGAGCAAGGGAACGGAAGATGATAGGCGTAACATTAAAGGACAAGAAGGGAGCAGAGTGGGTCAGGAACAAACGCGTGTTAAGGACATATTAGTAAAAATTAAGAAAAAATGGACGTTGGCAGGTCATGTAATGCGAAGGCAAGATAACCGTTGGTCACTAAGGTTAACAGAGTGGATCCCTAGAGAAGGCAAGCGTTGCAGGGGGCGGCAGAAAGTTATAGCGCTTTCCATTGGGCGAACAGGAGCACTTCTAACTGCACCCAAAGTGCTCTCGCGAGTTCTGGCGTCTTCCAGTGGTCGGGCAGGAGCAGGGGCGTTGTGTTTCATTGGTCGATGAGGAGCACTTTTTTGGCGCCGAGAGCAGCCGAGAGCAGTTCTCGGTGCTCCGTCGCCAGCGGCGGAGTAACAGAGAACGCCGAGGAAGTCACATGACCTCTTTTGCGTCACTTCTGGTTTTATCCCCGGGTGGCGGAGGAAAAATGGCGGAATCCAGCAGCCGCGGTAGTCGCTCGGTGCGTGCGGCAGCAGCTAAGCGCGGCCGTCTGGACAGGGAATTGCTGCTACTTTTAGATGATGAAAGCACCATAGATTCGAGCGCAAGCTCATCATCGGACAGCAGCAGCAGCGACGACGACGACGATTTGACATTGCATGAGTTTATGTTCGAGCACCTGTTCACCCCGCCGGAGCAGCGACCGAAGGTAGAGTCGTATCTGGAAAAGACGGTGGACGCTGTTATCGTTCGCAGCTAATTTTTGGGAGACACTATGGTGACCCCTTTATCATGAACATGAACACCCGCTCGGCTTCTTCATTCGTCGCCATGCGGAATGCAGGCACAAAACCACCGGCTCGTATCTGGCAAAACTGGTGAGGAATAACTGCGTGCGGACATCACGAGCGCGCGAAATCAGGCCTCTCAAGCTTGGACGTTCCCTGTCTTCCCTATAGGCGGCGTAAAAATCGACACCCCACGTGACCAACCTAAAGCGCTGTTTTCGACCATCAAGCCCACCAGACGGCGCAGGCAAAATGTTACTTTTGGCATAGAATACAAAACATTCATTCCGTGACTCAAAGAGCCCACACAGTTCGCTTACAATGTGTTATTTAAAAATACTATTAACAAGTTCCGCATCAAACATCTGTTGAGCAAAAATGTACGCAACTTTTTACGAACAGCCGACTGGTGCACCACCTCGTTTCTGAATTCGCAACCACAAAGCCGCCAATTCAAATTGAAACCGCTGCGACGGCCGACCGTTTCAATGTGCGCGGAGCACCGGTTTCGTGACTGTTATTGCTGTTATGTGCTTTTGCGTCCATCAGTTGTTGAGAGGACTGGCAAAACACGGGACTTGAGTGCTTGTGGAATGACAAATGTGGGGAATTCCGCATCGGAAGGCAGCTGTCGAGGCCAGAATATTCGATTCTTCCAACAGAAGGTGAGTGTTATGCACTCCGCTAGAAAGACGGTGCAAAGGAAACCGTTGTCGCCGTCAATACTTCATTTGTGCCCTTCGTTCGAAATCTTAGCGCAAGTGAACGAGTTGTTATGGCAAAAAAAAAAAAATGTTGTCACGAAAGCGACGTACAATTGCAGCGATCGAAATGAAATGATGTCCTGGCCTCTGTAAACTTGCGGATGTCAATAAACGATTTGTTCTCACTTGCTGCTCACTGTGGTCTGTGCCAGTCGAGGCCATCTGGTCACCTGGCGTAACATCACTTCACTAGCGCGGCGCAAGTAAACACGCGACCAGCGTGCCAGCCAGGAGCCAGCAGGAGCAGCCACGACCGGACTCGACGCCCCTTTCCGCGCGGGAGGAGGAGAGTCGAGTCCGGCCAGTCCGGCCGTGGAGCAGCGAGCCGGCGGCCGCCGTGCGAGGGCAGCCATGTTATTAAGGAGCTCAAGCGGCCTGTGCAAAAAGCATCCGCCATGTTAACAAAGCCGTGTTTACAGCGCCATCAAGCGGGCGTACTGGGTAGTTCACGACGCCGCCACTACGCTTTTTCTGGCACTACAGGCAAAGCTAGACCTTTGCTTCTCTAAAATCCTCCCTGTTCTGTGGCGAAATGCTCCGGGAAGCGAGCGCGGGAAACGTTTGGTCACATGACTCTTGACATCTCGCCCTCCCCCTCTTTTCACTGCTCCCGGAGCAGCGCGAATGTTTCATTCGCGGAACGAAAGCACACGTCCCCGTTACTCCTGTGTGCTGTTCTGGCTGCTCGCTCCACTTGCTCCTGTTCGCCCAATGGAATTCGCCATTAGATGGGCAGATGAGATCAAGAAGTTTGCAGGGGCAAATTGGTCACAGTTGGCACAGGACCGGGGTAATTGGAGAGAATAATGGGAGAGGCCTTTGCCCTGCAGTGGGCGTAGATAGGCTGGCGATGATGATGATGATGATGATGACGATGATGATTACCATTTGAATGTGTCTCCACCACCTCTGAGCACTGCAGAAACAGAATTTTCGACTTGTTGAAATATGAAAATGAGCTGGGTGCTTTTTTTTAATATATGCGGCCGATTGGGCAGTGTGGCAATGCATACTTATGACTGCATATTCAACTCAATGGCAACATGGGCCCGTGGACCAGGCAGTGCCCGTAGGTTGCGACCAGCCAGAGCGGTGATGGCGGTGGTGGTGGCCCACAAAGTGGCGCATGCCCCCTCAGGGGGATTGGCCAAGAATATTTTTTGTTTCATTAAAAAGAACCAGATAAGGAAAAATAGTACAGTCGAAGAAAGAATTTAGCACGCAGGTTGAAGAGAGAAATAGCGGTGTTCTCTGGCGCGGGGCTTGTCTCGCGCGCCGAGAAAAGGCGCCGCTTATGCTGAAGCTGCGTCTGATGATGATTATGAAGAGTGGTTGCGGTGACAAAGAGGTGGCTGCTACAATTATAATCTCACATAGTTGGTTGTTTCATCTAACTCTGACCGCTAATTCTTGCGTAGCCTGTAGCATTTCAAATGGCTGAGGACTTCCGCTCCTACAAAGTTGGGCGCATGAAAATAGCAACACGTGCGCTTGGAAACAGTTTACAACTGTGTAGTGTTTTCGTTGAGATAAATAGGTAGGAGCTCTTGTTTTACCGGTTCGTCATGGTATACAGTGAATTTAAAAATACATCATTGTAGCAGATATATTGGGTTTAACTTACTTTGGATATTCTGTGACCATTAGCAATGCGAACAGTTGGTGTTCCGCCGTGGCGGTGCAGTGGTTAAGGCGCTGTGGTGCTGTTCTCAAGCAGGCGGGTTTGATCAAAGGCGCTGTGTATGGCTGCTTTTCTAATGGAGAAAAAAAAAAGCTGAAACGCCCGTGCGTCGAGATATCAGCGCACGTTGACGATACCCTTGTAGTCAAAATTTATCCATATCCTTCCGCTATGGAGCGCCTGATTGGCCAGTGGCAGCTTCTTCCCATTAAAACCTGAAATTTCAATTTAATGTACTTTTTTGACGTATCAGTCCCACTTTTTTATATACAAGCGCTGCTATTCAAACGTAGGAAATTACGGGACACAGCATCTACAGGTTGCATGGGTTTCGAGCTTGCTATCCGCTCCGCTTCGGTGCGTAGATAATGTGCGGTGGGCGCTTCTCAACAGTTATCCCTAACCGGTTATGGGGTTTTACTCTTGGGAGGTTCGCCTATGTAGTAAACACAGGATCACACCACCTTGGCGACGAAAAAAACCAACTAAAAGTATTAGGAACTTCCCAACATCTGTTGCGTGGTACGTACGTGCTCTTTGTTTTTCTTTTCCACGCATGTTCTTTTTTGATTGATTGATTGGGGGGGGGGGTTTAACGCGCCGACGCAACGCAGGCGATGAGGCGCGCCGTAGTGGAGGGCTCCGGATTAATTTTGACCACCTGGGGATCTTTAACGTGCACCGAAATCTCGTACACACGGGCGTTTTTGCTTTTCGCCTCCATCAGAAAAGCGGCCGCCGAGGCCGGGAATCGAACCCGCGACCTCGTGCTCAGCAGCGCAACGCCTTAGCCACTGAGCCACCGCGGCGGGTCATGTTCTTTTTTAATCCACAGCTGATTCATATCTGGTCAAGTGGGGCCATTTCAATTACTTTTACGTAGCCCAGTAGAAAAGCATTAGGAGGTGGCAGATCAGTCTAGAATATAGCGTGCAAGGTTAGCGGCACACCCTGCACCTGCACGGGGCACAAAAAGTCGAATGTGAGCGCAATGCATGATCAAGCCAGCCATTCATAGGCGTGACTGATGCCTTATAAACTGCAAAATATGTCATCCCATTAGTTGCTAAGCTGTTTCATGGGAACGCACGCTTGTTGACTTACGTTGAGAGCTGCAATGTGTCGAGTGTCGAGCCAACCACGCTTTCAAGATGGCGTGCCAACAATTCACGAGCACAATTATATCTATGGGGCACTGAATAAGATTTTTTTTTGCTTAGCTGGTCATTATTCAGTGCCATGATTTCCGATGTTTCCATGCGATCCACCTTTCTTCACCGAGGCATATATTAACACGAAAGTGTTTTATGCCTGGATACACAAAGATTTGACTAACGTCATATCCGTCACGGAAGTGACGCCAGTACAACGAAGCAAGCGGCCTGTAAAGGGTGCACCCCTGCGCACAGAATCTTCTTGCAGGGAAGCAACCTTTGGTACTAAAATGTACTATGAAGTAGCAAATACGACGTTGTGAGAGGAAAGTGGAAAGGAGTAGTGGTTCCGGGTCTCATCTTTGCGAATGCTGTACTCTGCTTAAATACAGAAGTTCTATCAGGCCTTGAAGTGAACCAGAGAAAGGTAGGACGTTTGACCTTAGGCGCGCATGGAAAAACAACTAACGAAGCAGTACAGGGAGATATGGGCAGGGCGTCGTTTGAAGTTAAAGAAGCACAGAGTAAAATATGCTTTGAGATGAGGTTGAGAACAAAGGATCAACGATGGTGGGCAGCTAAGGTTTTTAGGTACCTAAACTTGAAAAGCGTGGACACGCAGTGGTTAAGGAAGACTAGAACGCTAACGATGAAATACGGAAAGAACAGTGGAGAATACAAAACAGCCAAGGTAACCAAAGAAGAGGCAAGGTAGATTGAAAAGAATAAATGGAGAGAAAAAATGGAAGCTAAAATGTCGTTAGAGATGTACAGGGCTAAGAAATTGAACATCAGAAAGTAAAATTTCTACGATAATTCCCATGGCAGTGCTTTGCTTTTTGAGGCTAGGGCAGGTTGCTTGCGAACTAAGAGCTTTGTGAGGAAGTATTCACAAAATGATGGGGTATGCGTGGTCTGCGGAAAAGAAACAGAAACTATGCGGCACGTAGTGTTAGAATGCGAGGGTATCCACCCAAATCTACATGAGGGAAATATTAGGCTTCAAGAACACCTAGGATTTAATGGTAGCACAGAGAAAGTTAACTTCAAGGCTGTCGAGGGGACGAACAGAAGATTAGAATGCTGGTTGGCGAAAAGCAGAGGGGGGAATATTGGCTAGGACAGTTACCACCTGTAACAGAAAAAAAAGTATTCTGTGCCTAATAAGCTTTTTGTGCCTGCTCTAAGCAGCGCTAGTATTAAACCAAGAGGTATAAAACATAGGTATATTAGTCCTTATTGGTAAGATTACATGTCATCACCCCGCTACAAAGGGGAAACCAATAGCTACCGCCAATCATCATCATCAGTACATTATATGTAGGGTTGTTCGTTTTCGGGCTTTATATTTTATCACGAAAGTGTTTTATGTTCGGATACACCAATATTTCCCTGACGTCATAACCGTCACAGAAATGACGCCAGTACACCTTTGCCGAAACGACGAACCAGTAGAAAGTCACTCGCCAAGCACACCCACAAGACAGCCGCCGACCCGCAAATCATGCTCATTTCACTGCAGATTTCACTGCACATTTCACTTTCGTGTTTTACCGATTTCTATGACAGTGGAATCAACCACAGTTTTTTTAATACCCCACATGCCCTATCGGCATCACTTTGAATTTTAACGAGCCATTGCTATATCACGATGAAAAGTAGGACGCATTTTTTTTTATTTATTCACCGCTATTTCCCTCATCGAGACCTTTATTTTGATACCGAACACGCCCTAGTAGCATCTCTTTTAAGTTTAACCCAATCCATGACACACCATGACTATCTCATAATTATAAATACGAAGCTTTTTTTGTATTTTGTCCGCCGTGATTCTCCTCATCTAAGCCTTTAATTTGATACACCCCACACCCTAGCATCATCATTTGGAATTTTAACCTAACCTCACTAACCATGACTCTCTCATGACTATAACCAGGACGCATTATTTATTTGTACCGCGTGAGTCCCCTGATTAAAACCTTCAATTTGATACCGGACATGCTTTCGCGGCATCACCTTGAATTATAGCCCAATCTACGACTATCCATGACTGTCTCATGACTATAACAGTAAGCATTTTTTATTTGTTCCGCGTGATTCCCGTCATGGAGACCATTAATTTGATACCCAACACATCCTAGTGACATCAATTTGAATGGTAACCCAATCCCATAACACATTTTTGTGTCACGTGATTTCCCTCCTTGTAACCTTCAATGTGACTCCCCACACCGCCTAGTAGCGTAATTTTGAATTTTAACCCAATCTATTGACCCACCATGATTATGCCATAATAACCAGGGAGCATTTTTGCATTTTCCCCACGTGATTATGCCCTAGCGGCATTAACCCAATTTTAACCCAATCTATAGCTAACCATGACTATCTCATGATATAACCGTAACTCCTTTTTGTCCCACGTGATTCCCCTCATCTAGACCTTTAATTTGATTCCCCACATGCGCTCGCGGCATCATTTTGATTTTTAACCCAATCTATGACTCATTGTGACTATCTGATTACTATACCCACGAAGGAATTTTTATTTATCCCTGGTGATTCCCTTTATCGGGACCTTTAATTTGATACCTTACACGCCCTAGCCGGCATCAATTTGAATTTTCACCCAATATATTACTCACCATAACTATCTCATGATGTAGTCATTATTATATCTAACCAGCATCGCCCGGAGGTTTCGACTGCGCCTCATTTGAAACAGCGGAGAGGACTGTTACGAATCGGCCAACGCCGCCGTATTTTCCCGCATCAGCCACCACGTGGGAATCCACCACGTGCGCCCGCGTGTCGGTGAATCGTACTTTCGTGTCTCGCCATGCCGGGTCAGACACCTCGCTTTGCAACGCGCCTCCAGCGGTTGCCAGTGGCACGCCCAGATTCTTCACGGACGTGCGCCCCACAGACGTCAGGTGCCAGCACGTCGGTGAGTCACGCCTTGACATGCCCGGCTCAGACGTTTCGCTATCGGCGCGATCAACATTCGATAGCGCGCCCGGCACGTTTCAAGGACACTCTCTCCCCTCTCTCGGACGCCACGTGCGGCGAAGCCATCAATGACTCACGAACTGTGGAAAGAGCGTTGTGTGTGTCTGTGACGTTCGTGGCGTGTTGCTACTTGGCGTTTTGACCATTGTTGATTTTGGATATAAATAGAAGCAGCCCAAACGCTGAATTCATTCCTGTCTGAGCAGCGAATCCATGCGGTCGCTCTGCTCGAGTCCTGTGTTGTAACCTCGCCCGTCGGGGCATTGTATGTTTGTTTGGCTTCGGCTCACCTCTCGCTATGAAGTAAACAGTTACGTTATCCTACTGCTCTGGACTTCTTCACGGCTGCAACAGCGGCTGGCCGCTCGCATCATACACGCTACCCCTCGTATGTCGGAGGCCACAGAGATCGGATCGGGTGCCCCCGCCCGGTCGCAACAGGACCTACGCCGCCTCCTCCTCCCCCTGGCGCTCACCTCTTCCTTTCTGACCCCTAGCCGTTAACGGAACCGTTAACAGAAGCAGGCGAACAACCAGCAAGCAAACGCCGTGTTTTGCTTTCCTGCCACCCTCTTCAAACTTCTAAGAGGATTAATCAGGAGGAAATGGCAATATAAGTATTTTTCATGACATCACCAGTCGATTATCAGTCACACGCCCACCTGCTAAAACGTCGTAGAGAGCAAGTGCTGATCGTTATGAAAATTCCACAAGAATCTTTTGTGAGGCCTTTATGTTTGCTAAGCTCTGCAATGCTCTTGCTAAGCTAGGATGACCGCTGAGGGGTGAGACCAAGTTTAACCGGATTTTACAAGGCTGTTCGAGTGTGCCCCCCCACTGCCAGGGGATCCAAGGGGGAAACAAGCTAGGTCGACCCCCAGCTATGCTGTTTCTCCAGTTTTGCACCCCTATTGCAAGCTGCGCCATTTTTTTTTTTTGCCTTTTAGAATCCAAAAAAGACTAGTACCTTTGAAATGGTACAGTAAGAGGTGCGCATACGCATACGCCCCTGGTGCGTATGCGTATGCGCACAAGGGGCGTTTGCTCGGAACAAGCTCGAAAGCCGACTTCACTGTTATAATACCTTATCTGCGGTGGTGCACCCTTTACAGGTGCCGCAGTTCTTTTTCTTTGTATTTTTTTGCTAAAGCCACTGAAACTACCTCAAGCTTAAAGAGCTTCACTGGTAATAAATTATGCCAATTCATACAGCTTTAAACATCGTGAGGTACAAAACACCCCCCGCTTGTAGAAAATGTTCAGTCCACCCGTGTAAACAGGAAACAAAATGCCTCCAAAGTTGGAGGTCTCTTCACCTTTTTTCTTTGTTGGCGGTCTTTTCTTACACCCTTCTTCTTACACTCTTTTTCTTTACGCCCTTTTTCTTGGTTTCGAACACCCTAATTTGTAGCTTTACACCCTTCTGGGAAAAAGGCTGTTGAAATAATGTACACCCTTTTTGAAAGGTGTTGATGTGGCAGGGAAAATTTGTTTGGTATTTAATAAAATTCTATAAGTTATGGAACATGAAGTCTACCTCGTGATTAAAAAGTTTTTGCAAATCCGCGTGTTGATTTGTATACTCTCATAGTAAAGTACATAGTTCCAAAATCAGCGCTAAAATATCTGCTTTTTGCGACAAGCCCACCGACTCGATCGGGGGCTTTCCTCGGCTGGATATAAAAGCAAAACGAGCACATGTATTATTAAGTAAGTATGCACCCCCTGTACCGCTTGCATCCCGTTGGTTTTCTTGCTCAATTCATTTGTGTTCCAAGTGTAACTTGTGCGTGTTGAATGCTGCGCGCTCCACCGATTCACATGGCCACTCGTAACTGCTGCCCTGGCCACAGTCTTATTTTAGGGTGTTGAGCAACCTTACACCCTTTTAAATGCAGAGCATTTCAGTAACTCACGATGTCACCCGCGTTGACGTCCGTAGTCCGCACCGTCGTTGTCCGCACCCTTCCCTACTATATAAAAAAAAATACCATCCGGCGCCCGGTTCCGATCCCTCGACCCTGCGGGCGGAACGCAATGTACATGGTACTCTACCCACTGCGCCACAAAGCCGACACAGAATGGGACGCTACGAACGCGCCTTATATCGTTGACTCATTCAAATTACTGCTGACGAGCGCTCTCTCGTCAGCAGTTGCCACAAGTGCAACAACATTAACGTAACGCAAACTACTTAACGTCGTGCGGCACCGGAAATGCTCTGCATTTGATCGTGCCCCTCGCGAGGGGGATGTTTCACTGCGTCTTCTCTCGGTCGCGGGACCCGTGGCGCCATCTGGCGGAGGCGCGGCACAACTCGTAGCACTTTGAAAAGATGCGGCGCCAGCCAGCTGTGTGTGTGCGTGCTGCACTTGTACAAATGGCGAGTGCATTGGCTGTCCACAGAGCAAAGCATTCGTGCAAGTAAGCCGTTGCAGTCAGTCAGTCAGTCAGTTAGTTAGTTAGTTAGTTAGTTAGTTAACAACTCCGCAAGCATTTCCGTTTCTTGATTTCTTTGTTGCAAAGTTTGTCGCCCTTTCCTCACCCTTCCCTGCGTGTTTTTGGACGCCGCCATCTTCACATGTCTACGCCATCGATTCCCAGATGTTCGTCACAAGGTAGACATCCTGCTTTTTTCTCTTTTCGTTCGCTTTCTCCTCCTCCCCGTATCCCTCCCTCTCCCTTTCTTTCTTTTGTACCGTCGCTGCTGATTCCTTTCCGCCGGTCTCGTCGCGTGGAATACGCAGGAGTTTGAGGCCTGCGCGGGCGCGGCGTTCACTGTGTTTATTGTTTTGTTGGTTTGCTTGCTTGCTTGCTTTCGTCAAATTCGCGGGTACGCAAGGGGCACGCGCGCCGGTTCCAGGAGCGGCTGTGTTGATTAGCTCGCATCATACATTCGCGGGTACTACAAACCTATTGGGGCCCGTGAAGGCCGCGGATCCGTCAGTCTGCTCTGGTTACAAACCCCTGCGCGCTCGCAGCTTGGGCTCGTACCCGGGTTCGTTCTTTTTTTTAGGGTGTTCACAGGAACACCCTTTTTCATCCGTACACCTTTTTTAAGCTAAAACACCTTTTAAAGGTGTTCGCCATGGGGCAAGATTCTTACACCTTTTTCGGCCGAAAAGGGTGTAAGAAAGTTTAGTGTGAGCGCAACATCACGCAAGTGAAGCAACGCAGGTAACTAACGACATACGAGCGCACATGCGTAATCTCTAAGGCTGCAGACCTAGCACAATCGTATCTCGCTGAAAACGCAAAATGGACTGCTTCAAAAAAATCCCATCCGCCTAGCGCAATATGCAAGTTATGAACTGTATAACAGCTACTATCATTAGCATACCTCGGCAAGGTTGGACCGGCTCTACTCACTCGCAACTTTATTTTTGGAATCAAGGAGATACATTGCTGAGCAACTCATCTACGCTACCTACCCTAAGCTCAAACTCACCGGCGAGCGCAAAACTCAGAACTCACTCAGGCTCAGAACACAAAATGGACTCAAAACTCAAAATGAATTTAGAACTCAAAATGAACTCAGTACTCACTCGAGCTCAAAACTCAAAGTCGACTCCGAACTCACTCGGGCTCATAACTCAAAATGGACTCAAAATGAACTCAGGATTCAAATGGACTCAAAACTCAAATGGACTAAAACTCCAAATGAACTCAGAACTTGAAATGGACTCATAACTAAAGCGCTAACCACATGGAGCGATTTTTCCAGCGACGCGACGAGCGACGGACTAGGATCCGCAGTCGCCGAACCGAAGTCGCTCGCCGAGGCAACCACGTGACAGCGACTGCTCGAGCGACTGAGGATGGCGATTTCAATGTTGCCGCACACACGCGCTTGGTACGCTGGTTGTTTGCAAACATTTTTTTGTTCATTTGTCATAAAAAGCATGACTAAAAAGTAATACGCCTTTCTACCTTGCTTTTTGCACTTCATTGCATCTCTAAAACTGGTTTGGGTTAGCGATAGCGCACGCTCTTCCTTCTGCGCCTCGTCTCTCGGCTCCAACATGAACGCCGTGAAGAATTCGCTTTCTTGACGTCGTTTTTCCCACACGGGTCTCACCCAGTGTGTGCGGGAGCCTTCTTGCTCCTGCTCCAGCGTGTACACAAGCTTTGCCACGCGAAGCTTTCTTTTCCGCTGCACCGCAAACGCCGTCTGCGTGGATTTGCAAAGTCTTCCCCCCGTTCTCTTCCAAAACCGGAGGTTGCGTGCTTACGTAGGGGCTCTCCTATTGACTAGTCGCTGAGGCCACTTCCGGGAGGCGAGCGACTGTTTCTGGCGACCCAGAACCGAGCGATTCGATGAGCGACTTGGTCCGCGGCGAAAAGTAGTTCGTCGCTAGTCGCGTCGCTCCCCAAGTCGCGTCGCTCCCCAAGTCGCTTGCAAAATCGCTCCATGTGGTTGGGGCTTTAGTTCGGCTCCGGGTACACAAACTCAGTCGAGCTTAAATTCACTCAGGATCACTTGGGCTCAAACTCACGATGACGCACTAGTCTCGCGCTCACTCAAACTAAAATTAACTCCTGTACAAACACAAACACACACACACACACACACACACACACACATCATATATATATATATATATATATATATATATATATATATATATATATATATATATATATATATATATATATATATATATATATATATATATATATATATATATATATATATATATATATATATATATATATATATATAACTATGCACAAAACATCCTATTACAGCGTAAATTAAATACGGACCTGCATAGTAAGCTTCCTCTGTCACTCAAAAAGCCGGTTATAACAAATGCGTTATTCCAGTAATAACGTACGGGGCAGAAACTTGGGGTCTCCCTAAACGGCCTGAGAGGAAACTGCTGTGGGAAGAATGCTTGGGGTCGCGCTTAGGGATAAGAAAACAGCTGCGTGTATTAGCGAACAGACTGGTGTAGAAGACATTATAGCTCAAATGAAGCGAAGAAAATTGGCATGGGAAGGCCACGCCATGCGCATAAGGGGTAACGGGGGGACCATCCGTTTAACGGAGTGGCTGCCAATAGACCGTTAGCGCAACAGGTGTCGGCCAAGGACTCGATGGAGGGATGAGCTACGAAAATATGGGGGAGGGGTGGAATAATAATAAGAAGAAGAAGAAGAGGAGGAGGAAGGAATAAACTTTTATTGTGCACACCAGGATGTGTTCAGCCTCCTAAGTCCAGAAGGCCGCGAGTCCGAGCTGCGTCCAGAGCTCGTTGCACCAGAGCTTGCTGTCGCTCTGGTGCTGAGCTGCTCAGGGTTGGGGGATGGGATGGGGTTAGGGTGGTGAGGACAAGAGAAAACAAGGTGGTAAGGGGTTAGAGGCAGGGGAGGAAAAAGAAATAAATATGGACCGCAACTGCGGTGCCTGCGGGTCCACATTATTCGTGTTTCCGCTCCTGAGTCTCACGTCTCTCAGCATGCGTACAACAGGTCGACGAACAGACAGAGGGGGGATGTGGGTGCGAAACTGGGTGACAACGCAGTGCAAACGGGCCTGTGTCGCGCACCACTTGTGCTGCCGCCGGTAACGGCGGATACACAGGCGGCATGCCCCTTGATCGAATTAACCCCGGCCTCGCAGCAGTACGCGCACTCATGCATGGAGGAGGCCTCCGCGGCCACTGCGGATATGCGCGGGCACGCGCCCCACTGAGGCGGCAGGAAGGTCAGGCCCCCCTCCCCGAAACTTCACCCCGCTGCGCGCTTTTCCGCGCCCCGGAGGACAACACGCGGCATGCATGCGCAGTAGCGCCCCCGCGCTATTTCCTCGCGGCGGACAATGGCATTGGCTCGGTCGGAAGCAGCGGCGCCCCTTCCGCGATCGTGAGAATGCCATCGGCGGCTTAAACAATGAGACCGTTAACGAGCGGCGAAATGCGGGCGTCCCGGGGCTCGGCGCCCGCGGGGACAGCCGCGTTCCTTCGCCCCGTGAGGGAATATCGCTCAGCCGCCCGACATTATTCTCGGTAGAAGAGCCAGGCGGGCGCCAACAACATTCCCTTCGAATATCCGCCACACGCTGTTCCCAGCGGCGCCTGTTTGTCGTGTAACCCACCCGCAGTCGCAACAGCACCGATCACTGCGAATATTTGGGTACCAAAGCAGTTCCCCGTGGCATCAGCTCCGTTGATATAAGTCGGCTCCTGCACTGCGCATGCGCAGTCCGGTCCGCCTATCTACATTCGGGGCCATAAATGCACCAGGGTATACATTAACCCCCGCCCTCTTAACGCGTGCTTCAGATAGAACAAAATATTTGGTTGGTACGTTTTGTTGCTGTTTTATTAGCTTAATCACCCCTTCGTGGAAACGAACCCGCGTCGAGCTCGCGTCAATATCGCTGTTTAGCTCGAAAAAAAAGAGCGCGAAGTTGTCGAGAGCAGGGACGTAGCCAAGGGGAGGGCGGGGTATGCAAGGGGTCCGAATCCCCCCCCTTCCCCAGAATGTTTTCCAGGCAGTGCATAAGCGAGTGCTAGTGGTCATTTGGGCAAATCTCCTCCATAATTCCCATAACCATAAACCCTATCTTCCCAGAGAAAAAAAGAAAATTCAGGCCATGGCCACTTAGAGGACTGAGCCCGTCCACTCTCTCAAAGTATTTCGAGATGACAAAGGTGGTAATGGCCGTACACTCCACAAACACGGGCAGATAAGGACACGTGAGCCTGTACCCGACTACATATGCACTAAAATATTCTTCATACTGCCGTCCTCTCTGCATCCTGTGCTGCCACACTGTCTGTCCACTGGCGCGTAGAATATCCGCGTAGCGACCGCTATGCCCACCAAACCCCGACTGAGGTCCGGCCGGTGGACTTCAGCCTGCTGGGTCGTTTCGGACAGCGAGTGAGAAAAGTAATTTTATGTTGAGGTGAAGCAATTCACACGCTGGCCTGTAGTATGAATTTTGCACGGGGCACATGCATGTCAAGCTATAGCCGTCTAATTTTCTTCCCCAAACGGGAACCAGCTGCTTAATTATGGGGCGAGCAGTTCAGCGCCGCGGCAAATGGCCGTAAGTGGCACCGGGGCTGCTAAGTGAACAAGACCGGCACCGCTCTGACATGGCGCGCTGAATAATCGACGAATGCGACGAGCGCCGCTAATCGCACTGCGGTAGACGGGGACCAGAGCACCGCTGGCTCGTAGCATCGTAGCGTCGTCGGCTGCTGAACAGACGCCCAGTACCGTTTACCGTGGTCGCGACGTGCAGTTAGCGTGCGACCTCCTGAGCGCCCCACAACGAGACTCGCATCTTTTCAGAAGCAGTGGTGCGTCTAAGAGCGGGCTGACGTGCAAGCAGCGGATAATTCCAGTGAAGAAATGCTGGGACGCTGCTTCGGCAGAGGCTGGGACTGACCATTTCGCCTGATTGCCGGCCTGCCCCAGAACACGGGATCGAACGATTCAGTGGCTCGATTCGGAGCATGCTCTACATGCACTCACGGGTATTGTTGGCAGTGCGCATTCCTAGGAATTCGAGTTCTCGCGCGGGCAGCGCAAAGGCGCGTTTATCTCCAGAGGGTGATTGAGGGACGAAGAGGAGAAATTTTGTTGTTGCATTCACTGCGGTGAATGCGAGTGGTAGCGCTCGAGCAGGGAAGCATCGCTTTGTTATTCTTGATTATGTTATCTTTTTAACTTAATTCAGCCAACACGTCGAAGTCAACGGACGCACGTTGCACTTGGTGTAGTTTGTGTTGTTCAGCTCAAATGCAACGCCGACCAGTCCGACTCTAAGCATCGATATCGGTGGATGAACTCGTTTGTCCGCCAAGCCTCTGCAAGCATTGCGATACGATAAAGGCGATGCTAGCAATACGCTACGCAAACACGAGGAGGCAAGGCCGCGGGAGCCTGAACCCAGCTATCTAAACGCTGATTTGTTCTCCATACACTGATGTCCTTTTAACATCCTCTTCAGCCACACGCTACCTTCCCCACTGGCAGCGCTGTTTCTGGCATGGTCGCTGATAGAGTCGCTCTACCTAGTTCAAAAGTCACGGTAGCAGACTACGCGCCTCGAACGGTTCCGCCTGCAGCGTCACACGCCGACGCTCCTTCGAGTTTACCAACACGTTTTCTCGTTCGTGCAGCGTTCTTTCCGATGAGACCGTCCAGCTGGTCCTGGAGTCCCTTGAAAGGCAGAAGCCGGTCGAAAGCCGAGAGGGCCCGGCGCCCCATTAGGGGCGGCTGAAGGACCTCGAGGGGAGTAGAGAGGCGGCTGTCGAGTAAAGGGTCTCTGACAGGATGACGTAGGCCGCGTCATGGTGCTCCATTAGGGACACCACAGCAGGCGATTTCAATAAAGTCTTCCCTCACTCCCTCACTTCCCTGTGAGACCTGAATTGGGAAGCTTCGCACTCCGACAGAATGACGTTGCATATCAACGTTCCTTCTTGGCCCCGCGACATTCCTTCGCTTTGTGAGCTTCAATGGCAGGCTTCACGCACGACAGACGCGATTCTACGAGGTGAGGTAACTGGCGCTTTCGCACTAAATTGTCTAAACGGGTCGAAACGAATGTTGGGGGGTCTCTAAATACACCGGGAAATACAAGCTTTACAGGACTGTAGAAATATACAGAGAGAAAAAGCATTTTAACAGCGGATATGTTGTACAATCCGTAAGATCGCCGTCGTTGCAGAAAAAAATACCGAGAAAATGCGGAGAGCTCATGAGCGCGTGCCTCGCGGCGACCGCCGAGCTTTCTCCTACGCGCGCAGTGGCTTTAACAAAAAATAAAAGCACTGGTGGAAACCACGAGGAGCGAGAAAATTTCGAACGCTCGTGGCGCGTGCCTATCGACCTTCGAATCCACAGTGGCTTTAGCAAAAACGACAAAAAAAAAAAAAAAACTCCAGCGCGGTCGTCAAGCGCTACAGCCCATGTAATGCTAGGTATGAGGAACAAGACGATATCGATGCATATGACGATGACTACTCTTAGCACAGTGTAAAGCAACGACGGAACATGTAAATAAACAATTTCAAATTTGTACGAATGCGCGGGTATGTGTCCTTCAGAGCCCACGTATAAAGAAATCCTGCAGCTTCGCTATGGTTCAAGCCTTGCGCGACTTACTGCAAGCTTCGCCAGTTGAGCTGGCGGAAGTGTACAACGCTGAGGATGACTTTGCATCCACCACTCGCCGCGAAGAAGACGACGACCTCTTCGATGCATATGACGACGATTACTAGCACCTCAACTACGCAAACAAACTGTGATACTGGAACTTAACTCTGGGTCCGGCAATGCTCGCATACAACAACTTCGCTATTCAAGTCTTGCACGTGAGCGCGAGCTTAGTTGAATTTTTATTTATGCCCAGGCTTAGTACGGACGGTTGAGCCGCGGAAGGGCAGCCCAAGCCCTGTCTACTGGGTCTGAGCGTCCGAGCGCGTGAGGGCAGACAGCCAGGAGTATGGGGTTTGGGTAGGAGATGAGGAAGTAGGGCGTGGCAGTGTGACAGAGCCGAGCAGGTGGCAAAGGGCCGTACGTGGTGGGGGTAGGCGGGTACCCGTTTGCGCCTGTCTCACTAGGACCTGTTCTTCTTTGGTTATATAGGTGCGTGTGTGGTTTAGGGTAAGGTTCTGCGTTGTGTCGTAGATCTTTCAGTGTGATGGGTTTTGGTGGGGTGGGCTCTCTCTGGGGTGGGATGTGGTTGCAGGGCGCCTGGAGTGCGGTTTCGCGAGCGAGTCGGTTTGAATCCTTGGAAGAAGCTCATCCAGCCACACGCATCGTGAACATTGTTATGGCGTTCTTGGAGGACCGCACACTTCAGATATGTAGCGGTCGTAAGCAACCACGTTACTACACAAATAGGCTAGGAGTGCCCACATAATAACTACAATTAAAAAAAAGTGTTATAAACAATGTATTGTTTTTATTACACAAGGCACATCCTAAATTTTCACCTAAGAGTGAAAACAAAGGGGAAAACAGATCTGCGGCCATTACACGAGTCTATACGGCACATCCACTCACGGACAGAGCATGGGCATTGACGCGGACCAAAAAGTTCGAGGTACAAAGGCGCCTTCTTCCCGGTCGGCGAGGGGGTGTATACGCCCGCCGACGTCGTGAGAACACAGCTCGCTCAAGGTTGTTTTTTCGAGGTGTCCGGCACCAACAGCGTCTGCTGGCACGCAGCGTATGTGTGCACAGCCGCAGTCACTTGACGCCTGCGCTGGCGGGGAAGGGGCAGAAGCTTGGAGAGGCGGCGCGCACATGATGCGACCGTAGAATTAGACACCACCGCGCGGTGCCGGCGATTTTCGCTCCGATATTCGCGGGTGGGAATGAATGCCTTCCCGATCACGCCAAGACACAATGAAACGCTGAACGAGAAAAGGCGCCGTGATTCGTGCATGCGATTTCTGGAACGAGCGGAGCAGGACCGCATGCGTGCCAAGGAAAGACGCAAGACATGGTCGCCGCGCTCATGCGTGCCTCCTGCACAGCGGTGCGTGTGCACCCGGGAGAAAGGAAGCCGCAATAAAGGAAGGGACGCAGTGTCGTGACCAGGCTCTTCGATCGGTCGCAGCGTGTGCGGCGGCGGCGGCGAGCGAGTTTTTCTTAAAGACATCCACCACGCCAGTGTGTCGTATAGCGGGCCTCGGGAACGGCTCGGCGGCCGTTTGACTGTCGTGGCACACTTTGTGCCCGGCTACGCTACGAACGACTGGGAGCCGAGCTATTGCTGCTGAAAACATTGATTTGGTCCGAATGGAGCCGAAAACTAGACACCGGGTTCATTCTTTGTCCATCCGCTCTGCCACGCGAGACTCAATTTTGCCGCGGTATTGTGGCCTTTGTCCACATCGCACTTGGCGACTCAGAGAAGTAACGACGGTTGTCCCATCGCGTATTTAACCGTCGCACGCTAACGATTCTCCCGTCGGGTAGTGCCTATGCTATTGTAAATGCGATCGCGTGGACAATTACGCGTGAGAGAGCCGTAATTTTAAGGGACCCAACATATAACCAGAGTCCTTCAATGGACTCTGATATAACTTATTTAGATTTACCCCAGAAATTCGTATTTACGCGAGGAGGAACAATGCTCCTATTACGACGGGGAACGATGCTGCTATAAAAAGCCGCCCTGTTTTAGATTCGCATGACTTGTTTCGTCCACACCCGCCGTATTGTTTTCCTTATTTTTGGAAGAATGACGACTTCCGTGTTAAGGAAAAAAGGCCGCTGGCTCGATCGAAAGCAGGGGGAGTCAAAGTTGAGACGCGAGCTAGCGCAGCCATGAGTTTCGGGCGGAGGTCCGTGTATTGCCAGAATAGGTTAGGCGTGGCGTTGTTTCTTGTTTGCCTGGTAGCGTCTACATTAAGTCAAGATTTTTTTTACGCTAAATGGCCGTTCGCGGTAATTCAACGTTCCGTGCGCACGTTTAAATAATCTTTTCTACGTCGTTGAAGCATGGATGCAGCAGCCTGGTGATGCTCAAGGATTTTCCCCGGATTTTATTAAACATTTTTTTGGTACAGTGCGCAACACCCTCGTCTATAACACTGAGTTCAACTTCAACTAGTTACCTCTCAAAACTGCGGACTCAAACGCGTCACAAAAAACGTTGACGTCAAAATATATGGTTGAGACTTCAGAATGACGCAATAGGTTTCTTCAAATGCTCTTCGGCCGAGGCAAGAGAAGGCTATAAGTACGAAACCTGTGTTATAGACAAGTGTGCTGCCCTCTGTACATGCACATCGCACGTAGTTATTAGTACAGAAGGAGGTCGCAAAATAAAACTGTCGGGGGGACCTCCTGTTAATAAATGCGAAAATATTGTTAAAAATATTTAGGCAGTCGAGGTACGGGTCTGTCCAACACGCTAATGGAATACGCAAACACTAGAATAAGAAATTATACAATATTAGCTCTGGATAAACAGGTTTAAGTACTATAAAGAGGAGAAAGCACAAAAAATTATTATTCAGAAAAAATTGTTAAGCAAGAATGATATTTAACTACTGTACAATGTAGAAGCAATATATTGTAGAAGTACTAAAAAATCTCAGTTAGGTACGGGTCAGTCTAACACGCCAATAAAATATGCAAGCATTAGAACAAGAAATTATACAATATTAGCTCTGTAGAAACAGGATTAACTACTATACACAGGGAAAACAAGACTTTATTATTCAGAAAAATTGTTAAGCAATTTTAAGCTCCTCCCAAGCGTTGGGAAAGCAGCGAGGAGGATAAGCTCATGAGCGACATGCTGGCGGATGAGTGGAGCAGAGTGACACGTTGTCCCTTCTCGAGGAGCGGGATCATTGTCCTGCAGCTCCTCAAGAGGGGCGCATCATCCAGCAGGATCGTACGCGGCCTTCATCCTATACGCTCAAGACGCACGCTACGCGGGAACGCCGCCTTTTACGTGAGGAGGATGCACATTGGTGAATACACATATTCTCATCAATTCACCCCCACACCAGCAGGCGTTCCGGTGTCCACCCCTAGGTGTGACAATTTACGCCTGCTGGTGGTCTTTCCTTTCCTTTTTCTTGACAATAAATTCATTCATTCATTCATTCAAATTAACCTGGATTTTTCTTTTCACTCATCAGAAATTTTCCGAACGGGGGCGCTATACCGTACTTGCGATATGCAGGATGGAAGAAATACTGTATTTTAATAACAAAAAAAATAAAAATACATGAGAGAACTTTGGTATAGTTTTATGAGCAAATACAAACAACTAATTAGCCCCTGCACTGGTATTAGAAGAGAAACTTGGGTTTGGCGCAACCTCGAACTCAGATTCAGGTAGAGGGGAAAGCAGTCGCTCCTTGCCTCCCCGCAAACGCCCATGGGAATCCATCACAAGCGTATGATTTCCTTATTGCCCAAAATATTCGAGAACTGCCGCGCACATTTTCTCTATTTGCAATACGATATACCCTTACCACCTAGCCGGCCGTCCTACTCTTGGCGTCAACAACACTTGCGCAGACTAGCAACTATATACTTTTATTGGTTCGGGGCAGCGGCGTTATACAGGCGAGGTGAGACTAGTCAACTCAATTGTCCCGTACGTTGCGCTCTTTTCACTCGCACGACAATCGAAAGTTTCGACACTTTTGAGGTCAAGGGCACATTTATTTCTCGAAACTCGGGATTGCCCCAACAGTTTTGCAATACAGCGAAAGCAGCGCCCGCGTGCCCTTTTTAAGCTACTCCAGTGATACGCCAGTCGCGCATTCAAACAGCATTCTGTCCGTCCCACGTATTGACGGCCACACACAAAAGGGGCGCTGCTTACCACATCAGTCTAGTTCGTGTGGATATTTTATTCAGGCTGTATGTCATACATTCCCGTCTGCACAAATTGGCTTTCCTTGTGGCTGCTTGAAAAAAGGTGCATACCCACCGTGTGCCTTGTTTATTCATATGCAAATACAATTAGAAGGTTTGTGCTAAGCCACCGCGAAACGGCGCAGGCAATGTTGTCCAGAGTACTGGAAGGCGGCTTTTGTGCACCGAATTTCTATTGTAACCATCGTTATCGTAACGAACTGACTCTCAACCCGAACGGCTATGACATAGTTACGATGTTGAAGGCTTGATATACTCTCTAACAAACGCAATAATTAGTATACCTTCCAGTTTACAGTATAACAAGAATCAAAACCGATGAATATGACCAAGCAGCTCTTTATTTTTTTCCAACCCCTTCAGGCGTAAAGAAGAAATCTTGGTCTACATGGCATGGCGTTTCATAAATTGAGAGAAAATTACCCTATCTCTAATTTCCCCCACTAACCACCTTGATTTCACTGTTACATAAAGTTTTCTCCTTCGTCTCCTCCCCCCTTCTAATCGTCCTCCTCCTCTTGAGCGCAGTTTTACTATAACGCATATCTGAATATTGGGAAGATATAGCTGTGCACAATGTACCGCAAATATCCGTCTAGGTCTACCCGCCGCGGTGGCTCAGTGGCTAAGGTGTTGCGCTGCTGAGCACGAGGACGCGAGTCCGATCCGCGGCCGCGGCTGCCGCTTTTCTGATGGAAGCGAAAAGTAAAAACGCCCGTGTGTTGGAGGGTTCGGCGCACGTTAAATATCCCCAGTTGGTCAAAATTAATCCGGAGCCTTCCGCTTCGGTGCGCCTCATCGCCTGGGTTGCGTCGGCATGTTAAACCCTACAATCAATCAATCAATCAATCAATCAATCAATCAATCAATCAATCAATCAATCAATCAATCAATCAATCAATCAATCAACCTTCCAGGTCTCAACAAACAGTGTTACTGTATTTTCACCGTACAGGTGACTAGCATGCATGTGTGGGTGTGGGTACGTGTGTGGGTGTGTGCACGTGCGTGCGCGTGAGTGTGTGCGCGTGCGTGCGTGGCTACGTGCGTGTCATATGGCGGAAACATATTATGGCGGCGCATCTGCAGAAAAGATGGAAACCAACTGGCACTAGCTCCTCTCCGTTCTGACTGTTTACACTCCATACTGACTTTTTATAAGGGCAGAAAACCTGTAACGAAAAATGGCTTTGTCCTTCCTAAGTCTCAATGATTTGGCTTGCACCTATATACAAGTATCAGACAAGCTTGAAACAACGATTACTTTGTGGGTGAAGCGGTTATGGCGCCGTGCCCTGAATACGACCATAGTCTCTAATCTTGAACCGACCACGTTATTGGTATCGTGCTCAATTGCTAATGTTTTGCTCAATATGCCTCCATACCGGTTAGAAGACTGGTACAAAACCAGGTTATTTGAAACTAGGTTATTTGAAACTACGTCTACATTTTTTTTTTTTGTGGCCCATAGTACATGTCGGACTACTTTCGTGCCATGACATCGTAAAATGATCTGATACAATACTTTCGAGCATTCGGCAAAGTGCAAAAAACTGTTTTACCATCTCCTTATATCGGATTACCGGGAACCGTAATGCCTTCCGCCACAGTCGACAACCCCAAAGGCCTGGAATTTGGCTTCGCCTTACATTTTAGCTGTTGTCGGTTATTAGCAACCCTTCCCTTAGTTCGAAAGATTGCTGAATACAGAAGCTGACGCTTAGCTCCAACTCTTCGCGCTCTGCACAGGATCGGCTTCGCAAGGAATGGGGCAACGCCGGCAATGTTTCTTCCGGAGTGGTATCAAAAACTACACTTTAAATCGCGCCTTGAGCTCGTGTATGCGACTTTAAGTCTTTCGTTATGATAAAAAGTTACAGACACGCAAAATCTGGTGCGAAGAAGCATGAAAAGTCAACCAAGCGCAAAGAAACAGCAGGGGGGGGGCGAGCCCGAGTGAAGCAGACGACAAATGCGAGAATCCCTAAGCCGACGTCACGGAAACGCGCTTCGCAGCGCCGCCCGTGGTCGCGCTCACCGCCATGGAGCTCCTCTTGCGAGGGTTTCATAACGAGTCACACTTCACCCTTCCTCTTTCCGGGATAGTCCTCGCGTTAACGCATTCAATAAATTATACTGCTGCTACTACTGCTAATACCGCTACTGATACTACTACTACTACTACTACTACTACTACTACTACTACTACTACTACTACTACTACTACTACTACTAATACTAATACTACTACTACCTGGCCCAAGAAAGAATAGTTGCTAAAAGTTTGACTTGCCGCAAAACATACACGTTGCTTTGGCTTCTCCACATAGCGCGTGCCTTTAGCTCGGCTCTTTTGCAATACCCTTAAGCTGTGCAAGTGAAGCCCACAAAAGGCTGGCGTACAGCTCACATTGAAGTTTAAATACCTACTGCAACAAATACCTACCCAAGGATGTTTCAATTAAACGTCTGGTACATGGTCTTAAGCTCCTCGAGATGAAACTATGAGCATCCTGTATGCGCGGTATTATAATGGTAAACATTTAAAAGCGCCGAATGGTGGATTACGAAGCACCAGGTCAATAGTCACCAGAGGTGCCGACATTGTGGGAAAGACTCGAGTTAAGAGCGAGCCATCTTCGTCTCCTTCACTTACACGTTGTCTGTGAGCTCTTTCAAGTACTGCCGGTTAGAGGCAGGTGTTTTTCTGCCTCTCGTCTGGTTATAAGCTCACAGAACACCAAGTGCGTGGGCGACCGCCCGGTGCGCTAAGCGCGGTCGCACTTTGCGAACGGTGGGCCGATTCGTACGGTTTGTATACTGTGCATTCGGCAACCTGGTGAGGCTCATGGAAGGGGAGGAGGCATATTAAAGCGGACAGGCTTCCTTGGCCAAATGAATGCGAAAATGTTGGTCTGTGTGTGTGTGTGTGTGTCTGTCACTGGATTCAATCTTTCTGCCAGAATGAAAGAATACCTAAACACGAAGTAATATATATATTATATTATCAAGACCATTTCTAAGTATACTAAGCTGCTGCCATGGCCCATACGTCTCCAAATTACCCAGCTCAATGAAATCCTGCGGCGTATTTGGGTAAAAATACAAGTACGTATCCAAAATTACCAGCGTTGTTTTAATTAAGAATACACGGTGGGTTTGTTTTTGCAAATGCAAACGAAAAAGAAACGGGTGGAAGATAGTGTCGTTGAGAGGCGAGATAAAAGCAGACGCTGTTCCAAATGCAACAGCAACAAGTGGTACCAACAGATGACGCGCGAGCAGTGCGAACCCGGGAAATTTGAATCGGGCAAACCATCATTGCATTCATTGCAGGAAGGACGAGATTGGGGAGGAGGAGGAAGTAGTTAGGGGATTTACTGGGCAGGGTCGACACTTGCAGTTAAGCAAGCGGATACGCGTCCGATTCAAGCGAAGCTTCTACTGGCTGACTGACTTGCGCCGTTTGTGGTGACGTATACCGAAACGCCTCGCGGCAGAGCCACCTTTATCCCCGTGCTCTAAGGACGACGACGACGATGGTGATGATGGTGATGCCCTTGAACTGTTTGGAACGTACCCGCTCCGAAGGATTGGCCAGAGTTAAAGTGTGGACTGTGGCCCTGGTGGAGTGTTTGATAGAATTATAGATTGAAACGCTGCCAGAGAGAGAGAGAGATGAAACTTTATTAGGCAGCTCAAGTCCGAGCCGCGGAGTTATCAGTCCACGGAGGAAGGGGGTGTTCCACGGTCCTCCGACGGTGGTGGGCTTGGCGGAGGTGCACAAAGAGTTTCAATGTGGGCAGCCAAGAGGGACCACAGGGCTGCCCGTAGGTTTTCAGGGGGAGCGGCCCAGCTAGACCACGAGTAGGGAATATCAGGGGGGAAGGGGTTGGTCGAAAGAAATGTGGAAGACGAGGTCGCCCGTACACAGCGCCAATATGTATGTTCATTGTCCGGATAGCCACCGCATACCTGACAGTGCGGACGGCCTGGTGACTTTTGTATGTAGTGGAGGAACAGATCACAGGGGAGGGACAATGTCTGCGCCTGTCTAATATATGTAGCGTGTCTCCGTGACATAAATTTAGATGGGGAGGGAAGTACCATTCTTGCTTTGCGGAGGTTGCCGAGATGTTCGCTGCCAGGGATTCCCCTCTCGCTACCCCTTTGCCGCTGGCGCGGACACGCGAGCCCTTGCAAGTCTCGCGCTATATCACGTCACATCGCAGGTGCAGTCGCTCGCTCTCGTCGGGCAGTTCACCATCTAATGTGGCATGAGTAGGCCACGCGGGGTTCGCTCCGCGAAAGAACGGGCAGCCATTGAAGAACGAAAGTAAACGTTCTCTATAATCGCAGAAGAATGATCTGCAATAATGTACACCAAGATTTTGCGTTCGGGTGAAGCTCAACGAAATGGAAGGGTTTCATTGTGGTAGATCGATGGTTTTGCGTTTTCGTTTCGGTCATTGCCTTTTGATTTCCCTGTTTCTCGAGTGAGAGGGTAATAATATTTTTTTGGTTTTCAAACAGTCGGCAAATTCCCCCCTCTTCCCCAATTCATTGGGAAAATTTGCACCTTCGCCTCAAAGGCGAGTTAAAACATACCACTTCCAGCATTTATCCTACATGTGTGCTACCTTTATGCTTTCTGCAACGTGAATGACCCTAATAAGCAGCAAGAACGAGGGGGAACGTCACGTGTTATCGCAGCAGTTTTGAATGACCGCGGTCATTCCGCTCTCAACTTCACATCCACTTCAAGCTGGCGGTAATCGCCGGCCGTTTTAGCAGCGATGCTGTTTAAGTTGGTGGTTGGGCCGGCGAACGTGCGCAGGAAAACCTCGCCAAAGATGACGTCATTGGACGCGCCGGCAGCGCTTCACCGTAACTCTGTGTCACCGTGCTCGGCCAGGACTCGTGTCACCACTTGTTGGAGGCGCGATAAAACTGGCACAAGCACGGCTTTGAAAACGCGTCACGAGGTGGCTCGCTCTATCGCTTGTTGCGATGAGTGGAGCTGTTTTGACGGTGCAAAGAGAAGAATTAATGTCGAAGTGAAAGAAGCCAAAAGGATGAGAAGCGAAAACTTTATTAATCAACTTCTTAATTAGCGTCCCACATGTCAGACCACACAAGCTGAACGGTTGACACCCAACGAGTTCAGAGCAAACGCTCGTCCAGCTGCGCCCTCCACTACTCTTAAGCTTCACCGCAAAGGCAGTGAGCACGCGTACGTCGTACATACATTAATGAACGACTGTTCATTGATTTTTGTGGGGCTAATGACGACACCACGCCGAAAACTTGGCCGAGTCTCGAAGCGTAACCACTGTTACAAATCTACCATCTTTGCGTGTGTTGACGCGGTGCGCGACCTTCGATAGCGTAACCCATGCCAATCCACCGTTGCTACTAGGCTCTCCAGCTCGCATCTCCCGGATTCTCCGCACACGTCTCCACATTAGGCCGCTCCGCGAAATATGCATCCAACCTACCACCGCGGACGCCGTCTAGCCCGAGCCCAAGCACACATCTCCGGTTCCCTCCCTCTGAGAACACGCCCTACGTGTTCTACGAAGCGGCCTACCCCACCCGTCCTGCCTTCGCACTCGCTGTACTAGGCGCTTCTCCAACATTGCCTCAGGTCTCAGCTACACTCTCCACAACCTCTCCAGTAACCAAGGAGCGGGCGGCCATTGCCCTTGTTCTTACTCAATTACCTACCCCACGTTAATTTTCTCTCACTCCCAAACTGCCATACGAAATTACATAAAGGGCATCATTTCCGTAGTTCCCTTCAAAATTCTTCAGAATCTCCCTGCACACCCCGTGGTGTTGCTGTGCACTCCGGCCCACACCGGCGTAGGTTGTAATGAGATGGCACACCAACAGGCCCGAGCTTTGATATCTTGGGCTCCCGTTTCTTTTACGTCTAGACATGGCATCCCCGAAATGTCCCCCTCGACCCCTCTCACGTAACTCAACATTACCGCCTCCTCCGCAGGAATCTACCTCCCCCGCACCCTTCACTTACTCCGCCGGCAGTGCACATGTGACGGCTCTTACTTTCCCACACCACACTCTCCTTGTGCGCACCCACCCACACCAATTCGCCTCCCCTGGCGCACTGCACGCACTCTTCCCTTCCCTGTGTGTGCGTCCACGCGACCCCTTCCCCACTTTCCCCTCCTCCTCTCACTGGGAGCAGTCACTGGGGAGCTCTGACCTGGCAACCGAAGAAACGGCCAGAGCCCTGGACATCGCAGTGCCCCTTTGGGCCCCGCATTAAAAAAAAATGTTAAAGTGGCTACTACTACTACCACTGCACTACCGTGCGCCGAGATGCTTTCCTACACAGCACAAATGCTGGAAGGGGAGGACCACTTGCATCATGTGCCTCCAAAAATACGGCTAGGCCCGCAGCCCTTCTAACAGTCGTTGTCGGAGGCAGCGGCTTATTTATTGCCACCTGCTAGGCAATAGACCCCTTTTATTTTTGTTTTTATGTGTTCGTACCTTTTCATGGTGTGCGCAAAGTGATGGAGGGCGGTGGAACAGTTGACGCTTCTGTGTAAAATTCTGCCCTTTCAGCGACGCGTGTCAGAACGCTTCGGGTTTCCGTAAAGAGCGTCAGGCTGTAAGCCCGCAAGGCTGCCGCTCATGTGTCGTCGCTGTTTGTCTCTCGACATGCAGTAACCCAGTTAAGTTTTGCCATAGGCTCTTAGTCGTCAACACCAAGGCAGCTCTCCTGTTTGCCGCTCGTTCACTACGCTACCACGATGGAGGCGACGGCGCGCTGTACGGGGATGTCTTCGCCATGTAACACCACGCAGCAAGCTTGGCCGAGTCTTCAATCAAAATAACCGCGCATAAACCCGGCCGAACCAACAGTAAGCTACGTGGGGCCGCCGGCCTCGCTGTTTGCCCAGTCTGCAAGCCACGCGTGGGACGTACGACGTAGCACTAGTAAATAAAGAGGAACTAGGAAAAGCTCTCAAGGGCACGGAAACAAGAAAAGCTCCAGATGGTGATGGCATGACCATCGATCTTTTAAAGGTGGGAGGAGATATTGTACTGGGAAAACTTGCCGCACTATTTTCAGAATTCATAAGGACTCTAAAAATACCCATAGCCTGGAAAAACGCCAATATAATCCTGATTCACAAGAAGGAGATACCAAAGACCTTAAGAAATGCAGACCCATCAGCCTGCTTTCGTGGTATGCAAGCTGTTTACCAAAGTAGTGGTTAACCGCATAAGTGGCAACCTAGATTCCCAACAACCCAGAAAGCAGACTGTGTTTAGAAAAGGATTCTCAACAATGGATCCCATTCATGTAGTCAACGAAGTAATAGAAATATCCGCAGCTTACAGTAAGTTCCTTTACATAGCAACCATCTGATTCAATATACACCGGAACAATGTTGAAGGCGTTAAAGAACCAAAAAATTGAAGAAGACTCGTATATGTCGTAGACTCCTACACGACATATACGCGGGATGTACGAGCAGGATAATCCTCCACGAGCAAAGCGAAAATTTCCCTATCCGAAAGGGGGTACGACAGGGCGATTGCATCTCTCTAAAACTGTGCACAGCATGCCTGGAGGAGGTATTCAGGGAGCTTGGCTGGGAAAACGTAGGGTTGCGGATTAAGGGAGAATACTTGAACCATTTGGCGATTGTAGACGACATAGCCTTGCTCAGTGAATCTGCAGATCAACTGCAAAAAATGATTGAAGAACTGCTTGTGCTGCTGAGCACGAGCACGGGGTACGATTTCCGGCAGCGGCGGCTGCTTTTCTGACGGAGGCGAAAAGCAAAGACGCCCGTGTGTACGAGATTTCGGCGCACGTTAAGGATCCCCAGGTGGCCAAAATTAATCCGGAGCCCTCCATTACGGCGTGCTTCATCGCCGGCGTTGCGTCGGCGCGTTAAACCCTACAATCAATCACTTAACGATTGAAAACTACAATCAGAGAGCACCACCGTGCGGTTAAAAATAAAATCAATAAATCTAAAGAACTGATAAATAAACAAGCTGAATTGGCCCTCTTCAGCATAGGTAACGGAACGCTAGACCAAGTAGAAGAATATAGCTATCTTGGCCAGATGGTCAGAGCTGATCCCAACCACGAGAAAGAAATGCGGCGCAGAATACGGGATGGTGTGCATTCGGAAAGCACTCAGAATTAATGAAGAGCAATTAAACTCCCTCTATCCCTAAAAAAAAATGTATACAACCAATCCGTGCTGCCGGTGATGACGTATGGAGCAGAAACTTGGCGCCTTACGAAACAACTAGAAAGCAAAGGTCGGTACAGCGGGCCATGGAGCGAATAATGATAGGAGTAAAGGCCCGTTCACACTGCGACGAAAGCGACCAGAATTCTGTCGCTTTGTCGCGCGACGACAAAATTGGTCCCGACCATTCGCCAAAAACGGTCGTCGTGCGACAAAGCGACGGAATTTCCGTCGCTTTCGCTCGCTTTCGTCGCAAGTGTGAACGTGCCTTAACACTTAGGGACAGGCAACGAACATCGTGGATCAGGAAGCAAACTCGAGTAGAAGATATCATAGTCCAAATTAAGAAAAAGAAATGGACTTGGTCTGGCCATGTAGTGAGACGAACCGACAACAGGTGGACCACGAGGATAACAGAGTTGATACCGAGAGACGAGACTAAAAGAAGGGGAAGGTCATTGACTCGATAAAGAGACGAAATAAGAAATTTCGGGGCTAAAGAATGAACTCGAGCAGCACAGAACAGGAGTGGTTGGAGGTCGGTGAGAGAGGTCTTATTCCTGCAGTGGACCCGTAGTAGGCTGCTGCTGATGATAATGACATCCAAAATTAAAGCGCCGCTCTGTGGATCAAGCTTCCAATTTTTGGGGTATATATCCGATTGGGAACAAATTAATGAAATAATTTGTTTAGAATGGATAGGTTTAGCGCCTCGTGTGGGGGAACCGGGCGGGGGGAATAAAACTGGTAGGAGGATGGAGTGACGGACACGCATCATTTGGTGCAGGGCATTTATTTCTAGACCGGTGCACCCGGCAAGACTGAAAGCTTTAGGAATGGCGTCCGACCATGGGACAGAAAGAACCATGGGACGCCATTCCACAGAAATTATGTACAGCATGTCTATAAAGAGGATATTCAGTAATTTTGAACAGGAGAAGTCAAGGATTTACGCGCCTAGGAGAATATCTAAACCACCTGAGATTTACGTATGACATGGTTGGGAATAAGACCTGCAAAGACCGCTTAAAGAAATTTTGGCTTCTGGTTATGAATAAACCGACATCAATGTTAATAAACATTCAGGATGCATCCACTTCAAGGAAATGATGGAAAAGGAATTAAGACGAATATAACTGTCTTGAGCAAAGTATAAGTACATGCTGATCCGAAGCACGAGAAGGAAATCAGGCGTAAAATTACGGTGATCTGGGATATGTTCGGCAAACGCTTTGAAGTTATGTACAGTTCCCTATATCTGTCATTAAAAGGAAGATAAACAGCCAATGCGTGGTCCGAGTGATGACCTATGCAGAAGAGATATGGGGGCTGACTAAACAGCTCGAAAGAAAACTTGGGTAAGCCCGCGAGCCGTGGAGAGAAGAATGGCAGGAGCAGCATTTACTGATGAGAAAGCATCGTCTTGGATTATCTCGGTTGACACACATTCTATCTCACATTGAAAGAAGAAGTGCAGTTGGGTCGGACATGCAGTGACACAGAATGACACCACCGTGGTTGCAGAATGGTTACCGAGAGACGGGACTCTAAGTCGGGGAAGAAATGTGGTTCGATTGAGGGGCGAGATAAGGACACTTGGTGGCACATAAGGGATTCGGGCAGCACAGGGCACGCTGAACACCAATGGCGTACGCAGGATTTTCTTTCAGAGGGGGCTGAAACCCGGAAAAAGAAAAAAAAGTAAAAAGGAACAGAACGCAAAAGAACGACTACAAATCGACAAAAATATTTCGGCATTCACTGGGGGTGCACCAAAGACTACTGTGTAATAAATTAGTATTGTTATTCTTAAAGGCATCGTAGAATGGCTGACCATGTTGAGAACAGACGTCCAATTAGTCACTCGCGAACGAACAATAATTTTCACTTGTCTTAATTGGACACTACGCCGAGCGAGTGCCCTTGTTGTCACAACCGCCCCCGCGAACCCGGAAATTTCGCAGAGGGCCGCGCCCTCAGTCCCCCCTTCCGTACGCCAGTGGTAAACAGTCAGTTGAAGGTCTATGGAACAGGCCCCTCTTAGTTTTGGTAATGAATTCAAATATATAAGGTGCTGTGGCGCATTTTCCGTGGCTTCGTATATATATATATATATATATATATATATATATATATATATATATATATATATATATATATATATATATATATATATATATATATATATATATATATATACAGTCGAACACGGATATATCGAACTCCAAGGGGATCATAAAATAGTTTGATATATCGATAATTCGAAATATGAAATATGCCTATCTTAAGCGTATCTGAAAACTCCGCACATCACTGAGAGCTTTTCAAAGTCGCTACAAGCGGTACCTTACCGATATGTTCCTCACAGCCCGGTAAATTAAAAGCCACACCGCTACGATAACGACAATTTAACACAAAAAACAAAATCTGTAACCTCGGCTTGCTTCCTCGTCATAAATTCAGAAATCCAAAGTCTTCCGCTTTTCCGTGACCATGGCTCCGAAACGTGGGCCGTGGACAAAAACACGTAACATGCCACATGGGTCCCCCTGCGCGATCAACCACTGAAAACCGCTCGAGCATGCAGAAAACATGCCAGAAACCGAACGCGGCAGGAGAAGTCGCCGTCATCGTCACATCCACCGCATCAGGAAAAGCACACTTGCAGGGGCAATTGGGGCGCAGCGTTCGATATATCGATTGTGTCTGTGATCGAGAGTTCGATATACGCGTTCAACAGCGCTATACTTCTGCAAGGGATTTCCAAGGGGATGTTCAGACAGTTCGATATAGACAATAATTCGATATATCCGTGTTCGATATATCCGTGTTCGACTGTATATATATAAGATTTCGCAGTAAAGGAAACCTCGGAAAGCAATGGGGAGGTTGTGGTAGCTAGGTCAATGAAACAGATCAAGAATTTGGAAAGAAAGAAAAAAGAAAGTGGAGAAGAAATACCCGCCAGGTGGGATCCGAACCAACGACCTCCAGAATACCGGTCTGGTGCGATACCGGTCTGGTGCGTATTATGGAGGTCGTGGGTTCGGATCCCACCTTGCGGGCATTTTTTCTCCACTTTCTTTCTTTCTTTCTTTCTTTCCAAATTCTTTATCTGTTTCATTGACCTACCACAACCTCCCCTTTGCTTTCCGAGGTTTTCTTGACTGCCAACTCTTATTTCTGTCTTATTTCAACAAGCCCCTCATTTCCTATTCTGATTCGCTATATATATATATATATATATATATATATATATATATATATATATATATATATATATATATATATATGAGCACGTTCTGAGCATCGCGTCCTATTTGCAGTGTACGGCTCTCACATTGCGGGCGCCACCCTACGCTTCATCTTCTTCCTCTCATTATCATCCTCAGCATTATTCCGCCCATCCTCTTCTTGTGAAGATCATCGTCATCGGAGGCTGGTTCCGAGTCCGCGACGGCTGCAACGCTTCCAAATAAACGTCTTCCTGCACCCGTCTGTCAAGGCCCTCTCAATATATATAATAGACTTTATGAAGCCAGTTTTTCCTGGAGGCATCCTCTACCAGTTGAATGGCGGCAGTTTGTATTTGAATCCAGGGAAGAGAGCTAAGCAACCCCTTAACGGTAACGGTCATTACTTCTTATACGCATGTCTTGTTCAGGGGCCTGTGGTTTATTGGGACATGTGTTGTAGAGTGACGGCTGCGATGCTGCACCACCTGCACCTGCCCATGTACCTATCGGAATAGCACCTTGTTGAAAGAAGTGCTTATTTCCGCTGTAGAGATAGTGCCCCCATTCTCGCGGGAGGGCGCAGTCATTACGAAAGATAAGTTTAAGCTTACGTAAGTGTGAATGAATCGAGGCTATTGAAATCGATCGTCATAAAAACAATTGCGTGAACATGCCTTCTGTCGCGCACTCGAAAAACGGTATCTTATCTTAACGGTTTATGTGTGACGGGCGGAGGGCCAAATGATTAAGTGGCTGATCTCGTTTGTGTTTGGCTTTACAAGCTATCCCATTGGCGGTAACAGTGCATTTATGTGATCCTTTTTGTAAACAAGGTTCAGTTGTATAGTCAGCGCTGTGTGCTGCTTTTCTCCTCTGTGTCCCCGTCTGAGTGCACCGTGGCCTTTTTAAAGAAACGCTTACGGACGCAGAGGCGATTCCTCTTTCCCGGTTCGCAGCTGCAGAAATTAAATAGAAATGCAACTGTTTCATTGATGCGGACACCCATAGTAAATTGCCCCTCACCTCACTCCCGAGACGGAAACTAAACCCTCCTACCATTTTCGTTTTGTTTAACAGCTGAGATTGAGCTTGGTCCGGTGGCGTTGACAAAAAAAAGCAAGAAAGAAAACTGGGCGACCTGTAAAGGGTGCACCACCGCAGATAGGGTATTATAACAGTGGAGCCGACTTTCGCGCCTGCTCAGGTGTGAGCACAAGGGGCATATGCGTATGCGCACCCCTTACTATACCATTTTAAAGCTGTATGCCTTCCTTGGGCTACTAAAACGCAATAAAAAAGACGCAGCGTGCACTAGGGGTACAACGCTGGAGAAACTGCGGAGCTGGGGTCGACCAAGCTTCGTCCCCCGTGGGGTCAGTGTGGGGGACCGACGGGAACGGCGTTGTAAAATCCGGCTGTAACTTTGCCTCACCCCTAGCCTAGCAAGAACATCGAAAAACCTAACAAAACTTAGCAAAGCACAGCAAAACTTGGCGAAACCGGAAGAAGCTAGTTCGACCCCCCAATCCGCTGTTTTCTCTAGCCTTGCACCAATAATGCAAGCTAAACCTTTTTGTTGTTGTTTCCTGACTAGGGATGCAATATACTTCGGATACTACTGATGTTCTTCGCCCAGTGGCGAGAATCGCTAGGGATGAGTTCGCAAGATTGTGTTCGCGGGGCCGTAAGCCCAGGCCACGGCCAACTGCCTTGGCCCGTTCTTGCCTTGTGAAATTGGGCTGTTAATCAACTCACATTTTTTTTGCGGTCATGTTTACATTGGTAAAGTGGGTCATTGTTTAAATACCTCATTGGCAGAACACAGACGTTCGTCAGAAGGCAATTTGTACTCATCGCACACGTCTTTCTTCAGAACACCGGTGCGCTGTAATATACAAATATACATCAGTTTTTCCCTTGCACGGCAATCAGCTCAGGCTATAGGCCATTGAGACTTACCACAAAGAAAAAAAGAAGTTGTACGCGTAAGTGCGTCCGCGATAGCCCTGCATGAGGTGAATTTTCATTTTTGAATCGCTCCGTAACTTATAATCGGTTGCCACGCATTGTAGGCTATGTGCGCTGTTTTGTATACGCGTTCAGTGTGACTTCGTCGGTGTGAGGCAATGTGGGTGTTGGTGATTTATGTATGTGTTTGCCTTTCAATAAACTTCGTTGCGAGTTCAGCGCCACCCTATCTATCTCATCCATCCGGTACTTTTCCTCGTTCCCACGTTATCGGAGGTGCGAAAGCTTGAGCGACAGAGCGCGCGCATCAGTCTCTTCCATCCCAATAAAGGGAGAAGGAAGAGCATTGAACGGGTGCCGCCAGTGATCTCCGCCGTGGCCATGCGGCGGAGACATATGGAATTCCACGCCTGGCGAAGTTTAGCGAACTGGATGGCTGACCGGTGGCGCTGCTCGTGCGAGCAGCGCCGATGTTCTGTTGTTCGCGCGGATTCCTCGCGACTAATCCGGCGGCGGCCCAATCGATCGAGCGAGCGGAGACGAGAGAGCCCACTGACCTCCCTGACCCCCCCGCTTGTGCTGCCCGCTCGTGAAAAGCGATCGAAGCGGCCGCAGCGCGAGTGCACATCCGAATGACAAAAGCAATTAAGCCCTCTGACACGAACGTCTTCGCTAATTATTGCGCCACTCCAGCAGGCTTCCGACTCGGCCGAAAATAAAAGCGCTGCCTTCCTTCAACCACCAGAAGGTCGCCATTTTTCGTCTGCTCGCTCTCGCGCGTACGCTTCTTCTTCCCTTCCACCTCTCCCGCTTCCGGCGCGCACGCGCGCGGCACCCGTCACGTGACCTCCTCGTTGGACCAATGGCGCCTTTCTCAGCGAGAGGAGGCAGAGGAGCGCAGGGGTGGCTGGCGGCGAGCAAGTTTGGCAGCGCGCCGTTGCGTGTGCTACATTCGTTGTGCCGCGGGCGGGTATCGGCGCTGTCGCGATGGCGTTGGCTTCTGGATAAACAGACAGGGCTATTGGTCCACCACACTTGACGTCGCTAGAGATCGTGCTATGTGTGCTGTGCAACCCGGTGCGTGAACCCCGTGTGCCTGTTGGATTTATACGCGGCCAGCCCGAGTGTACTGTGCCGCTTCTGCGTGCTAGGCTGAGTTCAGCAACGCCCTCGCGAGGCCCCCCTTGAGTTCGCTTCAAGGTAAGCCTAACAGCTTCACTAAACCGCTCGCCAGCGGCCTGTCAAACGAGCCTTGCTCGGCCAGATTGGCTGGGCCGTTCGCGCACTGGCGAGCTCCGATGCCCGTGCCAGTGTTTTGTCGGCTGCTGCCAGAGCAGCGCAAGCGTTGATCCGATAGCGCGCGTCGTTGCCGGAATAGCCCAACGCCGCTGTCGTTGGGAGGGGGCGAGGGCCTCTCGGGGACACGACAGACGCCTCGCTCCCTTGCCCTCTCGTGCTCCCACAACGAGAAACAGGCGTCCAGCCGTGATGTCTCGTTTGTTTCGACGTCCGGTCGGTCGCCCGTTGAAGCGCTTGGATGCCGCATCCTTTGACAGCCGCGGAGGCAGCAGCTACCAGTGCCGCCGATTGCCGCACCGGCGCTCGTATTCCAGTCGCTTATTAGCTTCAGAGGCGAATCGCTGATTAGTGCGCGGCCTCAGTCACCGTCGTGAATGCGACGTACCAGCATTGCGAAATAAGACGTCAGAGCTAATTGGTTCATTATGAATTTGCGTCGGCTGATTCTTAACGAAGGATGGAATCGGACTGGGCCGCGGCATGTGTTCGTTTGTTTATTGGCGTACACTTCGTAATGAGCTTGTTAGCGTGCGTGCCCATTAGTGAAAACGGACGGAAACAGGTCTGACCGTTGCCGTCGACCCTTAGTGACCTTTCAACGGTCAGAATAAAGCGTCTTGCCCCGATTTCTGTCCTCTGTGGCTATTCGCCTCGTTCCCTTGGGGCGCGCCTGCCACACCCATTCGCTGGGGATGCTTGCAGCAGGGCCGCCTTGGCCCTCCTTGCGAGATGCTCGCGTGAGCCTGCCTGTCACACCCCGCACGCTGCCTGTCACACAGCCTCGCAGGTCGGCTTCTCTGCTGCGGCGCGTCACCCTTGATGTGCTGTTCCGTTCGTTTGCAAAAATAACTGCAGCTACAATTAAAAAAAAAAACATTTAATTGAAAGCTTTTGGTGTGTAAGTAAGTTTACTGTCAACTTGTAGAAAGCCTCCTTCCTTAGTGGCAGTATTATTATGCTGGCGTAAAGGATCTCTCGCACAATCACTAAAAACACGGCTACAGTTTTTCGCTGCATACATCGCCTCCGTTAAGTTCTATGTCATTGATATAGAGATGAATACTGCGACCTGTCAGCACAAACCTTGTCACTCTGCATAACGCGCGAGGATCGAGCTGGCGTGCGAAATATTGGGCAGCGATCGCGTAGCTGGGAAAGGGGCCCTTCCCTGGTCAGTACCGAGCCTAAGCATGAACGTCTAGGAACCCGCCCAATCTTCGTGTTAAAACGAGTCGAACTGGTCCTTTTAACAGCGAAGCTGTTTGGCAAATCGTAATTTTTCGTGTCCGCAGTTAAAAATACCAAGAAATTTCCGAGAGCGCGCACGTGATCGCGGGCCTCGCGGTGGCCCGGCAGTTAGCTAAACGAAGAAAATGCCTAGCGCTCGTGTGTGCGTGCCTCGCTACGACCGCCCAGCGTCCCCTGCGCATGTTTGTCAAGCCAAGCATACCCACTTAGGGAGATTAGCCAAGGTTGCGGCGACCGCCCGGCAGTTAGAAAAAAACAAAAAAATGCCGAGCGCTCGAGGGTGCGTGCAGTGCATCGCCTCGACGTCCCAGCGTCCCCGGCGCACGTTTGTCAAGCCAAGCACGCCACTTGGGGAGGTTGGCCCAAAGGAAAAAAAAAAAAAAAGAGCTCCAACGTTTCTCTTACTTCGCCACCAGTACTGTCCCCAAGACACCTTAGGAAACAGCGCGAAACACTTGGACAGAGAGAGGACACGAGCGCTGTGTCTGTGTCTCAGACACGAACGCTGTGTTTGCCCTATCTCTGTCCAAGTTTTTCGCGCTGTTTCCTAAGGTGTCATGTGTACCCAACTAGGCCAAAGTCAAGCTTTAGTACTGTCCCCAACCCTGCACACTCTACCGTATGAGCTGGGCGTGCTCCCACACACTACCCCCCCCCCCCCTCCCCTCATCCCCTCCCCAACCCATGATCAGTGGGAAGGCATGCTAGCCAGCCCGGACCCCGGCGATCAGCTTCGGCTGGTTGAAAGGGCCCACCTGGCAGCGACCGCCCAGGGACTTCTGGACTGAGAAGACACCCCCATTGTCATGACTCCATAGCTATTATAAAAATAAAGTTTATTCCTCCTCCTCCTCCAGCGTTCTCCGTAATCCTGGCCACACTTGCTCGGAACGAGAGAGACACGTTTTAGTGTAAGCCCCTCCAAGTTAGTGTCCAATGATTAACACTTCCAAAAAAATGAAAGGAGCTCACACGTATGCAGCAACAATTATGCAGTAAAGGTCGTTGCGGCAGCGAAGAAGTCAATCGGCTGCAATCACTACCACCTTCGTGATGGTCATGAAGGTTGCGTGCAGCTTCGCTACATTCAAGCCTCATGCGTTAGTGTGAGCTTCCTTCATTTTTTTTATTTCTGTCCATCAATAGATGGAGAGCAAATGCCACAGGATCCTTTAAAATGACATGGGAAACGTTAAAGGGGAAGTCTCAAACAGAAACGTGGCGTATATAACCAGGAACGGAACATAGCAAAGCAGGGCAATGATGTGCTGAGGATAATAGATGTGAGCTTATTTGTAACAATACTTAAAAGGACATTCTGGATGCAATGGAATGCGAAGTAGGAAGGCCAGTGAACGAAGCGCAACTGACAGTGGGGAGCTATATATTGTAGATCCCCCCAGAAAGACTTGCAAAATTGCCCACTGAATGCCTCGGGACCTGTAAAAATTCCGAGATCACTTTTATCCATGACAGGGCTGTTAAGCGCAGCGTCAATGGGAGGTGCGCAGAAAAGCGGCGTAGCAGGTGAAGTTTGTAGAGGGGGACCAGGAGAGGTCCTATCGCATCAGAGAAGTAATCGAAGATACTTTGTTCTTGTCCATTGGTTCACATTTTGCAGCAAAACTTTCTCTCATTTTTAAGCATACGTACAGTAACACCCAGTAGCCCAATGATAGCTTTGGGTATGAAGTGAATAGAATGCTTTCGCCTTTTAGCTAGTAGTCTGGATAGAACCCCGGGCTCCAAAGCTTCCGAAGGTAGAGTCAGAGCCACTCAGCGGCGATTCTTTTTAAGCCAAGGCTAGCCTCTTCCCCCTTGGTGCTTTCTTTTAAGAGACTGCGCCCGAGAGGCGTATAGAGGGCGGGCGTTTGACCGTTCGCAAGCGCAGCCCGTACCCACGCAGAGATCGCACTCGCTCTCCCAGTGCGACTGCCCGTCGGGCGTAAATAGAAGCGTGGACATGCCACTGAGTTATGACCCCGTGGGAGGCCTGCGATATCCCGCAGGCCGTTTTCGCTTTTCGCCAATACGCGACAGCGGCGGGGGCCATGGATGTTTTGTTTTAGATCAGGGACAACGATAGTGGAGGCTCTTGAAGAGGCGTGGTTCGTACGCTGTGTGATAGTTCAAAGGAAACCTGGCCTACCAACCACCCCTGAAGGAGGTACTGTTGGTCAGAGGTCGCCTGGAGGACCAAACACTCCTGGTAACCGGGGCTACGACGGCGCAGTCGGCACATGGCTTCCTGGATGCAATAAGGGTCCACTTCTACTTCTACAGCCGACTAAACGTTCTCTCTCCCACGAAAGTTTCCTCTAAGGACGGACACCTGAGTCCGACGGCTCCGAAGTTGCCGCTCGCATAGTAATGGACGCGTGTATAAGGCAGCCTGAATGCGTTAGGGTTGCGGTGTCGCTGCAAGCAGACGTGATCGGCTTGCTGAGCGAGTCCGCGGATGACCTGCGAGAAGTGGTCGAGGACCTGTTCAGGCTAAGCCTAGCGGTGGGCTGAGGAAATGTGAAACGGCTACAAGTAATGTCATACAGTGAATTAGCGGTAGTAGTAGAATGTGAAGGTGGGCGGGCGATCCATCTCGTCTTGAGCAAACAGCGCGGGCACGACGGGCACCACTGCGTCGCAATAGGAAGGCGCTAAAATCGCCTCTGGAGCGTACGGAAAGGTCGGGTAAAGGTCGAGTTGCGCGTCACGTGTTGTATTGAGAAAAATGAAATACAAGTACTGAAACGACGAACCCGAAAGCTAATCCGCAAGTTTAGCAAGTGTGTCGCAGAGCACACTTTATCATATCCTGCCATCATGTCAACAGTTTCCATTATTACCTCTCGCATTATTCTTGTGTACGGACAAAACAGCCTCGATGCGTTCGAACCGACATCGTGGCGAAATGTATAGCGCTTCTATGCTCACGTGTTTGCACACCTACCTGTTTGTCCTTTGTCTTATGGCCCCCACGTCACCCGGTATAAGATGCACGGGACAACAGTACGGATGAGTCTGCTGGTTGACTCAGCGCTACGCCTGAATGGTCCCGCGATCCGTCGCAGTAATCGTTCTGGGAGTGTTCCACAGATGACTCTGAGGTTGGACAAGGGGCCTAATCAGTGTGTCCTAATCACCCCCGGCAAAGGAATTTCCGATGCAGAATACTTGCGCAAAATTATTCTGTACCAATAGCTTTTATAAAACTTTGGTGCACTCCCCGAAATTTCGCCGCGCCGTTGTACTTGTACTTGTAGGCTACGATGTACTTGTCGGTACAGTGTACCACACTAGACTTGGCACATACAGTGGGGGCGTGTCTTTTTAGGGGCGAAGCACCTTAAAACCGAGGCTTGTCCGGCGACCGTGCTCATGCACGGCACAGCACCGTGTAAATCAAAACATCTGTGAATAAAAGGTTCGCAAATGGTTAGAGAGATAGAGAGAAAGAAAGACGCACAGCACTGTGTAAATCGAAACATCTGTGAACAAAAAAATCACAAAAGGTTAACAAGAAAGGTTAGAGAGAGAGCGCTCCTGGGGAGCCGTGCTGCGCATGCGCGAGGAGCATTGGATTGGATTAGATTTCTAAATTAAAATGGATTGGATTGGATTGGAAATCGTTTTAGCAGCAGCAGCACTCTCATGGGTGATTTACGGTAAGGACGATCCCCAGTGCTTCGCCCACTCGTCGTGATTCACTTCGTGGAGGTGCGTGAATATTTTTTAGTTGATCTGATAGCGGAGCTCTGTATGATAATAACGTCAGAAAATCTCTGCGTTGATACAACAAAGTACGGTTTGTACGCAGGTTACCAATCGGTGCTTCAGTTTTTACCTCCGATCACCACGAACACGTTCTGCGACACCTTGGGACTGTACGGTTATTGGTTAGATGTATCGCCTGCCATCCGCCGATAATTTCTGGAAAATACTTCGGGAGCTCTATGCAACGGTGCAAACCAATTATTTTTGTTGCCACAACATAGCTGTCTTTTTTTTTTTTTTCGACGAAATGGTGGGAAAATGAAGGAACGACGCTGCGCCACGGTTGCTCTCCGCTGGGCCATTAATTAGAATGTACCAGGTTTGGACGTGCATAAAAAAAGAGATAAATCTATTACCATCAATTTAGTTTGTAGACCTCCCTTCGACTGTTTTCCTGCTGAATTAAAGCTGAGTGCAAGAGCGCAATGCTTGTGAGGGCGCGGTGCATCGCCGCGGCGAAGGAGGCGGCTTGAATTCCGAGTCCTTGTCGGAAATTTGAAGAGCGCGCCGTTTCCCAGTAGCCTCCGCAAGAACCACACATCCGCTTGAACCCTAAAATGTTCCCTTCACCACCCCCGCGGAGAAAAAAGGTGCCAGCACTGCTATCGTGCACGTCGAACTGCGTACATTCTCACCACGTTTCCAAGCGATCTACGAACCTAAATGGTATGAGTATGACGCTGCGCTTTTATTAAATCTGGTTCCCTGCAATGCATGCCGCTCAGAAAACTTGGCCCGACTGCAGATAACGCGGCACGTTCAAAATTGCCAGCGAATGGATGTTACGCGACATCCTGCAAACGATGTGGCATATTCCTCCCTCGACCGAACAAGGCTGCGTCGTAACCAAATCTGGACACGGGGGGCGTTGTTGGCCGCAGAAGAGACATGTAGTTGAACTGATACGAATTAATGACTTGTGTCGCTCCTCAGCTGGGTCTCCCTGCTGCGTATCGATTTTGCTTTCGCAGTAAGAGGAAGCAGACGTTCATTAAGTTTCGATGTTCCGCGGGTATTGAACTTGGAATCTCGTGTAACGACTCCTCTTAACCGTGAGTGCAGTGTTAAAAAAAAAGTTGATGTATGGTCTCAGAATACCTCGGTTTCAATCCGCTGAGAGAGCAGCCAGGGAACACGTGGCAGTGAAGAGAAAAAGTACACGTGCACTAGCGAAGCTGCGAACGCAGAAGTCAGTCTTCCATAGCAGCCGCTCGCGTAGCGGTGGCGCTAGCATCTAGCGAACAAGCAAATCTCCTTGAACGATGGTAATGATCATATTAGGCTCTACCTTTTGTGTCTGCTGGGCGTGCGAAAAATCAGACGCGTCTGGGAGAGTTGCGAGAGGCTCATAATTGAAGATGTCACTGCTCGAAGTCAAAGACAAGACGGGAAACAGAGCGTGGCGGACTCAGCTTCGTTCCTCTGTGTCTTGCCTTGCCTTCGTTGCTTCGAACAGTGAATTGCTTATTTATGGGCATGCTAGTCAAAAAGAAGAAAAATCGGCAGAAATAGCAGCGGCACCTGCAAACGAGGACATAAGGCACGCCGAAAAAAAGAAAAAAAGAATGACACAGGACACCCGTAACATGAGTAGCTGATGTCTCGGGGTCCCAATATATAGCACTCGAATGTTCCAGGTGGATCTTTGTACGCAATGTCGCACGCATTTCCGCCCCTCGCTGGGCGTCTCCTAAGCCAACTGCTGCCAGCAGAGACTGGGTCTGACCATTGCCGCTTCCGATGTCGGGATATCCGAGATTCGATGGGGTCGCTACCCCCACCAGAGACACGCGCATTGTATCCACGATGAAAGTTTGCTGAAGAACAAACGGGCCTGCACGAGCAGCGGGCTCCCGACGCTGCTTCCATGGCACCGATCGAAGCCTGGAGCTGCGCGTGGATCGCTTTTTCCCGCGGGGCCACGCCGTCACATCGCTTCATCTTCTTCACGCACCCGACGACGCGTGTTGTCCGTCCATCCTGCACTGGCGGCCTAGCTCGGCCCTGACGGGCGCACGAAAGAAGCCATATCTCCCCCCCCCCCCCCCCCCCTCTTATTTTTTTTTGTTTGTTTTTTGTTTGTTTTTCAGAAACGCGTACATGGTGCGCCTCTTGCGGTTGCGAAGACCCCCGCCGTTGCATGATTGGGGGGGTTGCGCCAGCTGGCTCGATGTCTTCCGCGCCTCGAAGGACGAACACCGCTTCGTTGGCTACACGCGTATGACATTTCGAGCCACTCCCAAGTGTTCGTTGCGAGAGAGCTGGCACGCGTACCAGCTTCCACGTGTCGCGCACCAGCAGGAAACGATGGCAGCAGCGCCGGCTTCGGCGGCGAATGCGATCATCGCCAGCAAAAAAAAAAAAAAAAAAAAAAAATTGCTCAGATTTGAAGCACAGTTTCCGGTTTCCCCACCACCGAGTGCGACGTCGCAGATTTCTTGGCGCCCAAACGGAGGCCACAGAGCTGTAGCGGATGTCCTGCGGAGCTGGTGGTTCTCGCCGACACCAGGCAAACGCAAGCCCAGGAAGGAGACAGGATAGTGTTTTTTTCTGCCAGAGTGTTGCTGTACTTCGGGCGCAAATATAGGCCGGACGGAGGCAAGACGCACAAAGCGGGGGGTAGAGTGAGCGTCCTTTAGTGACGCAGACACGCTCTGACTGGGCCTGACGAGAGGCATGATCAAAGGACGCTGTGACCGTGTTGTCTTCGTACACTCGGCGTACTGTCCGCAGCAGCGTTTCTGGGAGTCCGAGTCGACCTAGTTGACGGAGAATTGGGGCGTGGGGGGCGCTGTCGCACGCCTTTTCCTCGACCAGAAAACGGCTCATCAAACAAGATTGACAAGGACAAGGCGCCATCTGAGTGGGGCTCTTGTGGCTGCAGAGCGGCTCGAAAGCGCAGCGCGCTCTTTCGGTAGTCCAAATACTGGCCGCCCGATTTTCTCCTTTGAACGTTCAGGTGGGCTCTTGCACAGGCCCAATTCTGGTCAAATGTAAACATAAACCTAAGGGTCACCCTTTGAAGCCAACCCGGTGCCCTGCGCCCAAAGCCAGATTTTAGGTTCCTGCAGGGCATGTCGTTAACATACTTACTGACTCCGTTTTTGTATACGCACACCAAAGTTTGCCACAAGGCGATTTCGGTGCGTGATAGGGGATAGGAAGCGATGGCGTAATCTTAATTTATCTTTAAATGTGATTTCAAATCTGCCCGAAATCAATGCGTGACTCAGGCGGAGCCCGCAGATACGGGAACTGCGTGCAGTCAGCGTAGCATGACTTCTCTTGACCAGCCGTTCGTTATTGCTACAATTAGCAATGCGAAAACGTTAACTATAGTAGAAAATCTGGCGTAAATCAAACACTTTGGCACATAGAGTGGCCGATAGCTCACAGAACAAAAAAAAAAAAAAACACGAGAGACTGCTTGGATTGACGCGGAATTTCTCGGGAAAGCTCCTGCGAGCGAAGTGGAGTAGCTGAAAAGAAAATTAAGTAAATTCGGTTCATGGTCAGTGAAGCACTTTCTGGGCTAGTTCGTTCATTTCAGAAAATGAAAACTCGGTTCCGGGTGGGATTTAATCCGAGGGACATCTGGAATGCGACACGATCGCAACCCTACCAGACGCGCGGCGTTTTTTTGTTCTTCCGTGGTCTTTAATTCAAATGTCGAGAAGCATATATACATGAACTATTTACAAATCGTTGTGCTTAATAGATAATGTGAAACGGGTAGCCTGGAATTCGGCGAAGACATTAACAATTCCGGCTAGCAAAAGGGGCAGGGATACACACCGGTGAAAAACAAGCTCCCAATCCGTTCTAAAATCATTTCGGTTATAGTAGCCTTTGTAGGTTATAGGTACACCTCGCGAACGCATTGTGACCTTAGGCTCAGGGACGTGGGTTAGGCACTCTTACCGAGGCTTCAATGGGTGATATGTATGAGCACGCTAATTACACAAACAGCAAAACACGTTTACGCTGATGCCGTTTATGCAAGCCTCAGTGGGCAAGCTCTCGGTCGTAGTAACAGAAAGACGAAGAAAAATGGCAGCATCTCCACTCCGTGGTTGATGGCGAGGGTGCGGAGTACGGGGACTCGAAATGACATCCAAGTTGCGCCCCGAGTGACATCCGATCTGCGCCCCGACCGTCATTCGATTTGAGCAGCCAGTTGCACCTTGATTATTCCCTAAATGAAACTGCAACTCACGTCTCAAATCGAATTTCGCTTTATTTTCGCCTGATGGTGGTGTGCGCACGGATAGACGCGGACGGACATTGGGAGGTCCTAAGGTACTCCGAACCGTTACGGGCGAGGGAGTAAGCCGTTTGACTCGCGGGTGCTGAATCATGGTCGTAGCCCAATGGTTAAGACGAATCACAGTAACTCTATCTGGTCTACCAGACACAGGCTCGAATCCTGACGGTGCCTGTATGATTTTTTGCGATTGCAAATGCTATGCGCATGGACGCGGACGGACATTGTGCGGTCCTAAGGCACTCCGCACCTAAAAGGAAAAGGGAGATGATGAGAAGGGTACAGAACGCCCCCCGAAGTCTCCGCCGTCACGTGCACCTCATCACTGCCGATCCCAACGCCTCCCTGGCCCTGCCCCAAATTTCCTCCCTTTCGTACATTCACTTCTGCTTACCACGACAGCATGCTGCTTACGTTGGCCCCACATCACTGTCGCACGACAGCGACTGCGACGTAATCATTTATGCACGAAGAGCGGCCTAGTACGGGCAGTTGAGGTCTACATGAAAGAGATCCGTCTTCAGGACAACCTCCTTGTGGACTTTTTCCCCCGCTGGCGGCAGGCCTTCCTTTCTCGCAACAACATGACCAGCGTGCACTGGACGCTGTCCGTTCTAGCCGAATATGAGATGATGGCGCCCCTGTACACACAGCGTCGTGACTGTGCTCAGAATGAGCGCGCTACTTCCCTCACGACTTCTCGAATTACACCGGTGGCGGTGGTCGGTGCACCACGTATGCCTGAAAGCAGCAGTGAGGCGTGGTCGCTGATGACGGTTCTGTGCCGAAGGTGAGCGAGAGCGGCGGAACACGGGGGAAGGCGCCCATCCGCCACATCCGTTCGGCAGTTGCAACACTAATGGTTTTTCGCACTACGTCACAAGGAGTGCTTGCGTATCGTACAGTTTTTCACGCGAAGCGTAGAGAATTGTTGCGCACCTGCAGAGTGGCATATACCCGCATTGGAATAAATGGAATATTTGAGAACGCTTTGTAAGCCTGCGGCGATCGACCCTGTACGAGTGACATGGTGGGCTTCCAAAATTTCACAGGCTACTAGCGCGGATGACAATTTTGACACATACCAACGTTTTTTGGCACTCCAAATGAAGCCTTGACCACATTTGAAGCAAAGAGTCACTGCACAACAGTTGTCGGCAGCGCTTTGTTAATTTTGAATGCACGCTGCGTTTGAAAGACCGCGTGTAATTTTACGAATACCACTGGCTGCCTTCGAACCGTCATTCCAGCTGTGTGTTCGGTACCTCGACGCCCGAGATGCCTCTCGAGCTAGTTCGGCGGTGCTGGCGTGACGCTATTGAAAGTTCGTTGGCGCCACTTTGGCAAGTTGAACAACCCCGGCCCGCGGGGGGAGTGGAGTGAGCGACATCTTTCTACTCGTCAATTGCGGTGCTGTTGCCGGTGGCCTTGCAGTTGTACAAATAAATGCGTTTGTGCAGACGGTTACTGAATACAGGTAGTTAACGAATTCGAACGAATGCTCGAAAGGAACTGTTCTAAAACATATTGCACTGAAATTACTGCCAGGAATATCACGTAAGCATAAAAAAGGACTAATGAAGCATGCTGTATTGGCGATGGCTTTAGTCAATTTAAAGGAAACGTTTCGTTGACGTTCTCTGGACGTGGTCCTAGAACACGCCAGTGGGACGCGTGAGCGCCGCAGAGTATCTGCTAATCGTGCCCCACACTCACTGATTTAAAAAAAAAACAAATTACCGTCAGGGCCTTCGTCTAAACTGCACAGTTCTTCGGGGAAAGCTCGGACCGGAAGTCTTCATGCCTCTGCTGGTCGCTGGTGGACGTTGTGTAATTTTGTTGACAGCGAAAAGTGAATATTCAGGAGCGACTTAACGCGGATGGGGACGATCTATTTGGCGTGATTGCCCGCTTGGGCTGGCATGTTTGGATTACAGTCTCGGCGTTGGGCGAAAATAAGCGGGAAGTTTCGAATTTGGGTGCGAGACGAGCGCCATGATTTGAATAAAGGGGGGCCGTGCGAGATGCTCGGGGCAGGCAGGGCCCGCTTTGCTCTGCTCCCCGACGCTCCTTCCGCCGCTTCCGTCTGCGCCCCCCTCTCTCTGAAGGGGAAAGGGCGGACAGGTTGCCGGCCTCGGCGAAAAGCTTCGGGTCCGCTCCAGGTGGCGGTGACCGCCAGGTGGCGGGGCTTTAAATTGCGCGCCAGCTGCAGTGCGCAGAAGGGCGAACAGATGCCCCACGAGAAGTGCATGGCAGCAGCCCCCCGCGCGTGCACTGCGGCAGGCTGTCGTTCGTGCTCAGTCGCCCCCATCGACCTGGCGGGACACGGGAGCAGAAGGGAGGGGCCTTGGTGCGGAGGAAGCGGGAGTCGCCAGCCAAATGTGGCTCCATTCAGCCGGGCTTGTCTGAAGGCCGCCGTCCTCACCAGTGCAGGCACGCGTCGTGCAACGCGTGGGCAACCTCCTTCTGCCTTGACAGGATGTGTGTCGCCGCTGTCCGAAATGTAACCCAAGGCACGGGCGTTGCGGATAAGAAAAAAAAAAAAAAGCTATGGTGGCGACACGTGCTGCCTTGGGTTCTTGTTACTAGCGACCTTTTTCTCGGCGCAGTTTGCTAACACTTACAATCTCGTGTTTAGGTTTCGTGCACCACGTTCCCCTCGCAGTGTTTCGCCTTGGGATACCTGTGCGGAGGAAAGTTCGACCATATACACAGTGTTGCTGTTCTCCAACATTCCGTCTTGGCAGCTCAGTAAAAGGTTGTCCCTCAAGCAAAGGGGCCGCTCGTACTTCATTGGGTGCTTCTAGTTTATCCCGGTAAGCCGTAACCGACGCTTGAAAGCTGCTCGAGAGGGTAATTTTGCTGGCGCCAAACCCGCTAATCGTGTACGGCGGGGGCCAGAAGTTCGTTCGGCAGGTTCGCGTGCACCAGCTTTGCTTTCTGGGAGCGCCACGAACTGGCTTCCCGTGCCTCGATCGGCCTCCCCGTGTAGGACTGCATGCAAGCGGTTCGCGCGTCTTGTTGATTTTGGTGCTCCCACTTGCGCCGCTCTTTGTTGCGTTTGGTTTGCGGATATTCTTTTCTAGTGCCATGGTTTGTGTCCTTTTGCGGTGCATAATCTGTGCACTGTGCGGGCGAACTTGCAACAGCATGGCGGCTTTTGTTGATGTTTCTGGCATGTAGCCGAGAAGCTTGAGTCCGTACTGAAATAAAGCAAAATGGCGCGTCGTTTTAGTTCAACTTCCGTAGCTATATCCTGTAGATGTGTCTGCGGGTCTTGGAACGCCCTTTGCTGGGCCAATGCTCTCGTGCAGCACCTTCGTGCGCTGCAGTATCTCTGCAGGGTGGCCCCGTGGTAGCGCACACCGAGGTACCGGACCACGTCGGCGATGAGGTATGACAACGCTGCGTCGTCGATGTGAGAACGCCCTGATTTCGCCAGCTTGTCGTACACGTACTGGTCAGAGGCAGCGTCGTGATTTCCCTACTTGCCGACCTCCCTAAAAACATGGTGCAAGCTTACGAGAACGCCCTTTCACTCACTCACTCACTCCACCCCTTCCACGTTTGCTGCAAGTTGATCAGACCGCCGTCGTGTTTTTGCAACGCTGTATAGCTTCGTGAGGGCGAAACAAATCGTTTGCTGCTGGCTCCACCCTTACGAGGCCACTAACTAGGCTGGCGACCTTGGTTAGCCGTTATTCCGCCGAGGGAGCGTGGACTGGAACAGATTGCGCGTTTGTGGATGTCCCGTCCGTAGGGCTTGGTGCGTCTGTGGTCAACTTAAAGGCTACGATGTTCCAGTCGTTTGGACGTAGTCGGGCCGCTTCCTGAAAAGCATCGCGTACCGCTGACAGAATCTGAACAGCCACTAGCATATTATCGCTTGAAAGTCAGAAAGCCTGGTGCGCACCTTCCGCCGACCAACTTACGTGGTGTGAGCGTCTAGCCGTGGCGCCTTACTCGCCTGGCAACTCGTTCTTCTGCCGTCGCGTTCGTCGCTTTCTTCGTTACTGTAGGTGAAAACAGTTCTCTTGTAAGATTTTCCCGCCGCGCTGGTACTGTGCTACCGTTGCCTTCTGCCGTCCATCGACCTCCGCGCCACCGTGGCTCCGTTGTGGAAAGTGCCGTCAGAAACTCTGTTGGGGAGAGCGTTCCGATCTCACTTCAGTAAACGTAACCGAATTTGGCGATTGACGAATTGACATCACAGCACGCGGACCCACGTTCGCGCACTCACCACTACGCGATAGCGTTCGTCTCGCTTGTTAGTTCACACTGCCACACCGGACAGAACGCAAGAGCAAGACTGGAATTGCTGCGCCGCTCTGCCACAAATTTGTCCGCCTGCGCCTGAATGGCGCCAAACTCGTTGGCCTGCACAATCCTGCGTCACAGCGGCCGAACTACGCCGCAGTGTACGACCGCCATCGTTTTGCTGTTGCTAGCCGGGTACGTGGTTTGCCAGACACCTCGTCATGCGACGATTCGTGCTTTGGTCAATGGGGCCGGTGCATCAATATGAGGCTGAGAGAGCATAGCACCATGTCGAAATAAACGGCATTGTCACATGACAGCGCATTCGCAAAGAGTGGAAATGTCATCCTGTTCTTTCAATGTCCTGGAATATGTTCGACGCACCGAGACCGCACGATCCGCGAGGGTGTTGAAGCGTATATACCACATCAATAAGAGGGGAGATGTGTGGCATGTCAGCCAGTCGACCTGTTAGAAAGGGTGATTACATTTTCGGATATGACGTGTATATAGCCAGGAATGTCGGTTTTGCCCTTGCCCATGGCGTTCGGTGTACCATGTGGTTTCTTTAGCATTATGTACATGTGTTTTTATTCCATCAGAAATCAGTTGATGGTCAGCTTGTGTGTATTTTTGCTGCTATGCAAGATGAATCTACAGCAAGCTACTCGGATAAAATCACATTCTCAGGAAAGCAGGCGAACTATTATTTATTTAAGCCATTTATGACTGGTACGTCTACATGCTCCCGAATTCACAGCCTTCAGCCCGTGCGTGTATTGGAACGGCTTCCTTTTTGTGTGTGCCTTCGAACGACCCGTGGCTTGCGGCGCAAGTTCGTCGTCTGACTGGCAGGCCCGTGACACTCGAAGCCGATGATGTAGGTTGCGCTTTTCGGGAACTGAAAGCGCTGTTACGAATTGTCTCCGGAGCTGCGGAGCTTCGGGAAAAAAACGCTGCTCAGCACGAGGAGATAGCAACAACAAAAGTGCATGTTACCCGACGTAGTTGCGATTCCTTATTGAGAGACCGACAGCGCTTGCGTCACGTGACGCTGCCTCGCGGTCTCTGTCCAATCCTGGGCGGCGCCTCGCGCCAAATATGCACCCTTGGTAATCAAAGAGAGAGAGCGCAAGCCGTAGTCCGTAAACCATCGTTATGCCGAAGTCCTCGGGGCAGGAAACTGGCTTCGTTAAAAGCGGAGATGATCTGGTCCCGTGCAGTAGAGACCATGAGACACTGAATGTGCGAGATTTTGAATATTTCGTTGTATCCAGTATTCAGTGTTTGTTTAGACTGGCGTACGAAATGAGGATTATTCTGCTACTTTCTAGTACGTTACTTAGATTGAGGACAGACAGCCAGACATACAGACAGAATAACTTTATTTCGCCACAGCCGGGGCAATTAGGCCGGCGACGTCAATTCGCCGTCGTCTGTCGGGCAGTAGGGCCCCTTTTGGGCAGTCGTCCGATGCCGTCGGCCAAGCGGGCCAGATCTTCTTGGCCTTGGGGGTGAAGCACTTTTTTTTTTTTTTTTTTTTTTGAGGTTCCCGTATTCTTTCGCAAAATAGGCGTACTCGCATAGTGAACGCGCCATCTATTTTCGATCCCGCAAGCGCAGGCGAGCGCTTCGTTTCGCGGAATATCACGGTGTCGCTCGCTTGAACCCAGCTGGCACGACGCCAGTTATCGAATTCCCTTTGATGCTGAGGCGAGTGGGGCTATTTATAGCGTTGAACGGCGATAACGCCGCACGATCGCGAGGGCACAAGGTATCTAACTCTGCAAATGGAAAGTGGGCTGATATGTCAAAAGAACTGTTTCTTGTTCCTATAGTAGGCCCTATGCGGTAGCTCCCGATAGGTCATCCAATGTGGAGGGTGTATTGTATAACTGTGAATTCGTAGCAGAATGCTGATAACGGTATTAGGCTCGTGCAGCGACTAACGTGACTTGGTTTCAGCGTCCCGGGGTGACTAGTGAAAATCGTCATTAAAGGCACGCTGTGGCGATTTTTTTTTTTTTACAATGCTCCATTGTAAATATATACGTATGCATGGTAAAGTTATGCAGAGGTCTGACGCAGAAGAAAACGGCCAGTATTTAGAAATTCACTCATTGTGGGGGTAAAATTACGTACGCTTTTTTTTTTAACAAAGCGGTCTATATTTGACGGGACCTCCCAACGCCGCACCAAACACCAAAAAGAAAATAAAATGGCAGAGCCACTTAAGAGACTGCTTTCGTGTCGCAATGCACGAGCATCATAGTCCGGCGGGTGCAATGTTTGTTTTCGAAGAATTTTTTTTAAATGTGTTAAATTTGTTTGTGGTGGTAGTGCGAGCGCCGCCGTCTTCCTCAGCAGGGAGTGCGCTCCGCAAAGTGCCCTGGCTCGCCAATGACTACTGCGCCGCTAGGAGGCTTCTGAAAAGCCGCCGTGGCCGGGCCGGGGAATGCCAGCAGAGTTCCATAGACATATAAACTATAGGGTAATCCGGCGTTAGCGTCTAGGCGAGCCCCGCTTCAGCGAGCGTGCCGTCGCGTGTACAGTGGAGAAACGTCCCTTCGCTACTTGGCGTGACTTTTGAACCTATGAAGCTTTCGTATTTTTGGTGAAAAATACAGCAGTTGAAACCGAAAAGTTGTCGGGCTGCAAAAAAAACAAACAAAACAAGAATAGTAATACTGTAAACGATTATTTAAAGTTGTCTTATCAACAGAATAGTGGAGCTCCAATGGACATAATTGTCAGGGATATTTAGAAGCTTCATGCAGGACGAACAATAAAACAGCTTCCCTTTTCGTCAATTCTGGCGTCAAGAGCAAAAAAAAAAAGAAAGAAACCATATTAGCGCAAAACCAAGTGGGAGAGGGTCGTTGCTAGGTGTTGTGGTGGCGCCCACAGTGGCACACGATCACCTGCAGAGACAGATTTCCATCCAGCGTATATTTGTATAAAACTCCATGGGCGCCCTCCCCTTTCCCTCGCTGTACTATCATTCATTTTCCTCTTGTCTGCTCTCGCATCGGGCTCTTGATTGCGTAATTGTATGAACATCTTTCGGTCGCCCAGTCGACACCGCCTATTTTTTCGTAATGGGACGTGTAAGGCTTCCACTTTCAAAAATTATGTACGGGCCTTTCACAATGACGTCGCCCCCCTCCCCACCCCCTTTTTTTTTTTTTTGCGTGTAGCTGGCACCAGCACTGCCACATGTGCGTGACGCCACATTTCGCCGATATTTTTATGCTTTCTAAAAACGGTGAAAGGGCCGTCCGTATTGATTAGCCTTGCCACATTTTGCCGTTTCCGAATGTCAAGGTAGCCCGATATTTTAATGCTTTCTAAAAACAGCGAGAGGGCTACACGTATTGATTGGTATGGCTCAGTCTTGGCGGCTGACGTTAACAAGCCCTTCATGAGTTGTAAGATAGCGGACCTGCTGTTGCCAGCTGGTGCCGGCGGGTTTTGCGTCGACGACGTCTGCACGTATCTATTTTATGTTACGTATTTTCATTTTATTTCATGTGGCTAGGAAAACAAGAACGCGCGTTCTCGGATTAGCGCGTTAACGCCTATACTCCATTTGAGCGTTTCCGCAAGACGTTGCTACGCTCACGCAGCGTTTTCAGGGCCAACTCGAATGTGGCTGGCCGCTTGCAAGGCGCGGGTAAGTTTTGGAACGCGTCGCTCTTCGTTAGATTAGTTATTGCCGTTTTGTGAATGCTTCACGAGGCGATCAACTTCTGTCACGCAAAGCGCGGTGGGTTTTCGCTCTCTCTGAATGTATTGCCAGAAAGTAACTTGAGCTAACAGTGGTAAAGTGAAGTCGCAGTGGGTGGGAAAATTTATCCTGCGGAGGTAACCTAAAAAAGGGCCTAATACCCGTGCTACACGAGCGTTTGGAAGGACATTTCAGTCGAAGGACCTTCGAAATTTCAAATGCCATTCGAACTGGAAGGAGTTCCGCCGATCTACACGGCGATTCTCAAAGGCAGTTGAAAGTTTCCGAATTCGCCCGCCATGTTTTGGTGTCGCCACTGCTGCCATATTTCGTTCTTGGCGAAAATGTAATTTTGGAGTTAAAATGGGAAAAAAAGCAATTATTAGAGATGAAATTGATAACTATCTACAAGCGCGAACAAAACATGCACAAGGCAGCCAGCTTCTTTTTGTATTTTTTCGCACCGCCGGTGTTGAGAGTACCAAGTCACCTCGTAATCGTAGAGCGAGTGGCAAAGAACGAAAACAAGCGAACAAGTGAAAAATTATTAAGATCTTGCACTTCAAACACGAAGTTTTTCTCGTAAATAATTGGTTTTGTTATTACGGCTTGCAGAAACTGAGCCCGAGGGTACGACCGTCCGCGTTTCAAAGGCCTTTGAGTCTCTCAAAGGTCAGTTGTCGTGCTCCTTTGACTCAAATGGCATTTGAACCAAAGGCCTTCGAAAAACGTCGTGTAGCAGCTCAAAGGTGTCATTTGAGTCAAAGGACATTCGACTCAAAGGCCTCTGAAACGCTCGTGTAGCACGGGTATAAAATAGACTTTTCAATTAAATTTTAGTCTGCACGTGATACAGTCTCTTCCCCAAACTTAGTGTGGCCAACCCGCAGCCGGTCCCCGCTTGAATTTTTGACGCAGCCTTGGGTCAGGCTCGCTCTAATAAAGAGGCCGGTGGGGTCTCCGAAGGGCGTGGTCTCCGCGCAGACGAAGACAGAGAGAGAGAGATTTACCTTTTGAAAGAGCGATGAAGGAGTACGGCCGAACTGCGTGTCGGAAGAACTGAATGTGACCTCTGATCACAATTTTACCGGAAACGCATTAAAACATTTGCGATTTATAGATTATTGGCGCGTATGTTAGAGGGACCAAGTGTATTACAACGGTTAAATGAGGCAATGCTGCTACATAACGCTAGCAACACCAATGCAATAAGGGCGAATGGTGACGAGATCTAGCCAAGGAGGCACATTTTGAGACATTTTTTAGATTCATCAGCGAAATGTCTACCTCGGGTGCATCAGGCATAGATCACGCTCCTTTTCTTCCGGATATCGGCCGGGAGGCCGGTGGTATAGTGCAGGGAAATAACTTGTTTCCCACGTATCCTCGCAAATATTGACGCTGGCTGTTTAAAATTTTCCCCGTGAGTGCCCGTCACGCATGGTAAAATGTTGCATTTTCAGTGTGGTTTTTTTTTTTTTTTTTTTTTTGATACATATCGTCCGCAGGCTTGGTACAATTAAACATACTAAACTAAACGTATCCGGTAAGCCCGTTCTACAGCTTTAATCCCGAGGTAAAAATCCACTGTGCCGATAAATGAAATGCATATGCTGCGAAATGAAATATTTTCGAGAAACATCTTACCCTTGCTTTCCGATCCCAGCGCCATTTTGCTAATAAGAGACTGAGCGGAAATGGCGGCGCAAGTTTTCCATCCTGATGCGCGAAACCAGCCAAGCCGGCTGAGGGAAGCATCCGCCTGACAGCTGCTCAAGAAATGCGAAGCGTATGTCTGTCTACTCGGTCTTAAGAAGATACCCGCCGTGGTGATCGTGTTCTCGTTTGATGAAGTCTCCGCGGCATGACTAAACAAGTTAGCTTCCGCAAGCCTCAGCCAGAGTCGAGTCATCTGGGACCAAGCGAGTGAGGACGCCCGCTCAACGGCGACCGGAGGAGTGACGGTGTGCCAGGGCGCGATTATACTCCCGACTTTTTCAACGGACTCCGACTTTTTCAACGGGCTGGCATGCGTCCGCGCGGTCGGCGCCGTGGCTGGCGGTTGGGAGAATAGAACGCCAGCAGCCGCGGTTACTGAGAGGGGCGCCGGGCAGCCTCTCCCTTCCTTTATTTTTAACAGCGAAGCTGTTGTTGCTGGACGTAATGTGTGCGGCTTCATCAAAACATCTTGGGTTATAGTTGCTCCAGCCGTTTACCGCGCTTGTAGCGACCAGGCTCACAAGGAGCGTCCGGCGTCGTCCAGGCTTGCGCGTGGAGCTCGCGAAAAATACCAAGGAAGCAGTTCGCGTGCGTCCGCGCCTCAAGACAACTCCTCGCGCTGCTGCATACGCCCAGTTCGCGAAGCCGGTTGCCGCCGGTTCTAGTGCAAATGTTTTAAAGTATGAGGACAAAACGATCCGGGCCCGCCAGTCATTCATGAGGACGGCGATGATATAGATGGATATGACAATGACTACTACTGCAGTGAAAAGCGACGACGGAACATGTAACTAATTTCAAACCTAATGCAATGCGGGGTTGTGTGTCCTGCAGCCTTGCACTAGTGGTGCAAGGATGGAGAAACAGCGGAGCTTCTCAGAGCAGAGCTCAGCCCCTCTCTCGTCGTCGGTGACCCGGCTGTTGCGCATCGCGTGGATTTCCGAACTTGCCGCTGAAGGTTCTCCACGACTGGCAGGCCCCGATTGTTTTGAAAAGTCCGTAGCCTTTCACAGCTCTTCCACAGTGGACCGCGTCAGCACGCGTTAGAACCCTCGGCAACCGTCTTCGCGAACTCGGCGCCTGTGCGCCCCACTTCTGGCGCGAACGTACGCGAACTGGCGGGTAGAAGAGCACGCGAGCGATCACGCGACGAACGCTGGGCAGAGTGCTCCCGAAGGTCGAGCTGACCAACACCGGGCGCGCCTCACGAGGCGCACGTTCACATTTACTGTCTTTTTTTCTTGGCATTTCTTGCGAGCTCCTCACGTGGCGCAAGCCTGGCCGATGCCGAACGCGCCTCACGAGGCTCACGTTCACGTGAACTCGGTCTTTCTTGGTATTTTTTTTTTCTGGTAACGTAAAACGGCGGAACTGAAAGCTTAAACAGCTCGGCTGTTAAAACCCTTCCGTTTGGTTAGGGCACCAAGTTGTTAAACTAGAGCTGCTTACGACGAGTTGGGTCCCTGTGGCTTTTAAGGACAACAACGCAAGGAGCGTATACACTAAATTACGCGATGGAGAGCCGGTCCGCAGCCGCCACACTGCAGTGTGCGGGGAAGCACCACTACCGCGGGGTGTTTCTCGCTTTCATAAGACGAAGTGCTCCCTTGAGGAGGTCTTTTCGCTAACCACCTATATTAACGTGGCCCCGCTGATATCGAGCCCGAGTAGCGCACCCTCCGAGAAGCAAGTCGGCGCAGACTGCGGGGGAACGCGTCTCGGTGCTTGATTGATGCAGTCATTGTTTGAGTGGTCAACCCACACAGGCCGGAGCACGAAGGACGCGCAACAGCTTCGAATCGGAAGGCTGGTAGTAGTAAGACAATTATTTTAATGGCGAGCGTTATTTACTTACCTCCACCGCTATCTGTGTGGCCTCGTAACAGAAAGGAGCTGAACAGCGCCGCGCACGAACGGATCGGTTATACTACATGCTCCTTCACATTCGCACCCGGTCTTTTAAGCAATCCCGAACTGATTCCGAAGTGGCACGCTGCAGTCATGCAGTGGTCGCGCAAGTCAGGTGAGATGAAGTCTTTCAAATGAACACCGCGTAGCGGGGGCATCGACTCGAAACGATGCCGAAAGTTGGCGTCGTTAAGTGCCTGAACAACCATCCACCGCCGGGACCGATGCCAATTGCGCGAAACACTTCATGCAAGACGAATTTGGACTGTATGTGGTTCACGTCGGCCGTGGATGACGCTGTGGCTATCTGACGTCGTAGCAAAGTCTGGCCTCTCCTTGTAGGTGACATGAGTATTCATACACGATGCTTCGCATGTATAGTATAGACTATAGACCAACAGTGTAGTCCATGCGGTCTGGGACAGCCAGTCACGCTTGGTTTGGCACTTTCTGTTCGCGGTCCTTCAGTTTCCTGAGCTAACCCCTATTCCATGCATCCTGGGGTTGTCGTACTATATGGCCCGCAGTAAACACGAACACCCAGTTATATGAGCTATGGGAGGCAGCTCTGGCCAGCTCTGACCCTGGGGTTCAAAAGTACCTGATCTTTAGGGCCAAGACTGGGGCAGAGGAAACAGGGGCCCTGGAAGGAGGGAACCTACCCTAGTTCAATCAAAACCTTTCATTTCAAATAAACGTTTCATCTCTCTCTCTCTCTTCATCTCACATTGTTAATAAGAAAACTGTTTCTGCGGCATTGTTGTTTACAAAAACCTCTCAGTAAGCGTTGTGGGATATCAGTCACACTTTTCTCTACGCTGTCCGTAGAGGGGACTTTAGGGCTAAAGTTTGGATAGAGAGCAGCTGGTGAAGCTCATTAGCCGGACAACTGGGACAGGGTGGTTTAAGTTAAATTGTCTCTATTTTTTCTACGGAGGCAATTGGCGAACGTTACACTCCGCGGCAAAGACAGAGCCTGCGACTTCTAAAATGTCGAGATAGGACCTCGATGTAGGTGCAGCAGATAGACGGGGCTAACGCAGAGCTGAATAACAGCCACGGAGGTATGACAGCGTCCGGTGATGTGCTGTGCGTGCCGCGGGCGAAGAGGCGGCACCGTTGCCTGTCAATCGGCGAGATAAAGGAAATCGAAAGCGAAGCAGGTGCACTGCGCACTATTCGTGTGACCTGCATTACCCAATCCGGCGACGCGTTTCTCTCGTCGCTGTGCGTTGGCACTTGAAAACGACTCCGGCATGCACTGTGCGCAAGCTGTCGTTGGCTGAGCAGCTGCCAATCCACCCGTACATGGGACACACCGCGCATGCAGGCAAGCTGCTCGCGGAAACGCCGGCGATCCACCGGATTTCAAACCGTGAGTGCGAGCAGCGTCAGGGCCGAGCTCTGTATTGCACATTTTTTAGGTAACATTTTCATACTTGTAGCTAATTGTAACGTCAAAATTACATTGTTTATAGGTAATAATTGTTACTTTAACCACGATTGCTTGGTAGAAGAAGGTGTTGAGCGGCGATGATTTACAAAGCAGCACTGAAATGAGGACAGCCTGGTTTACATCCGTAGGCACTTGGCAATTTCCGTGAACACGAAATGCGCATCACTCGCGGCCGCAGCGGATGTTTAATAATGCCAGTGCTGCCACTCCTGCGCCAAATGCGCCAATTTGCGCCAAATGAGGTATCCTGCGCCATCCTGATAAAAAACCACGATTTTGCAAGCAAGTGCGCCAAAAGTGCGCCAAAATTTGTGTCGCGCCAATCGCGTGCAGCCTGTTACAAGCACTACTTCGCAGTGGTCTCTAGACATGTACTATAACTAAATCGGGTTAACTTGAACTCCCTCGCACCCGTAATCGTGTTTTCCGCGGTGAGTTTGGTTGGCGCCGTCACTGTACCGCCGATACAGTGTTTTCGTCTAGCAAGTCATTGCAGCGCTGGCGTACCGCGGTTAAAAACGTTCCTTCTTGTTGTAGTTTCCAATAATTCCTGCTATAAACAATAGGTAGTTTTAGGTGGCGTTTATTGCCGGCCCTCTCCGCTCCAAGAGCCAGCGGGAGCGCCGTTTCGCGGCATGCGTGACGCGGTCGGCTGCAAGCTCTCGCTTCACTTGTTGGGCTCGTGGAGGGGACCGCCGCAAGTGAAGCGGGCCGCGAAAAACAGCCAGTCTCTCTAAAGCACGAACCTCATGGAGCGTTTTCTGCTTGCGAAAACGCGCCGCGTAAGCACCCGCACTCTGCGCGCGGCGTGGCAACATGGCGGCGGCTTCGGCCGCGAAGTGGTGTGGGGAGCTCGAGCGACCACTTTTAAGCGCTCTCTAAAACACCGCTCAAGGCGCGCACGGAGTTGCTTGTGTGGTAAAAGAGCTTATAATCGGTACTATAAAACATCACCTGCGTCGCTAGTGAAAACGTCCATGCAATACCTGCCGGGGTAGTAAGCCTAAAAACCGCCGACGGAGCCAGCCGGCCGTGACCGGGCTGTCTCGAGCGCTTCAAAACCGCCGCCATGAGGCACGCGCCTCCCCATTGGCGCAGGTCGCCAGGCTCCTCCCACTGGCGCGCGCGACGCGCGTCATTTTCTGAGCGTGGTAGAAACTGCCGCGTGCGGGCGTGAAAAAATCGCACGCGCAACGCCGACGCGCACGAATCGCATGCAAAAGTGCTCCATGCGCATTTCTCGTGCACATTTCCAGCTAGCTTGGAAATGCGCACGGGGACTGATAGCAAGTGCCTGCATCTAATAAAATGAAAAAGTAAAACACGAGGGCTTGCCTCAACAATTAATAAACTAGAAAAGAGGCGCGTTGTTTTTTTGCTAGGCAGGTTTGTCGAAGCATTTCAATATTCGTTATCGTGTTGCATGTTGTCTTTTATCCACACCAGAAAGGAACTAAATACCTTGCAAATTATTTTTTGTTGCATTTTTGCTATTGCGTGGATACTTGGGGATTTAATTGCATCAAACTTCTGGCGACTTCTAGCGACTGTTTCGAAATAAGTGGAAAAAAAATCCCATTGCCCCAGGAATGACAGGTCGGGCTATAAAGAGCCAAATATGGCTACTTTTTCTTGTGGTTGTAGAACTTTTCTTTATTGGCTATTTCGCTATTCTTGGGCTATTGGGAGAGCTGACTGTCAAAGCTATTTTTAATGCATGTTCGAGCCTGCCAACTATGAAGCGTTTTCAGTGACTCCTTGAAAAAGACTTCCCCTAGTAGGGACAAGAAGACCATTATTCTTGAGCTGTGCCGTCCATTTGTGATCGCATGTGGGAAAAGCACCTTGAAGCGCATTCCATGACGACCTACACATCAATTACTGGACGATACTGGTCAATCTTTAGTGTTGAGAGATGCTTTGGACACATCTAGCAGTTGATGTTTAGTTGCTCATAGGTGCTCCAAAACTGTCATTTAGGTGCTCCAAATTGCTCCAAAATTAATAATTTGCTGATACAAAAATTGCTCCAAATCACCGTTCATCAGTGGCACCACTGATAATGCACTTAATGCTAAAAGCGGGATAACCGTATTTGTGGCACGTCACAAATGGTTTACAGCGACACGGTGTTGGCGGAGCTTGTTAAGGTGTTCTTTTTACGAGGATAACAGTACGACGGGGCTGCGTATCCGTAAAATAAACGCGTTTGTCCATCTGTAGTTAAACTAGACTGCAAAGGCGCAAACTTCAGCTTACTACCTCGTGCGGCAAGCTTTTGTTCCAGGTTTTGTTTGTCAGGCGCGTGGCCTGCGGGAACAGATGTAGTCGAGAGAGAGAGAGAGAGACAAAGCTTTAGTGAGCATTGAAAATACTAGCCCCATAAACGCGAAGCTTGCTAGTTCAAATCGAGTGAACATAGGGAGACGAAAAAATTAAACAACGGGGGAAGAAGTACGTAGTAAAAATGAATAAGAGGGAGAAGGAAAGGAAATCAATTCGGAACGTAGAAAAAATTCACAGCATTAGGAGAGAGAAAAAAAATCGGAGTATCTCAAAGTTAAGAGGTAGTAGATGTAGTCGAAGTATCTATGAAGGTGAACGCGAGCACAGCTGTCTGTTCTTACCGCCGGCATAGGTACATGCTACAAACAGCGGTAACAGTCTGATATTAACCCGCCGAGGTGGCTCAGTGGCTAAGGCGTTGCGCTACTGAGCACGAGGTCGCGGGTTCGATTCCCGGCCGCGGTGGCCTCTTTTCTGATGGAGGCGAAAATCAAAAACGCTCATGCATATTTCGGCGCACGTTAAATATCCCCAGGTGGTCAAAATTAATCCGGAGTCGTCCACTACGGCGCGCCACATCGCCTGTGAAGCGTCGGCGCGTTAAACCGCCATAATCCATCAAAGTCGATATTTGAAGAAGCGGTGAGGCACTGGTGGTGCTGGTAGCGGTGGAAAAATGTATTTTTCCTGCGGTCAGACCTGATGTCGTTCACTGCCGCATTTCGCGAGCTGTCGGCTTACTGTCTGCGCCTTCTCCACCTTGTCCCAGGCGGCACCTACTCGCGACTTTATCTGTGTGTGGGCGGATCCTCTCCGATGGTGACACGCCGATTTACGTGAAAGGGAAACGAGAGAGAGATTGCCGGGTGGGATTGTTTGTTTTTGGACATACAATTTACCATTCGACAATCAATCCATCAATCAAAGAGTTTTACTTTATTCGAAGAGATTTATTGTATTTGACCTTTTGTCGTCGAATAATACCCCAAGAAACTCCTAATAACCGAAAATTTTCTATTGAAGGTCCCCTGCTCATCTGTTTTGGAGATCGCAATACTTTAAAAACGCAGTCAACCACCACGTCCAGTCCTTCGATTAGGTGTCCGTGAAGTATACCCGTGTCAAATATTACTGCTTTGCATGCATGAGATTGCACTTGCTCGAAAGATTTTTTTTGTCGGTCTGGCCGTTGTTTGCAGCTTAATAGCATGCAGTAAACGCATTCGACAGATACTTCAGAGAGAGAGAGAGAGAGAGAGAGAGAGAGAGAGAGAGAGAGAGAGAGAGAGAGAGAGAGAGAGAGAGAGAGAGAGAGAGAGAGAGAGAGAGAGAGAGAGAGAGAGAGAGAGAGAGAGAGAGAGAGACGTGGTGGCGGTCCACTGGATTCAGCCCTACGGATTCACAAGTCTGCGAGTTTTCTGGAAGTTCGTGCGAGAGAAGCGTAACTTTCGAAGGCACTTTTCCCCGTTAGGCTTTGGTCTGGTAAAATGATTAGACAGTTCTCGCAACTCGCTTCTTCAACCGTCCACTGCCAATGAGAGGAGCCGCGTTCGTGGGACCGTCTGTGTCCCGACGTGGTGCAGGGGTTTTCAACGAACAGAATCGACAGCTGGGCTAGTTGGTATCCGTCCATCCTAAACAGCGCTTAACAAAACAACGGCGAGAAGAAGGGACACAAGACGTCTTGTGTCCCTTCTTCTCGTCGTTGTTTTGTTAAGCGCTGTTTAGGATTTTCAATGAAACCCAGAGAAAGGGGTGCTTCGTTTCCACTGGACTTTGTAAGCTGCCTGTATGTAGACGTGTAATACTTGAATCACATGTTCATGGCCGCGTAATTTGAAGCCTGTGTGCGTTTGTTTACCATGTTCAAAAAGTGCTTCACGGCGGCTTTGAAGGGGCTCGGAAATTCGAAGTACTTCTTGTTTCAACTGAAAGATCGCCCCTGCTGCGGCAATTGATGTTCTTTCTTTATCTCCCGGTTTCTGTCGTGTTTCTTCGCGGCGTGTAGGAAGCGCCACGAAACGAGCCTTCCGAGTGCCAGCCAGGTCTGCCGAGCCCGTATACGGTGGCTGCAGTTACGGGGAAGTGCACGAAATAGCGGGCAGTTGGCCAACGCATAAAAGCCGACGGACGGCTTGTTTGGTAGCGCCGTCGATTGCGAGGTAACCTCGGATTAATGACGCCTCCTTCCGAGCACGCGTTTACACGTGCTTGCGTGCGTGCGTGTGTGTGCGTGTGAGTGCGTGTGAGAGAGTGAGTGAGGGAGGGAGAGAGAGACGCTGGTAAAAAGCCGGGGCGCTCGCTCACGCGTTCACCTTGCGCGAAGGCATTTGACGGAACTCCAAGTTGGCGGCGGCAGCCTGTTAGCTGATGTTTATTGGCTGCACTTTGTGTCTTGTTATGGATACAGAGGTCACTTCGGCCACTGACGCCCAAAAAAAAAACGCAGTCTGCGTAATCATTCCAATTATTGGATGTTGCTAGCTTCGCTCGAAAGTTGGCTTTCGAACTCTATGCATATGTCTTTATTTGGCAAGGCAACGAAGTCGGGAATGCTTCTCTTGGCAGCCTTGATGTAAAACAAATACAAGGGTGAGACCCAGCAAATAGGACGAAAGGGAATGGTTGTCGACCCTTTTTTTTTTTTTTCGTGGAAAGTTGCCGGGCGTTCAACGTTGTGTGTGCGCGGGAGCGTTGTCTTGATGCACAATCCACTCTCCTCCAAATTCGGCCGTATTCTCCGGACTATCCCCCTGAGCACTTCTAGATAAGATGATTGTCAGCTGTAGACCTTGCGGGGCGTTGTTGCGAGCGGCCAACGACCGGCGAGGGGGGGACGAGACGCGACGTCAAAGCTCGGCTCGAGCTGAGCGCGCTCGCGCTACGGAACGCGTCGGTTGCGCAAGGCGCGTGCCTCGGCGGAAGCTGGTTGCGCGAGGGCGGTGGTGCCGAGGCTTGATGCGGCTTCAGAGCCGCTCCGTTCTTGCCAGCTCCATTATTAGGGCGAAGGCCGCTGCAGCGTACCCTAAATGAACTGTCGTGTCGGAGGAAAAGGTCTTCGTTGTCCTGTCATTTGATTTCACTTGTCCTGCCTTCTTCTGTGAGCCCGGGAAAGCACGAACGAAGACACGAAGTCGTGAAGCGTAATATATCCTACGGGATCAGGATGACTGCTTCAGTTTACTTTCTATTCTGTTACCGAAAGCATAAATAGGTACAATAGAAAAAGAGTTCGAACTACGTGCAGCTTAGCATTTATGTCCTTTATTCATTTGGAAAAAAATCTCTTTTTCCTTTTTTTTTAGCTCGTACGCTCCTATGTTCGGCAAACACAATCATGTTAACACTTGCGGTCAAACATTTACGCGCTTTTATTCAAAACGATATGGGACAGTCTGATGCAGGATCGGTCAAGCTGCGCAAGTAAGCACGTCTCACTTAATGCACAAAGCGGGCCCAAATGTATATTGCGTGTTCTCTTAACGCGTGTAGAACAGACTGTTTTTCTTCTGCGCTCATCGTTCCACCCCTCCCCCCCCCCCCCCCTCCCGGCTATCGGCGCTGCGTCCCTTTCATCTCTCGCGCTGTTGCTGATCACGGTGGCCGTGCCACACGCACACACAGAAACAACCGCGCGGCCAGCCACTTACCACCACTCTGCCGCGCTCCACCAATGCGCAAGCGCTGTGCGTGCTGACATCAGCCGTCCTCTTTCTCCGCTCTTTTGTCGTTCGTTCTCTCCCTGTCGGCGTTCGCGCCGTGCTATCGTTCCTTCTCCCGAATTCACTCGATCTTTCTTTTTTAATGGCGATAGATTGCCCTACGGCATAAAAGGGAGGCTTAAAGGTACAATATTGCACCAGCTGCACGGAGAAAGCCTAGAAGAGACCGGTACTGGGGTCCCATATCCAAAGATACAGATAGGGGAGTCTCCCAGGATGGAGCCCTGTGCCTCGGAGGTGTTGAACTCTGGCGTTTCTAAGACCTGAACAAGTCCGCAACAGGTGTTCAACGTCAGTTTCTGGCGCAGGAGTCACACAGAAGGGGCAGGTGTCCGCAAACGGGGCGTGATATCGGGCAGGCCAAGCGTGAGTAACTGATGGGGATAACGCCACCCCAACTCGAAGCCTCCGCAGCAAGACCTCCTCCCAGCGAGCGAGCCCACTGGGGAGGTCAGTCCCACGCGGTGGAAGGTGGAAGGCGCGGCGGAGGTTCTCTTTTTCCACCAACAGTTCTTCAGCGGTAGATACTGGGAGAAGTGATAGTGGCCGTGGGAGGTCTCTTCGGTGGCAGGCGCGATCTGCCGCAGTGTGGGCAGGAAGCATGTCCCGGCGGATCCACAAGACACGGACAGGGCATGGGAGGTGTCCATAATCGCATGAATGCATGCAACCAGGCTTGTACACCGTGCAACGCGACGTAAATCCCGAATCGCTGCCGTTGAGTCCGCGAAAATTTCCAACTTCACCCCACTTATAGTCAATGTCTATCTCGCTCCAGAGTACGCGCTGTCACGACTGGGCTGGTTACCCGACATATCTAAGCAGACAAGGGAAGTCGACGCTAATTCGCGTATTTTTGTCGCCAGCTGCCGATTCGGCCCGTGCCGCGAATGACGCCTTGTTCAAGAGAGAAGACGCGATATTGAAGAGAGATTCTATAGCCCTCGTCAATCCCGCACGTACAACTCTGAATGAAAGACGATGGCAGCATGACGAAGGAGGGGACTTCCCCAGCGCGGCTCGTGGAATCGGTAATCCGCGAAGCTATATGACTCAGGCACTGAGGTGTGTCCAGTGTTCGGACAAGAGGTCTTCCCGGTTGAGCGGCGCCAATGCCTTCTCGCCCTCGTGGTCACGTGGGAAAGCATGCGGGACAGCTTCGAGCGTGGGGCCTAAGTGTGGTTTTTTGATTGGACCGCGCTTTTGGAGTTGAATTTCGTAAGAGAACTTTAGGGACCTCTGCTGTGAACAAATAGGCAGTGCCGTGCGCCGCCGAGTGTTGGTTATTGTGCGATTCGATTCGAGACTCGGCATCGAAACCTTATATTGGTCACGTGAGTAATTGTATAAAGCTACTAAAAAACAGCGCCAAAAACGATACGATAGGGAGTAAAGACAAACGCTGCGCTGAACTGCCAACTGAGTTTTATTTAGAAGAACAACGAATATATACTATAATCAAAAACAAGGAAGAGAAAAAAATAAAACTCAAGGAAATAAAACAAGGAAATAAAACTCTGTTGGCAGTTCAGCGCAGCGTTTGTCTTTACTCCCTATCGTATCGTTTTTGGCGCTCTTTTTTTTTTAAGTAGCATCGTGCACCAACTAGCCCGTCTCAGTTCACTTGTTTAATTGTATAAAGTTATATCCTTTATTACCAAGCCTCAGTTTCAGAGCACCAATCGCGCTATCAAAATGGAAACCCGAACAGCGCATAGGCTTCATGCGCATCAGGCACGCGCGCAGGTTTCTCGCGGTCGACTTTCCCAGTGCCTGCGCACTAAAGTTCTACTTGGGTACTTTGCTCATACTGCGGAAGAAAGAACACTCAGGAGGGCCCCCTATGTAAACCCAAAGCACTGCAGAAAGTGTGGCGGTTGCCACGCCATTTTTAGCCTTGCCCCGCTCCCAAGGATGTTAGTGAAGCGTCAGTGTTTGCTTCCATGCCATGGCTGACCTGTGATAGATTTCTCGGCGTCCGCTGGTTCCTTCGGCGTTCGTGTGCACGGTCGGCAGTTTTTCGAGCGAAATCAGCGGCGGTCCGCGGGTTCCTTTGGCGTGTACCTCGGCGTGCCCGATCAACTGCTGCTAAATGGAAGCGGCGGCGGAGAAGAGGAGGAGAATGGCAAAATGTGGTTGTCTATGTAAACATCCATGGCGAAAGCGACCACGAAAAGTGACGTCAGGGCCCCCTGAGTATTCTCTCCTTCAAGGCCTATACACTTCCACGTTCAACAAATGTAATACGCGCTTCCTCTCCGTGACTATACCCTAAAGTTTCGAAAGAACGCCCACTGTAAGTATAGTGATATCAAGTGAAAAAAAAAAAAAATACAGAATGGGCGACCGTTTGGGTCAGGTGCGAAAAACTACAAAAGCGTGGCCGTACCGCCAACCGAAACTGCGGAGATATCAAGAAAAAATTCGAGATGGGCAAACCTTCGAGTCAAGCGGGAAAGGACGAAAAGTGACCGCGTCAACACATGAATAGATTATTCGCATTTATTTTGATCGTTTGAAAACAGCGCGGAAGACGGGACGGAGCAAGTACTAGACCTGGAGGAGAAGAGGTCGGCCTGAGAAATTGATCTTGGGCCTGCTACTTCCCTCTGGGGGGAGGGTACTGAGGACAGAAAGAGGAAGGAATGAATATGGAAGGTATGAGAAATGACAGTGAAAGAGACAAATGAACTATGTACAAACAGTAAAACCAATACATGTCTCACGTACAACGGGGCGCTGAATCAGCTGACTACAGTTCACTTTTAAGCACATGACTATCATCCATGAAAAAAAAAACTGCTCAGACATTATTTCGCAGTCTGTTCAATTTTGTCACAACCTAGAGGCGAGAATCCAAAGAGGAGTCACCAAGAAATGTAAGCAGGGCTTTAACGGCTAGGCTTTGCTTCCTGTTGTCAGCCCACGTGCCCAAAATCTTTTGTTCGGACAGAGGGCGAGTGTCCAAGCGTAGTAAAGCTGTCTCAAGGTTCATTCGCTCACTGGAGTACTTTGGACAAGCACGAAGCAAATGTTCGATAGTCTCAGGACAACCGCACAGAAGGCAGACGCTGTTACGTAAGACATACAATTAGGGTAAACGCGTCAGATCTAGAAATACCTATATTGCGCGTTGGAGCTTGCTATTAAAAAGGAACGTATACTTTAATTTTTGTAGTAGTTAACTGAGGCACAGTTTTTATTCAGTGTGCCCTGCTTGCCAGAAACCTTACAGTGTAGTGCGCATTTTAATATCGTGTTGCCTCTAAGCAAACAAGATACAATTCTTTTTCTTTACATATGCAAAATCCCCTACCATCGAAATTCTACATTTGCGATGAACCGCGTGTAAAACTTATGTGTGTTCTTATCTATTTGAAATACTGCTGAATTTCTATGCAAGCTTTAAATATTTTAGTTCTTTCAGAAAATCTTATCCTATTTTTATAACGGGGGAGGGTAACGTATTCAGAGCTTTTATGCGTATATGCATATGTATGTAAATACATATGTATATTTATTCCTATAGAAGAGCTAGATTCTTTTGTTGCGGGGCTAAATAAGACTATATTCCTATTCGTCTTTGTAATAAAAGAGTGAAGGCAACCGGCTGGGCCTTGCTTGTGCGGGAACGTCGCTTAATAACGAACCGTAGAAAGATCAGCAAGTTCCGATCAGGAATAAACAATGAGCTGGGAATACGAGCGGAGGGCGCTTGTACGCGAATCGTCTCGCGTGGGAATATCGACCCAGCACGAAAGCCTAAATGAATCGCACTGACAGGAGGGAGGGCTGAGAGCCAAGAACTTGTCGCCGGGATAGGTACAGCGAGTGATGTGATCGCGTAGAACTGCAGAATTCTGCCGCGGTAAGTTTATTCCGTGCGTCTGCAGTGGGTTTCATATAACTCACTGTTTTGTGTGCTTTTTCCTTTTTTTTCTTTCATCGTCGCCACATTTATAAATACAGCCACGTGTCTTGAACTTGCACATCCCTTTCTCTAGCTGTGGTCAATATTAATCCGGAGCCCTCCACTACTGCGCGCCTCATCGCCTGTGTAGCGTTGGCGCGTTAAAACCCCATAATCAATCAATCAAACCTCTCTCAGCTGCCCCCCCCCCTCCTCCTCCTTCACCCTGACAAATACCTGGATGTCTTGGCAAACACTTTCCACGAACTCCCTTCCCCTTGCCGCCTCTGTCTTGTCCGCCCTCACTTGGTATCGGACTGTGATGAAGACAAGAATACTTGCCGATGTGTAGGTAGAGATATCTTTGTTATTGTTTTCACGTCCGTCCGCTTTTTTTCTAATGCTAGTGTATAGCTTTGTTTCTACGCGCAGTCGTATTGTCACATTCCTGCTTGGAGCCGAGCGTACTGTGGTAATGACGCCGTGACACCAACAGTGACAAATGATGGGCTCGCCTTCCGTCCGCAGCTTTCGTGGAGTAAGGGCGACACGGAAGCACGTTTGGGCGCCTAAACGTATACGGGTCCGTCAGTGTCGTAAAATAGCCTGTGTTGAGACGCACTCAAAAGTCTCAGGTCAGGAAAAACACCCCACCGAAACGGGAGAGTCGATGAAGCCGATAGCAGGCGCCGATGGGGTTGCGGAAGTTTTGTGGCCCTGGTTTCAGCGGAGAACGTAGCCCCCTCTCCCCGAACTCGAAAACGAAGGGACAGCAGCGGCGGTTCGTTGATTCGTTGAAAGCACGCATAACGAAACACTGTAACCCTCTGTTCTATATTAAAGAACTGTTGTTTTTTGTAATGCACTCGATCGTGTAGTAGTGTCAGTTGATCGACGATAGCGACGGAAGAACATGTACACCGACACTCCACTACTACAGCCTGCTCAGACGAGGAGCTGGTCCCTCCCCCTGCCCTTTGAAAGATCCCCGAAGAACGGAGTGAGCCGGAGTGCCGAGCACCGAAAGCCCAGTCAACCCCGCCGGTGGGAAACGAGCGGCCGACGCGGGAGCGTGGATATCGCCCTGTTCGTGTGCACGCTGCGTGTCGAGGGCCCCCTAATCTGCAAGGCATGCACTTCGGGTACGGTTCGAGTCGCGCCTGCCCACGTGCGCACATCGGGGGCACTTCCTCGTTTTCCCGCGCGCAATGACCGCTGTGCTGGTGGTGTCGCCGGGGTGGCGCGACACAGCGCTGCCCTACGATGCACGACGGGTGGTGGCGGCTCTCCTCGGCTGCCTCTGGCGCGCTGTTTGGCCTTGGCCGACCAGTGCGCGACGAGCGCGGGTGCCCTGGGCGTAGTTGCAGCAGCAGCGCAGCACTCTGCTGTAGCCCGATGCTATCTCGTGCGGAGCGTGCGCGCAGCTTTGCGGCGCTCCGTTTCTCACCCTCCGAGGCTAGTCTGGCCGGCCGTTGGAGAAGCGCCCTTGATCGCCTTCCTTCGGCTGGTATTCCGATTGCGCCGTTTTAAACAGTCCCGCTGCTGGCATTCGTTCTCGATCGCGCCGTTACTGGCCACGATGTTGCCTGCTCGATTGGCGGCCGTGGTGGACAGCGGGAAGTAGGAATGAATAAATAACGCTTCGGACTTTCCCTCCTTGCCTCGCCCTCGAGCTTCCCCCGAAGAAAGGGAACGCCATGGCTCCGAGGAGCGAGGGTAACCAGTAGCCATCCAGTAGCCCTCCGCTGCGACCAACTTCGTAGTTTCTGGGATGAAGCTCGCGCGCGTCAAGCCCCTGCTTAGACTTCACCGGCTCGAGCGGTGTATTGATTATATATTTGCATGTTTTAACCGGCTTTGCCCGCATTTTTAAGAAGGAAAGCGCGTTAGAAGAAGCATATGTACGTGCTCAATTACCTAAGCGTAACGAAAGCTGTGTAGGAGCTTGTTAATGAAGAAAACACGCACCTAGACAATTGGAGAAATGCGCTAGTCGCCATACTCGCGACTCCATGGGTGTGCTCTGTCGGGAGCTGACCATCACAAGCCGGCCATGGGGTAGGCGATGGGAGGAGGAAGAAAAAGCGGCAGCAGGAGTAGTGACATTATACAAATCAACATTTGATTAGTTGAAACGCGCAGCAAAATGTTGCTGCTAGACGTTGTTACGAATCATCATCAGCGCAGTGTTTGCCATAGCTGAGTTACAGTGCTTAGAATATGTTCTAGGCGCTATAGCTGAGCTCTAACGTTGCGAATCTCCGCCTCGGATTGTGACACCTGCATATGCGCCCTCCTCTTTCGCTGTGGTCATTTTCTATTGGCACGGCGTCTACCGGTGGCCGAGGGAAAATGCAAGTTGGGTAGAAACTTTTGAGTAAGGGAAAGCGAAACGCAGCTATACAATGAAGCATCGAGGTCTGTGGGGGTATACAAAATATGAAATAGTGAGAGGAATGTGGAAATGAGTAATTGTTCCGGGCCTCACATTTGCGAATGCAGTACTCTTTAACATCAGACGCTCTAGCATGCCTTGAAGCGAACCAGAGAACGTTAAACCGTTTAGCCTCAGCAGCGTATGGTAAAACAACTGACGAAGCAGTGCAGGGAGATATGGGCTGGGCGTCGTTTGAAGTTCGAGAAGCTTTGAGTAAAATACGTTTTTAGAGGAGGTTGAGATCAATGGATCAACGGACAGCTAAGGTTTGCAGGTATCTATACATGGGAAAGCGTGGACACACAGTGGCTTGAGGAAGGCGATGAACTGCGGAAAGAACAGTGGAAAATCAGACAGCCAAGGTAACCAAAAAAGAAGCAAGACAGATAGAAACGAATAAATGGAGAGGAAAAATGGAATCTAAAACGTCGTTAGAGATGTACAGGGCGGAGAAATAGGACACCAGAAAAGAAAATTTCAACGATAATTCCATGGGCATAGCTTTGCTTTTTTAGGCTAGAGCAGGTTGTGGGATAGTTCTAGCAATCATCATCATCGTCATCACCATAGGACCAGTGGGCATACCAGAGGTCACTGCTTGACCCTGTGTATATAGGGTTTCGCGAACTTCACTTGCTGAACTCGGTGCCATATTTAGCTCAGTTTCATACTACTACTACTACTGTGCGAATTCAGTGCCCGTTGCGCTACCTGCTCAATGAGAGTGCTGACCCCACATTTTTGTTTTCCCGTTTTATGGCTTCGATCAATGCTTGCAGGCCTAGCAATCAGGAAACTGCACTTAAAATGTGACCGGACGGGAAAGGGAAACGTTCAGATGTATTATAATGAAAAATTTCAGCTTCGGTTGCTTTGAGTTCCGTTATCGCGGACGTCAGCATACTGCACGCTTTGTTCTGACCGCCGCCCCGACGAGAGTTTCTGCTTCAGCGCGACAACCATGACTCCGAATGTGCGGGAATCGTGCCAAGAGGCGCCTGCAGAGTCGATGCGGAACCGTTCAGGGCAGCCTGGAGAGGTCCTAGCGTCGCGGCTGATATTCGACGACCGCTTGTACAGAGAAGCGCGGGGGTTGATTTCCGGTGCAATTTCCGCCTTATTATCGGCCCGTTTCCTGCATGTGGAACTGTTTTCGCCAAGAGTTCCTGTCGGGCGACTGATGATCGACGAGCTATAAACGCCCGTGTACCCGCACCAGTTTTTAATCGCTGCCAGCACATATGCGTGGTGCTGGCCGCTAGATGAGTCGCGCGACGCATTTACGACACACGTCGGAGACATTGGGCCTCGTCAGCTTGTGTTCACTGATACCCCGCAGTGTCGCGTTGATGTCGGGGTAGCAGGTTGTCGCACGGAATGGTTCCTTTCATGGTTCACTCTGAGTATCCTGATGTGTAAGGTACGGAACTTTTTATGATATCAACCCTCTCAGTGCTCCATTAACGAACATTTATGCATTTGTTTGTACTAGAGTGTTGGACTTACTTGAGGTCTCTGATAGGAGAGTGTGCAGCCTGATAAACCCGTCGTACGCTCACCATGCACGGTGTGATGGGTTGGAGTTGTGCAAAGGTCGCGGAAACCAAAGCGTAGTGTTTCCCTGCGCTTACAGTAGTAGTGTCGTTTCGCGAAGACCCGGTTGGCGTTTATTGTCTGTGCCTTGATAAGCCTCGGTGACAGTGGGCAGCGGGACAGGCGGCGTGAAGTGAATTCAGTTGCGTTAGCGCAGACGACGCCTCCGCCGCCAGCCGGCCGCTTCGATCGCACGAAGTGACCGTGGTGGTCGTCTCCTTCCGCAGGGCCACCGCCACCAGCATGCGGCTCAGCCGGACTTTCCGGGTCAACGGCCTCCGGGCCTAGTGGCGTTGGCCAAGCCCATGGCGCGGCCCCCGGCGTGTTCCGCGCTGCCGCCGCTGCTGCTGCTGCTGTTGGGCCCGGCTCTGGCCGCCTGGCAGGACGCCCTCGTCGCCAAGAGGACCGTGACGCAGCTGCGTGAGTCGGCCGAGCTCTTTTTACCGCCCTTCAATGTGTACGATCTCTCGTAAATGCGCGCTAGCTTGTATCAGCTATGGTGCTATAGTGTGAGAACGAACGCTATAGGAAACCACTGTTGTACACGTTCCTCTAAAATAGGAACGAAAGGTCGTTCCTCGTTCCTTCCCAATATTGAAACGAGTTCCCGTTACAAGTTCCTTTATTTGCGAAAGGAACGCGTTCCAGTTCCACTTCGAAAATTGGAACGCAGCGTTACGTTAACGTTACAATTAGGTTTAAAATAAAATACAGTGTCGGATAATCCTGGAGCGAAATTAAGCGAGAAATTTAAAACTCACATCGAACTGCGTATATTATACGAATATTAACACCGCCGGCAGCAGATAATCTGGAGATAAAAATAACCAAGAGAAAATCTCCTAGGCGAATTTTTTCAGGGAGCACCGGACAAACTCCAGACGGCTCTAGGGCATTTCGGTGCAGAATGTTTCGGTGCGGAAATTTCGGTGTACGGACATTTCAAACAGGCGTTTCGGTGCACGGACATTTCGGTGTACGGACATTTCGGTGCGCAAACTTTTCGGCGACCACATTATCCGGTGCTTGCCTGTTTGCGACAGCCGTTATATTTTTATTTCCGCTTAACGTGGGTTATTGACAACAATCGGGAGCAGTGAATTTACTTTTTGATTGATGCCATGTTTGATATTTGCCGGGTATTTTTAGAAATTCTACATTTACATATTTTTGTTTAATACCTATTCTTGGGGACGCCTGTTATGCAGCCGATTGAATGTTTTAGCAGGCGTTTTTTTTTTCATTTACGGCAGCTTGTTAATTTATATTCTCTCTTTTTTAGCTAAGACAATTAACCGGTGTTTACGATGGTCCTACGCAATTTTTGTATTTTTTTTTTAAATTACGCACCCTCAAATTACATAAATTACATGCACACTCTAAATATCCAAAACATAACAAACATTACCTAGCCCCCAGAATGCAGAAAACCTTATGAAGAGTATTACGTAGGCTGGGCTGCCTTGCTAAAATGAATTTGCGAACGCTGGTCTAGGATATTGTAGTGGTGGAAGAACGGGCCTTTTTGATAACAGCGGCAGCTTCCAATGTCCTAAATGTTGATTAAGCGCGTGCGGGTTGTGCATACAAATTCAACCCATCCTGTTCTTGAAAACCAGCCTTCGTTTTATGTTTGCACGTCTACATTCACCACATTTTAATTATTTGTCCTGGCGCCCCCCCCCCCCCCCTCCTCCCCGCCTGCACGCTCGAATCTCGATTCTTTTTCAGTCATATTATTTTCGGTTTCCCCTGAAAATCCTACAGGCGAGGCGGAGTTCAAGGTCTCCGAAGCCTCACCGCAGTGATACAGGAAAAAGCTTTACATTCACCAGAATCTCACGAAATCTCTCTAATGTTAAACAAAAAGCCACCCAAAAAGCCCCTGAGAACACAATGGCCGCTATCGTTTGATGGCTACGCCCTTCCGCGCGTCGCGGTCATACCGATGGCGCCCCCACCCCAGGAATCGCTCTTTCTTCGTCTTCAGTCTCCCCATTGGGAATCAACTCTTCAAGTCGCGCATATCAAGGACACCCCACGCATACATTGCTTTCTCCCATTATAAGGAGCAAAAAATTAAATAGGCTAGTGTGACGAGAGCGGCAACAGTCGTCTTCAAGTTTTCGAAGTCCAGTTGAAGCAATGGTGAACGACAAGTGACACCCCTCTCTCTCTACCGAAGTGGCTGGTAGCCGGTGGGGCTCAGCCTTCCCCTCCCCTAAGTAACGCCACCGTAATTGCGATCGTTGGTTGGTTAGTTTTAGTAGAACCGACACCGAATGCAACGAATACGAGATTGATTGAGAAAATATTTAAAACGGAATGCACACGCGCCTAATCTACCTCGTTTTTCTGTTGTTGTTTTTTTCGCGGATGTTTTGCGAGGGGGGGGGGGGGATGGACTGAAAGCAGCAGCGTCCTGCACCGTTGGGTGAAGTGAAAGCAAAGCGCTTTGGTAACAGTTAAAGTAGTAGGGTTGTTCACATGAATGTTAAAAAAATAAAAGGTTGAACGGATACAAATTAACAACGTTAATTTTTACCATCTCCTACAGAAACTGAGTTTTACGTGGCAATGCTCCGCCAGGGTTTATCGTTCGATTCCACGCACAGCGGCGCAAGCACAAGTCTCGAACGTAAAATCATATCGTAACGAAATTACAATATTAAAGCTAAAATGTTCAAAGAATGCCTGGGAAAACTCGTGACTCAAAATGTCTGGGTCAAGACGTCGTGCACCAAATTGTTCGTGCACAGAAATGTCCGACACCGAAATCTCCAGATCCCGCATTAGTCAGTCTTTCCCCGCCAGGGACCAATTCTATCTGCCAGACGCGCGTCCTGGCCTCTCCAGGCAAACGATGAATGGTGAAAAGCATTCTCGCGGCTACGCTATTCAGCCGTCGAACGCCGCGTAAGTTCAACCAGCATGAAAGCAAGCACAAGCTGCGGCCTGCTGCGTGGTTATTCTTCTGCCTTTGACCTTCGAGGAAGCACTTACGGGCTGAAGGGCGGGCAAATTGACCAGCTTATAGGAAGAGAAACGCAGTAGCGGCTTGTGGATTTTTGCACGCGAGCCTTGGCATCAAAAACAGCCAAATCCTAGCGATGTAACGGCAGGAACGCCGTTCCTGCCGTTCCTCCAAAAACCTAACGAGTTACCGTTACAATTCCACCGACCCTAAATGGAACTGTGGCGTTCCTCCGTTCCTCCAAAAAGGAACTAGGTCCAGGAACGCCGTTCCTTGTAACGCCGTTCCGTACAACACTGTAGGAAACGCGCAGCCCTTAACACAGGAGAGTGTCCGCATTTTTGTAGGTCGAGGAGGAATAAATTTTTGACGAGCGTTGGGGCTACTGTTAGGGCACCCGCCGGTGCTCGCCTTATTTATTACGTGCTTCCAGTTTTCTAATATAAACACGCGGAAGAGGTAATTCAATCTTCTTTTCGCAATTTTAATACGCGGTAAAGAGTGAATCTCTTATGTCCTCCGGACCGCATAAATATTCCTTAAGAAATAAAAAGAACGAAAAGGTATTACTGTCACTTTTGTTAAAAAACCGCCAAGTCCCAACTAACTTAACAATCCCTGAACAGCTGACGCCTGGGCTGATTTGTAAAGTGTTGTCGTTACAACAAGGTGCCCAAAAAACACTAGACCAGGAAGGGTTGCATTGACAAGCGTAACGCCCGCCGAACAATCGCGAGACAAGGGGGAAGAAGCTGACAAGGCAAGCGTTGCGCTGACAAGTGCAACTTCCGTCGCTGTCTTCTCCATTGTCTGACCTTTTTTTGCAAGGAAGGCCGCTAATGCTGGGCCCCTCTTTGTAACCTTAGTGTGTCATTCAAGAATCCAAGCAGCGCTTTCTCGATGTCATTTATCGAAGCAACGTGCTCAAATGTTTCAGGTACCTATAGACGTCTTCATAGTTTGCCTACAGGAAGGTATGTCACGTTTGTAGCGCAGGTGGATAGATAGAGATGACCGATCCAGCTCGTATGCGGATCATCATCATCATCATCATCATCACCAGCCTATCTACGCCCACTGCAGGGCAAAGGCCTCTCCCATTATTCTCCAATTACCTCGGTCCTGTGCCAACTGTGACCAATTTATCCCCGCAAACTTCTTGATCTCATCTGCCCATCTAACTCTCTGCCGCCCCCTGCAACGCTTGCCTTCTCTAGGGATCCACTCTGTTACCCTTAATGACCAGCGGTTATCTTGCCTTCGCATTACATGCCCTGCCCACGTCCATTTCTTCTTCTTAATTTCTACTAATATGTCTTTAACACCAGTTTGCTCCCTGACCCACTCCGCTCTCTTCTTGTCCCTTAATGTTACACCTATCATTTTCCGCTCCATTGCCCGCTGAGTCGTTCTCAATTTAAGTTGAACCCTCTTAGTGAGCCTCCAAGTTTCTGCCCCGTAGGTGAGTACCGGTAAGATGCAGCTGCCATACACTTTCTTCTTCAGCGACAATGGCAGGCTGCTATTCATTATCTGAGAATGTCTGCCATATGGCACCCCACCCCGTTCTGATCCTTCTAATTATCTCTGCCTCATGGTTGGGATCTGGGGTCACAACTTGGCCTAAGTAGATATATTCGCTTACCACTTCCACTGCCTCGCCACCTATCTCAAACGGCTGTGCTGTCCCGAGGTTATTGATCATTACTTTAGTTTTCTGCATATTAATTTTCAGGCCCACGGTTCTACTCTGTTCGCCCAGTGCGGAAAGCATGCTTAGCAATTCGTCCCCCGAGTTACTTAGCATGCGGATAACCGGTTGGCAAATGTTACACTTTCGCATCTTAGCCGTGCAGGGAGCAAGGATCCCGCCCATGCGAAGTTTTAAGCGCGCAATAGCGTAGTCTTGTCCATGATTGGACGCTATCCGCCGTGTCACGGGCACGCGTGGACACTGGCTCCACCCCTGCCGCGCTCTTTTGACGAAGGCAAAATACAAAAACACCTGTGTGTCGAGGCTCTTTTATTTTAGTGGAGATTTTCGCGCAAGGGCATCCAAGGCCAAGAGCGTCATACCAAACCTTCATTTCTCGTTTGACAAAAGAAGCGAACGGCCGCGGCGCGCAGCTCAATTGTCATCGGTAGCGACATTATTCGTCACGCGCTTTGCCTAAGTATGTCAAAAAAGCTAGCGCGAGAAGCGGAATAGAAAATCCCGTTTTGTCCCATTGTCCCGTTATTCGTGATAGCTCAAGGAAACTGCAGCCGAAACCGGCGTGCTGCGAAGGCATGCAGATATTTCGCAAACACCACTCTCAGAGCTGCCGTCGGGACGCCTGATATCTGATCCCGTTCGACGCGTTCGTGTTTTATATTGCGCGCGCTATACCCGCGGCGGGAGGTAGATAACTTCGCTTGTAGGAAGCGTTCTCGCACGCTCACCTGCCGACAACCAGGTCACGAAATAGCAGGTCAGGCTTGTGTGCGTCTACCTTCTCATGCGCGATGATAGGCGACTACATCTAGTGGATATAGGTGAAAGTATACAGCCGTTCTCGCGCTCGGATGGTCTCCAGGAAACCTGGAAACCAGGAAGCCTGAAGGAAAGCCTGCAGGGGGCGTTTTTGTTTACGTTTTGAACATCTTTTGTAAGTCTTCATTTAGAAAAAAGCTTGACGGCTGTCTCTGAAAAAAAAAAACATGTTTCGTTAATTCAGGAAACTAGAGGTAGGTAGGTTTAGGGAAGGGTTTGTTACGAAATATTAAGAAAAATTTGGCTCCAATCCACGCTGTGAAGGTGGTTGGACTGCGACGCTGCAAACGACACCCATAACGGTTGCCCATGCAACGTCACTTGAATTACACTTGGCTCTACAAAAAGTGAAACTTGGCAGCCGTTACCTGCCGGTTTTGCGGGGGCACGCAAGGCTGTGGCGTTATCTCTGTCAATGCTTCTTCCCCTTCACACTTTCTTCAGGCGGCACCGCCAAGGAGCGTCCTCTTCTTCTCCAGACGCTGTTCCGTCCGCCGCTAATCCAAACCACGTGGACGCCTTTATCATACATTATGCAGTGTGCACTTCAGACGAGCGCTTTAAGTGAGCGCAAGTAGTAGGCCCGCCGCTGTGCTTGCTGGGTGCACCGTCTGTCTCCCCGTCTCCTCGTGTGACGATTCCTCGATTCGTGACGGCTCGATTCCTGACGGTGCCAGTAATTTCTTTCAGTGAGCCTAGCGTTTTCTGCTTACTCGGACACGAAAATTTCCTTGGCTGGTAGAGGTATACTGCTTCGCAGAACTAAGGAAATGAAAAGATAAAGCTATGTGCATTAGCTTGGCTTACGTACTACACAAATACCACTGCGCGCATTTCGTGGCTTGTAAACGTTTAATGTGGTCTGTTTAAGCTTTTAGTTCCGCATTCCAGCGCTACAAAAAAGTGCACGTGAGCATGCGCCTCGTGGGGAGCGCCCGTCGTCGGCCAGCTCGACCTTCGAGAACACCCTGCCCAGCGTTCGTGGCGCGATCTCTCGCGTGCTGTTCTTCTCGCCAATTCACGTGCGTTCGCGCCTGAAGTGCACGGGAGCGCAGACGCCCAGTTCGCGAAGCCGGTTGCCGCGGGTTCTAGCGCGTGTGTGTTATAACGCGTCCACTTTGGGAGAGTTGTGAAAGGCTGCGGACAGAACGATCCGGACCTGGATAACTTTTAGCGGCAAGTTCCAAAATGCATGTCAGGTGTTACACCCGGATCTCCGACGAAGGGAGAGTGGCCGCCAGCTCGATCTGCTGTTTCTCCAGGCTTGCTCAACTAAAGCAAGCTGCGCCCTGTTTTTTTCTCCGGTCTGTTTCTACCGTTTTTTTTTTTTTTTTTTTTTTTTTTACTGATCCGATGTTACGGCACGACGGAAAAACACCACACCCGGCTGAAAAATGCAGTACAAATATATCGGCAGACGTCATTCTGTTTATTGGTTGATCGAATGAGCGTTTAAAATGGTTATCGAGTGACCCGAACCAAATCATCTATAATATATTAACCAAAACATCGCATCGGGTCGCTCAGCATTGCTCCGGCTCGTTGCATGGTCGTTGGCTTTGGACATTGACTCAAATTGTACGGGAGAAATATCAGCTTCGCGCTCAACCATCCAGCTTTACAGCTAAGCAATTTGAACTGTATATGACTCCAGAGCTCGTTCCGGAAAGATGAAACAAATCGCGCACGAAAAATATTCGCGTATAGTGCTCTCGCTAAAATCGGGGAGGAGAGAGGGGGAAAAAATGCGCATTTCATTTCGGCATCGCAACATTCGGGTTTTTAATTTTCCTTTGCGTTTGTGGGTTGCGCAAGCGTGTGCTCTTCCCGTAATTCCACGCGTGGTGGCACGGCTGGAGCGGCGCACCAGGAGTGGCGCATGGAAGGAACTCCATGGACGGCACATTCGGCCAACACGAGCCGACAATTGTGACAGTTTCTGATAGATTCCAGGTTCCACTCGCTGCGAAAGCGCGCGCGGTGGCTCTGGCGCAATTCCGTCTATGTTTAGCGTCAATCGATAACGCGCCTAGCCGCTGTCTTTGCGGCCCAAACCAGCTCAGCTTGCGGCTCCAGCCCGAAAGGGCAGGATAGCACGGACAGCCCTTTTTTGTATAGCATACAGGGACATGTCCGTGTAGTTTCTTCTGGCTATATCTGAACACCGAAGGCGTGCCGCATTTGAGGCAAACAATCGCGGGAGCAGTTATGAGACCTATTAACCCGCGTGGTTGGCGATAATACGAACAAAATTTAAGCCCCTTTCTTACGACAGAGATGGTTGAAACGCGGTGCTTTCTCCCACGCTACCCTAGTGAAAGTCCAAAATTCAAACTGCATCGAGCGCAGTCGGGTGGACGTCGGCGTCGTAACGCGAGGGACCCAGGTTCAATTCCGACCACGGAAAGTTTTTTTTTTTTTTTTTCCCTCGATATACTTGATGTCCCTCCGCCTAGCATCATCACCGTTTTGTGAAACTCATTGTGTAAAGTTGGCTTTCCTGCAGTGCGTTCTGACGCTACATCGAAACCTATCAGTGAGATGCAGAAAGCTTCGCTTTAAAACAAGGTTCTGCATAGAAAATAAGGCCTGGAATGCATGGAAGAGGAGTGTATTCGACGGGGCTGCAGTTCTTCGTGCCAGATTGAGCGTGCCACTTCCCCGGCCCGGCAGCCGTCATCCGGGGCCGCGCGCTGGTCTACAACACAGGCGTGGTTGACTTGGCTGGTCGACGCGGGCAGCACTGGCAGCAGCGGCAGCTAGCAGACGCGCAGTCTACTGCTGTCGCCGAGGCCCCGCACGACCGACGCGTGTGTAGGAGGCCGGCGGCGCTGCGCCGCTCGTATTCCGGTTTGCCCCGATGCGAGGAGCGCTGTTGCCATGCCGGTTTCCACGCCGCCGCGGCTGCTGCTTGCAAAATCCAGTCGGCGGTTCCCTCGTGCAAGGTCTGCCCCCACTCCGTATGCAAACCGTCTCCCCCACCCCTCGCCGCGCGCCGTCTTTTTACGGAGGGTGTTGACTTTTGTCACGTGCGCCCCCCGACGCCCCTTGTTTTAATTTCGCCTTTTCTGATCGCGGTATCGACGCCCATCTCAAGTGACGCGATCCGCGGCCCTGACTGCCCTGCTTGATCCACCCTCCCAGGCAGCACTGGCAAGGAACCGGTCGCCGCCGTCCCCCCGCGGTGACGCAACCGAGGCGGCGCGGTTCTTCCGCGCATCGCGTGCCTGCCGGCCGGCCTCGCTCTCGTTTTACTGCAACGGGCGGAACGTACGCGCAAAGCGGAGCACGAAACGTGTCATTCTGAAAAAAATCGGTCTCCCCGGAACCTGCCGCCCGAGCACGTTTACCCGCGGAGCGGACGGCGACAGCTATCGCGTTTTCAGATTTATCCAGATGAGTGTCATGTGGGCAACTCGAAGCACTTGGTTTCCGGAATTGTTCTCGGCCCGTCTTGTAGAGGAATTGCAGAGGTTCGGTCGGCACAGGTGCCGCCCTCCTCGCGCTGGTCACCCGGGATCATGTATGTGTTCGCTGCAGGGCCGTTCATTCCAAGAGCTTTGTCTCGTGTTGTGGGGCCGGGGCTCGTCACGTTCGGGATCTCGTTTTGCGAACAGTCCTATGGTTTGTCACCTCATTACACTGGGCAGAAAATTGTTACGCTCATTTTGTGCAGAAAGAGCTGCGGTTTTAGTTCCAGTGTTTTATTATGTTTTTGTTGTGGGAACAGCCGTCATCGCAATAGGCTGGTAGTATTTGCGCTGTTGTTTTGAGACGCACGGTATTGCGTCCTCATGCAATATGCAAACAGCACGGCGGAAGCTCTGAGCAGCATCTTCGTAGTGCCGTGCCCCATGCGATCAGGCTATTTCTTTTTTCTTCGTAATAAAAGACCGTATAGTTATTATTCGTGGCGCTACTTTGCGTGCTAATGGTCGTTCTTTCTGCAAGCAATAGTGTGCAGGCTTCAGGGGGGAGAAAGGACATGCCTTTTGATTTCGTACTGTCTCAGCGGGTAGAACACCCCGGTATCGCCAGGCTTCTCCTCTGGCGTGCGTGGTGCACGCACGCGGTCATCTCCCGGAAGGCTAACGGGGGAGGCGTCCTCTTTGACCTTTAGCGGAACGTGAGCGACTGATTCGCCTAATTGTTTTCTTTTTTTATCGCTTTGCCCCCGGGGTTTCGGCTCGCCTCCACCTCGTTGCTGTACAGGGGTGACACGAAAAATTCCGGACCATCTAGAGGCTAACAACTTCGCTGTAAAATTAGCGCACTTAGTAGTCCTTGTTGGGTCGAGTCGTGCTGTTTCATTTCTCAAAAGCAATGCCACGAACCACTCGCGCTAGTCGTATTCGCCGAGTTAATTGTCGGTCCGGAAAAGCACGCCCAACAAGAAATCTACGCCGCACCCGCGCAGTTTTCCGTTCGGAACACTTCCAGTTCCGAACGGAAAACTGCGCGGGTGCGGCGTAGATTTCTTGGCGGGCGTGCTTCTCCCCCGGATAACGTTTTGCCTATCCAAGGACCTTAGTCAGACTCGGAACGGACTGGGCGTCCTCCGGGTTTCCGGCAGACACGCGACTGTATATAGTTTCCTTCTGAGGTTGGTGGTGCCCCGTTCGGTTCTCGAGCGGCTGTCCTGGCTGTCCACACCCCGACATCGGCAGTATGCGGAAGCGGCGATCGCACCCAGAAAAGCCGCCTTTTTCCTCGCGGAAACGTTCGATCTCGCTTCCTGCATGCAGCCTCGAGGAAATGGCGCCTTTGTTTTATCCTTTTGCGGTATACTCTTCTTACCGTCGCACCTCTTTGCTTCGCCGCCGCTGCTCTGCGCCCCGGCCTCCTTCCGATTACGGTTTCCACAGCCAGGCGCAGCATAGAGGCCTGGCGGATGTGCCGCGCGACCTTCCTCCTTACGGCCTCAGAGCTGTTCGGTGAAAGGCCCGGTGTCTCTGACCCAGGGTTAGCGGTACGGAGATTATTTCCATTGCGTTTATATGGGTGTGTCAGAGGGAAGACTTTCTTGGAATTAGTGGCCAAGTCCGTCGTGTACAAGGCGACATCTTCGGCAGAAAGCACCTCCCAAGTTATGTTAGTATTGGCACGTGCGTTTTCCGTACAGTTTAGTTTGGGTATCATTTCGGAGTTAACGCTGTTTGAATTGACGCCGGGGGTGCGAGACAGGTTTATACGCATTTGCTTCTATCTGCGGCGTAAAGACGTATTTTAGGTGCACGATGACACCGCAACAGCAATCAGCTCCAGCAACCAAAAGGCGCCTGGAACCGACCCAATGTGAGCGTGGGTGAAGCTATAGGGTGCCCAAATATGTATACTTTGCGAGCTCTTGTGGCGCGAGAGGGGGAAGCCCACGTCTCCCTCTTACCGTGAGTCATCTTAATTCCACGGACTACCGCGGTGTTTGTTCTCGAATACAAAATGTTCGTTTTCCATCCTCTGCATGGCTCGTTGTGTTTGCCTAAGTATCCTTTCAAGGGTTTAATTAGGCGCTACGTTTCTGCTCCGTAAGTGGTCACTTGCATTACGAAGTGGTTGTATGCTATTTTCGTAATGACATAGGTAGCTGCTGACAGTTCATTATCGTGACAGCCCACGGGCCTCTACCCCGCTGCGCACTAAAGAGCAAACCATCTTCGTGGACGGTGCCATTGAGGGAATGACCGACGGTTAATCGCAGTGGCCGACACTGACACTCAGGGAAACTGTATGCATTGAACGCTTCACCACGACCGAGGCGATCTCTACAATCGAGCTGGAATTGCAAGCCATCCTCCTTGGAATGACGACAGTGATGTCCTCGACATCTCCAAGAACATAGAAGGCGGTAATATATACAGACAGCTGGGAAGCTCTCAAGACACTAAGAGGCCTACCTAAGCGAAACTCAACACCTCATCATATGAAATAGTGGAGCAAAGCACTTCGCCATAGCCGCAGGGTTGAAATTCAGATCCCGGCCACAGTGGCATGACAGGCAATAAGAAGACCCCTCGTAATCAGTGGCTCCTTGCCTTCAATACGAGCCACAGCTGGAAGAAAAAATCCTCCGTCGCATGCCCCCGCGCGAGGGACACGAGTAAATGCAGAGCATTGGGGGGTAGTCACGTGGCGTAGGTTGTGGTAGTTGGCGGTGGTAGTTGTAGTTGTTGTTGTCGTAGGGGTTGGGTACTTGGGTTGCGAGACGAGAGAGAGAGAGAGAGAGAGAGAGAGAGAGGCGTAAGTACGTAACGTGTTATTTATTGCCATCGTTTGCACCCCACCCTCTCTGCGGGGCAATCGGTTGGATCTTTGTTATTATTCTTTTGTTTCTTTTCTTTTCTTTCTTATTATCCCTCTCGGGAGGGCAGTGCGCCATCGTCGAAGTTCATAAGCGATGGAAGCAACACCTTCAACCAGTACCGCGACGCGAGCCAACGTCAGCGTTGCAGTACCAGTTCAAGACATCGTGCCATCCTCTTCATCGACGGCGGCAGAAGACAAGGCGGCGAGACGGCGCGCTGCCGACGCCGAACTTCGTGCACGAGAAGCCGCGGCCAAACGTCAACGTCGGGCCGCGGATCCTTCGCTCGGGCAACGAGTATATTCGTAGCGCGCGCAGTAGAGGGAGAGGAGGTAGCACCTGCTGCTGCAACGCCTCTTTCAGCGCCGGAGCACGCGCATGCGCGCCCGCACCTGTTGTTGAGAGCGAGGAGGAGCGGGGGAGGGGCGCACGTGCTGACTGGCTGCGGACGCCGACTTACGGACGCATAACATCGTGAGTTAAAGAAATGCTCTGCATTTAAAACGAGTGACAAGGCAAGAAGGAGCTCTAAACCGCGATTCCCAAACTGCAGTGTCATGTACCACGCTGCATGCCGAGGGTGGACCAAGGGCTCCACGGCCCAAGGGCCAAACACGGACCGGTTACGCCATCACTGACGGTATGGCGGCACGTTGGACGCACTCAGGCAACACAAAAACGTGCAAATACCTCCTGACAAGCTCCTCTTCTGTCAATGTCACAGGGACCCACCGACCATTAGCCATCTACTCTGGTCTTGCCCGGAACTGGCAGATGTATGGGACAAACACAAGCCTTCGCGAGTACGAAGCCTCAAAGAATGGATCTACTCAAAGAACTTAGTGGAAGAAGACACGCTGCTCACGATGTGGGCCTTCGCCAAAGAGGCACACCTCGTGGAAATGACCTAAAACTGTCGACAATCTTCCCTTACTTTCACCACCCCTTTTCCCCTTCGGCCGTGGCGCCATCCTTATGAAATAAATTTGTTCATTTACACATTCACTCATTTGGAAGTGCTTACTGAATGCCCGCACACTAGTTACTCCGGATTTCTTTCTGCTTGTGCAATGTGCATGTATGAATACCACGCAGGGCAATAATGGCGCTCTTTGGGCGAGCCGACCTTTGTCACCACCATTATCATTATCGTCACACGGGCACCAGGTTTCTCTGGCCTAGCTCGCTCGCGTACGCTATCGCCATCAGCAGCAGCAGCAGCAGCAGCAGCGTCCGGTGTTCCATCGCCGGAGCGGCGGGCAGCGGCGGTCGCCATGTACGGCGGCGGCAGCAAGCGCTTCGTCACGGGCTTCCCGTACATCGCCAACTGGACCCTGGTCGAGTTCCGCCGCGAGCCGCCGGCCGAGCGCGTCTGCTCTCTGTGCGGCGTGCTGGCCGCCGAGACCCTGTGGGCGCCGTGCAAGCACGTCTTCTGCCGCCGCTGCTTCCAGGGCCTGGCGACGGGAGAGCCCGTGTGCTGCCCCGTGGACGGCGCCGACTTCGGCGCCCACCAGGCGCGCGTCGAGCGGTCGGCGCCCGAACAGCTGCGCCAGTACCCGGTGGGCTGCAAAAACAAGGGCTGCCTGCACGTGCCCACGCTGGCCACGTACGAGAAGCACATCGCGCTCTGCGAGCACCAGCTCGTCCTCTGCGAGCTCTGCTCCCGCCGCGTACAGGTGTCCCACGTTCTGGAGCACGTGCGCAACGAGTGTCGCCGGGCGCCCAAGACCCCCCAGTCAGGCGGCGCCTCCGCCGCCGCAGTCGTCGGCGATGGGGCGCAGGGGCCGGACTCGGACCGCGCGGAGGCCGTCAGCCAGGAGCTCAAGTCGCTGCGCATGGTCATCCACGAGGAGCTGCGCTCCTTCTGCAACGCCCTGCAGGAGGCCAGGGCGTCGCTGGTCGTCGAGGACGTGCGCCGGCCGTGGAAGGCCGCCGTAGAGGACTGCACGATCAGCGAGCATGCCGGCGAAGCCCTGGGCAAGGAGCTCGCGGGCGTGGAGGAAGACTGCCCGCCGTCCTCGTGCTACGTGTGGAAGGTAGCCGACTTCGCCAAGATGCGCCAGGTGGCCCTGGACGGTCGCACCACGTCGTTCAGCAGCGACGCCTTCTACTGCGGGGGCGCGGGCTACCGCATGTACCTGCAGGGCAGCCTGGGCAGCCCGTCCGGCGGGGCGCCCTGCCTGGGGCTCTACTTCGTGCTGACGGCCGGCTCGTTCGACACGTCCCTCAGCTGGCCGTACGCGCAGAAGAGCTCGTTCGTGCTCACCTCTGCCGGGAACGCGTACAACATCCAGGGCGACATCCGGCCCGAGTCCGAGGGCGAGGAGTGGGGCCACTGCTTCCGAAAGCCCCGTCCCGGCGAGGACAACGAGGGGTTCGGCTTCTCGCACTTCATCACCCTCGAAGACCTGGCCAACCCTGATTACGGCTACATCAGGGACAACTCCTTCACCGTCCACTTCCTCACGCAGCTCAGGGCTTAGAGGGGCGGCGCGGGCCCGGCCAATAAAATTCCACGCTTGCTCTTGGCACAGCCATCTGCGCTTTTGTTTTCGCGGTGGCAGTCTTTGGCCCGGCACCTCAGAAAAATATGTCAGGTGCCCTCGAGCCACGAGGTCTGTAGGCTCACGCATGAGGCCACTCGATCGTTTGGGAAACCCTAGTCTGAGGGCGGGCATGACTTCGTAATCTGAGCCTGCGAGAGGCCGTACGAGGTGGGCGTTGCTCGCGTGAGTTGAGCCTGCAGTCCGGGTGAGTGAATGGCAGTTAGCAGCGCCATGTTCGGGGTGTAGTGCGGAATCAGTGTGCAAAACAACCAACATGCCCGGCGCATGCATGTTTGCGGTTGGGTTCGCTGCGAAGGAGTTTCGTAGCTGTTTCTAATGGCCTCGGGGATCGCACCAACGTGCGACAGCGTCGAAATCGTTGTGGGGTGAGAGCAGATCTCCAGGCAGCTAAGGGATCATATGGTATTCATTTAAAATTGAAGGCTTTTACAGTGAAGGTTGTGGAAGAGGCAGCACTTGCGCAACTGAGTACTGTTTGAGAAGGGCAGTCACGTTCGTGCAGCGTTCATGCACGCACTGCTTCAGCTAAGCCTATGTACCGTATTTTCGCGCGTATAACCTGCACCAAAAAATGCGAAAATTTCAGGGGTGAAGTAGGTAAGGATTGCGGTGCAGCTTCACCGCAATGCGCGTTGGGCCGTGATGCCCCTACAGCGTAATAGCGACTAATACCCCTGCTACACTAGCGTCCGAATGTCATTTGAACCAAATGTCATTTGACTCAAATGCCAAGTTGTGCTGACACTAGGTTTTGAAATGTCATTCGGCTCAAATGACATTTGAGCCAAATGAGCACCGAGGGAGACATTTGGGATTTCAAATGCCATTTCTAGCACTCTCGCGCACAGCGTTCCAAGCCAGCATAAACAAATACACTACTGGCGTACTTAAAACGAGGAAAATATTCTTAAGGGACTTTGTTTACTTCTCATTCACTTAAATCGTGATATCAAGATGTAATAATTCCGTACTCTCAGCACCAGTGTGAGCAAGCAACGAACCAGTGTGGCCAGACAGCACAAAAAACCTCGATTGGGATTCAGAATTAAGCAAAAACCGTGTCAAAGTTTACTTTATTGGTAATTTCATATCGTTTTAATACGAAAGACTGCCGCTAAATTTGATTGTTGCATTATTGTGTAAAAACAGAACTCGACAGAAGCAGCGCCATGCAGCAGTGTTATTAACTCTATGCTGTTATCCCATTGACAGTGCTGCATTGTCATTGCACAGTGCTGCATTGACAAGTCGTCTAGTTACGTAGTCAGCTAGTTAAGTTCCTTTGCATAAACAAATGTGTAATGTTGCTTGATCGAGTAGTAGTTTTGGTCCATCCATTTACGTATAAAATATGGGGGCGATACGCGGGGATATATTTTTTTATTCGTCGACGGAAAGTGGGGGTGCGGGATGCAGGGGTGGGTTATACGCGCTATAATACGGAATGTAAGGTTTGGACAGTTCATTACGGGTAAGAAAAGGCCGCAAATACGCTTTGCTGCGAGCAAATGATTGGCGACTCAGTGAGGTACGAAATGCATGAAAAGAGCAGTTTGGGAGGAATAGAGAAAAAAAAAAGCGGTCATGTTTTCTTGCGCTGTTTTTTTTTTTTTTTTTTTTTTTACTTCGCGCTGCGAGCTAGCGCGTTTGTTTGTCCGCGGTCGAACGCCTGTATCGCTTGTGAGCCTTGTGCGATGTCGCAAGAAAGGGCAAACGAGGTGCGAATGTTTTTTTTGTTTTTCTTTTTGTGTATATAAATCTCTTCTGACGCAACGTCGCCGTGAGCGGCGGCTCTGACGGCGCCACGAAACTGGGCTACCCCGACTTGATGAAAAAACACTATATATTAGAACCCATAAATCAAGAAAACTAAATAAACCAAAGGTGGGTGGCTTCTTGTGCCAGAAAGCAGCAGGCCAACGCTGCTGCTTCATCCTTGGAAACGGAGACTTTCTGGTTTGCCTGCATGCAACCCCGCCGCTTCGGGGTGGTGGAACTCGGGTGGTCGGGACATGCCGACAAGTTGGGCAGTTGTAAGGGTAGATCTGGGATGATGGATAGCGGCGTTGATTTTTGTTCGGCCATCGATGCCAGCGCTGCAGTACCAGCACCGTCGCCGTTAGGCGGAGACGTGCCTGCATTGGTGTCGGGTGCGTCGCTGACGGGCGCAGCAAGGGGGGGGTTAGTTCGGTGTCCGAACACCCCCCGAAGTTTTCATAGTGGTGCCTTCCCAAGCAACAGCGGACGTCCGTGGAACGGCCGAAAAATTACCCCACCTTCCCGCGAGGGGAACCCTGTGGAGATGCGACGCATCTTGGGGTTTCACTTGGTGTTTCCGTTGGGTTGATTCTCTAATTGCGTGAAACGTATGAGGAACGCGTATGATGTATTCTTTATTTAACACGCGGCGTAACGTTAACGATGACGGCCTTGTGGTCGCTGAAGTGTACGGGTAGTGGATGGTGAAGTAACGGGACCACCGTGCAATTTGCAGCGAAGATCAAGTCTATGCACGTGCCCGAAATCGGAACGCCGGTGCTGGAACGACCGCGGCTATGACGCAACGTGGCGCGGCTATGACGCAACAAAATCCACTTTAATCCAATCCAATCCAAGCCAACCCAATCGAATCCAATCCAATGCCCCTCGCGAGAGAGTGTTCGCTATCGGAGAGGAGAGGGGGTGAGCGGCGGAGAGCGCAGCTCGCGCGGCGAGGAGAATGGGGGAGGGGTGTGGACGGACAACAATAACGCCGTATGGAGGGACAAGGTGAGCGAATGAGATGCAGTCGCATCTAAAACAGCCGAACATCCAATGCCAAGTTTTGACGGCCACTGTATGTCCACTATACGTCCGTTCTTGGATGTATATTTGCGGACGTACAGTGGACATACAGCTACGGATGTATAAAGGATATACTACATTTCCGTACGTACGAAGGACATCCGCCCGTGGACGTGCAAGGTTATGACGAAGCATCAAATAATGGCGCAAATTAAATATCAAAGCAAAATCAGAAAAGCTACTCTCTTTTTCAATTAAAAAGATTTTGTACATCAACACCCTGACTCGTATACTGCAAGTTTCATCTGTATATTACCAAAATTAAGGCTTTTTTTTATTTTTCGAAGCACCTTACCAGCTTCGATGGTCTCTTTGGGGAAGGATATAGTATAAGAATTTAGAAACCCAAACGTGTGTAGCAAGTTGAACGTGTTTGTGCGTACTTGTCTGCCCAGTGTGCATTGGGGTTGTGTGGTGCAGTATCCATTGTAAGGGAACATATGCTCCCCATTAATAAAACATTTGTGATTTTGTAAATTTTCCTGAACATCCAAAATACATCCAATTTCGGACGTCTGATTGGATGTTCGGAAGACGTTTGCTAGAGCCGAAATGGACGGGGACGTCCGGTGGTTGCTTGGGTTCCCCCCTCTCTCCACTCATTTTGGCCCATTTTTCGTCCACTCTGTTCACACTCCGCAACAGTACGTTAATTTGTAAAAACAAAATAAAAATGAAATGATAGTTGCATGAAGGCTTCTTTCTTTTCTTTTCTTCTTTTTTTTTTTTTTTTTTTTTTTTTTTTTTTTTTTTTTTTTTTTTGTTCGGTGGCGCATACCCCCCCCCTTCATTTCTGGCTACGCCACTGGTCGCTATTGCTAACATCGAGGTGTGGCCGGGTGAGGGTTAGGTAGTAGAGGCGCCTCTGAGAAATCGTAGTGAGATTCGAAGTATGTGCGCGCATTTGTGCGTGTGTGTGTATGCATGTTCACAAATGTCCATGTGCCCAAGACTGCGGCAACCCATTAGTTGCGTCTCATTGCTGGGGGACGCGGATTTTTTAAATGCATTTATTCAGCTTTGTAGCACAACACCATTGTGTGCGGCCCGCAGTTAGGAGGAATAGGAAGGAACGCATGCTCGTAGGTTTCTGGTTTGTTTAGAAGCAGTTGCGGGAGATTGTAGTTTCCTGTGTCGCCGCAGGTCTGGTCACAGGTCTGGTCGCAGCTGGATTGTTTTCACTTCGTTCTTGCTCACATTGTTTCTAGGGGAACCTGGGAAGGGAGGGCTGTGCAGGAGTGAAGCATGTGCTACGCGCGTTCACTGTTGGTAAACTAGCCGTTAGTAAACCACAGAGGATCTTCTTGAGACCGCACCCCATTTGGTTGAAATGAATGTTCTGTGATGGTGCGTTTGCAGTGCATTTTTAGCTAACCATCACAGTGCTCTCAGGTGCTGGCTCCCCTAGGAATGATAATCCTTCTCACCCTCCGTTATCCCTGCAACCAGCAAGCGTCTGTGAGCGCCTTGGTGGCAGCGCCACGAAAGTGGAGCCTGGCTGCCCCAGACGCCGTGCCGTTGCTGTGGCCTCGAAACTTTTGACCAAGACTGTAGCACGGTTTAAAGCTTTAGGGTTTAAAGCTGCATTAGGGTTTAAAGCTTTCTGTCTTGGTTCGTGTTTTGTAATTTGGGCGTTGTTTTGTTTTGTTGGTTATTTTATACTCAATGACGAGTCTCGCCTGTTCTGGCCGTAAGTGTGCATGCGCAAACGCATTTGAGAATAAAGCTTGCGGAGTTGTATTTTTGTTAAGTTGGCACTTTCAATAAGTAGATTTTGGTATTCTGCTTAGCACGTTATGGTAGTAGTCATAATAAGCCTAGCGATCTAGCAAACGTTCTGTCTAGTTCTGTCCACACAGTGACAGCGTTTTCAAAGCACCCATTATAGTACTTAGTGACTTGAACAAATTTGGATACTTGTTTGCTAGGCAGGACTTATACTATATGTGACTGTCCTAGAGTTGTAATTGATATTTATTTGGGGATGCCAAACCTATACCTAACGTCGGTAATCACACAATCAGTTCGGATGGAAAACCACTGCAACAAAACTAATAGACGTTTTTTAACATTTCTTGAATGTTTAATGGTGACTGAGGAACTAACGAAGCCACCAAATTTTTTCGTAGCAAAGTGACGACTCTACTAAGAAAAAATTGCTGACTGTTATCAGCGGCCAAGTTTGTGCTGCGAGCTATTCGGATAATCCCAAAGTGCATTCATTGAAAAGGGGAAGGTGACTTGGCAGTGTGGATACCACTTTGTTACCATTCCTGTTCTTATTTGTCCAACTGTGGTGCCAATCATCGAGTATTTGCTGTACTTGCATCATTTTACTGCATGAGCTGTTAGATTCAATGTTGCTGCATTTGTGATGCAAGTCACAAGCAAGGTCTAGTTTGGTACAAACACTAAGGAGAATAGGCCAAGGCTTTATGAAGCAGTTGATCAAATATTACCACTTACCCAGTCAGCTTAAGTTACCGCATAGCTTCAGCAAACTTGAGAGGACACTGAAACTTGCCGTGACACGAGGCTTCATAGAACGGCTAATCAGATGAGTAAATTCAATGGTTACAACCAGTCAGCTATTGCAATCAAGCAGTGATTGTGATCTCTCTGCCTCTGTGTAGCCAACCCTTAAATTTTTAAAACAAAAATGTTTTATTCCCGGATACACGAGGATTTAGCCGACGTCATATCCGTCACGGAAGTGACGCCAGTACAACGAAGCAAGCAGCCTGTAAAGGGTGCACCCCCGCACACAGGGTCTTCTTGCGGGGAAGCAACCTTTAGTACTAAAGAGTACGTTATACTTAGGGTTGTTCGTTTACAAGTTTTATTTTAACACGAAAGTGTTTTATGCCGGGATACACCAAGATTTCACTGATGTCATATCCATCACGGAAATGACGCCAGTACACCTTTGCCACAGCGACCCTCCAGCGGGACGTCGCTTGCCAAGCACACCCACAAGAGAGCAGTCGACCCGTAAATCATGCTCTTTTCGCTGCACATTTCCCTTTCATGTTTTACCAATTCCTATGACAGAGGAATCAACCACAGTTTTTTTTCTAGTGTCCCAGTCAGTGGTGTTTTACATATCAGCTGCCTCGGAGTTCTGTTCAATCTTCTGTTCCCCAGTAGAAGCCCTAAAATTTGTTTATATCCATTTGCCTCTTTGGAGGCATACAAGAGGATGGCACCCGTTAGAGTTGTTAAAATCGCCTATAATCACTTTGAGCAGCAATGCCTGCCTCAAATTGCTGACTTTCCCTCTGAACCAGCCTCGCCAGCCTCCTTTATGGTCGCAGAGCCCTAGCTGCATTCTTTTGTCCTTCCTGCGGGTGTCTGTTGGCCGTGGCTGCTTTGCAGCTCTCGCTTGTGCCACTCTCTACACTTTTGTATTTCTCTCCTCTGCTGTCCTCGGTGCCTGATTGGCAGGCACCAGCCAGACTGTGCCCCTTCCTCACGGTTGTTGCATGGTGTGCCCTTCCCCCGTTCTGTGCAGCTGCGGAGCTGGTGGGCAAGTTCCGGGGCAACCAGACGCACAGTGACCACTTCCGCCTTCTGGAGCAGGATGGTCACCACCTGCTTGTCGGGGCCAGGTGAGCGCAGGAGTTTCTTGCCCCGCAAGGGTCCAGCGGCTGCATTCTCTGGTGGCGCTCATTTTCCACGGAAAGAGGTGGCTCAGGAACTGCGAAGCGGCTGCAAAGGTTTATAGATGGGGAGGCCTATTCCAGGCCAACAGAGAACAATTAAGAAGTTGCATCTATACAGTTGGTGGTGTAATTCTGGGGCGTTCTCTTTGGTCTGGGGTGTCCCCTTGTGGCTAACAGGGCTGTGTTAATGTTGTTGAGCAGAAGTGAGTGCTAGAATTACAAAATAATGACGGGCAAGTAATATGGCACGACCAAACGTCTGCCTTCCCAAGATGCACAGCATAACCAGTAAGTGAGGGAACTGCATTATTTCGCGCGAGAAGGGGATGGGGAAGAAGGGAGGCTGGGTCCTTTTCAGCATTCCCCTTATCAGACGGTGGCCAGGAGGGAGTCCTTGGGCCCCAGCATGGCGAGATTTTTTAAAACTCTGAGACAGCAGCGCAGGCACAAGTGTTTGTCAGTGTGAGTGTGCGTGCAAAAGTCGAACAGAAGGCAGCCAGCTAGCCTGGATAGTACAGGTCATGCCATCATTTATGAAAAAAGGGGCATGGGTAGTAGGTACTCTTTTTCGCCTGGGTCGTTGGTGTGCCTTTGGAGGGACGAAAAGGGTCTGCACGTCTACAGATGCATAACTGTCACGACACAGAGTGTTTTGGTTGTGGTGGGAAACTTCTTTGGAAACTTCTTTTTCTCTTTTCTTTTCTTTTTTTGCTTCGCTATAACATTCGGACTTCTGGAAAAGCTACAAAGTTGCACAGCTGCAAATCGTTGGGTCAGGGGGTGTGAAGAGTTTTGCAGCGCAAGAAAGACACAGCTGGGAATGCAGTGTCTGGAGGGGGCTGCTATTTGCACCTGAAGTACCCTTATATGCCATTGTAGGCACAGCATTCCTTACAGAGCTTCATTTTTAAAGAAGAGGGCCAACAAGGCTTTTTCGGAGGGCTAAAGAGAAGCTCCACAAAGAGTGGTTTAAAAATAGGGGTTTAGAAAGCATAATGGTTCAAAAGATTTTTAAAAAGGAAAGAGTTAGCCAGTTAGTGGTGAAACCTGTGTGAAGGATGTTTATACAAAGTTGGCAGGGTTGTCTGGGCAAAGGTTCAGTGGAAATGTTTGGGGTGCCTTAAAAATTTAAGACTTGCTGTTGCCCAGTATTCTGCTACTGTGCTGATGGCAAAAATTTCATTTCAGTGTAATACACTTGCCGGGAAAGTTGTTTAGGAAAATTAAGAACTGCACTGACTTGCAATTTTTTTTAACTGTCGTGTAAATTCTCTTCTTTTTTTCCAGGAATGTTGTCTACAACATCAGCCTTTCAACACTGGAACTGCGGAAGGTGAATTTGTTTCTGCAGTTTATGAAGGCTCTTACTCAGAAGAGTTCCTTGTGGTTTTGTGTCTGGCTTCTGTGAGGTCATAGCTCATTCCTGTCTTACATGTGCTCAGAGTGCCTAAAGAACTGAGATCACAGCGAAAAATTGGATGAAAGTTGGTGCCTGCTAGCGAACAACCTTTATGTTCATTGAAAGAACTGGGCAGGGGGGAACAGCATGCATCCCTGCAGAGATCTAGGCAGAGCCAGTTGTGGTACTTTGGAATCTGACAAGATGATCCTAAATGGCGTTCCGCTCTCTCTCTTGCAGAAGCTGGAGTGGTTTTCAGAGGGGAAGGACATCGACATGTGCAAGTTGAAAGGGAACAGTGAGGTACGTAGTGCTCTTGTTCTTCCCCCACCCCCCTGTTTTCCTGGCCTAACGAGTGTTCTTCCATTTGTCTCTTCAGGAGGCCTGCCAGAACTACATTAGGGTGCTGGCCAGGAAATCTGAGAGTGTCATTTTTGTCTGTGGCACCAACGCCTACAAGCCACGATGCAGGGACTATGTGATATCCCGGGTGAGTCTGCACACTCCACACTGAGCTGGGGTGCCCATTGAGGGGTGTACCCCGGGTTAAGGCACAGCTTAAAAGGGCCACGCTGATAAGATACAGGCTTGTTTTGTTCAAAATATTTGCTGTTTTATAGTGCTTACAGCGCTTGTCCGGCAGCAAAAGAAATTAATCAATTTAAGTTAAAATTTTGATTCTCCCACCAAATCGTGTGTTTCGTGATGCCTGCCATGGCGTCAGTAAGAAGGGTCTTCAGGTGAAATTCGAGTGCGTTGTTCGGTCTGCAGCAAACTGCAGAGCCTTGTTTACCGTCATTCCTCCTAGATGGCACCACCATACTGCTTCGCATCTCTTTGAGCCCTTGCTTTGTTTCTGACCGTATTTGCACCTGGCTTGTTTTTGTTACGGTAGGTAGTAATCGTTTTGTGAAATGTGGGGTATTCATGAAACATGTGTATGTTCAACAAACAGGGTCACGTAAGAAAATGTCACTTACGCCAGTCGGCCGGTGTCGTGTGAGACTACCCCAAAGTGCCGCACTGTGGTGCAGCTATAACAAGCATAGTGCATGCAGTACCAACAGCAGTACGCGCTGGTACTTATATGTTTACATGTACTTTTGTAACTTCCATTATTTACCCCAGCATTCTTACTGCTGTAAAGTGAATATGCATTGCACTTGAGCGAAAATAGCTCGTTCTGCAAGCTTATAAGCCCTGTTTAACTTACATTTGCTTTTGCTGGCCTCAGCCAATTGCACGGCTGTGCATATGCCGTCATATGTTCTAGTGCAAGAAAAGAGCTAGTGAATCGCATGACCATTCCCTTTTTTCCTAAATATATAGTAGCTTATCTGAGCAAAGTTTCGGTTAAAAGTGGTGTGAGTGTGGTTCTAACGAGGCAATCTTTCGAATGAATCAAACTTGTCTGCATGGCCCCCTTAAGCCAATCTCATTCACAGCTGTTTAATGGGTAGATATAGTCTGTGTGGTCACAGTTGCACTGCGTTCCACCTACGCCCGTTAATTTCCACCTGCCCACACTGGAGTTGATCTCGGTAAAAGGGATGTTTATCAAAATGAAAGTTATTGTCAGCAGTCCATTGGAACCTGGCAGGTTAAAGGTGCTCAAAAGTGGGAAAGTTGTGAACCTCTGTGACAGCATAAATGCCATTTTGCAGTAGCACAGAGCGTACCGACCTGTGCTTCAGTGCAGCCTGATTGAGCTAGCTGAGAAGAGGGGCTTGCACCTAAGCATGGCCACTTTTGGCTGTGGCTTTTATTTCTTGCCATTTCATTTCCCCTTGGCCGAGTGTCAAATGGGTGGTGATGGTCGGGCGCCCTTGTTTGGCACAGGACGGGGAGTACTCCATGAAGGAAGAGGCATCCGGAGAAGGCCTCTGCCCCTTCGACCCCAAGCACAACAGCACAGCCGTCTTTGCAGGTGAGACCTTCTCCCCGGCTCACCCATACGGGAAGCACAGGGGATGATGCGGGGGCGGATTGCACAGTCCTTGTTTCTCCATATGCGGACCACTGCACAATTCATTTGCTGCACTTAGCCAACAGCTGTGTCGGGAACGCATTGTGAAAGCAACAGGAAAATTGCAAAGCAGTCATACAGGGGCTGACTCACAGGCAAGAGCGAGAGAGAGGAAAAAATTGGCGGCATATCTGCTCCTTTCGTTGCAAATGTCGACATTTGCCAAGTAAATGCCTCCCTTCTCTTTCCCACTCACCTCTTATGCTCTTCCTCTCCCGTCTCGCTCCTCCCAAGATAAATACGCAAGAGGTTTGCTCAAGTCAGTTTAAATTTACCGTGTTCCACTGTTCCACGCCGGGTACCTCGCTGCCAGCGCTGCCGTACGGCGGAGGTGCGTGTGAATCAAGGCGCCTTACTACAACGTTTATAGAACCACGTTGCCCTTCTCCACGTGCATTACAAGTGGAATCAATCTAGTGGAACCTTTTGTTACTGTTGCCATTTCATTTCTTAAAATGCCGCCAGAAGCTATAGTGGTGTGGGCGACAGCAGGCGATAGAGGGAATTTATTTTCAGCAGTGGATGTATTTCATTTGCTATTGTAAAAATCAAGCATCCAGAATTTTTTAATAAAGGAACACTGCAAATATTCTTTACCTCATATTTGCATAATGTTTTGTTCTTCTTCAAACAGTGTTTACATGTATGAACATTGCCACTAGACTTAGACATTTAGATTTGGCTGCAGGTATATAAACCTAGTGTGCAGCCTCTGTTTCACTTTGGCCGGGTGGCTGAATTGAGTCAGACAGTCACACAGACGGACTTACAGACAGACCAAAAGTTTCTGCGTTTAAGTAGCCCAAGACTGTCTGTTTTAGCGCTGCTTTTTCTGAGCTGCCTGCTTGGGCTGCTCCTCAAACGAACAGATTTAATCTTGACCCGACAAGCCACTGGCTGGCCCTGCTGGGCAGAGCCAGACAAACACCTGGCATCTCGTGCATGTCTGCACCCTTTGTGGCAGCTCGCTTGTGTGTTCGGCGGCCCTTGACCCAGGAAACCAAGCGGGAAGGGGGAGGAGGTTGTGCTCCTCCTTTGTCTGGGCAGACGGTGGGCAGGCTTTTCCGCATGGCTGCACCCACCGCGGGCACCTGCTCTTGTTAAGGTTGCCCGCCTCATTGTGGCGGCCAGAGAAGCCACCGGGGCGCTTGCCAGGCAGTTCTTCCCTCCATAATTGGCACAAGTCTGTATATCATTAGGGCACTGAGATGAAGCTCTGGTGCCACCTATGGGGTCGCAGACGTTTCATCAAAGGCAGGGATAAAATAGGAAGCGTTGAAGATGCAGGAACACTGAAAGGTTGTGTCCTCGCAAAGTGAGACTTTTTTGCTGCATTGTACGGCACTTTTCGTTTGTAAGAATACAGTAATAGCTCTTTAGTTCAAACTGCAAGGGGATGCCACCTCACTTCGAAATTAATGAAAGTTCGAACTAACGAAAGTGAAGAACAAAAGCCGTACAATGCAATTGGGGAGCAGTAGAGCATGTCAGCAATTCAATGCTTGAAAAAGTCTACGAGTGAAGCCTGTCTTTTATCGTTGAAGGCTTTCGAAAGCCGGCACTTCTCGATTAACGGGTGAATGTAGCGGGAGGCCTTCTTTTCGCCGTCTTCAAAGCTGGAGAAGAGACGGGCAGCATTCGATCCGTTGATTACTCTCTGGCAATGGCCACATTGGTGCTTCAGCCACCCCCTCCTTGTCGTAACTCGCAGCGACAGGTTATGCACTTCTGACCTCAGAAACGATGCCATCTGTCAGCACACCCCACACCTTGAACTCGTATCGATGTAGTCTGCAAAGAAACTTCTAAAACATTCTTCATGGGGGTTTTAGATTGCTTTCACCCGACTTAGCTCGTCAGTTTTTCTCTCCTTTCTGGAGACGACGCAGCCTCGATGTATAGGCCGTGAGTGCTTTATCTCCGGTCGAGGTCCAGGCCCCAGGTTGCCAGTGCAGTGGTGCATAGTTTGAATTATCTGGGACAGAGGCCGCTGATCAAATTCAAATTAGTGGGCTTTCTTATACATAGACTTATATGGGAGCTTGGCCGCACAAAATCATACTTTTCGAATATCCATAAATTCGAAATATTGAAGTTGGAATTAACGAGCTTTCACTGTAACGCAGTGCAAATGAAAAAGCTAACTCCAGCTATTTTGCTGGCACATACTACCACCGATGCTTACTTTGATTTTATTCACACGTACTTATATTCGAGCTTTTCTGCTTTATGTTTCAAAAGCATAAGCTGTTTGCATCATCACCTTATGGGAATGGAGAAGGAGGAAACAGTCTTTGGTTAGTTAATTTCAAAGTCACACTACCTACACAGAGCAAACAGTGGATGAGCTCTGGAATCGACAGATGTACAAATAGCGGTAAATTATTAATAATTCCTCCTTATACCAACAATTTACCTCCCGTGCGAAAATAAAGTGGACAGCACAGTCATTACTCAACCAACATCAATCTGACTCCAGTTCTGATACAGTTTCCTGTGGCGCCTGTTCTTTATGGAAATAGCAGCCTTGAGGGAACAGCCTCATATTTCACCTGAAAGTCAAGCAAACACAATTTACAGTATGAAATTGGGTTATTGAGAATCACGATATGGTGCTAGTGCTAATCCACAAAAAAACATCGCTGCCAGTTTTGTGCCCCGTTGTTGCATTGTCACAGTTTCATCACTGTAAACTGGCCCCATATGTGCCTGCCCTCATGTTTGTTGATCTGGAGCAAGCAGGTTGTGCGCATCCTTTGTGGTTTTTCCTCTTTGGTGACTCCAGTGCTCTCATTTGTTGTCGCCTGTTTACTTACCACGCTGCCTAGGACCACTGTCTCGGAGAACAGGTAAATACTGTAACCCAGGCAGTGTTCCGCATGAAACTTGTATGAGCTTGCATAGAAACCAGCAAAGAGTGGCCGTGACGTGTCATTCAAGCATGCCGTTGTTGTGCCGTTGTTGGCACACTGTCAGGCGGGCACACAATGCATGCAGGCAAAGCTACCTTTCCATAAACTACAAGTGGTTGTCACTGCAAAATTTATTTTGACTGGTTGTTTGCAGAGAATATTTTGTTCCCGAATTCAAAGACAGGTATAACAAACAATGGTGGGATAAACATCTACAAGTGCACGTGCAAACACAGATACGCATGGCCGAAAATGAGGTGTTTTGTCGGAGACCAATACTTTGTGCTGCTCGATAATTCAGTCATGGAAGTGTGCCTAATAATGCAGCGGCGCTGTTGTGGACTCGAATTTCCGGGCTGCCTGATTTTTCAAAAATTTCGGCTGCTGCTGTAGACGAAAATTGTGCTTTGTCGCTGCTTAATTGTTACCTTGCAGATCACTGTGTTGTATTTAGTACACTTTACTACGAGTTTTTAGTGTAGCCACCACCAGCAATTTCATCTCTGCCAAAAGTTGTAGGAGTTACCAGTTATGGAACACACTGGTGTGTGATTCCCCGATTCCAATTCTATCATTGCACCTGTCACCCTCATCAGCAGGGCTTGGTATCTAACTGCCACTACGCATTCTCAGAGCAATCTAAGGTCGACTAAGAACCAGCATTAGCTCAGAGAGGGCGGTGGTCTTTGGACTGAACTTCAATTAGCTGGTGCCAATTGTATGCACATATCTGAGAGGGTGTTCGCGCTGTTTGAATTGTATGAATTGAGGATTCCAAGTGCACAGAGGTCATCTTGTCACTTTAGTCTCTCAGCACGGTGTGCCGTTTCCGTTTTCCACCTTCTTTCACAAAGTTGGCGACCTGTACGTGGCCACGGTTGGCCAGCTGTCAGGGGCGGACCCGTTCATCTACAGAAAACCCCTTCGGACTGAGCCTTTTGACCTGAAGCACCTGAATGGTGAGTGGAGGTGCTCTTCTCCTCTGGCCGGTTCTCCCTGCCAGCGTGCCGCTTCTCCTTTGCAGCGCCCAACTTTGTCAGCTCCATCCACCACGACGACTACGTGTACTTCTTCTTCCGAGAGTCGGCCGTGGAGTACATCAACTGCGGCAAGGTGAGCTCCCTGTCCTGTGAGATGCGATGCTCCGATGCGTGGCAAATGGGTCACGCATGCAAAAAAAGTACCAAAAAGAATACCACTTAGTTTCCTGTGCATGCCTTGTACTATAGTTTGGCCAGCAGTAGGAAAATTCTCATGAATCCTTGCTGGACTTTGCGCCGTAAGGTATACTCCAAGTAAGCCTGTAGAAGGATTGCTGTAAACGGTGGGGAAGTCCAGCGACTGGCACTCCATGATCACTTGTAATCTTGGGGCCCTGCTTGTTCAGCCAGTGTGAATCTCCTGCTCTTGGACCTGTATACAAATAATGTCCTATTTTCACTAGTTTCTTTAGTTTACTATTTTCACTATTTTCACGAGTAGTGGACTAATCAGTACATCGAACAGCCTTACTGGTAAGAGTGCATGAAGAAGGGAGGCAAGTACTATGCCATCATGTGTAGATTATCAACACAAGTTCCCTGAACTACTTCGTCACAAACTAATAATTGAAATTTCTATCTATTTGTTTATTGTTGTTGTCCTTAAGTTAATATTCTTGTTATTATCCTGTGTTTAAGGTTCAGCTTGGTGAAAAAGTACTAGTTGGGACTGAAAATTCCAATTCTGTTCCAATTTAAAACTGCGTGAAGGAATTGTGAAGCACCACCGGAGAAATGAAATGGCGCTGTGTCTTTGTAAGCACCTTCCAGCAGTGTCTGTCACGGTTGTTGCACCCCTTCCTCCCCTTTTCGGTGCAGACTGTCTACTCCAGGGTGGCTCGGGTGTGCACCCGGGACAAGGGTGGGCCTCACAAGTTCCAGCAGCGCTGGACCTCGTTCCTCAAGGCTCGGCTCAACTGCTCCGTGGGCGGGGACATCCCCTTCTATTTCAACGAAATACGTACGGCCCCGTTTTCCTGCTCTCTGAGGGGGTTAGGGGGGACCAGCACTGGGTCAGCTGGGCCCGCATGTTCTTTCACGAGAGGTGCCATTAAATCCAAACCTGTCCTACTTGGAGAGGAGTAAAAAATAGCTGAAATAGCTCGGTATAATATTTCAGAGAAAATGTTTTGCGTGTTTGATGCCAGCAATAGCTTAAGGGGGAGACACTGGTCTTGAGGACATTTTTGTTATTTTTTAACCTATGAGCTTCAGATCTACACATTGAGTGTATTTTAACATCCTGAGCACAAATATGCAGTTAGTTTTCATCTATGGGGTGTAACTTTAGAGTTGTGCAACATGTTATGCCACTCCATTTCGGGCAATATTTTCATTATTTACCTATGAAATACTCAATTAGCTTTTATCCTTTTGTGCTCTAGGAGGACCAGGGAGTGCAACTATACCACAGCAGTAATTTTAGCCGCGTTTCTGAAAGCGCTGTGTACTTCATAAATGTCAGGTCATCAATTTCCATTGTTTTTGTGAAACTAACTGCATAAAATCTCGCACCAGCAAAAAGAAATTCTATACTTTTGTGGTTTTATTGCACTGTTCAGTTCATAAGCTTTCAAATGCAGTGAAAATGATACAAATCGAACCAGCACATCCCAAGATATTGTACCTGACAGCTGCCCATGTGGGGAAAAAAATTGGTTTTGAGAAAACAGGGCACAAAGTTTGGAAACATAGGTAAAAATGGTCATTAAGGTGACTTCAAAGGGCGACAGCTTTGGGAATACTTATCATACAGCTATGATATTTTGCAGGTACATTCTTTGGGACCTGTAGACTGCAAATAAAATTAATACAGAAAATTGATTTTTGGGCAAATTTTCGGTCCTCAAGACCAGTGTCCCCCCTTAAAATATTGGAGCATGCAATAACTGGATTTTAAGCTATGCAGTTTACTGCTAGGAAATTGATAATTTGCTAAACCAAGAACTTTGTCAAGCCTGGTTTTTTGTCCAATGGCTAAAGCATTGCTTTAGCCACCAAAAACTAATCCGGAAGTGCTCAAAATAAATCCGCGCCCTCCACTACTGTGTGCCTCACAGCCCAGGTGTTGCCTTGGCGCTTAAAACCCCCGAAATTTGAATAATTTTTGTGGTTTGTGTTTTGAATTGTATCCTGTTTTAAGTTTTGCTACCAAGCAGAATATGCTCGTGTGTTCTCTGTGGTGAAAAAAAATGTGGGGGAGGTACGGCTCAAATGCATGTCCAGCGCAGCATCATGTGTGCTGAGCTACTGTGGCTGGCAAGTGTCCCTCCATTGATGCCGATTGGCCTTTGCAGAATCGACAAGCCCAATTGTGGACGGTGTATACAATGGCAAGGAGGCCAAGCTCATCTACAGCATCTTCACCACGCCGCAGTAAGTGCCCTTCTGTGGAAGCTTTGCTGCGTGCTCGGTCAGGTCCTTGCCATGAAGATCTTAACCCTGGATGATGTCATGGCTGCTCTCTTTGGCAAATTATTCACCTTTGGTACTGTTGGGGCGAGGGCGGTTGATAGGGATAAAACTGGAGGGGGAACCTGGCTTTAAGTTGCGAATGCCAGCTGTGTGCTTGGGAGCCCGGTCCTGGTGGCTCCCATGTGACAATGGTGCAGTTAAAATGGCCGTTAAGGGACAGGCTGAGAGGGGGTGTACTTGGATGATTTGTGTTGGAGCTGGGCCTAAAATTCTTCTCCTCCTTGCCGCTACAGCAACAGCATCAGTGGGTCAGCGGTGTGCGCGTTCCGGCTGGAAGACATCCAGCGGGCCTTTGAGGGCAGCTTCAAGGGTCAGGACGACATCAACTCCAACTGGCTGCCCATCGTCAACTCCAAGGTTCCTGAGCCCAGACCGGGACAGGTGCTGCCTTCTTACCCCACACAATCATTTTTGCAAATACACGGACAGTCTGTACGAAAGAAAGTCCCTTTGAAAAAAAGCACAAGAAACGTCGGTCCTTGAAGTGCCTAATTGTGTTTCCTTCTGAGAAGTTGTGCCAGCAAAGTAATTTAGTGCTAAGGCTAACGAAAGCCCATTGCTTTGGTCTTTTCCAAGTGTGCCTGCACAGGCGAGAGGAGAAGCAGCAAACTGTGCGGGGCATTCCAGGGGGGTTTTCCAGTTTAATCTGCAGTGTGCTGTTCCCATTCCAGTGCTTGAACAGTTATGAGCTAGTGTAATCAGCACTGGCAGCAAGGCAGATTTAGAATAGAGTGCCATGAACGGTGTCAGCTGGCATTATCCCATTGCGCATGATCCTATGCAATCAGTGGCCTGGAGCCAAATATACAAAGAAGGCTTTGTACGCATTAAACTATGCTTCCTCTCTTAAAATATAACCAGTATGCTTTGTGAACCTGGCTCTTCTCAATATGTACTCGTGCCTGTTTATTAAAGTTAAATATTTTCTCTGTCATAGTGCAGCAAGGATCATTTTTTGTAAATGCAAATAACAAGTAACTACAGTTGCTGGACGAATTTATTACAGTCGGGTCACTTGACTCAAAACCTGATCTGTTAACGTAGTTAACATCACATGCCCCCTTACACAGGGCTAAGCGAGAACGATCAGTGCAATGAGTTTACCGGTTGAAGTTTTTTAAAGCATTATAGCATAGCTAATTGAGAGCTTGCGCTGTGAGTGCAATTACAGTGAAGCATTGATTCGTGGCAGTGATCGGGAAGGGTAACGCAGAACAGCAACATGTCCTCCCTTCCTTGCGCCCTCGATGCAGTGTGTCAACGACTCGAGGACACTTCCCGATGTGACGCTCAACTTCATCACCGAGCATCCGCTCATGGATCAGGCGGTTCCCGCACACTTTGGCCGCCCAATTCTGGTGCACACAGGCTTCCAGTGAGTGCTCGACTGGGGCGCATTTGCTTCTTTTCCGCCGTTACAGCATTGAGATGCACTGGTAATAAATGACAGAGCCATGGGCCCCCCATAGGAGTGTGAGGGAGGAGTTAAAATCATATGGTGTACTTGTCTAGTGTTCGATGAAGCGGTCAGGAGTCGTTCTTTGAAGTGTAACATCACAGTCACCGATGCAGTCAAAAATAAAATGTTTGACATTATTGAACCAATTTGGGTTTCAAAATGTCCAACACTTTATTTTTGACTCTGTCAGTGACTCAGATGTTACACTTCAAAAAAAAAAGGGGGATCACTGTGTGTGCATGCTGTTTCAGAGACATTATGCAAGGCTCACAGGTGTCATCTTGCAGGTACCGGTTCACGTACATTGCCGTGGACCCCCAGGTGGAAGCTGTGAACGGCAAGAAGTACGACGTCCTCTTCATAGGGACAGGTGCGTCACCCCCCCCCCCCCCCCCCCCTACCCCCTTCCCCCGGTTGAGTGAAGGTGCGAGGCCTTCCTTTCTTCTTCCCTGTTCTTGCAGACACGGGGCGGGTGCTGAAGGCGGTGAATGTGGGGCCCCCTCAGCTGGCGGGTGGCCGTCCCGTGCTGGTGGAAGATGTTGGGGTGTTCCGGGGGGCACCCGTCACCAACCTGCTGGTGCACCGACCCCAGGGAAGCGGTGCACCCCAGGGAAGCCTGGTTGTGGTCACCCACTCAGAGATCCAGGCCATCCCACTCTTCGGCTGCCAGCGCTACGGCAGCAGCTGCACGTGGGTCCCCTCCCACTTATGGCTAACACTATAGGCACATTTGTAACTAAGCATAGGTGTAATGACTCACCCACATGAAACTGCGATGTGATATACTTCATAGCTAGGAGGATTAGAACTGATATTTAACGAAAATTTTCTGGCCGCTTTTTAAACCCTAGATACGGGTCTGCCACTACTGAAACTACCTTTTACTGTCACTTGATGAGCCAGGAAACAAATTTCTTGTGCAAATGGCTTCATCAACAAACGTGCATAATTTAAGTCAAAATGGCCTTTTTTGTGTGCTTATCAGTGCTTGTCACATTTTTTTTTGTTTAGTTCTGCTGCTGGTTTCTTGTTGTTGTGTGTGCATATTATCTAAACTGTTAGCAATGCTTGATCTCTGTGAATGGTTTGCAGCCCATGGCATTTAAACATTAGTTGAGCAATGTGCCTCACGTAACCATGGTCTTCTTGTGACAGACTGTGCCAGTGACCGCAGAAAGGAGTAGTGCACCCAGTGAAGTCAATGTAAACAGTGGTGGTTGCATTTTGCAGTGAGAGTAGCTGTGAGGGAACCTGTGCACTGAAGGTTAGATCGTGTAGGGCCTCAGAGGGCCGGACTTTGTCGGTGGTCCTTTGAGCGAGCCCAGTGTCCCCCCTGTGCAGAGAGTGCGTGGCCCTCCAGGATCCCTACTGTGCCTGGGACAGTGAGCGCAGTGCCTGCGTCAACCCAAACATGAGGTGAGTCTTCCTTTAGCGTGGGGTTCGGAAAGTGCGGGGCCTTTCCCAAGTCGTCGCTCAAGCGTTCAAGAGCGGAATATAATGGATCATTCCTTCGATTATGAATGATGCCTCAGAGGGGACGTCCTTGTGCTTGCAGGGTGCGGAACAAGGACAGCTATGTGCAGAGCATCGAAGAGGGCTGGGACCACCGATGCGGCCAGGGTGAGTCTCCTCCTCCCGTTGGTGCTTGTGGTGGAGAGAGGGGTGGAGTGGAAGCGGAGAGCGCACCTATTGGGAAGTCGAGCGGGCTTCCCGCGTTCTTCACGACCCATGTTTGAGGAGTGCCTGTGGTAGTGCTCGGTAAAGGGACAGTGGTGGTGTGACAAACGGTAGCAAATTAAGCAACACGCTTGAAATGCTCCTTTCAGCAGCACACACCAATGCTCGAAGGCGTCGCCTTTTCTTGGTTGCACGCCATTCTTTTTCTCTGTGACATTGATTGACAGGCTTCACACTGACAGGTGCAATTTCACAGGGTAGGTAACCTAGTGCCCTCGCACTAAGAACATCGGGCATAATTTCCTGTATCAAAGTTCATTGCAGCAAGTAAGTCTGAATAGTGTTCTTGATTTGAGGCTGAATCGAATATTGGGCTATTCATTTCGAGATGTGAAGGTTTTGAGTGTTCACACGACCCCACACAAAACTCTTGTTGATGACAAGAACACCTGGATTAGCCTCCTTTGAACCTGGGGAAAGTGGGATAGCAGCTGGAGTAATAGTTTCTGCATATACAGTAGCTATCTCCATGCTGCGCTGAAAAATAATTGTAGTTCCCACACAGACAGACTCTCAGGATTTTCTGAACTTTTAATTTAGGTGGCCATTACATTTGGAGGCAGTTTAGAAATTACCAACTAAGATATATGACACAAAAGCGCAGTGTAAAGAGGAAATTCTAGGCTGAACAAAAAGCAAAATAGTTTCCTGCTGTTAATTTTTTTTTTTTTTCTAAACTGCTTGGTTGCATTTATCTCTGAAGCATTCTAAGCCGTCCAGCTGTCAGTTGCATGCGTCACCATGGTATCGGTGATCAACATGAAAATGAGTTCCTTGATTTTGTCATCTGTTTCATATGTATCTCTCCTCTATGTTCTTTAGGCTTTACTCCCTGAACTTTGTTAATTCATGCAGCCTGTGTGGTGCCTGTGAAACCTTCAATTTCTCAGCCCACGCCATGTTTATGCCATGCCTAAGTTCGTTGTTTCTGTTCCCTGGTTACATTCGCACATCTTCTTTTTTATTGCATGCCCTCTAAAAAAATGGGTGTATTTAATTTTTGGCTGCGTAATTTTCATTTCGAAGTCGCTAGATGAGGTGCCCATAGTCAATCGAGGTTTAGGAATTTCTTGTTTAAAAACATGAAGACAACATTCAGAACTTTGTTATGTGTCTCAGGGAAGCCTGTTTGATGGCTGTATTATGTAAAAAAAGGGGTGTATATCATTTTTGGTTACATAATTTTCATGTTGAAGTCACTAGATGAGGTGCCCATAGTCAATTGAGGTTCAGGGATCCCTTGTTTAAAAACATGAAGACAACATCCAGAAATTTGTTGTGTGTCTCGAGGAAGCCTGTTTGATGGCTGTATTATGTATGCAGCGTGCCAACAAACACATCCTGCGTCACGCTGTTTAGTTGTCACATCGCAAGGTCGGATCGCCATTGTTTCTTGCGGCAACCATATCCTGTTTCCCGGGGGGCTTCTCTTGCGTCTTCTGTGGCGGAGTGGCTGAGCGTGTTCTCTTGGCCACGCCCAGGGGTGTTGCAGGGGGCATCAGGTGTGACAGCGTCTCCCCCCGTGAGCGTGTGTCCCCCGTGTGCCTGCACTTGCCCTCCTCCCCCCACCTTTCCTCCCACGATGGCCGAGGACCCTGACATGGCCCCCGACGAGTTCAATGACCTCACTCAGCATCGGTTCTTTGGTTAGTGTGGGCCGCTCCTAGGGAATGCTGGACGACTAACAAACAACCCTGGAAAGAGGTCTTGGAAAGAGCAAATGCACATGGGGCAAACGTACACATCCGCCTGCATGAAGAGCCAACACTTGGCCCAGTTTTGGTGTAGCCAAAGGCCCAAATGGCTGCGCACAGAAATGCTCTTGGAAGAGTGCCCCGTCTGAACTATTGTGAGGAGAAGTGGAATACTGGGGGTCGCTTTGCAATCTTAGTGGTTTCGAAGAGCCAGATATTGTGCGTTCCTGCATAGCATGGCAGCGGCGGTGGTGGTGGTAGAATGAAGCTAGGAGCTTTGTGTTGGTACATGTGGTGGTGGGACACTCTGCATGCTCTCGGTGGTGGTGGCTGGATTTCTCTGAGAACGTTGCGTGATTAGACTTGCTCACTAACATTTTCTTTTGCAGCCCTCATCTTCTTTCCCACCTATTTATGTCATAACACTTCTCCTGTTTTGAAAAATGCAAACTCAATGCCTTCATGTTCTGAACACCAGTAGCTTCTAAAAACATCCTGCGCTCAACATTCTTTGCGATCAACCTATTTGTGTAACAGTGTTTCAGCGATTCTTTGGTCATTTGTGGCAGGAGCATTGCAATTTAAATTGACTGTTGGGGCAACATTTTGTAGTGGTGCGTTTTCACCGAATCTGTTTTGCATCGTTTATGTACAGCTGTCTGTGATTGCAAGCAAATATTTTGCTTCGTTATATATTAGCAGCAAATCGTGTCTAAGTGGGAGAAGGTATTTATCCAGAGCTTCAGCAAACCACCGTGCTGATTGCCACGTATTTTCTATTCTCAAGTATCATATTTGCCTCTCGTAGGCACCAAAACTCTATAGACGTCCGTTCTTTTTCCCAAGAGATTTCATGTGGTTACATTGCTGCTGTGCAGTTGCTGCCACAAATGGGCACAGGTGGCACTGTGCAGGAAAAGAAAACAGCACAACCGATTGGGCAGTTGCTCACACAAACTGGGAATTGTGGATATTGCACACGCACGCGTGACAAATCGGTGAAATGTGCCACCCTCGGCATTTTCAAGTACTTTATGCGACCATGGCCAATGTTACTGAACTATGCGACAGGTATGATTAAACAGAAATGACGTGTCTAACTGTACCTGTGGAAGAGTGTAGATTTACCATTGAAGATCAAACCTGATGAAGTGGGTAAAGATGGTTTGCAAGAGGTTCTCCTAAAGTAGGCCACATCCTTCAGCTTTGCATTCTGCACAGCTTCCAACTGATATTTTTCATACAGTTAACAAATTTCTATTTTCTTTTTAAACTTCTGGAAACTTTGCAAAAATTTTTTAGATAAATCAGTTCGCCTTTTAAATTTGTATTGAAACACATTGGAACGCATTGACAACAGCAGTTGTTGCCATGAAAAAAAACCTGCTTTTGGCTAGTTTGTGCCGCATAAAGAAGGAAAGAGAAAATCTGCAGCAGTAATCATTTTCTTCGGGTTCCCTATAGTTACAGATTGATCAGCATTGCATTTATTGATTTACTGTCACCTTTATTTATGCCCTCCTGTTCGTGCGAAACAAGCATTTGTAATGAGACTGGTGGAACACAAAGCTTCAATAGGCTAGCCCATTGTATGGCAGACCGGCAGTTGCTGGGCTGCAGTTCCAGATGGGGACCCCAAAGTGACATGGGGTGGCTTTCTTTGCGGTTTTATGAAGCCGACATAGGTCGGACTCTTTTCGTATGTAGAAGGAATGTTTTTTAGTAGTTGATCAAGCTGAAATTTGTGAGCAGAACATGTCTGCATTGAGTTTGTCCATGTGTAGTAGCCTAAGTGAAAGATCAGCATTCACAACTCGACGCTGGCGCCACCTTGGCATTGTCGTGGAAGCTTTTGCCAAAGTCTTGAGGTGAAGCAAAGAAAACACTCAGAGAATTAGCGATTTAGTACTCAGAGCAGGTTGGAGGCATTGTCGATGTAATTGTGCTCACTTGTGCAGTGAGATTTTGGGAGATCTCTCTGGTGTGGCTTTGGAAAAATGGCATGACATCGTATTAAGGATCAGCACATTCACGCAGCACGTTGTATCAAGCACGCAGTTGCTCATGCTAAGTGCTTCTTACCTTGAAGAAGCAATGCCACCGGCATATTTTAAATCCACTGCCAAAAAATGAAACAAGGCAGCTATAGCGGTGCACTTCAAGATTTCTCAACAGTCCTAAGTGCTTGCACACCAGTCCTGCAAAGTAACTTGCAATGGAATAAAGAAATGAGCATTGGTTTGCTGAAAAGCAGCTCGGACTATGAGGACACAAAAAGACCAGACAGCATGCCACGAGCATGTGGTGCCTCCTCTTCGTTTTTGTGTCCCTGTGGTCTGCGCTTTTCTTCAGTACGAGTAACCCATAATAGTCTGGGTCGGTGCTAGAGACTGCATCACCTCTCACGTCAGGTTTGTAAAGAAAAATGGGAGGGGCAAACTGACCTGCTTTCCGGCCATGCTTGGAACAAATTTCCTGCACCATAGGGCGGGCAGTGTCGAGGGGCGCACCCAATTTAGCTTGGTGCACGGCCTGCGAGAGAGGAGGTGGCGTCAGCGTCGGGTGTGGGGGTGGGGTGGGTGCTGACCTGGGAGAGCGGAGTGAGAGCTGTTTCCTGTTGCGGGTGCTGCCAGGGAGGCCCGCCCCCGCGTCCTCCAACGGTCCCCTGCGGTCCCCACACCAGTACCAGGGCGGGGAGGATGCGGCGCACTCGGCATCGCGCCCGTTGGGAGACCAAGGTGAGCCCGGCCCCTCGCCGCCACTAACCACACTCCTCGCCCCCTCCCCCAGGAAGCATGCATGCGGGGGAGCCCAGGGTGGGCCCCTCCCCTTCTTCCTCCTCACCCTGACGGCGAAGCAGGGGCCCCCCGGGGTCCCCGCCTTCGTTTGTTGCAGCTGCCTGCGGCCCTCGGGGAGCGCCATTTGCTGCGCGTGTGCCTGCATGCTAGTGGAACTTGTTTCTGGTGTTCAGCTAATTGTCACTAGTTCAGTTTTCATGGGGTCGTTTGGAAGGAATCCAATTCTCTCGCACCCTAGGAAGCGCATTGCGGTGAAAATGTCCTTTGTTACCTTGGGACGGATTCAGGTGTGATTGGTTGCATCTAAACAAAAGGTGGGAGCACAGTTTTGAGTTGGGCGTCCAATAATTTTCAAGCAGACAGATTTCTTACCTTCAAGCAAAGCTATATAGTATTAACATTCTGTTGTGCAGATACAAGGCCAGTAGGTTTGCAAAGAAACCTAAAATGTCAATATCTCTGCTGTAAAGTGTCAGGTTGTGACACTTTATGGTTTGCAGCTGACAGGTAAAGCATATTGTGTACCTCGAATCTTCTAGGGTATTTTTAATTTTCAACCCCTAAAAAAAATGAGGGCTCTGAGTAACCTCTGTAATGCCGTTTTATTCGCCGCAGTGGGGGTTTGGGTGCCTTGCAACCTGCTAACTTTTTCTGGGGCATGAAACAGTGGGCCTTGTCAGCAGGCAAACCAGCTTGGGTGCACAACTGCTGGGCACTCTGCATGCCTGTTCTCTCTGGCCGTCTTGGCTGGGTGTCTTCTTCTCACTGGACACTTCTCTTTCCTCCTCCCCCTGTGCCTTAATATGAGGGGCCTGGCAGAGCCTTGCTTACAGTGCGCTGCTGGTGGGCACTTTCATGATGGGCCAATACTGGAAGACCTAGTTGATGTTGTCCACTTGTGGACCGTGCGTGCTGCTGTGTTGCCAAGTCTGCAGATTCCGTGGAGCTACGCTGCACCTTAAATACTTTCGATCAGACCTTCACTGCAGCATGTACGAGACAAAAATGAATAGGAAGGTACCCCAGGCAGGTTCTGGGGAACTGTGGATAACCAACTAGCTAGTACACCCTCATTCCGTATTTATTTAGGCACTTGTCAGACACGAGCGAGCGTGCCATCTCTTGATGGGTGGCAGTTAACGGTGTCTCAGTGATGGCACCCGGTGTCAGGCGGCACTACGTCTGTCTCTCCCTTACTTTTTTTAATTTTGCAAATAGCCCCCCAAACACATTTACGATATAGCCGCTGTCTGTAAGGAGTTGCTTGTTAGCTAAGGTGCTAAGTGGGGTGCTATCATGGTGAAAGAGTCGTCATAAGTCCCTTCCTGTGAGGCACATTGTGACTGCACGTAGCCACACTGGCAGTCTTCAAGCTCTCACCGTCACCGCAGTCCCGGCTGTGGGGCCGGGCTTCTCCAGGCAGGGGACCGTCGCACTGCTTTGCGAAGGGAGGAAGAGGACGGGGGGTGGTAAGGCCCCAGCCACTGCCAAGAGGCGTTCCCCATGTGCCCTGACAGAAACACCAGCAGCCCATCGTCCACTGAACAATCTTCACCCGGAAACTGGTGTGACCTTGTGCTGTTGGCCTGAGACAACCTGGGTTGGAGTAAAAATGAGTGGTTGGCTGCTGATTTTTAACTCCTGCTGCTGTCCTGGCTGACCTAAGTGTTTGTTCTTTTCCTAGTTATTACCTTCCTCTAACACGGGGCACCCAGATCCAGGCCTTGAGCAAGGCTGTTTGGCATAGGACAGCTTGTGCAAAATTATATGGGCTACCGAGGAAGGAAAGGGTGGGGGATTTATTCTATCTTTTCCCACCCTGCTGTCATCTAAGCTCAACAGACGTGCTGTGCAAGCATGCGGGCACAATTTTCAGGGAGACCGAGGCAGGAGGTGGCAGGATTAATGTCGCGGGCAGCGCTTGGTGTCGTAAAGATACCACTTACTGACTGGTTGTACGCCAAACAGTAACATGATAATGAGACATCAAGAGCGCTGCAGAGATTGAGATGCTTCAACTCACTGCAAGTACTATCAGGCCAGGAGGGCACTGCCACATGTGAAGACTATTGCAGCTGTGTCCGTGGGACGCACATGGACTCGGCAGACATTGCCACAGAAAGTGTGCCAGGGTCAAGAGAAAGAGAGCCCCTCTAGTATTTCGAGCCCCCCTAATAGCTCTTTATTAGTGGGGCTGGCTGCAACGTAGGAACTGGTTTTGAGCAAGGGCATTTATTTCATTAAAGCACATAAATAAAGCAGGGGGATGAATGAAGGAGGCATGTTCCCGTGGTCGAAAGCTAGCTATGAAGGGGATTCCGTTGATGTCGCCGTCACCGCAGGGCTTCCTTGTTTTCCTGGCATGTTATTCCTCTCCCTGCAAATCGTGTGAGTTGCAAAAGCAAAGGGCAATGTAAGAGGCTGTGTTCCTGTCGGTAGAACAAAAGAAATGTATACGCAGTCGCCGTTTTTTCTTTCCAAGCCATGCATGCATGCATGTTTGTCGTGCTGCTTGGCAATAGGGAGCAGCTGAATTCCTTCCTCGTGTCTTGCTCTTGCCGTTGCTCTGCATTGCTGCCCTGTAGCTGGGGTGTGCCAGTTGGCAGTGGAGGTGCGTGAGATGGAGTGGCTGCCACCTGCTACTGTGCACACTAGCTGCCTTCGTGCAGGAGCTTTGCTGTACTGCATTCACGGCTCTCACAGGGCTCACCGTGTTATTGCATTTAGCAGTGATGACTACCCGCCGTGGTGGCTCAGTGGCCAAGGCGTTGCGCTGCTGAGCACGAGGTCGCGGGTTCGATTCCCGGCTGCGGCGGCTGCTTTTCTGATGGAGGCGAAAAGCAGAAACGCCCATGTGCACGAGATTTCGGCGCACGTTAAACATCCCCAGGTGGTCAAAATTAATCCAGAGCCCTTCACTACGGCGCACCTCGTCGCCTGCGTTGCACCGGCGCGTTAAACCCTACAATCAATCAGTAGTGCTAAGGCAAAATGCCTTGTGACATTCACAGCCACTTTAGGTGGAACCTTGGGGAGCGCCGCTGCAGCACATAGACATGCATGACGTGGCATTTTCTCTTCAAGGAGACTGTAGGGGTGGTGTGAAGCAGCCACGCAGAAGCTTCTGCGTATGATACCTGCTTTTCCTAAAGCAGGTACCATAACTGTTTAACATTAGTGCAGCATGCATAGCCAAATGTAGGTAATTTAATATTGGATTCCCTTTGTGATGGCTGAAGTGGTAAAAAATGTCGGTAAGAATGTGTTCTGAAAAATGGCGTTAATGCGGGCTTGTTGGTTGTGTACCAACAAAGTTCTGTAACGGCGCTAGGACGGGATAAATAGAAGGCGTGACGAGACTGGGCAGTGTGTCTCACCTTGCCTTCTCTTTGTCCTGTCTTAGTGCTGTTATCGAATCGAACTTAAAAAAAAAATATGTTGCTTATTAGTGCAAAAACCTCAGACAGAGAGCATTTTTTATTGAGCTTTATGCGGTTTAAAAAGCGATTGTGGCCGCTTACTTGTGCCGGGTGGCGATGTCGACAGCTATGACCAACGAGGTTCGTACCTCTAGGTTCGAGCTCCTCAGTGCTTCCTCCCACTGCCCATCACAGGAAATTTAGGGAAAAGAGTCTGTAGGACATCCCCAAAAACCAAAAAAAGGCACATGTGGGGGCTCGCTTCCAACTACATTTATTTTCACAAACAGTGGCTTTATATAGAGGTGCGGCAACCAAACAAGCAAAATCAGAGCAATGAGAAACAGCTAATGTTCACTGCCATTGCCAAAATCAAGGGGTAGAGCACCCACCTCTTACATCGACATCGACAATTGCTATGCGCGTTCGCAAAACCTGAACACTTGATATCTATACTGACGACAACTGCACACTTGCACATTTGTGGTCATGTCCACATTGTATTTCTGCTTGTCCTAGGCTGTGAATACCAGCACACTTGCCAGGCAGCAGCATGCATTTGAGAGCAGTGTTTCTGTCATGTCCTTTCCGCCCAACTCTTCTTGAGGTTATTCAAGGTTCTGTAAGCAGAGATATACATACCTATTAGGCACTTGAAACATGCGAGGCCTGAGCTTAGTAAAGTAAATGTAGTTAGAAGTGAGTGCTCACGTGCGTGTTTTGTCCTGCTGCCTGTCATTTTTTAGTGCTTATTAGGCAGCATATATTACCAACTAACCCAAGTGCCACTGCCGTTAATTTTTTTAATGCACATAATGAACGTTTCATTTAAAACTTCTACAGCAGTGCTGAACAAGCTTGTAAAAAGCCAAGAGAACCACATGGTGTGTAAACTTAAACTAGCTTTACCGTGGCCACCTTGAGCAATCGATATTGTTGATGAGTGGTATGGCCTTGAGTTTTGCAAGCATATGGTGCACCACAATGCCATCGTCTTGCACTTGTAATGTCTCGTACCTCTTGATGCTCCAGGTTGGATGTATGCTCTTGTCTTAGGTTCTTACACATATATTAAAACATATTTACAAATTGAAAATTGAATTGAATTTTGAATTGAATCAAAGTTGGGCTTTTCTTTTTGCATATAGCTAAAATAAAACTAACCGCTGAATGAAAATTACAGACAGACACACGCACACACACCCCCACAAAAAGAGGTGACTTGTCTCCGCTACCTGCCTGTTTACTAGAAAAAAAATTGATCTTTAATAGGTTACCGAAAATCGCACACCCGGCAAAAATCCAGGCAATTTCACTGGCAGCGACAGCGAAGTGTTGGCTGCAAATGGCGATTGGATAAACATACCTTGAAATGATCTCCTTTTTGAGTCTTCACGTCAGTGATAAATTGACTTATAATTATGACTCTTTTTTTCTTTGTTAAAAAGTATATACTAATACCTTTTCTATTTACTCTTGCGGCACCTCGGTGCTAGCGAATCTTGCACAACTTGAGGCGCACTCCAATTAAATTTTTCTTCCCAAAATCGTAACCACCTCACTGGGGTGCTGATTTGGGGATACTGTATAGTCACAGGGCTCCTGCGTGACAAAAAGTAAAGGTAGGCAGGTAAAAAAAAAAAAAAAGAGTACCAGCTAAGTACCACCTGCATTTGCTCCTTGCCTAGCTGCAGAGTGGAACACTACTGTGCAGGTGCCGTGGCGGGATCCTCGCTGCACGGTGACCAGCGGACGGGTGGCGGGGCGTCCCAGTTCTACACGGCCGAGACGCTGGCCATAGCGGTGACGACCAGCATTGTGTCGTCGCTGGTGGTGGGCTTCATCAGTGGCTACATCTTCAGCCGGCGGTGCCGCAGCGACGACGAGGCGGAGGAGGCGTGCCCGGCGGACGACTACTCGCGCTACCTGGACCGGAGCGGCGACCCGCACGCCGAGGGCTTCCTCTCGTCTACGCACAACCACGCCAAGCCCATCAACCTGGTCCTCAACGTGCCACCCAAGAACGGCAAGAACGCCAACAGCTCGGCAGACAACAAGCCCCTGCAGAAGGTCAAGAAGATCTACTTATAGCCCCTTGCTAGGCCGGCCCTGGAGCCCTTCCAGGTCTACTGACTCCCTCCATGACGCGGCCGGCCGGGCAACCCTGTGGGCCGCCCCCAGCAATCGGGGCCGGGGCCCCACCACACCGGAGGAAGAAGAAGACTACACTTACTTGTTTGGACGGCAGTGATGAGCCGGTCGGCTGGTGGCCGCCGCATGCGGGCGGCGGCCCAGTGCACCTCCGGGGACCGCCCCCCTCCCCGCCGTGGACAGCGATCGGATCTAGTCTTGGTGGGCGTGCACGCCCGCCCTGGCATCGCCACTGGACAGCCGGGGAAAGCGCTTCCCGCACTCGGTTGCAATCAAACCCTCCCGATGACGGCTCTGTGGGGCTCCCCTCTTCCTGCTCCCTCCTCCTTCGGCCTCTCGTTCTACACACTTTGTTGCATCGTGCAAAGCATTCCAATTGCTGCCCTCTCGCTGTTTCTAAGTGGAGCCCTTGTTTTGTATGCCCTGGCGCATCCATCTTGCTCAAAAAGTGTACTTTATGCGGTTCTTTTACTCGTATACCTGCACCTTCTGAACAGCGTGCCAATATTGGGGTGCATTTTACAAAAAATGGAATTTAATTTATTCACATTTGATTGTAGTTGTACAGAGTTGTGTTTTTATCGAATCCTTTCGCGCATGCGTCCTCACTTGTTTGTGCATCGGCCACTGTCTAGCCGTCCCCGAGCGCGTTAACCTGCCGCATGTGAAGCCCGAGCTGTAGTTAAGCTAGCTAGCTAGTCGGGGAAGAAACTCCAGGTTTGTGGACCCACTGGAGCATGCCGGCTTCGTGCTGGCCACTCGGGCATCGGCAGCCCAGGCAACGAGCGGGCTCTCTTCTTGTACAGGAAACTTCACTTGTGCTCTCTTGTGCTCGTCAGCGTGCAAATGGCTGGGGCTTGCAAGTTCAGGCCCCGAGCCCTTCCCGGTTCGCCATTCACTGTTCTTTGCCATTCCCACGGGCAAAGACGCAGGGTGTGCGCCTTGCACGCATCGCTGGGAAGCTTAGCCCCGAAGCGGGGGCATGCCAATGTAGGGAGTCACCGTCTGGAGCGCCCCCTGTGCGGGGCACCTAGCAGTGTAGACCTGCGGACTTGCTCTGCACCGGCGGTGCAGCTTGTGTTCAGGGAGGGACGAGATGCTGTGCGGGGAAACGGCTGGAAGGCATGAATCCCCGAAAGGGGAACCCTTGAGTGGGCACTCGCCTAGAGGCTATGTTTTGCAGTCACATTCTCTCACCGAGTGTTATTTTATCGTTGTACATAGTTGATTTCTCACCCTGTATATTTCCAAAGTTTGTTGTCTTAGGTTTCAGCTCAAGTGTAATGCAGTCAACAGTGGCCCCACGTCTTGGATGCTTAGCAGGCTCGCGTTGCTTATTCAGCTGTCGGAACAAGGCACAGGAAATGGCCAGGAGGTGCCTCGGGCACTTCCAGCGCGGGTCTGATTTCGGCCTTGCTCTTGCGATTGCAACGACACAGGCGTTCAAAGCTGTCATAGGCGTTCAGCCCTTGCCCCGCCCCAACGAAACGTAGGTGCCTTCTGCTTGGGCCGAACTGGAGGTCACACGTGCTGTTTTTTGTTTTTTGCTTTTTTTTCCCTGTCATTTTCATTTGTACATTACGGAGAGTCATATATGAGCATATTGCATAGAGGCACTTGTTTGCTTTTTTGTCTGCAGAGTCAGTACTGAGAAGTGTGTACAAAGCGCAGCCGATATTTTTCCCCTATCGAGTAAAACAAGACCACCTTTTGTTGTTACTTTTCTTCTTTAGAACAAATGTGCAATGGGAGATCTGCTATTTCAGGAACAATATAAGAAATGCTTCTGAACCTGCATGCTCGCTCTCTCAAAAAAAAGAAAAGGCTGTCAGTAGCAGCCATCGTGACATAGTGCGCATTACTATAGATAGTGCCCATAATGAGGTAGTGCGCATTAGCCTAACAAAGCAGAGTGCTGGTACCACCACAATTTAAGAGCATTGACTGAGCAGTGTGTTGGCACGAAATTTTGCTGGCCACATTCCGCTGGCAGTTTTAATTTGGACGGACACACACGTATACGTTGCTGATTGTGCACTTGGGAGAACATACAAAGGTTTCCAATCTTGGAAGAAAATTGCAGCTCGTGGCCCCAACATGCCTAACAAAAACAGCGGCATTTAAATTTTGCCTGATGCTTAGCAGAACGAGATCGAGCCTTGTCGGGCTGTGCTTGCCTTGCCATTTTTTCGCTTGCGTATGAGCAGAAAACTTGCAGCGAGCAGTATTGTGGAAGTTCCTATGCCCATACAAACAATATAGAAGTCAAAATGCCGTTGCAGCAGCCATGCAATTCATGCAACAGAAATTGCAAGTATTTGTGCTGTTGCTTTTACTGCGGTCAACAGAGGCCTCCTGAATGCAACAAGCTATGCAAGGCAAGATGCTCAGGTCACCGACAAACTAAAAGTTGTGAAAATTCTTTCATTCAGCTCAAGGCTGTGTGAAGGCTCCGGCAGAGCTTCCAGTTTTTGCCGATCTTAGACAGGAGGAAAAGAAACATAGGAAAGTTTTGGCCGGTTCACAATATCAACCATCGAAAAGCATCACAACTACAGTGCATCCAAGAGGCTGGCCAACTCTTGCAGAGTCTAAATAAAAATTTAGATCTCCACTGTGAGTGAATATCACTCATCATTAGCTGCGAACATTTGATTTATTTAACAAAATTGGGCTTAAAATTTTATTTACTTCCCAGAGAGCAACCTGCGGTATGCTTCTCCAAGTGCCTAATTAGCAAAGTGTAGTATTTTTGTTGTTCCCCTTCACATTAAACATGTCACATAGGAACGTTCGGACGACATTAGCAAAAAATGCGTAATGGCCTTTTTACAAGTGACTCGATCTCATGCCTTTGCTGACAGCAAGCTTGCCCCCTTCCCCGTGTGACCGCTTACTGTGCAAAGGGAGCCTCCCAGCTTTATTAGCCACTTTCTTGGCCTCGTTGTTAAATGTGCTAAGAGAACTTTTCGTTTGTGTCTGCCACTGCATAGGGTTGCACCCTGCCCATCCCTGCCCCCCTTTCTTGGGACATTGTTGTGCATAGCCGTGTTTTCCGCAGTGTAACGCATAATAAGTGATGCCTGGAGCGTCTTTGTCGGGACAATAACTGCTAGTAATAACAACACAGGGGCGACGGTGTAATCCAACCCTCCTGCCTGTGCTGCAGCTCTCTTGGCAGTCTAATAATGACAAAGGTAGAAATGTTTGTCCGTACACTTCGTATTCTTTTTGTACATCGAGAACCCTGCCCGGGGGGGAGTTCCCCGGCAGGCTAGTGTGTCCGTGTCCCGAGACAGCGCAGGTATTGTTGTACAGGTATGTTGATGTTACTGCGATAATAAAACTTCTGACTCCAAGGTGCACCCTGTGTCTGTTGCCTGTGTTCTTCTCGCCAGGAAACACCACAAATTACAAAACATGCGAGTTTTTTTTTTTTTTTTTTTTTTTTTTTCTAGGCTGTTTGTGTATCTCCTTATTGTCGCATCTGCCATCAGAAGGGTTGTGAAGGAGGAAGCAGTCTAGGCAATCAAGCTTTGCAAAGTTTCCTTGTAACAAGAGCTTGTAAAAAGACATGTAACAAGCTTGTTCCCTTGTAACAAGACTTTGTTGAAGCAAAAAGCTCTGCACCCGTGCCATCCCGTGTTGCGTGGTCCAGTTTTGTCCTATTGGGAGGGCTCCACCCAAAGTAAAAAAGAGTTGAAGTTGTGGTCTAGGCAGGCTTTGTTTAATTGTGAAATAACCAAGCAAGTGCTTATGCTGGTCTTGGTGTTAAAATTAACGAGGCAATTTTATGCAAAATTTGAATCTGAATGAGTTAGAAGATCGGACCGGTGTGTCGAACTTGGAAAAGTAAAGGTCTGGTTCGGGTAGAAAATGTAGCTTTGGTTCAGTTTTGCTTCGATGGAGCTGAAATTGTAACTGTTCGCAAACCGTTTGGACAGTCTAACAGGTTTGACTGCAATGAATAACACACGAGCTGTTTGAATGGTACAGCCAAATCAGTTTTGACAGCATTGCCGATGAAGTTATTAGGAAGGAGGTGGTTTTCGCAAAGCTAAGGGGACACTTACACCTGGCCCTGTGACTGTTTGCAGAATCACTGTGGCATTACAGAGGTACTGCCGCACAACGTCAATTGGCCTTTCTTCATATGCTGATAACATTTCAGTCAGAGTTTCAGGCAAAAAATGCGGAAGTGTTTTGTATAAATTGGAGAAAACTTTCCTGGTGGTATAAAAATCTCTGCATTTATGTACTGCTAATTTCTCCTTGGAAATATCACAGTTAGTTTCACCAGACGTGACGGCTCCTGCGATGATCTGGATTGACGAGAACAGCATGCATGCTGTGTGGGGCGCACACCATCACTTCAGGGGGATAAGCAAGCATGCCTGAGAAATACACACTTAACAGCTTAACTTCGTTGCATCGGTATAGTTGCTCTGGCAGATTTCCATAGACTGAAACTTCAAAGAGCTTGCGAAGTGCTTCTGAAGTGACACAGGTTTGCCACGCAACATGAAATTTTTTCATTGCAACACGTAATTACGGTGTCTCATGGGGGCATGGTGCATTATTGCTAACGATGATACCATGTGCCTTGAAGCAGGAAATCGTCTGGGGTGGTTATAAGCATTGCACCAACAATGACGCCAAAACTGCTATTTAGTGAGGAGAGGCGACAAGGAGCTGAGTTATCATTAAATTACGACGCTTTTCCAGCGAAGCTGAGTTTGCGAAAGAAACTGCATTCGTTCAAAATGACTGAAAGAGGCAATGGCATTTGTGCAGCATTCATGTACTGCTTCAGGTAAGTTTATGTGTGCTTCCACAGTCGAGTACAAATTAAAGCAGGCTGCAAAGACACTTCGTTGCAGATGAACAAATGATGACTCGGTCAGAATACAAACTGCGTAACAAGTTCTGCGGAAGGGAGTCGGGAAGATGGTCGTTTTTCTCGCATTCTTTTTCCTCTTTCACACTTCGTTTTAGCACTTTTATGTTATACCAGCAGCAGTGGTTCGATGACTGCACCACTGAGTCACACGGTTGCTAGGCCGATTCGCAAAACTTTTTTTTATTATTATTATTATTATTGTTATACTAACTGTTAGGAATGTTATTTTCGCTGAGACGTTCTGGCTTATTAAGCACATTTATAGAAACCGACTGCGGTGTGCCTGATTGCCCAGGTTGCTCATATGGGACCAACAGTATGTCAAAACCAAATCACCACTTTTTAACGGGGTTGTTGTATTTCATAATTACTTGGGAACATAGCGGGCATTTAAAAATATACAGCTCATTTTAACAGCAACCAACTACGCTGTGCGTGCATGTATGGTTTGAACTAAAGAGAAATGAGAGTGGTTCTTCTGTACGAGCAACACGGAACATGCAGTACAGCCCCGTCTCGCGCGCACGAGCTCGGAACGTCGGCGCCTTACACGCAGACTGATTGGACGCATGCCAGCTAGTGCTGCGCTGCAACTTGTAGCACTAGCAGAAGAAATTATAGGCACATTGGCACACTAAAATGAAGTGGACCAATGATGCTAGCTGAATTTGCAGATGTGTACTGAATGTGATTGTAAGGAAGAATTTTTTTTTTAATTATCAAGAATGCTTCCAACTATACTGTGCTTACCAACACTTTATATCCAATATTCCAAGTTCATCGGCCGGAAAGCCTTTTGAGGTCCATCGTCTCCTAGTCGCAGGTACTTGCGTTGTATATGTACTTCCACTTCTGTAGTTTTGCTCTGATTACTCAAAAAGAACTTTTTTCCTATGAATGATAGCTAGGCCTCGCCATTTGAAAATTAGCTCTGTTTTTTTTGTTGTTGTTTGTAGAATGTTGATTACGAGATCATATACAGTCCTTGGCTGCCTGCACACTACTCAGAACGAAAACCACTTGGTAAGCTAAGAATTGAAGAGAAGAAAAAATTGTATATTGTACTGCAAAAAAGTGTCTTCACTGTGCATGGCCATCTAACGAGGGGCTATGGTTACATCCCCACTTTACACTCCTCTCCACCACCGCCACCTTTTCCAACCCTAACCCTGGTATTCCTAGGGCCGTATTCTGAGTCCCTCCTCCACTCCATTTGCTCCCTCCACTCGGGTGAGGAGAGGATGTCGCAATGCCTAGTCCTTCCTCCGCTCGTGCCTCCAGTGGAGGAGATCCTTGAACTCGATTTCCCCATGCATTAGCATTGCGACATCCTCTCCTCACCCGAGTGGAGGGAGCAAATGGAGTGGAGGAGGGACTGGGAATACGGCCCTAAGTCTTTTCCCGCATCGTGTGCCAAGTGTACTCCACGGCACACGCGTCATCTCTCTTCCCCGACTTTTTGTGCAATGTCGCGCGCTCTTTGGCGGATGCACCTGTGCAGCGGACCAGACTCGTAAAGTGACCAGATGTCCTGATTTAGGTGGGACATGACCCGGTTTTGTGGCTGTGGTCCCGCTGTCCCAGCAGCCTGCTTGTGGGATGACGTTTTGTCTCCCGCCTTCTGTCAAAAGTATGGAAGACGGGTATCAAGCCCTCGGTCGTGAATGAAGAGCTGGAGGAATGGAAGAGCCAGAAGAAACCGTTGGAGGAACCTCAAGAAAGCAGCGCAGACCACGGGACTGAGGAAGAAATTTCACACAACAAAGTGCCTGTGTTGCGTGTATCTTGCTTAGTCTCAACGTCTGAGCTGTTTTCTTTGAAGTTTGTACCAGCAAGCCGTTCAGCACACCCTTCTGCGTTTGAGGAACGTAGGGTGGCTTCGGCACTTCGGAACAAATGACGTTCCTTGCAACAATATCAAGACAATCGTCGCGAGTACGCCATGTGCTTGCCAGGCACAAACGCACGTGCCAGTGGAAAGGGTGATTTCCTTGATGAAGATGCTGTCTGCAGAGAAGACGCAGCTTCGTTTGACCTCACTCAGAGCAATGCTGTTGCTTAAGGTAAATCTGCACATGATGTCAGGGCGGTACTACAGACACATGAGCCAAAATGAACTGATAAAAGCAATTCATTCAAGCAAGAAGTACCAGTTACTGGCTAGGAAAAAACCTGGAGGACCAGGAAGGCCGCATATGGTGCAGATGTAGTAATAAAGTGCATTTGTCATTTAAGCAATGTGCCACGTTCTTTTTTACACCGCCCCCCACCCACGTCTCGCTTTGTGGTCCAAGGAATATGGTCAACTAGAGACATCATTGTCTCTACCCTCCAATATATTGTGTGTCCTTTGTAGAGATCACGTCACTGTCTATAACTAAGCAAAAAATGCCGCAAAACCCCAACATAGCGAATCCCGCCAGAGCGCCAGCTTCGTTGGAAGGGAAGGGTTCTGATTTTTTTAATGTCTAAAGCCTTAGTTCTCTATGTTTAATGGAACGCCTGAGGTAGAGAAAGCTGTTGCAAGGTGCACAGAATCACAAAAAATCGGAGCATGCAAGGGAAACAGCAGCGCCGGAGAGATGGGTAGGCCACATGAAGCCTGAAGGCGCTCGGAGGGGGCAAACAGGAGGCTCCCGGCGATGCCGAACAAGGGGAACGAGCTCCCGGGGTTGCTGCCCGAAGGGCTGATCAAGTGGGGGGCACGGCCGCAAAGTTCAGAAAGTTCAACAGCAGATCAACAGAAAATCCAACGAGGCTTTCGTCTCCAGACTTCACTACAGTGTACTAGAATGGTACACTGAAGGACTGTAGTCTTCACATGCACCGCTGGTTTCTTCCTCACAATGAAAATTCATAGCTAACTTTATAAAATTTATAAGTGAATGAATGAATGAATGACTTTACTGCAGAGAGGAGGCTAAAAAGCCCTGTGGGTAGGGAATGGAAAAGAGGATTGGGAAAGACATCACCAATTAGTTGTTGTACATATAAGTAATGTTCAAGTTTCACTATCAATGTAGCTGTCTCGAGGTCCCGTTCGAGCAACACACACACACTGGCCTTCTGGTGAGGGTAGGGGGTGTCTGGCATAGTTCTTAACGGCACATTACGGCTGGTGTGGCAAGATGCAAGCGCGCCGGCGTTCATTTGTGACGGGTCAACTTGAAAAAGTAGTCGGTCAGCCATTAAGCCATAGACCATTTTTTACGGCAAATTCTGTGATTTTTTCCTAACATTTCGGGGTTGTCCCTAACATACTCAACATGCTTTAACGCCAACTTCGGAACCGTGGCACTTGCGAGCAACTGCGCACAGCCATCTGAGAAGGCTGCACATGACCAAATAAGGTGGAACAAGTTGGGTGTCTCGCTGCTGCCACAGTGGGGGCACCTGAGTAAGGAGGGACGCCTTTGGTTCGTCTACTTCAAAATCACATCGGTGGTATAGGCCAAGTTGGCGTAAACTTTGTTGGTGAAGACCTCACCTGCTCTGGGAAAGGTGGGGCCTCAGCTAGTCGGTGCCGGCTGAGGGCTCTAGCTTGACGAAGTTTTTGTTGCCAATGTTGTTCAGATGTGCTCTGTGAGTCAGATTGCGCTGAAGTGGTGTCGAGAACCGTGGGAGGATTTAGTAGGCACTCCCGGGCAGCGTTGTGCACCGTTCGGTTGTTGTCCGCTCCATTATGTGCGCAGGTGTGCGCAGCATGAATATCGTGATTCTTTCATGAAACAGGTCCCGTACTATGTAGAGGATGTTGGTCACCGCGGAGTTAGGCATAAAGGTCCTATTCAGTTCTCAGAGGGCAGCGTGCGAGTTGGTGATGATGCGGAACTTCTTTGTGTGGATGGTTGAACAATGGGTCTGAACGATTTGAACTGTGCCCAAAATTCCAAAGAGTTCCACTTCATCTGAGAGGCTGCAGGTGTTGGTAATGTTGTGAGAACCATAGAGTTGTGGAACCTCGGGGCAAGTCCAAGCAACAGGGGCTGTTTTGTCATGGGTAACGGCATCGGTGAATACGTCAACTTCATCGTGGGCTTTATCGTTGGCCAAGATGCGGACATACTGTTCCCTAGCTGCTCAATGACGTCGGGGAATGGGTCATCATCGGATAGGGCCGATTGCAGGTCTCTCCCAAGGCGGGATATATTTAGGAATGATTGCAGGGTCGAAATTGCTGTTCAAGGTGTCCATTTAAAAATAGCTCGTCCCTGCGGCATGTATTCGAGGTGCTTCTGGAAATGCAGTGTGATTTTTTTTTACTATACTGGTCGAAGAAAGTGGCACTGCCTGTTCCAGCATGCCCGTCTTAATGTGGCGTGGTAGGCCTGTCATGGTACAAATCAGGCGTCTGTTTAATATGGTTAGTATATGAGATGCCGGGGACGGAATTCATATATGGGAAATCTGCAAGACAGTTGGCCGTGCGCAACGGCGCGCGCAAGCTTGAGAAGGGCTGTTGGTGTGAGCCGCCATATTTATTGGATAGACGGGTAATGAAGTGCAAAATGGAGCGCCATGTTGTCCGAAGATGATGGATCCATGTAGTGGGGCTATTGCAGCTGCTAATCTGGAGGCCAAGCGATTTGATGGTAACAATTTCTTCATTCAAGAATCATATTTGTGATATTGAGATGGAGTATTTGGTCAGGGTTGGTCGAACGCTTGCCATCAACGCTGAGAAATTCGGTCGTGTTGGGGGATAATTGCAGCTGGAATCGGGAGAGGGTGCACATCCAAGCTAAAGACAGCAGCCTGGAGTTCAGCCTGCATAGATTCTTTTGAGTCATAATCAGCAGCCTCGGTCCACATATCATCAGAATAGAAGGCGAAACAGGCCACAGAGTCCATTTCAAGGGTGCGGGCTACACGATTCATGGCCAGAGTGAAGAGTAAAGGTCCAAGAATTGAACCTTGGGGAACTCCTCGATCAAGGTAAAAGGCAGTCAGCACTGCTTCCTTTGGGTTAAGGCGAATGGGTCGGTGCATTAGGAAGCTGCGAATCCACCTCTTAGCCTTCTGACTGGGGAAGGCAGCAGCTAATTCTTACAGGATGCCTTCTTGACTGACATTATCGAACGCCTTGTGCATATTGAGGGCTCTAGGAGGCTCTTTCGAGATGTCCGGTTTATTACTCGACGAAGAAGCCAGAGGTAATCACGGGTGCGTAAATTGGGGCGAAATCCCATGAGGGCCGGTTGGAACCACCCTGTCTGATCCAGGTGGTTTTGAAGCCTGTTGTTTATGAGACGTTCTATCAACTTGCAAATAACAGGAGTTAATGCGATAGGTTGGAGATTTTCGGGCTTGCGAGAATCTTTGTCAGGTTTTAGGATGGGGTGGATGATTGCCATTTTTAAGTGGTCGGGAACTTGCCCAGTATCCCAGGATTGATTGATGAGAGTCAAGAGGGCCGCTTGACCCGGTGAGGGAAGATTTTGAAGGCCTTGCCATTTAATTTGGTCGTGGCCCGATGTAGATTTGGGTTTTCCTTGGGAGATGGCTATTTGCAGCTCACTCCCGGTGAACGGAAAGTCGAGCTCCGCGAGCAATGCGCGTATATCGATTTTAGGCAGCAGTGAGAGAGTCGACATGTCAGCCGTGGCGTGTGGGAAGAGAGTATCTTCCACTTGAGAGCATGGAGGCAAATTTCTTCCAGAATCGGCAGTTTTGCTTTCGCCCGCTCACTCAGACCCCAAAAGAGGCTCCACAGATGTGAGGGACCGTGTTCTTGCCCAAGTCATTCGCAGAGATTATGCCAGTTTTCAGATTGGAGGATTTTTTTAGATTCGTTTATCGCTTTGTAATGGCATTTTAGTCTCATAAGATTATGATGACGTTTACCGCATTCTCTATACCTTTTGGTAAGGCGTTCAGCAATACAAAGCAGTTTGTGCATGTGGGCGTCCGGACTATTGACCTCAGCTGTGCTTGTTACAGTCTCTGTGGAAAGGTTACGCGCTTCATTCACAGAGGCAACAAACTCAGACAGCTCAGGTTGTGCGCTCACGTGGAATTGCGAGCGAAAAAGATCCCAGTTGATGTTTCTGTACGTAGTCTTGGAGCAGAATTTCTTGCTGTTCAAGTGGAGCAGAATAGGGAAGTGATCACTGCCCCATGTACAATCCAGTGTTCGCCATTTTCTAATGACGCTGGGTGTGGTAAGGGTTAGATCCGGTGTGGTGTCTTGCTGCGAGCTGTGGAGACCTATGCGGGTGGGAATGAAAGGTTCATTGCCAAGTCGGAGGGGGCTATACTCCAGTGCTTTTTCTAGAAGTTTCCCGCATAGATCGGAGTGGGAATAACCCCAGAGAGTACTTTTTGCGTTGAAGTCGCCTCCAATAATTACTGTCCCAGAGAAGTTTAGCGAAAAAATATGCGATACCCAGTCAGAGCACTCTTTAGTCCGGTAGTTACATTGAGGTCTGTAATATACTGAGACCATGAGCACAGGTTTCCCACTAGAAGGTTGAACGTGAAAGATAATTACTTCTCAATTTGTATTAAGCCCCAACCACATGGAGCGATTTTGCAAGCGACTTGGGGAGCGACGCGACTAGCGACGAACTACTTTTTGCCGCGGACCAAGTCGCTCATCGAATCGCTCGGTTCTGGGTCTCCAGAAACAGTCGCTCGTCTCCCGGAAGTGGCCTCAGCGACTAGCCAATAGGAGAGCCCCTACGTAAGCACGCAACCACGCAACCTCCGGTTTTGGAAGAGAAGGGGGGGGGGGGAGATTTTGCAAATCCACGCAGCCGGCGTTGCGAGCACAGCGGCAAAGAAAGCTTTGCGTGGCAAAGCTTGTGTACACGCTGAAGCAGAAGCAAGAAGGCTCCCGCACACACTGGGTGAGACCCGTGGAATTCTTCACGGCGTTCATGTTGGAGCCGAGAGACGAGGCGCAGAAGGAAAAGCGTGCGCTATCGCTAACCCAAACCAGTTTTAGAGATGCAATGAAGTGCAAAAAGCAAGGTAGAAAGGCGTAATACTTTTTAGTCGTGCTTTTTATGACAAATGAACAAAAAAAAATGTTTGCAAACAACCAGCGCACCAAGCACGTTACTATGCGCAGTGTGGCAACATTGAAATCGCCATCCTCAGTCGCTCGAGCCGTCGCTGTCCTAGTCGCGTCGCTCGTCGCGTCGCTGGAAAAATCGCTCCATGTGGTTAGCGCTTTACTTGTCCCATCGGTGTTGAACTGACTGGCACGACTTGTGCACCAGCACTGCTACCTGACCAAAAGTGGAGGAGACTTCGCCTTATCTTTGAAAGTATGCAAGGTTTTGGGGTCCATGTAGGTGGTGCAGTGAGGAATTTTGCAAGGGCCTCTGGTCTCCTGTAACAGTAGGGCTAGAGGTGGGGTGGAGGATACCTGTGATTTCAGTAAGGGGCCATTTTGAGCGAAGCTTCGGAGGTTCCATTGAAGTACAATATGATTAGCAGGAACTAAAGGGTTCATTTAGGAAGATTGCTTCTTGGGTGACCATCTCAATAAACATTGCACATTTGTTCCATGACCTGTTGCATGTCCTGTTAACAAGGGCGTATTGCCCCTGTAAATCGGCAATATTGCCGCAGGCTTTCTGCCATTCCTTGCACACCTCAAACTTGATTTGCGCCTCCCGTTGTTTCAAAATCTATTCAGTGACATAGACCGTGGGTTTGCTGCTTGCTATCTGCGAAGAATCTGGTGTGGGGCGGCGAGAGGTGCGTGAACGGCTGTGGCGGCTGTGGCGCACTGACAGCTCCGACGCAGTGCCACGAGATTGCGGTGAAACCGAAGTGAAAAAAAAATTATAAAGCTAGCTGCTCTCAGGCACTCTTTGACATACTCATGCCACGTCTTCGGCACCCGCTACCTACACTGCACCATCACAAACAGCTTTCCATGTCTCTGAACATCATCATCATCGCTTTAAAAGTGCAAATAAGCTTTTGCTCTTCTTTTGCACATTGAGTGCGAATAACTTTTCTTTTGTTTGGTGTGCAAATAAAGGCACCGAAAGAAAACCGCGGAAAGTTGTGAAAGTGGTAGGTGCGGCATAGAGACAGAAATACTGAACAGCTGCGCATCGAAGCGCCGGCGTTTGTTTTCACCGCTCAAGAGCATGCTGCACGAGTTGCTCTTTGCCTTAAACGGATTCCCGGGGAGCATCTTTACCGAAAAAAATGGCACTTTCTCGGTAATTTGTCCACCACTCGTACTCTTTGACTGTCAACAGTGAAAAATTTTGCGTGCGCGATGCCCAAGACAGCTGCAGATTATTTTGTTTCAGCCTTATTTGATTAGTTCGCTTGCGTTGAGGGAAATCTGAGGTTTTAAGCGCCAAATTCTGCAGCATTTTAGTTGCATCTGGCTGCAGTAAACCTCATTCCGTAAGTTAGCAGTCAGGCGCGCGCATTTTGACGTCCCTCTCGAAACCAATTTTTAAAAGCAAATGTTTTAACTCGAGCCCAATCTTTTTTGCGGATATCAGTGATCGACTCAAAGGGCTAAATCGCACGTAATAGTTTTCGCTAGATCTTAACCTGTAATTTTTCTTTCAGGTTGTCAAGGGATTGCCTTTTCTGCACCCGTCCGAGGCAGCGATCCTTGACAAGCTGTGCTCGCTGGGCTACCAAGTCAAGCATCTACGAAACTTTGCCTCATCGCATCTGAGCCCCGGCAGTGATGGTAGATGTGTTCACCATACTCGATCGTTAGCGAATGACATTATGAATGCTGGCTGCTGTTTTCATCCTGCGATACTGCAGTCACTGCGCCTGAGTACTGAAGATTAGTATACAAAAAGTAACATACTATATAGGTTGTGTTCACTGGCGAGGCACACATGCAGGCAACGTTGTGGTTGCATTGTCACTGGTTACGTCAGGCTCCCTGGCATGGCGGTACTTGTCCGTGCTAAGCACATGATGTGCATTGGACCCTCTAAACTCTAGTCCGCCGAACGCAAAGTAATGCCTTGACTCCAACATGGCTGTGATTAATAACATCTCTGGTTCGGCACCACCGTTGAGAATCGATTGAAACGGAGCAGACGATGCGCGCCGGTGTTTTTTCTTTTTTATGCGGCGTGCAGATGCAGCGGCACAAGCCGCGCCATGTTCGTGGCTATAAACCATGTCCGTGGCTGTTTCCAGTGTCGCCAAGCGAAGAAATTGACAGCTAAACTTTTCAGTGAATACCACCTATACGCAGCACATTTCTGAAGGTGGCAAATTGATTTCTAAGCAGGTATACAGCACTTATACATCAGTTAAAGGCCTGTAAATTTACTTTGGTACATGTGTTTTATGTGACGGCAAAGAGCAGCCTTCGAAGAAAAATTTCTTCTGGTAGCTGAAGCGAGCAGCTGCCATTTATACTGTTCCTTGCTTGAACTCCTTCCTTGTCTGGTAATGCTGTTGGAAATTAAGCAATGCTCAATGATACAGAGAAACCAAAGCAGGTCAGTGAAAATATTGTAATTTCGAAATACCAATGCTGCAAAACAGGGTGGTACCTATTAAGCCAACTGTCTTTGTTATCAACTGATTGCCGATTTTTTAAGGAAAGTGTTTTCCACATAATGTGCAGTAAAGATTGAGTTTCAGGCTTTCTTTTCTGGCCTTACAGGCGTCGTGTCCTTGCCACTAGATGCATTTACAAGAGGGAGTTGAAGCAGTGAAATCTTGTTAGTATTTAAGGTACACATATGATCCATTTACGGGAAGATGCATTCTATACGAGTTACTCCTTCCAAACAACTGTTTTCAGTATGTTTTCAGCAAACTCCTCAGCATGAAAGCGATTATTCTTAACAGCTGCTGAGCAATCAAAAATAAAATCTAAAAGAAAAAGTTGAAGCAAAGGGGCTGTTGGGAGCAGTCAGTAAATTTGCTAAATTTTTATGTGCTGTTTCTGAAACATTACAAAAGTTACAAGGTTTTTGAGCAGAACGGTTTCTCCAATTTTTGCGGCGCTTGCAATTATCAGTTAGAATTTTGTAGATATTGCAAGACTCGAACACGGGAGACTTGAAGGACGCGTTTAATGACGACGCAGCCTCGCCGGGAAGCCGTTGCAAAAAGCGATGATGGTGAAGGTGCGACGATGATAGATGCTCGCATGTGACACACATGATGAGTTGCTAGGTGGGATTGACCATTCCAGTGACAGTTATGGAGCAACGATGACACCTGTGCTCACAATATATGTGGTTACAGTTTGTGGCACCTTCACTTGCCTTGTGAAATGGACGTGAAAAGGAAACACTTTCGTGTACAAGATAACACAGGAGTTTTTCTCGTTTGAAACTGTATTAATGGGGGCCTGTACAGAAAACTTTTCCAGCTATATTGTTTCATGTTCAGGGCCTTCTGAAGTTAGGGTCAGATGCTTTTCATTTGTTTCAATTTTCCATGTCTGTTCTTTACTGCAAATTAGAACCATAAATAACTGCAGGTACCTGCTGAATTCTAGCTTGCCTATGCGCATAAACCTTCAGCGGGCAGTTGTTTCGTTGATTCTGTATGTTTTGCTGTAGTGCACAGGAAAATAAGATGAGAGCTTTAGCGTTTATGCAGCAATGAAAATATTATTATACCCGCCGTGGTAGCTAGTGGCTGAGGCATAGTGCTGCTGAGCCCAAGGGTGCTGCTTTGATCCCAGCCACAGCAGCTGCTTTTCAGATGGAAGCGACAAATGAAAACGCCTGTGTGTAGAGATTTCGGCACACGTCAAAGATACCTAGGGGGTCAAAATTAACCTGGGGCCCCCCCGTTATGTTGTGCCTCATAGCCCACGTATAGCTTTGGCGCTTTAAACCCCACAATAAATGAATCAATCAGAATATTTTTATCTTTGCTATATCATAGATATAGTTGACTACATCTCTTTTCACTTTGAAAGGTGTGCAATCTTCACTATGCCATTGGAGGCTAAGCTATTTTGTTGCTATTGCTGCTCCCAGACTGCCATTCCCAACACGCTTACCATGTGGCTGCAGTCTCTGTGGCAATCAGTGAGGTTCGCCAGATACATGGCAGGATATTTAAATCACTAAGCCTCTCTTGCTGATAGCAAGCACTGAATTGGGATCATGAATCTCTGCAATTTCTGTAGAAATGCTGCTGGCTGCTGTCTTTGTTTCTCCTTGCTGCATTTTATTGAAGTGATAATTGTTGCAAAATTACAGCAGCCTGCTGCGGCAATTTAGGCTCTGCAGCAGCCGCCATGCTGCCTTTGGCGACCCGCCCAATGCCACATATTGCTCACTCAACACCTTTCGTATTTTCCGCTCCCCCCCCCCCCCCCCCCCCTTCCCTCCTCTGCTGGTCACTTAGGAGTACAGTGCAAGCATGCTGGCTTTCACTACCTGATGCATGCCACCAACAAAAGTAACCCCCTATAAATTATTGACAGCTGTTGTCTATAAAATTAAAGAGAGAAGTAAAGATGACAAATAGCTTAGTTTTATTTTCCACCTTCCCACACATATATGAGAATAACCACATTTACAGCACCAGCATGCTGAACACTGGGTAGAGCTTTCAAGAGCTAACTGCGGCTGTCAAGCACTCATGTTGTGCTTTCCATAAAGTGTCGTTTGGGAATGGTGCCAGTGTTTTCTTACTAATTGTTTTTGAAGACAATTATTTGCGTTGCTTAAAATACTATTTCAGCCAGTGCTGAACTGGATGTGACTAATGGGGTGGTAACGCAGCTACACCACATGAAGACGACCTGTGAAGGAATGAAGTCAGGCCCCACTTTTGTTGAAATCCAGTGATTGATGGCGGAGCGGCATGCAGCTCTGCTGCTGCACAGGCCTGCTGCCGAATGTGTTCTTGGAATGTGGCTCTAGCTGAGCCATGCATGGTGCAAGGTGTGCTTGCTAATGATGAAAGGAAAGTTGGTAATGCTGATAGCAGTCAGTGTGACTACGCACTCATCAACGTTTCATCCTTGTTATCCTTTGTGAACACTTGAGCCTCAGTGGCCACAACTTGCTAATGTTTTCTGATCAGCCACAGTATGTAGTCTGTTGATCATTTTGAACTGTACTCATTTTATGGTGATTTACAAAAGCCTGTGGCTAGTGTACTTGATTTCAAGCATGTGCAAAAAAAATATTTTTAAAAACTAAATTGCTCATGATTTGTCATCTCACAGCTGCATCAGCAACCAAGAGTTGAACACGTCTTGCTTGGTGGCATGATATATTCTGACAAGGCAGGGGAAAAATAGGGAAAAGGATTGAGACGTAGTAGGTTCTGCAGCATTACGAAACAAGAAACAGTGCAAAGAATAACACATGCTGTGCGGGGCCTGACCATTTATCAGGTGAAGTCACAAAACAGTGGGCAGCCAAGTCAGTGGCATGAACACAGCTGCATGGTCTTCTGGAGCTGATGGTGTGTGCACCCAAGCAGTGAGAAAGAACAGGATGTGCTCCTGAATGACAGTCTCCCTTCTAGGATGCCGGAACATGACTCCCAAGTGGCTGGCGCCCTCCTTGCAGGTGGAGGAGGGCCACCCAGCAAGACCGGTCTGTACCTGCACGCGCTCTGCATGGGCATGCAGAAGGTGCTGGGCCGCTACTCACATGAGCTGCTCCTCCTCGAAGCAGAGGCCCTCGAGGGACAGCTGTCCCTCATGTGCTTCCAGGGGGTCCTGGACAAGGTACGCCCCCGTCCTGCACTCGCGACGTCTCACCAGCTTGTAGTGAACCCGAAACTAGTAGTGCAATCATGTGGGGCACGTTTCCGTTGCCAAATAGAAAGCAAGCTTAGTGTGGCATGTGTGTATGTTTGCACTGTCAAACCTGGTTAATTCCAACTTGAAAGTGAGAAAAATTCGTTTCCTTTCCTTTCCTTTGATTAGTGGAATGCCAGGCAATGCCGCTACCCAAAACATACCTATGCACAATAAATTAGGTTCTTGGTGTATTTGTAATATTTGCAATCGTTATAATTTCTGAAAATTGAGAAGGTACAAAAGACGCATGGAGCCACTGGAGATGGGTTATCTGAATAGGAGGCAATAAGAGGGTGTCCCCCTATTTGGAATTCTGAGGAAGTTAGCAGCTACATAAATCAGAGAAATGGTGGTGGGGAGCACTTATGCGCAGTGGCGAAGTTGATTGGGGCTTTCCTCCTCTATCAGCCTAGAGACATGCTTAGATCTGCAGAACAGCTTTCGCCACTAAAGAAATGGAGCCTGTACTTTACACCTTTATGTGTTCCTGTAGTAGTGTTTGATAAGAAAAATAGCAAAGTGTTAAGAACAATAAGAGATTATTACAAGTGTCATACAACATGAGGAAGCATGGAACAAAAGCTCGGTGTATATAGTCATGAATAAATTTTAGTTCCCTAACACTTTTCTTTTTTAAACAACTTGATTACCTGCTATTTCTTGAGATAGTGAAAAAAGGCTCTTGGTAGTCATGCTGGTTATGTGACCAGATATCTCGTGGTGAACATACCTAATGGGCAGCTCTTGGTTCCTCAGTCAAGGCACTATTGACAACAAATTATTTTTTGTTTATAAATATTACGTGCAAACAGCAGTCTACTTTAGCTGATAACAACACCAGTGTTAGTGCACCATTTTTTTTTTTTTAAGGTTTATGGTTAGGTTGCCTGGCACAACTTCAGTGGCGTGCAGAAAAGACAACCAAAGGGCCCATGCCATGCAGTGATGTGTGCAAAGGGCTGTGTCATGCAACAGAGCCAACTTTAATTTCTGGATTTTCTGTAAGTTTCTAATGTAATGTAATCTCAATAATTGGAAGCTGAAGGTACTGTGAATGCCTTTGATCAGAAATTCTGTTGACCGAGGGAATACACCTGGAGTGTTCGATGCCACCGGAAATGCTGTCTTAGCGTTGTTTTAAGCTAATAAAGATCACCTGAAGCTAGAATACAAAAGGCCCAGCACCACTACATTACATACATATGGCATCCGTGCCAACGACAATCCCTGAGTGACAAAAAAGGGTCAACCTTGCAGCTGTTGAAGCTCTGACGGGCGTGTTCTTTTTTGTGTTAATGTGATTCAGAATGGATTGTCTTGATTTGCTGCCTTTCCCCACCCAGTACCAGCTGCTGTTTGTGCGGCTGCTTGACGTGACCAGTGCCATTGAGAGTGGCAAGGTGCGCGGCTGCAGCATCCTGCAGCTGGTGCACGCTGTCTCTGCCACGGGATTCCCCATTGCCAAGGAGAGCGCAGCCATGTGAGTCGCCCCACTGTCTCAGCATCATCATTTGTGCTGGGCCGCCTGGGAGGAGGCAGCACGTCAGAAATGTAGGATCAACAGCCAGCGTGCACCTGCCTACCCAGTGCCTCTCCGGTGTACCTTGTCCTACCCAGGCCTCTCCTTGCAGCTTGCCTCTTGGTGTGTGCTTTTCCGATCGAGCTGTGTGACAGAGCCGAGTGCATGAAAGAGGGCAGCCTGTCTTGATGGATGGCAGTAGGTGGAAACAAGGATTGGGATGGAGGGAGGCGAAGAGGTCAGCTGAAGTAATGAGCTAAGGCAGGGGTTCTCAAGCGTGTTGGTCCCAGGGAACCCTGCTAAGTTCCGTTAAGGGCCAAGGAACCCCCCTCCCCCCCTTCCCGTCGTTTTCATTCCGTTCATGCTACATTAACGTGCAATAAATTCAAAAGCAAGCAAGGGTATCGTTTTTTTTCCCCCGTTGACTTTACGCGAATGCGTACACTAGCGGCACCTATCTCCAAACAGGAGAAATGCGCATGGGGGTAATATAAGACCGAGATTCAAGTGCAATAGTTTAACCACGTGGCCCGTTTCCAGAGTATGGCCGGCTTCAAGCTGCTGGCGAGATTTATTGCGCAGCTCGCGCGTTTCTGTTATGCGCCGAGATGTGCTTACTGACACTCGGGCGTGAGTAATGGAGGTTCCTTAGATCAATCGCACCTCAAGTTCACCATATAAGACTTTGCGACTGCGGAACCAGGAAAAATTTATCAGTGGCTCGCAGAACCCTGAGGAGGGGCCTGCGGAACCCTTAGGTTCCGCGGAACCCACTTTGAGAAACCATGAGCTAAGGGATGGGGCAGGTGGCAGCATTGACTTCATATTGCGGTAAAAACATGCAGTGGTAAAGCGGCTGGAGGTAAATAACGACAGTTTCTGAGACCCTGGCATTTCTGTGTCGATGCAATGAATTGGGGCTACTGGTGGGAATCAAACCAAGGAGGGTAGCCAAAGGTGTTTTCAATTTGGCCACCCAGAGTAGCTGTGTGTCATGAACGTGATGGGATGAAGATCTTTGATAACAAACAGCTGAGCGTGGTCTGGGTGGTTTCGAATTTAACAGGAAGCAAACCTGTTTGGATTCGAATTTAACAGGAAGCAAACATGTTAAATTCATCATAGTTGAATAACAGGGACAGGCACTGACAAATGAGGCAAAAACTACTGTTTGGTTTAGTACACAAACAACTTTATCGTACATCTTAAGTTTGGTAAGGTATGGGGGTGGCGGCTATAAATGGGCTGTATTACCTGGCTAGCAAGCTAGAGCATGAGAGCCAAAGTTGCAATCCACCATGCAGCATCACCAGGACGCCACTGAGGGTTCGACCAACTCACTGGAAGGTGCCAATGATGCGGTCAGAGGAAAGCGATGTCGACAAACCACACTTTAGTGCTCAGTCAAAACATGGACGACTCACTGGCCCAGCTGTCCTGAGCTTGGGCGGGAGGCGATGTCTCCACGGGCTCGTTCAGCCGTCCGTAGCCCGCCCCATAGTGGGGGACCATTTCATCTTAGGGTCGAGGAACATGAGCTCCTGGTCCAACCCACGCAATTCCAGTCCTTAGCATGAAAGCCTTGGAAGAGCAAATTTGCCTCACATTGCCTCAGTTTGTGAGAGAAGGGCACCTCGAGGGGAAGGAGGGAGCTGGTGAGAGGAGTCATCCACTGGGGCTGGCGCTTCACACACTGCGACTGCCAGTGGGGGAACACGCGCTGCACTTGTGCAAGGGCTGGCCTCCCTGTCGGTGGCGTCAGGCTGCTAACCCTAACAGTGCCGCATACCAAGCATGGGGACCCGCACGGCCCCCGCAAAGGATGACCTAAGTAAGAAAACAAAGCAAGCACCCCTCACATCTCATTTTCCATTTGCTCCCTTGTGTCAGCTGTGCAGTGCAACCTAGTGTCCTTTTTGATCTCTTCATGAGTAGCTTGGTAATGCTTCTAGCTTGACAAAGAGGCAACCATCAAAGCATGCTGGGCACACCTATCTCCCTGTGGTCTGGGTTGGCCGGGCTTTAGAACATGGGAATGGGTATGCCAAACAGGTGATTGGCTCCGTGTGTAGCGGCTAGCTTAACCTGTCCCTGGTATGGCCAGCCTCTTGCAGGAGTGCTACGGTGTGCTGTGCCAGCAGATCTCCTCCTGGATCCTGCACGGTGTCCTCTGGGATCCGCACAACGAGTTCTTTGTACGGCAGCCAGACCGCAGCGCGGCAGTGCAAGTCACCAGCCCCACTGTTGAGGTTAGTCCCACCCATGATGATGTGTTCAAGCGCTCGATCAATGCCCGAGCTCACACCTGGCATGATTGACTTTCTGTGGAGGAGTTTGGCCCATGCAGCCGTGCCACAGTGCTGGGACAGGGTGAAGCTGTGCCTAGCTGTGCCTAGCTGTCCTAGCTGCCCATGCGGGGAAATCCACATGGGCAGCTAGAAACCCAGCCAGAGTTGCCAGGAACGCATGATGTAGCAGTGACACAACGCATCCAGATGAGAAGCATGCACGAGCTAAGCAAGGGTGAGCTGCCAGTACCCAGAATGACAGCCTTGTAAAGATGGCAGTAAAACCTCATTACAACGAAATGGGATATAACGAACTAACGGATATAATGAAGCATTCATAATTCCCCTTGAAATTCTTATAATTGGCCATGTATTTAAGACCTCATTTTAACGAAGCTAAAATTTTTTTTCACAAAAAACATTTACGGACCATTTTGGTACCTGTCAGGCCAATTGTCTTATAGTGCACGACAGGTTACGTTGCATCTAGGATGCGGTAATTCAAAACTTGCACTATCTGGGGGCTGCCAACTCCAGGGCGCTAAAATGGCTGCAAGCGCCCAGCAACACGCGTGAGGGTGCGAGTCTCCCGCGCTAAGGTGCCTGGGTTCCCGGTAGAGTGCCTGGACGTTCCTCTAGTCACTCTACCGGGATGTGGCAGAACCTGCCCCGCCGCTTCTTTGGTGCTCACGATGATGGCGAGGATGGACTCAAAATTGTGGCTGCAGCTGAAAAAGCCATCATTCGCATGAAGCAGATGTGGCGAAAATCTCTCAAGGACTTTTTCTCTGCGAAGTGAGCTGCCAGCACTTGTGCTGTCCAATGGCCATTTGGCGGGAACAAAGTTAGTTTTTGTTCACGCTTGTGTTGTTTTTTTTTTTTTTCGAGGGCTGTTTTGAGTTTGTGGTGAGTGCATCGTCTCTTGCATGTAAATGGTCGGTAGAAATGGACATTGGCTATAACGAATTAATGCTTATAACGAAGTGATTATGACTCCAACTTCGTTACAGTGGGGTTTTACTGTGATTGCACCGTGTCCATCATCAAAGAGGCCTCTCAAGGTGAAAGGTCTTCCCAGGCTCTTCACCACACCTGTTTGGCATTTTAGTTTGAACTTTGGAGCTGTCAGCGGGCATTAAAGGCCAACTGCACTCAAATTTTTTCTTTGTCGAAATAAGTAGTCTATGCTCTTAAAATCACCATGGCGAAATCCCTAGCTTCGTAATCACAGAGAGCGCTAGGTACCGCCGTTCAAAGTACCTCCGAGCAGACGACGTTTGCACCTGGCGGAGAGTCGCCGAAACAAGTTCCGAGAGGCCTGTGACGGAGGTTGGGAAACCTGTCCCGCGAAGATCGCGCTTCTCCGGCGACTCGCAGGGCGTTCCGTCGGGCGCAGGGATGCGTTCGCCCGGGGTTTCTCTGCTATACCAACGCGCTGTACCGCCGTCACCATCACATGTTTAAACTAAACGCATAGGCAGTAATATCCGCCATTTTTTTTCAATGAAAAAAAAAAAAGAGATTAGAAGCCTTCAAACTTTCACGTGCTTGCGAACGTCTTGGTGTCAGAAAAAGTCTTTTGACTTGACAATATTATTTTTACTCAAAAAAAAAAAAGCTCGAAACGAGCACTTGCCTTACATTTGTCATTCCTATTGCATTTATACCACAGAAAAACAAAAGATATTTTATAAGTTCTTGACCACTTGCACTTCTGCGTCCGATATTGGCCATATTTGGGCTGGCCCAATGCCACCTCCATCCTTTAGACCTTTCCAAAAGTTTGACGACCTAAATAGAGTTGTGCACGCGGCTATAAACAATTGTGCGACTTTTGCCTCACTCGCTAAGTGAACCAATTAATATCAGCCTTTCTGGTAGTAACAAATACATCCGCACAAATATCGGCCGCCGTCTTTGCGAAGTGCGAAAACTAACGAAACTGCTCCTCTCCTAAATAATAGACTAGATTTAATTCCCAAGTGAAGCGTTAGATTTAGTTTATTTGAAAGTAAAATGTTTTCACCAGCACCTGTGGTTAAAGTAGAAAACAGCGGTAGATAGGAAATGTTTTTGTGTTTTAGTGCATCATTTGACTGTGGAAGTAGCTTATAGTTTCAGACCATTTTTATAATTCGATTCTCGTTGTGCAGCACGGCGAAAAATACTGGGCCGATATTCACGAAACTGTTTGTACGTAATGTATATATAGTAGAAATAGTGATTGATCGCCGCCCGCGTGCGGTTTGTTCCCTTCAAAGAGAGCGATGTGATAGCCGAGACGTCGACTAAAACGGAAGCTGCTTTTCGAAATCGTACGGGCAAGTAGCTTTGTAAATCAGGGTCCGCTCTTTTACTTGCAATGCCAAAAACTGCTACTCCGGCAGTTAATATGATGTAAAAAAATTACTGTCGGGCGGTCTACTTCATCTCGACTGATAGCAACGGGATGCCGGAATAGCGCCTAACTCCATTATCATGGGCATACGTTAGTGGAAGCTCTTCAGTGGAAATAACAGAGCGAAATGCGGCGCTACCAAGCGCATTTCAAGGCGGCTCTCAGCAGCCGCCGGTCCTGGCGCGGCCGCTTCCGTTCCGCCACGTACGTCACGTCAGGTCGCCGGTAATGGCCGCCTTTTCTATTCAGTTTCGGATCCGAAAACGCCAATGTCACGTGACGTTTGTGTCGCGCGCGTTGATGTTTGAAGCGCAGTATTTTGCATTTCGCACACTTTTTAAATGTACTATTTGGTGACGTTATTTTTACGTTCTCGAAAATTTGAGTGCAGTTGGCCTTTAATAGTGGGGAACACTCATCGGTATGGTAGGTGTAAAGAGAGGGTTTAGAACGGTACATGTTTGGTAGCAATTCCCAGCATCACTTGCTACAACAGTGCAGCCCACAAGAGAAATGGTGAGACTTAAGCTGACTGTCAGTTTTGCACAATTTGTGTAACTGGTTTCTCGCTTCCTTTGCTTCTGGGGGAGTTTATTTTAAAGAACAAATTCACCCTGTTAAGCTTATTCAAATTCAAATTTATTCATTTATGTATTTACGTGTCACGTCGCAAGGAAGAGTGGTCAAAAAGCCAGCACAGGCGCTGGCTTGACGAGGACCCTACCCCGTGTACACATGTCGACGGCAGCACAGCACTGCCGTTCTCTAATTACAAAGCAAGTGTCATATCTTAAATAAAATGAACAGAAACAAGTCGAACCTCAGTCGACTAACTAAGTGCGAAAAACGAAAAAACAAACAAACATGAAAACAAAATAAACAGAACAATTTCTAAATGGTACAGTATACAATGCACAGTTCATACGAAACAAATATGCACCTTATTTACATCCTACAGAATCTCACAACTTGCGCCATGGTACAACATAAAAACAAGCATGAATGAAAGTACATATAACACGTATACACATTTAGCAGAAGAGCGCCAAATCAACATTGTATTGCTTCCACGATTTAAGTGTTAGGTTTTCTGGCTGTATTTTACATAGGTATAGTTGGTTAAGTTGTAAGGTAGCTGATATTGCACTCTTTGCTTTCCGTAGTTTGTCCTGGAGAGGGGGGTAAGCCAATGTGAGATGCGCCGGAGCGTTCGAGTTATTGTGTTTTTTATTAAGCAGTATCCTCCAAGAACCTGCTACCAGTCTTCATTTCCTTTATGTAGTGTCGTACAAGTATGTATGAGTATAGGCGTTTGATTGGAATCATTTTTAGATCGCGGTATACGAGGTCTTTAGATGGCGAATCACGACAGCGGTTTGTTACATGTCGTAATACCTTGTTTTGCAATGTTTGCAGTTTGTTTAGATGGCTTTGTGCAGTCGTCCCCCAGATTAATAGAGCATAGGTTCATAGGTTCATAGAGCACCTTTCATGATTTGTGGCTTTATGATTGCGTGTATGTGTATGTTAACATGCATATGAATGCACCCATCGCCTGTCATGGTTTGCTCTTGCCGATTTTTTCAGTGCACGGCACTTAAGCGTCTGCTACTGTGGCTTGACGGCATCGCCAGCCTCGTGCGTGGCTGATCCGTACTACATGACATTTGCACAGGAGGTTTACACATGATTTACAACAACATGCGCGGCGGTGGCAACGTGCTGCAAGCTAACAGCAGATTAGCACATGCCACCGGGCATTCGCTGATGACGTGATCACTTCCTGAGATGCAGAAGCTATGCGCCGTGACTGAGAAGACTGCCGTTCGTGCTGCCCACTAATTTCGCATTAGGGAGTATGGCAATCGTCAGCCATTTTTTATTGGAGGAATGAACACTGGATTCTTAATTCTTTCAGACATCAGGTTCAATAGGGGTGGGGGTAGCATTGTCAGGATGTGCTCACCTCATTAGTATTTGCACATTTGCTGTTTGGGTCATGCCGTTTAAAAACAACTATTTGCTGATGTCTGGGGCTCAGTAGGGGGGATTTTTTTCGGCAGGGGCCGCTGGAGTCGATGGACGACTTTGTTTTGGAACCAGAGTTGCTGCCAGACCAGCTGTCCGCTTCATTCGCCAAGAAAGTGCTTTTCGCTGGCTCGGCTGTGCGGGTCTTTGGCCAGTCTATGGGTGAGTGACACGGACCTTGTTGACTGGTAACTTGAGCTTAGTCGACAAAATGCCACTAGTTTGCTGAAATCGATATTTTCTTTCTTTTTTTTTCTCTCTTCCCAAAATTTCTATTGCTGCATGCCAAAAATCAATGTTGGCAGTAAATATATCGTAATAATTATTGTTCCGATATAGTTGGGTGATTTTGCCGTAACAGTAATGCATGTAGATTTTTTTTTTTTTTTTTGCTAACAACCACACACACACAAAAAAATTAACTTGTAAAATCTCATGAAATAGGCATAGGTCGGTGTGCTCACTCGTGGCAGTGCGAGTACAAATGAGCACAGACCCAGACGAAAAAAAGTGAGTCTGATGACGAGTGAGTACAGACGTGAGTAAATGTACTGGTCAGTACAGTACTCGAGGGTGCGTGTTGAATGTGCCTGCAACTCCACGATGACCTGTGATTTATTTGCGCTGCTTACATGTTAGCATGCCTCGGCTAGTCTCCCATCATTGCCCTCAGAAAATTTTGTGATGTGGAGCAGGCTTGAAGGCAAATTTTATGACTGTTCAACTCGTGATGTCTAAAACAATGCTTGATGTGCTTTTTTTTCTGATATTGCACTTTCATAAATGCATTAAAAATTCACTGCAACCATCCCAACTTCTCAGCAGCCCGCTTCTGAGCATAGTAAGTGCACAAGCTGTAGTGGTGACACATATTACTCAATTGAGTCCATCTACCTACATCAGGACGTGCATGCCTGATTGTGAGTAGTTGATCGCGAGTACAAATTGTAGAAACACTTCCGAATATGAGTAGAAGTAAGTACGGATCGAGTACAACTACAAAATAGTACAGATGAGTTGAGTACGAATGAGTACGAGTGCTCATATGGGCACATGAGTGTGAGTAAATGTGAGTATGATTAGAAACCAGTATGCGATAAGTAATTACGACTGATTTTGAGTATGGACCAGCTTTTTGAGTCTGAATTTGAGTGAGTACAGTGCGAAGGACGAAAATTGTGATTGAGTTTGAATGAGATCGCTCTGTTTTTTCGACCTATGGAAATAGGCAAGAAACCTACCAGGCCAAACAACCAAGCGAGTGGCTAGTCGGAAGTGTGTTGACCACTATTGATGAGTGGAAACAAGTCCCCAAGCAATCACAAATGGAGCAATCAAGTGCCGAGTCACAGTGGCCATCCAGAAATGCATCATATCACAGCAGAAACGCACCATTTGGCTTGAGAGGCAGCTTTAAAGTGCACATGATGACATTGAGATTGGTCTGATGCTGCAGCAAAAGTAATGTTTCACCACATCTTTTTCTGGGACGGCAGACAAAATTTTGTTCAAACTGTATTTTTTATTTTATTGAAGTGCACAATTTTCACGTAGACCAAAGTCTTCAAAGCATATTTGGGCACGTTAGACAAGACCATCCTGTTATGGGTTCAATTAGTAAGAGCCCAGCAGTGGTTGTAGCCAAAGCATATGGCAACAAAGTTTATCCCCAGTGGTTCATATCTGCTGTGGCACGGCAGGGCGGCCGGTCTTCTACGGGGTGGAGAAGGAGGCGGAGTTTGTGGACCGGCTGCGTGAGATCCAGGAGTCTCCTGAGCTGGACCTGCTCCGTCTGGGCGCCCTCGTGGAAGACGTGCGCTCAGCAGCAGCAGCGGTGAGCAGCTCTCCTCATTTCTATGGGGAGGATGCAAGAGGAAGGTGCGTAATTAGTGCAGTTGTGGGAGCAGGTGCCATTTCTGATTACCTGTACTCATCAACAGACATGGTCCGCACTGAAAGGCCAACAAATAACAATCTACGGGTTGTCACAAAAAACAACCCTGGCTACACAGAAGCAAACTTTTGTAACCAATCCTCACTCCTTCCAGGCCATCTTTCCCAGTTAAGGTCAGAGAGCAATCCCCTTCCATTAGAAGATTTATTCATTCGTCTGTCAAGTTTTGTGCTGGCAATTTGAGCACTGCCCACATTGAAGTTTTCAGAGCACAATCGGCTTTGTAGATAGCCACCTGCCCATCGCAGCCGGTGACAACGGGAGCCAGCGGGGCCAAAATTGCCATGTAGGGAAGACGCGCTCCGTCAGATAGATCTAAGTTTAATCCTTGAACTCACCAGTTTCATTTTGCTCGCAATGGAGCCTGTGGCTGCTTGTATAAAAAGTAGCGGTCTTACCAGTAAATGCTGATTTTACCAATCACTACCTATTATACGGGCAAGCAACAAGAATTCACGGTTAAGTCTAGGCCCGTTCCTTAGCTATGCAAACGCCAACACACACGAGTAAACCACGCTGCACCATACCTGCCTGCTCGACTAGCATTCTTTATTTTTGAGGATTTTTGTTCATTTAAACATGTGAAAACTTTTTTGACTTTCGCTTTATATTGAGGAGCTTTCTTTTGATGTGAAGCTTGTATATGCACATCTAAAAGTTCACAGGGAAGGCTCGAATTTGTATAAATGCCCCAGCAGGGCCATTCTGTGCACGGAAACGCCGTCATTCTTGCGAGAAAACAATGTTTTTCCAGCGAAGGGAGCACCAATTGATGGCAGCCCTTTCAGCAGCTGCGGCATTTTCACCACAACTGGGGCTCCACGCTTATACGAGCTCCCTAGGGATGGCTTACACACTCAACAAATCGATGCCTGCGGTGAGAACTACAGTTATCTTTGAGGTATCTTTTAAAGTCACTGCCCCAATATTGAAGCAACCGGAACCTGGTGAAAACAAATTAGCTTTACCGTGCGGCTTCCAGTTTTGCTCAGCTGTATGCAACAAATGCCATCACATACAATATGTTCAATTAAAGTACGATGAAAAAATTTTGCAGGATCTTTCTGCACAATCTTTTGCAAAAGCGTTTATTTTGGCTAGGTTTGTCACCAAGCCTCCTGCCTAAGTCGATTATAATGTAGAACTTCGGCGTCATACTCACTGCAGCTACTTTCTTAAGAATCACTATTCATGCTGCTGCTACACTACTAGACAGAAGCTGAAGGCTGAAGTTAAAAATTCCAAGAAATTGCCTAGTGCACGCACGTAAGCATGGGCCTCGCAGTGACCACCCGGCAGTTGAAAAAACCAAGAAAAGGGTAGCGCTCGTGCGTGCGTGCCTCGCGACAACTTCTCAGCGTCCCCTGCGCCTGTTTGTCAAGCCAAACATACCCACTTAAGCAGATTGGCCAAGATTGCGGCGACCGCCGAGCAGTTAAGAAAACCAAGAAAATGCCGACTCCAGCATTCACCATAATCGTGGCAACACTTGCTCGGAACGAGAAAGACACGTCATAGCGTACGCCCCTCCATGGCAATGTCCAAGGATTATCACTTCCAAAAAATTGAGAGAAGCTCACACTAATAGCAGTAATGATAGAGAAGAGGCCATTGCAGCAGCAAAGAAGTAGATTGGCTGAAATCGTGTACTGAAACCTTCGTGATAGCCATGAAGGTTGCGTACAGCTTCGCTACTTTCAAGTTTTACTCATTAGTGTGAGCATCCTTCATTTTTAAGTGCAGAGCACTTTAGGCGCACGCCTTGTCGTCCTAGCTCGCTCACTCTACCCAAGCATATAAAGCACCAAGGCGGCATCCCGGGGTGACGCTGTTGTTCGCGGCGTACCCCAGAGGCTTCGAAAGCCAAGCGGTTTAAATAGTCATACGTGTTCGAAACTCGTGAAAGCTGTCGGAAGCGCAGAGCAGTGATTCGCCATAATGGGCTGTAGCGCCGTTATCTGCTCACTGCTACCACCCAACGCATTTCAAATTTCCCGCCTTTGCAGTGCTTGCGCGCCCCCTGGATGAAACCGCGCCAGCGGGAGTTCTGTTCTTTTTGTGCTTGCTTTTCCTCCCACGCGTGCCGGCGTTGCACTGCCACTTTTTTTCGCTTACTATCGTAAAAAACAACCTGACAAGCGTTCCTAACTAAATAAATGCGGGTGCTGGCGGTTAATTACATTTATTTTTCCTTAAATGTACCCGCAGTTTTCTTTGCGCTAAACAACGGGGAGATGTATGAGAAGTGCCAGTGGTACATGAGTTTCATAAACCGCTTGGCTTTCGAAAACTCTGTGGGATGCCGCGATGACAGCCGCCACGACGGAACGCCATGTGGCTCTACCTGGGTTCAGCGAGCGAGCCCCTAAAGTGCGCTGCACTTGGAAGAGAGCGCGGCCATGGTCGGCGGTGTCCTCCTCCTTGGTGCAGCACCTGTGGCAGCTGCTGGTGGAGCGTGGCTGCCTGCTGGCCCAGCTGCGGCTGATGCGGGACGCCTTCCTGCTGGGCCGTGCTGAGCTCTTCCTGCACTTCTCCCAACTGGCCGAGCCCCTGCTGGCACGGCCACGCACACCCACCACCGAGCAGGGTGAGGGGGGCCACAGGGGGCTAGCTGCAGCTCAGTGGCGGAATTAGTTAGGCGGGGAAACAAGTGTGTGCAGCGTTTCCAAGGCAAGGTAGGAAACAACAAAAGCACGAGGAACAGGTTTCAACATAAATGCAAAACTGTCAGTAGTATACTGCCAATTCTATCAATGGTTGACTGGCAACCAAACTATCACTAACATTATCTACACTTGACTACAAATACACTTTCGATGGACTGTCGATGGTACACCGCAATGGAACTCCTAATATAATGCTACTGATTGCTTTGATTAGCAAGCTATTAATGCAGCTTTACCAATGGTTGACTGTTGCAAAATCATTGGTGTAACATAACCTATGATTACTAGATCTAGTAAAGTTAGCATCATTGATTTTAATAGGCTGCATAGAATGTCATGGGATCTTGAAGTCTCATCTCTTGGAAACGCTGAAGAACATTGGCATAATTACTGAAGAATATTCCAAGAATCATTGAACAGCTGGAGAACTGATAAAGCTTTTATTTACTGACAATCTCAACAATAAATTACCTAAAATATTATCGGTGGTTGGTTCTAGATATGTTTTTTGGAGATTTTAAAAATCAAATTGACTGCTTTTAGACTACTCTCAAGCAGTTAAGGTACTGCTTTCACTTATTACTAGGTCTGTAGGACGATTGATTTTTTCTTGCATGGGAGATCTGAAGTGAATAATGGTTTTGTTCGAATAGTTCTGAATTGAAAGCAATATTTCATGTTTGCTAATTCACAAGCTAGCTTCTCTGTGGCATAATCCAAGCAACCACGCACATCCAAGGAACAACCAACATGCAGTGCCAATGTACCTGTGCACGACTGTGCAGTTCACACCTAGTCCTGCTCCGCTAAATGCGAAATAGGTAGAGAAAAAAAAACGGACCGGGCTTGTGCCTACAGCGTGCGGCCCCACTTTGCTGCAGAGGTGAACGGGATGTTCCAGCTGGCCTGTAGTCTGCTGCAGTCCGAAGACGAGAACCTCGCAGAGCAGTTCCACATCACTGTGGGGCCCCCGCTGGGTGAGAAGCAGGGCACAGCAAGCCCATGTCTCCTTTGTGTCGATTATCATCTAACTTGTGGAAGACGACACGGGTCACTTGTGTTCTTTGCAGTGATTCTTCATTGTTTAATTAAGAAGAAAATAAATGAGCCTGGATCTTGCCGAGCTCTTGTAGCTCTCCAACAGTAAAGCTGTTCAGCGAGTCATAATTTTTCATGTCCACAGTCAAAAATGCCAAGAAATTGCCGAGCGCACGCACATGAGCACGGGCCTCGCGGCGACCACTCGGCAGTTGACAAAACCACTCGTGTGTGCATGCCTCGCGATGACCACCCAGCGTCCCTGACGCACGTTTGTCAAGCCAAGCATACCCACTTAGGGAGATTGGCCAAGATTGTGGCGACTGCCCGGCAGTTAAAAAAACCGAGATGCCGAGCGCTCGTGTGTGCATGCCTCGCGGCGCCCGCCCAGCATACCCAGTGCATGTTTGCAAGCCAAGCATACCTACTTAGGGAGATTGGCCAAGATTGGCAGAAAAAAAAAAAAGCTCTCTGTCCTTTGCTGTAATCGTGGCAACGTTTGCTCTGAACGAGAAAGACTCCAGCGTTCGCCGTAGTCATGGTAACACTTGCTTGGAACGAGAAAGACACGTCATAGTGTACACCCTTCCAAGGCGATGTCCAATGATTATTACTTCCAAAAAAAATGAAGGATGCTCACACTTATTAGCAACAATGATAGAGTAAAGGTTGTTGCGGCAGCATAGAAGAAGCAAATCGGCTGCAATCGTGGACTTAAACTGTTGTGATGGTTGTGAAGGTTGTGTACTGCTTCACTACTTCAAGTTTTGCACATCAGTGTGAGCTTTCCCCCTTTTTTGTTTATTTATTTATTATAATTGTTTTTTTTTTTTTTCCCTGCATTACTATCTCGTGTAGGCAGTTTAGTGGCTGGGAAGTGAAGCGGGTTTTCCTGGGTGAACAGATATATGGGGTTGATTAGAAAGTCATCCACTCTCCAGTTTCTTATTTATTATAAAACTAGTAAAAATTCAAAATGTGGGATTGCATAGAATTTGGAGGGTGAATCAAACGTTCCTGTTGCAGAATGGATTTACACTCAGCATGCATTGCTCACGTAACAGCCCTGTTGGCCATAAGCATCCTTGTGGGGAAGCTAACGGTAAGGGTTCGCACAGGAGTCACAAACCCCACCAAGCGCACGACGTTGCAGTGGCTTACTTTTACTGCACTTGCTTGAGCGTTTCACATGTGTTTTTTTTTTTCTGTCAGACACCACGTGTACAAATGTACAGCTAATTATTCTGTTTAATCAATATTAGGTTGGACAGCAAAGACTGAGTATGCTGCCAAAGAGCGGGCAGAAGTAAGCACCTTCCTTGTTGCCTCTACAACCAATTGCACAGCATAAGTTTTTCTAAATGTTTCTGCGTGCTTTGCTGTGCTCAGCGGAACCTTGCTAAGTGCTGGGCTGGTGGGAACTATGGCCAAGGGCATTGTGTCCCAGCCGTAGGCAGACTGCCCGGGTATAACCGTGTTGTTTGAGCCCGGTTGCTTCCTGGTGTCGTGTCCGAATGTCATTCCTCCCCGTAGCCACAGCACAGGACGGCCCCCCGTTAGCCGGCTGGGAGACCATTGGGCTCAGCTATGCGGTCAAGTGGCCCCTGCACGTGTTCTTCACCCCGACGCTGCTGGCCAAGTGAGTAGTGGCTAGTGCTGTGCCCAGTGTAGGGTGTGATGGTGGGTGGTGGATGAGTCCTGTCCTCCACCTCGGGGGGTGGGCACGGGTGCGCAGGTACTCCCGGCTGTTCCGGCTGCTGATCGGGGTGCAGCGGGCGCAGTCCTTCCTGCAGGACTGCTGGCTTCTGCAGAGCAAGCTGGCCCGCTGCCCGCCCCTGCGAGACTGCCCGCTCATGGGGCGCATGATGCAGCTGCGCTCGCACATGGCCCACCTGCTGGACAGCCTGCAGTACTACCTGCAGGTGGGGGACCCCCTCCTCTCATCTCTCCCTGCTCCCGGGACACTAGTGGGGGGTGCATGTGCTCTGCCACATCCTGTGGTCACCACAGCATCCTACGTAGCTGCTCGTTCCACTTGCTTTGTCGTCCCAGTGACACAAAGGTCCTCCTCATTAAACAAATGGACCAGCACCTAACCTTAATCTTGGAAATCATTTAGCACATCTTGCCACTCGATTGCTAGCATCTGTCGCCAACAGGTACACCCAAGAGCAGAAGTTTACGGACCACGAAGGCAGCAATTTTTAGTTATTTCTCTGCCGCACCAGAGTACTATGTGCGGTAGTTTTCATTAGTTCAGTACTTATACCACATCTCGCATGCATTTGACGGTTTGTCGGGCTGCTATAGGAAGAGATATAACCTAAAATTGCCATTTCCTTGGTTCGTAAACTTTTGATCGTGGCTGTACATGCATGCTCATGAAAGGTGGATGGTACAGGCAACTGCTGACTAGTATGTCACGTCTTGGCAGCTTTCCAAAATGGCGGTGCAAGTGCATGATGATCATGAGAGGCATCCTGTTCTGGTCGTGCCTAGGTGGACGTGGTCGAGAGCCACCTGGGGCGCCTCCTGTCGCAGGTGAAGGACACCCAGGACTTTGAAGCCATCCAGCACTTGCACAACAGCTACCTGGCCTCCCTGCTGGCAGACAGCATGCTTATGCTTCGCCCTGTGAGTCTGCATGCTAGTATTTTGACTCCACTCCAGTCTGCGCTAAGCATTTTGCACTTTGACTCGGTTACAAGTGTTTCGTGATTTCAGCCGTTTGCTGTTTTTCAGTGTTCCAGGTTGAATGTGTAAATCCTCGTTTTTTAAGGAAAAAAGTGATTTTTGGGTGGCCATTTAGTGAGGATACTGTGCAGCGGCATGCCTGAATGTATCAGTGCTGCTGCCACCATGGCTGTCAAAATGACACCAACTAATGGGAGTATAGTTTGTAGTCCGGTGCCCTGTGTGCGGAGTGCACCGTAATTTTTACAAAATGTGACTACTGCTAGTTAACAAGTTATGTCATAACCATGCCATTTATTCGACTTAGTTTCGGACTGATAGCCTGCAGGTAGATGTGCCATTTCAACCTCTATTTCAAAATGTGCAATTTCGGGTGGTTCCATGGAAGAAATCTGGTGGTTTTACATTATCAGAGGCACCAATTTGCCCTGACATCTTTTCATCTTTTCAATGAATGACTTCGCAGCTACAGCCAGCACAGTATTTGGGACAAGCACGTGATGCGGAAAAACATGCATGAAGTTGAAAACGCAACTCCAGTGTAGAACACTTATAACGTAACTGCTTATAATGTGGGACGGGATATAGTGCAGGTTTTTGTGACTGCTGGCTTGCCTCCCATAGAACCCAGTGCATAAGCATACCACTTAACTCTTTCGTGACTGCGGAAAAATTGACCGATTTTTAGGGGTCCAAGAAAACATTTTTTTTCTGCTAAAAAAAATTGGTTAGGCATTAATTATAGGAACATAGGAACATAAAATGCAGATTATTTAGTGGCCTTTCCAATAACACCAGTTTTTTAAATGTTTTCATATATACTAGTTGCAAAAAAAAATATCAAAATCAAAATTTTTGTCAAGTTGTCGAAAAAAAATGATAAAAAAGGAGTTGTGTATAACAAACCACCGGTATTAGAAAAAGATTAGAATATACATTTTGTAGGGAAACATTTAAAAAACACGCCCTAGAAAAAATGTCGACTTTCGCAGAACAGTTTGTCAGATATAAAAAAAATGTTAGCACGCGCGGTGCTCGTGTCATGCGGTGAAGCCCAACCTCTATTTCAAAATGTGCAATTTCGGGTGGTTCCATGGAAGAAATCTGGTGGTTTTACATTATCAGAGGCACCAATTTGCCCTGACATCTTTTCATCTTTTCAATGAATGACTTCGCAGCTACAGCCAGCACAGTATTTGGGACAAGCACGTGATGCGGAAAAACATGCATGAAGTTGAAAACGCAACTCCATGGTCGATGCTTGTTGACGTTTACGGTCAGCTATCTCTCAAAACATAAAGTTGAGCTTTATCATCATCTTCTGACTCGCATTTGTAGCTTTGCTGCAGGAATGAGGTGCAATGCACTAGAATCGTGCCCTGCAAACTTTGGCTGAGTAGCTGTGGCGCGATAAAAAAGATTAGCACAACGAGCCTCCATTGCAGCGTTACCTAACGTTTTTGAAATGAAACAGTACAAAAACTTATCAGATAAAAAATAAAAAAAAAATTAAAATATAAAATAAGAAGACATGCATTTTAGTTTATCTTGTTTTCATTAGATGGCACCAGCAGTCTTTTATGCGAGTTTTATTATTTTTTTTATTTCAGTACAGAAGTGACATAGGTCGAAAATCAGCAAACTAGGCCGTTGTGCACAGGTATATGTACTCTTAAAACTTTCCGTACTCGTACGCGATGGTTTTTAAGATTGTGGGTCATGAAGCAGGTCCAATAGGAATGTTAACAGGTGAGTCCCCCTTAAAATATGGTTGCCAGAAGCACAATACCGTTCATAGTGTGGTTTTTTGGCGGTCCCACTGATCAACCAGCACAACTGGGGCATCGTTTTGGAGTCACGAGGAAGAAAAAAGATGGAATAAGCCATCTAATGCAGTGCGTGCTCACTGCTCTCCTCTTAACTTCAACTCAGAGAAGAAAAAAATAGGCACCCTTAAGTTCGCTGGTTCCCCTTGCACTCACGTGATAACCACAGCTGGTATTGCTTGACGCACATCAGAAAATAGCGATCCCCCCCCACCCTACTCCCACTGGCCCACCCTGAAGCGGTAGGTTGTTTCGATTATGACGTTGTGCAGATAAGGAACCGCCCTTTCCCTTTTAGAACATCCAGAGATAGCGAGCCGTGACGCTGGAGGTTTCCACTACCTATACGTTGTGCTGATAAGCAGCCGCCTTTGGTATCGTGAGCGCAAGGTGGGGTGGGAAAAAAAAACCCTGCTCATGTTCTTATCATGCTGTCTTGCAGCATCCGTTCATAGTCACTAAGAAATGGAGCCGTGCTCTCTCTAAACACTAACGCAAAGGAAGTTAAAGCCACGCTCAAGGTTTGTAAGACCCCCGCAGCAGCAGCTGATGTGGAGAACAAAGCGAAATAAAGACTGTGCCTTTGTTTTTAAGTGGTGTTCGGTTGAGGGAAGATAAACAAAGAATGATTGAAAGGTAAATCGTGATGTGGTTGGGTTCGCGAATGTTATGTTTATAGTGCGGTACTGCTTGTAGTGCAGATTTTTGTGACTCCCGCGACATACGTTATAAGCGGTCTGCACTGTATATGTGAAAAATGAATGCCGGACGGCTCCTTGGGGAAGTCTGTGGCGAGTCCGAGACTGACAATCGAAGAGCCCCATTATCTGCCTGGCTGTACGAATAATTGGCAAGCACGCCGTTCGTGTGGCTTTCAGAGTTTTGTTGGAAGCACATGAGGCCACTTGAACTGTCCAGTGTACAGGGTATCCTGTATTACTTGAGCCCAGTCAGTAGAATGGAGACAGTTTTGTCGCAACCAAGTCTGCAATAACCTTCAATGGTGGTGCTGTACGCACCACCCCACCAGCATTTGACCCAAGGCATGTGGTCTCTTATTTTCCCTGTCTAGAACAGTTGAAGGTCAGCGCAAAGCTGCCCTCACAATAGAATCCCTTGGAGCTTTCGTGCAGCACTTGTGAGCCGTCCAAAATGAGGAATTGTTGCAGGTGCACGAGTGCTTGCGGGCCATCCTGGGCCTGTGCCAGTCCCTGTGCGCCATCTTCCCCACCAGCAGGGCTCCCCTCACCCAGCGGCAGTTCACGCAGTTCGAGGGCATCCACAAGGCAAGCAGGAGGCCTGTTACATGGCCCAGTTGGGGTTGCCCATCTAGTACCGGGCAGCCTACAAGCACACTTGTCAAAAGTGGTACTAACTGCAACAAACTGGGTGCTATCCTATGCATGGAGAAGCAGCGTCAACAGCCACCAGTGAATCCTTGATTATCGGTGCTTATAGGGCTGGCCTCCTGCACTTGGCTGCTTCACCGCATGTGCAAAACGTCGCTTATTAGCTAGGGCACAATCATAAGCTGTCACTCTGTACAAGGGCTGGCACCTTGTTCTTTGTTGTTAGCGCTTTTGGTGACTGTACCGGCCCAAATGACAGCATTAAGGTGGGTAAAGGCCTAAGTAATCACCAGCTAGAAATTGCATCAATTCCTCAGACTTTCCGTTGACAGAGTGCCAAATTCTGCCAGCTAAGCCCGATGAGCGGTCACTCCAACCAGTGTGTGGCAATTTCCGCCATGAGAATTTGGTTCAGAAGAAAACAGCCAACCTCGTTTGCTTGCCAGTCTTGGGCCGGTGTTTGTAAAAGTCATTAGACGTCAATTTCATTCTATGCCTCATGTTCAAGCTAATAGAGGACAAGCAGCTGAACAGAGGACAAATATCCGCTTCAAAGGGGACTCTGGTCAGTAGTGCAAGCATGCGTGAGCAGTGAAGCATTAGCCTGGCTGGAAGAGACCTGTTTCAGTACCTGCAGCGTTAAGGAGTGCGTCTGCATTCAGAGCAAACCCGCACTTTTTGTGGCAATGTTTGCAGTTCTATTATTCATAACTGATCCTAATATTATAACGTTTAACAACCTGAATTGAACAACTTGTTGCATTGTTTTACCTGGAGTCACTTGGTAAGGTTTCTCTAGTTTTACCCATATTGTTTCTTCACCTCTTTGTGGCATTTTAGTTTTTCTATCCAGTGCAAATACATAAAAACATGTCAAGAGTCCTTCCTTCTACTTCTAACCCAGCCATGTTCCGTGAAAGAATTCCTCTTGAAGCGCAGAGATGTGAGCAGCTGGCTCCCTTGGTTGGTGCAGGACTTTGATGGCCAGAGGCGGCTGCTGCTTCGCATCCTTTCTTCGCTGCACACCAGGCTGCCCGAGTCACAGGTGTCCCAGCTGCTGCTACGGCTCAGCGACGCAGCCGCACAACACTAGGGTGCCCCTTGCAAAGCTGTGCGGACGAAGCTTTGCTGGCCAATAAAGTCTTGAGATTCTGTTGCAAGTGGAAAAGTGTCTGCACTCGTAGTTGTCATTGTATACTGCGCAAAGGTTACAGCAGTTTGCTTTGCTTTTGGTGTGCCGTCCGTGCTTATTACCCGCAATATGGAAAAAAGAAGGGAAAAAAAAAGACCAACGTACACACTGCAAGCAAAAAGCAGAGTAGCCTGCTCATGACTGGGGCTACCAGAAACGGAAAGGAAGAAAACTAGCAAGATTTAAGGGGGCACATGGGTCTCTGATCAAAAACTTTATTTTTGCAGTTATGATGATGAAAATTGGGGAGCACATGTAGTTTCTCATTCTGATTGTAGATATCAAATTTGTTTTTGAGTAAAATGATTATACTATTCAAATTTATTTGGAGTTTTATATTCAATTTTTTGACAGCCTTTGTAAAAAAACTGCTGGAGGGATGGAGCTAAACAGGGAATCGGTGAACTGTGCACAAATCAAAGAGTGCAATAAGACTAACATTATCGTTCTATCTGGTCTGTAGCAGAAGTTACGACCATTTGAAGTTTAGGCTTGAAAGGTGGCAACCAGAAAAACCGGTTTTCCCGTAACTTCTGCTACAGACCAGATAGAACGATAATGTTAGTCTTATTGCACTCTTTGATTTGTGCACAGTTCACTGGTTCCCTGTTTAGCTGCATCCCTCCAGCAGTTTTTTTACAAAGGCTGTCAAAAAATTGAATATAAAACTCCAAATAAATTTGAATATAATCATTTTACTCAAAAACAAATTTGATATCTACAGTCAGAATGAGAAACTACATGTGCCCCCCAATTTTCATCATCATAACTGCAAAAATAAAGTTTTTGATCAAAGACCCATGTGCCCTCTTAAATGAGGGTCATTATGCTATTTCAGCAGCTTGTGACGTAACATGGTCATTGTAGAGAAAGAAAAAATATCCTTTCACATGTCTCTACAAGAGGGGCCAGCCCATTTACTGATGATTGTTGCCCCAGGGCACAAAATTAAATATACATACTATGAAACGGTTATTTGGAGAAGGTGAGCAAATTTTTGTGTTGTATTCAACACTGTACACAACATATGAGGAATGGACATTATGCGTGAAAAATGCTTGCGGGAACGAGACTGGGTCAGCACTTGCCAAGCCGGCTACTCACTTGCTATTCAAAACTAGAGACTGAACAACCGTTTTTAAAAATGGAGCTGTTGTACAAGCCACAAGTTCACCGTTGCAGGAAAAAATACATAGAAAAGGCCATGCACTCGTAAGTGCATGCTTCAAGGGTTCTGCCGAGAATCCTCGGTATGCGCAGTGGCTTTAGCGAAAAAAAAAAAGAGACTGGCAAAAACCTTGAGGAGCGAGAAAATGGCGAGTGCTTGCGAGTGCGTGCCTCATGGCGACCACCGAGTCCCCGGCTCATGCAGTGGCTTTAACAAAAAACTCCAGCGCTAATGCTAAAGATGAAAAGACACGCTGCTTGGGAGAGGTCACCGCGGCCGCTGAATTCTCTAGGAGCCATTATGGATAATTGGAGACATGGCTACGAGTGTGCCACTCCTTCCAGAGATGACTTGCAGATTTCGCCACCGCTGCCTCGAGTTGATGACGAAGAGCTGGTGGAAGTCTACAATGCTGAAGATGACTCTGCACCCACCACCCACCGCAAGAAGACTGACCTTTTCAGCGCATACGACGACAATTATTAGCACCGAAACTATGCAAATAACTGTGTCTGGCAATGCTCACCTACGCCAGCTTCGCCAATCAAGTTTTGCATGCGAGTGCAAGCTTCCTTGAATTCTTTTTTTAGGGGCGAAGCCCGAGTGGCTTGGGCTGTTGACGTCTCATGTCATCGTCGTAAGCGTTGTCTCATGCAGTCACAGTACTAAAACACCGGGACACTCGTTTACGCCTCAGGCTGGAACGCTTCGTAACGCGTACTAAAAAAACACCAGGTCACTCATTTACGCATCGCACTAGAACACATTGTAAGATGCTCATTTTTGCCTCGTGCTAGAAGGCTTCCTGCTTCAAAAACACGAGACTTGCAACAAAGCTGTATAACTGTACCCCCCAACGGCTTCATCTCCGTTGGCAAAAGCACCAAGGCATGAAGAATACACTTATGCACTGCATGCTTTGCCCCTCCCCAGGCTTCACGTTAGTGGAAGTGACCCGAGATTTTTTCAGATGCGATGCTGAGAGCATCTCTTGTCAGCGGCCCTGTCCTTCCTGCGTGCGTCCGTCGTCGGCGTCCGCACTCTCCTCCGCTCACCCCCTCTCCTCTCCGATAGCGAACACTCCCTTGCGAGGGGCGTTGGATTGGATTTGATTGGATTAAAGTGGATTGTGTTGGATTGTGTTGCGTCATAGCCGCGGCAGACGCACTGGCGCCGGCGCTCACTCCGCCGGTGGGCGGCGCTGCGCGCGCTGCTGCGCATGTGCAGTACTCTCTCTCTCCGCGGTCTCCTCTCCTTCGGGCGTGCTGCACATATAACCGGTGTGCCGCTCTCTGGCGGCCTCTCGGTTGACGGTTGCTCTCCGCTTGCGCTTGAACCCCCCTCAGCATCGCATCACACCAGGGTTCCCGCGAGGGGAGGTGGGCGTAATTTTTTTTTGTTGTAGTAGCTGATAAACCACAGCTTTCACAGTAATTTCAGGTTTTCTTTCATAAATCTCACTCTCTTCACTCGAGGCTAGAAGATGTCTACGCATGCACAGATAACGGGTAAACCTGTTCCCTCATGCCTACCGTGCTGACAGGTGGCGTCGTCCTTCAAGGTCTGCCTCGCTTTCGCATTTGCCGACTTGCTTTGTACGCGGCACCTCGGAAAGTTGGAAGATGCATGTGGAATCACTCTTGCAAAGCAGACAACACCGATAGAATCTGGCAAAATGTGGTTTTTCAAACTGCGCAGCCGCTGCCGCCTCCATGCCGCGGGAGGACCCCTTGGTGCAGGAAGCGAACTTATGGCCTGCTGATGGAAGCCTTGGTGGCTGCTCGATACAAACAATATTTTCTTACTTAAAACAACTACTCCAATCAAACTAGCTTTCAGAAATAAATGCATTCAGGAAACGTTTTCAATTGAGCCTATGAGCCCAAGCCTGTATTTTAGCATGGACCGCCTCACTTGACAATGTGCTGTGCTCCTGAACACAAGCAATTTTGCAGATTTTCCTAAGTTAATTTGCTTACTGCTCGAACTACTTGCTTCCAGACTCCCATATTTTTTTCCCACACATACCATCAAAGATATAAACAAATTATGCAGCTGTGTAAGTTGCAACAGCTGTAAAAAAAAAGCCTAAACATCGCCCAGAACTGCCCCATCACTTCACAAATCCCATTTTGAGGCACTCCAGCAGCTGTCCATGCATTGCAGCATGAAAGCGCACTTTCTCAAAAACGAATATTTTCATTGTGCTCCGTACATTATTTCATTTTTACAAATTTTTTTGCAACCTAGGTTTTTATCACCACCGTGATATTCAAATTGCTGTAAGAGACAAATTTTTTTCCTCGAAAAATCGGCCATGAGAACAAATAGCGTAGCAACTGGGACATTTGGTGTGAAATGACTCCTTAGTGAAACGATAGTGAACTTTTTTTGTAGATGTGCCCAACCAAAGTTGCCTGATACATTGGATTTACATATATACGTACTAGCCTTTACTGTACTTTTTATTTTTCCAGAAAACAAGTGTGCTGTCACAAATCGTAGAGCAGGAAAATGTACGGTTTGGCAATGCCAGTTTGAGGCTTTTGGCATTTTCTGCATTAGTAAACGTCTGTCACTGCTGCAACATCACTGCATGGTTGTTAAGAGTTTTGCACTGCAGGTAATGCTTTTGAGATTCCGCCGTGGTGGAGTCTGTAACGTATAAGCAACAAATGCTTCTTTGTGTTTTATGAGAAGCATGTGCTACAGAACACGTCCCAGAAAATGGCATGTCCTAGCGGCACACCCGTTTCTTTTGCTTTATTAATATAGAAGATGTCCTCTGGAACGCTTTCTAGCAAGACTGCTAGCACATTTAGCCAGCACATGAATACGTACAGTATGTTCATGTACAGCGTGGACATGAATGGAGTCTATACTACCTATAAAATGGGCGAGAACCAAGATGTGGAAGGAGGCACAGTGCCCGGTGCCAGAAAGGTGCCCTTAGTTATCCAGTGATAATCAGAAGTGCGTGAATATTCAAAACTTCAATTACTTTGTGAATAGTGGTGTTTGCTCTTTGATCCAAAGCACAGTTTTACCATTCAAGGTACTCCCAATATTCGAAATTTACAGACAATAGAGTAATAAAGTTTTGCCCTGCCAAACCGCACACAAACTTTCAAGCTTCACCTCAATGCACGCCCCTTTGCATTGGCGTTTTGGCACAATGCTGAAGCTGCGCAGAATGCCTAACGTGTAAGCCTTTGGCAAAAGAAGTGTACGCTAACTGATGTACAACAGCAGAAGTGGAGGACTACTTGTGCAAGATCTACGAGCCAAAAATACGCTTTCCATCAATATAGTGCCATGGGTGGGGATGTCCGATAATTGGATACACCATGAAAACAGGAATAATTGGTTTATTTTACATTAGACTGAATTCGAACTATTGGCTACTACAATGGCGTCCGCTGATCCTTGTTGTCTTCTTCTTTCAAGCCGACCAAGCTTCTCCCGGCGACCCTTCTTGGTCTCCCTCGAGATGCTTTTTCCTTTTCGATGCACGAAGTGTAACATCCTCCACGCCCGCCAAAAAAAGTACTTAGTCAACAAGCTCCATTGGGTAGAGCAGCTGCACAGGTCTTCCCCGAATTCATAGATGTATCTTCTTCTCTACTTAAACCGAGCTTAACTTGCCGCCGTTGTTGCTCCGTTGGGTAACTTGACCATGCAGGCTCTGACCACATTGTCACGACCCGGGTACACCTCCAAGACTCTGCCCATCTTCCACATATGCCGGGGAGCATTGTCTTCCTGTACAAGGACGTCGTCTCCAGCGCGCACGACTTGACTGACTGCTGTTCGAAGAGTGGGCAGAACGTAGAGATAAGAGGTATTCTTTGCGCCACCTATTCCAAAAGTGGGCAAGCATCTTTTGCCTGTGCTTCCATCTACGTGTTACCCCATTAAGAGACGACGTAGCCGAATGTGAAGAAGGCAGAGGAGTTAATCGTTTCCCAACAAGGAAATGCGCAGGCGTAAGTACATTCCATTCTTCCGGTGTTTTAGCCAGGTGGGTTAATGGCCGAGAGTTCACAACGCTCTCCACTTCACTTAGTAGAGTTGATAAGTCCTCAAAGGAGAGTTTGGCTGTAGATAGTACTTTCCTCAGGCTTTATTTGATGGTTCTTATCATTCTCTCCCAAAATCCACCCCACCACGCTGCTCTTTCAACTATAAATTTCCATTTGATTCGTCGGTTGGTGCAGTGTTCTTGAAACATCCTATCGAACAGTATGTTTTCCCACACCATAATTTCTCTCGCAGCCTTTCGGAACGTCTGAGTGTTGTCCGTGTAAATGACGGTCGGCATGCCGCGCCGAGCGGCGAATCGTCGAAATGCTAATAAGAATATCTCTGTTGATAAACCTGAAACCAGCTCGAAATGCACAGCCCTGGTTACCGCACATGTGAAGAGAGCCACATAGGCCTTAGCAAAAGATGTTTCCTGCTTCATAAACAACGGTCCCGCAAAATGTATTCCAACAACCTGAAACGGGTCAGAGCGACACACTCTGTCGGCAGGCAAAGGAGCAGTAGGAGCTGTGGCTGGTCGTAGACGAGCTCTCATACAAATTGTGCATCTGTTGACCACTCCTTTGACGAGTTGTCTACCCCTAGGAATCCAGTATCTCTCTCTCAGCTCGGTGAGCGTGTCATTTGTACCACCATGCAAAGTCGGCAGATGCGCATCTGTGATTACCAGTTCTGTGAACGGATGTTGGGAAGGTAGCAAAATCGGGTGCTTCACGTCTGGTGTCTCTTCTGAAAAGTGGAGCCTCCCTCCTACACGCAAACGTCCGGTGGAATCCAGCATGGGGTCAAATTTTGATGTTTTTGACTGTTTGTCAACGTGATGTCCCAGCCGCAATTGAGCAATTTCCTCGCCGTAAGCTTCCTCCTGCACCGTCTTAATCCAGTACTCTTCTGCAGTGGTTATTTCCTCGGCCGTAATTGTATAAAAAATCGCGGTGGTAGCTCCTCTAGCCTTGGCTATAAATCGAAACACCCACGCTGTTACACGTAAAACGCGCCCAAGTCAGCTGTAACGTGAAAAATCCAGAATGGGTTTTAAGACCGTCACATGTAAAATTTTCACTTCTTTCTTGAGTTCCAGGTCCAGCTCACTTGGGAACAAAATGGAGTTGTGTGTGTGAGCCGGCCAGTCATGACTGTCTTTTACAAGCCATAATGGCCCAGACCACCACAAATTATCTGTTGACAGGTAGTTCAGGGAGGTTCCCCGTGCAAGACGATCAGCCGGGTTTTCATATCCAGGGCAATGCCTCCACTGTGTCTTGTCCGTGCAGCTCTGAACCTCTGCGACTCTATTTCGGACAAACTCGTTCCACTGTGTCGGATTTCCACGCAACCAATGGAGGGTAATGGAAGAGTCCGTCCAGTACACTATTTGGCTAACCTCAAGGAATCCATAAAAACAGCCTTTTAGAAAGGTGGCAATCCTGGATCCAAGAAGTGCTGCCATAAGTTCCAGCCATGGTAAAGTCATTGTCTTCAATGGTGCGATTCTTGACTTGGAGAACACCAAGGTGCTGTGAACGTGACCTTCTAAATCCTCAACTCTCAGGTACGCACAAGCCCCATAAGCGCGTTGGCTGGCATCGCAAAAAACATGGAGCTGTACAGATTTGGAATGTTGGTCGGACACAACGCACCTGTCGACAGTTATATCTCCAAGCTGAGGCAACTCATATCGCCAATTCTTCCACTGTTTCTCTAAATCACTTGGTAAATAATCGTCCCAACCCACGCCTCGTTGCCATAACTCTTGAAAAAGAAATTTTGCTCCAACCGTGAAAGGCGCAAGCAAGCCTAGGGGGTCAAATATTCGGGCTATCACTTGAAGGACATACCTTTTGCAATTGATTTTCATGTCGGAGAGTCCTTGTACAGCCTTCGTGGCGACTGTTATGAGGTCCTTTTCCGGATTCCACAGAAGACCAAGAATTTTGACAGTTTCCGAAGAGAGGCATCCTTCACATGCCACGAACAGCTTACGTAAGTACTGCGAGTTGGATGCCCACTTCCTCAACTTCATGCCAGTAGCTTCAATCATGTCGTTCGCTTCATACAACAGCTTAACAGCTTCTCTGTCCTTAGGTGCTCCAACCAGAAGGTCGTGCACATAAAATGACTGTGACAGTAGATTGGCTGTCCCAGCAAGTGGTCCTTCGACTGTCTTGAAATGATGTTGAAGCGTGGCATTGAGAAGGAATGGACTAGCCTTTGTACCGAATGGGACTTTTTTTGGTAGCTTTCTAAACCAGAGGAACCTGAGAGCATCCCTGTCCTCTTCCCGGACATTGATCTGCAGAAAAGCCTTTTCAATGTCGGCTGTCATAGCTACTTGATACAAGTGGAAACGAATTAGAAGCTTGACCAGGTCTGCAACAAGCTTCGGTCCCTTTTCCAAATGATCGTTTAAGGACGTAGCCCCTGGGCGATGAGAAGAGGCATCGAAAACGACGCGCACCTTTGTTGTGGTAGAGTCGCTACGTATTACGGCATGATGCGGCATGTAACAAACGTCGTGGGCGTTACTATCAAGTGGAACCTTTTCTGCATGACCCATGTTCATGTAATTTCTGATCGTAGTGTCATACTCCACTGCAAATTCTGGATTACGGGACAGCCTTAACCCTAGAGATTTGAGTCTCTTGATTGCTTGTGAGCGGTTGTCTTCCAGTTGCTCAGTGCTCAATTTCCAAGGTAGAGCAACTTCATAGCGGCCATTCATGAAGGTCAGGTTTTGCTCGAATTGTGCCAGTAGTTTGCACCTCGTCAGCGGGTTCCTGCTTCTGATCAGAAATGCCTATACAGTCTACACTCGTTACAGCGGATCCGGCAACAACAGACTTTCGGTTACAACAGACCATTTCTGTTGGTTTGTCTGGTACCCATGCATTTTAAATGGAGTCCACTCCGCTCACAACGGACCCGGCTAGAGCAGACTATCGGCTACAACATACTATATTTTAGGCGAAAATTGTTTCGACTGAACGTTTATAGCGGACTTCCGAGGGGCTGGCGCCCGGTGTGCTTTTTCGTTTATTTTGGCAAGAAAACTATTATGTCTGGCAACATTGCTGGCAGCCGGGTCGTTGGTGCAGCCAAGCCAAGCCAGTGGCTTTTTTTTTGTGCGACCAGCGGCATGAGTGGCAGGGTAGCTGATTTCACTGTCGGATAAATTAAGCGTAATTAACGCTGTTGAATACGAGGAAAAACAGGCTGACATCGCCAGAAGTACAGGCCTGTCTAAGCACAGTGTCCGCTGTACCGTCAAGAACAAGGCCGCTGCCGATAAACGCGACTCTGGTGAGATTGAAAACAGGGCAATCGAATACTCGAAGTGGTGCACTCGGAGGCGAGTCTGCCCTCGTCAGTTTTTTTAAGTGCAATGCACTTCTTAAGCGACCCTGAACCTGCGTCCACCGGCGATGTCCGCGCACGTGGAGATGGGCGCGCGCAGCCTGGCCGCTGACATAGCACATACCCACGTGGGGGATTGGCCAAGAATCGGGCGTGAGAAGGGCTAATGCACCTGCTTAAAGGAGTACTGACACGACATTTCAAAGCTGAGATCCGCTCTAGCAATCAAGTACAACGACAACACAAATAGGTGTCTGTGAATAAATGCATCTTTCTTTCTTTGTAGTTGTGTGTGTGTGATCTCTCTTTCGCGAACATTACCGAACCGCACAAATTCAACTCGTGCATTCGCACTTTCACATTCTTCCCCTCGGGGAAATGCGGGGAATTTTTATGTAATAAAAAACTCGGGTTCAGTGAAGTTCGGCTTTTATTATTCCCACGCATGCATTGTTCCCGTTCCGTTCGGTGAAAAAGGTAAGAAATGCCTCAAGTAGGGGTTGTTCCCCATCCATTGTGTGCAATCTGCCGGTAACCATGCGCAGTCCAACTGGTCTAACTTTCGATTTTACAGCTGACCGTCATCAGATTATTTCATTACATCTGTTTCATAGACCAGAATAAAATCGCTAAAAATGTGGAATCTGGCTTGAGGGAACGTCAGGCAGCGATCCGATTTGTTTGACGAACGGTTTCGGGAAAACCTGCCTCGTCGTGAGGGGATTTATGAGAGCGTAGCTAATGCTGATGGGCACGACTGATGTTTTATAGCTGGTTTATAATTGCGCCTAGTTATATTCTTGCGTTATTTGCTCAGCTCATCTTGCGTCTTTACACGCTTGACCACATGCGCTACGCCTTTTCGAAGTGCCGGTGCTAAGTTTTGGAAACGGTGTTTACGCGACTCTTTGCCCTCGCGCGAACACTGTGCAGAGGTGCTGCAGGCGTGTAGAAAGAACAAAGTGTATGTACTATGCATGCAATATCGGTCAAAGTACCCACTGTAGGGCTCATAGCCCCCCCCCCCCCGTCGGATACTGCATACTTCGGCTACAGCGGACGTTTTTTTCCGGATTCAGAGGGTCCGTTGTAACGGGCGTAGACTGTACTTTCCAGACTCCAAAATCGTTCGAGCTCTTCGCCCACCGGTTCCTCCGTGGAGTTTACTCGAAGGACGCAGATATTAGATGTTACATCCAGTGAGCTGACCAAGGACAGGGGCCCCTGAAACATCCAACCGAATATCGAGTTGAGGGCAACAAGGTGATTGTTTTTGGGATGACGGCGCACCTCTCCCGTCATGACCTTCCAGAGATGGTCCGCTCCCAGTAGCAGGGAAATCCCAGGAACCGCCACCATGCCGGGCTGAAGAAGCTTGTCAGCAATAGGCTGCCCAGTAGCTTCGATGGATAGAACAAAGTCACTCTTGAGGGGCACTTGCACGATGTCCTTGCAAATAAAAGGAACTTCGATGGCTTCCACAGAAAAAAGCTCGTCACTGTACTGACTGCGGACGACCACTTCCACTAGACGACATTCCTTTATTGCTGACGTATCCTGACCGAAGATGTTAAGTTGTAAGTTGGTCTTCCCAAGCTCCTGTAAGCCAAGGGTACGGGAGACATCTCGAATGAAAGAGCGCTGGCTTCCCCCATCCACGATTCCACGGACGTACGCACGTTGTTGGCTTCCATGAATCCAGAGCCTACAAGTCTGCAGCAGTATTTCAGTATCTAGAATGGGCAGATTGTTGGAGTGAAGGTTACTAGTATCCAACTTCCTTACGCTCTCTGTTCTCCGAGTTCCTTGGCTCCGCCAGGTAGGATCACACACCGATGCAACATGTCACCCGTTGCAGTTTCCGCATTTGACAGTGCGACGACACTCTTTGGAAAAATGCCCTTTCAACGTACAGCGAAAGCATCGTCTGTCAGCGGCCAACTTCTTCATTCGATCCTTCTGAGGGAGGTTGCCGTCGCATAGAGGCGTGGAATGCTGGTCGGAGTTGCAGAACAGGCACTTTGACTCGCCTAAAGCGCTAGAATTCAGCACCGCAGCCGTTGGTGGCATCCCCAAACCTTCCTTTTTATCGTGTGCTTTAGGCCGACCTTGTTCCCTTTTGCTTTCAACTCCACTCCGTTCTCGGCATTCCACTTCAATCATAAGGTGGGCTAAAAGCGCGTCAAGCTCACCGTCAAAGGACGCCGGTGGCGCAGCTGCTCCGCCGGTGGAGGACTCTCCCTCTCGAAGGCTTGATCTGTGCGGATTATGTGCTATGCGTCGGTGATAGGCAACGACGATGTCTGATGGCAAGGCTCGCAGTAGCACATCAGTCATCATCGTCGAGTAAGTGGCCGAGGAAACCTTTAGAGCCGCGAGTCCACGAACATGACACTGCACGTGGCCCAGCAGTCGTCGCAGTCTGCCGACATCATTCGAGGACACCACTGCAGGAAGCACTCGAAGCTGCGCTAAATGCTCCTGCACAATGCGGCGGGCGTTACCGAAACGTCGCGAAAGAATTTCCACGGCGTCTGGGAAACAATCTTCCGTCGGTTGAAGCCCGGCAATGGATGAGGCAGCTGACCCACCCAGCAGAGACCGAAGATAATGGAACTTCTCTCCATTGTTCTGGTTGGGGTTTTCGTGGACGGCTGCCTTGAACTGCGTCTAAAAACTCAACCACTGGCACAACTCGCCGTTGAAGGTTTGCAGCTGCAGTGTCAGGAGATTCACGGAGCCTACATGCCGATGACGCTCGTCACTGTGAGACTCCACCGCCGTAGCTGGGGCTGTCGATTCAGGCAGGCGTGTACCACTCCGAAGTGATTTCTCCTTGGCCTTCAGCTGGTCCAGCATGCCTTTGGCGGCGTCCTCATATCTCATCATTGATTCAAACTCAGCGGCGAACTCTTCGTCGGGTATCGCGTCTTCTAGCTCGGCATTCAACTTACTCAACTCGTCATTGTTCGACTGCAGCCGCTCAATAAGTGAGCCCAGTGTTTGCACATCCGCGGTATCCAGTACCGTCTTAGCTTCATTTATGATCCTGGTGTTTTGCTGCCTACGAGCCATTCTCTTCTCCTTCAGCTTGTGCATACTGCGTTACTTGCCTCTACCTGGTAGACACAGTCACCGCTTTCAGTCCGCTTGGTTTCCTAACTGCCAATCTCGTAGCTCCGACTTCGTTCCCGGGTTTCGGCACCAAGAAAATGTCCGATAATTGAGTCCAACACCATGAAAACAGGAATAATTGGTGTATTTTACATTAGACTGAATTCGAACTATTGGCTACTACAATGGCGTCTGCCGATCCTTGTTGTCTTCTTTCAAGCCGACCAAGCTTCTCCCGGCGACCCTTCGTCGTCTTCCTCGAGATGCTTTTTCCTTTTCGATGCACCAAATGTAACAGGGGAATTGTTGACCGGCAGTGAGGTGTAACACCAGCTGCTAGCATACGTACTCTTTATTTGACAGGCCAGCCAAGTACACTGCCTGTATTCACAGCACGTTGGAGAACCCGCATCTCATGGCAATGCATACCAAGTTTTTGTTTGACGACCTTGACATCTTAAATTTTTAAAATTTTTTGTAACGTTTTCTTTTCAAGGTCCACTACATGAACACTCAGACGTGTTCGTGTAGTAGTCCTGAGTGCCCAATTTATTTTTTTAAACGAAGTTTTATAAGCTCTATGCATACACTAAAGCCAAGGTACTATCAGTGCTGAAGAAAAAAAATACAGAACAAGAAGACTACAAGAAAAGTCCTCGTGTGTAGTCCAGGCTTTCTGAATGCCTCCCACCCCAATCATAGAAGCAGCTGCTACGGGGGGGGGGGGGGGGGGGTTGTGGTTTGCGACCGGAAAATGAAAGGAAATTCACTGGGGATATTTTGAGCTCGGCAGGGAGCTCACCTGCATACAACCCAGTGCAGGGGAAGGGAAGTAGAGGGGGAGTGATAGGATAAAGTAGAAAGAGAGAGAGAGGGAGAGAAAGGTATAAAGAGAGCTGTCAGTCCTAGAACGCTGTCAGTCCGGGCACCGTTCTAGGACTGACAGCTCTCTTTATACCTTTCTCTCCCTCTTGAACAGAGAAGGATGGCCCTGGCCAGGAAGTAGAAGCCAGCGCACAAATTGGATCATGAAACGGGGCAGGCACAAGCTGGTACCACACAGTTATTGTGCATGTCCCAGCATCTGCAAACAATGTTTCTAGCACACATTACAGCTGTTCCTGGAGAATAGAATGTATTGAGATGCAATTCCACAAAGCAGAACTTGGAAGTCCACAAGAAATCAACTGGAGATTTTACTGAGACTCAACTTTATACAGGTCGCTGCTAATGTCAGGCTCGCACAGCTTCTCTCTCGGGGCAAGAGAGCACTCCCGCATCGATGCTCCCGCTCCAGCTTCGACGACTCCGGCCTCTTTGCGCAGCCAGCACTGACCCCCCTCCCCAAAAAAAAACCCTGCCCTCCCACACGCCCCCCCAGCTGCTGCAACGAGCACAGTTGGGGCTTGGCCCCCTCAAGTGGGGACATTGTCCGGAGCAGCACAGTGGTCAGTGGCACAGCACAAAGCTCTCCAGCTGTCGGGGCACGAGCCCCCGGAAGGGTAGGCCGTAGCGCAGGATGGCACGCGCGCACAGGCACTGCAGGCCCGTGAAGCGCAGGGGGCTGCAGTCGACCAGGGCGGGTGCGTAGTCCAGGGGCGTGCGGCCCGCCCGGTCTGTGCGGTCCAGGTGGGCGCCCCGGGCGAGCAGGGCCAGGGCGGCAGCCCGCGAACAGGGCTTGCTGCGGGCGGCCACATGCAGCGGGGTGCGGCCCTCGTGGTCCACCGCGTCGGGGTCCGCCCCCAGCTCCAGCAGCAGCCGCACCAGCGGGGGCGCCGGGAACGCCTCCTGGCACACGGCCCCCAGTGCCCGCGCGGGGGGCGCCCGGCCGCACGCCAGGTGCAGGCACGTCTCCCCCCGGGCGCCCCGCACGTCCAGGCGCACCAGCCGGTAGGCCGCCCGGCGGAACGACTCCTCCGCCTCCTCCTCCACGCCACCGCTGCACTGCAGCACCACCGCCGACCGGGTCAAGCGCACACTTCAAGAGCAACGCAAGGGTGCCTGTCACGGCACCAACTACACGGGCAGTTCCCGCAAGTTATTCACGACTCAGAGGGTCTACAACCACCAAACGGGCCTCGGCGAGCAAGGCATCCTGCAGATTTTGGACTTGCTCATCACCAACAGCCGCACCTAATTCCACAGTAACGCAGGCATACCAGGTACAGAAACAGACAACACGATCAAACATTCTGAGGGAGCAGCGCAAACTAGAGTTTTGTGTCCTACCCTTTGTCCTGTCTAGTTTGCGCTGCTCCCTCAGAATGAATGTATACCAACTGGCCCAGTTCTCGACCTTGCAACACCATCAAAAACAGAATCAAGGACACTCCACAGGGTTGGCACACCCTGACTGATCTGAGGGTACTGAGTCTATGGTGGACACTCGGTTTGCAATGGCAGGACCAGCCTTTCACACACACACCATGGAACCGTATCCTCTTGGCACTGATTCCCACCAACATAAACTCAAAGCTGCGACGACACAGGATGGCATGTTTCAGGACATCACAACATTCCAGTACTGGTTAGGCAAACATCACGAGTGACACGCTGAGTAAACGAAAGAGGGACAGAATGAGTGTAAGTGCCTAGCTGAGATAGAGATAAGGCCTAGTAGAGACAAACAAGGCAGAGAAATGGACATAGGTCGACAGCATCTATGCTTGGCAAATGTACCATTCATGACGATAAGGAATAATCATTGGTGAATAAAATGAAGGGCGTCTTTGTTCAACGAGATGTGTGGTCTGACTTAGGTCAAGTGTTACAAAGTTCAAATGTTTACTGTGCTTTGCACAATTGCCTAGCAATTTTCCAGACTTTTCTGAACACTATGTTGTAACTACATGGCTGCTCGCACGTAATGCCTACGTCCATGTATAGATAATCAAAAAAAAAAAAATCATTAATTTTAGTTTGCTTTAGCGTTTGTATGCTTGAGTGTTTGCAAGTGTGGCATGGCAGTGATGGCACTACTGAACATGCAAGCAGAGCATGGCCCAAAGCCCCCCTTTGCTGTATCAGGTCTTGTCCTCTTATTTGGGCCCGACACAATGAGATGTGGAAACAGTCGAATAACTGTACCAGGCTAAAGCGCAGTATGTGAAAAGTGTGTGCAGAATATTTCTCTGATTCACCCAGGTGGTCAAAATTAATCCGGAGCCCTCCACTATGGCACGCCTCATTGCCTGCGTTGCGTCGGCAGGTCAAACCCTACAATCCATCAATGATTCTGATTCATGAGGCTTAGCACGCCAATGCTACACAGGCGGTGAGGCGTGCCGTAGTGGAGGGCTCCTGATTAATTTTGACTACCTGGGGATCTTCAACATGCGCCGAAGTCCTCCTCACAATCCTTCCCACTCCCCCTCAACCCAGTTCCTGACCCAGCGCCTGACAGACTGCATCAACAGAAAAACAATCAGCAGCATCCAGGGTAACACTGAGACTGGCAGCACCCCAGCTCATTGCACAACAATGTCCCTGCACTGCGGAATCAAAAGCTTCTCACCTGCAGGCGGCACAGCAAGGCGGCCAGCTGCAGCGTGATGACCAGAGTGCGCTGTGCCCCCTCGGCTGGCTCTGATGAGTCCTGCCCAGCCGACTCGAGCTCTGCCACAGCCCGCTCAAAGACCGCCAGCACATGGGCAAACTCGACCGGGGCCAGCTGGCGCCGGGACGGCCTGGCAGGGCACACACGAGGAACAGCGCTGCTTTTTTCCCTCTACCAGGTGAAGTCGAAGCGTCATGCTTGTGGTTCAAGCAGGAGATCACCTGGTTTTTCCGTCCTGCTGACGCCTATGATTTCATGCTCTGGCGGCTCACAAAGTATTTTCAGGAAAGGGTGAAGTGAGGAAAAACAAACTTCCATATCTGCCTCCGTATAACATACACTAATCATTAGAAACATACAAATATGCAAACGTTCAAGTTATGATTGAAATAATGGCCGCTCAAACAACTCAATTCAGATTTAAAATGCCTGATTTTTTATTTCATAAATAATCTGAAACTTAAATGTTTGACGTTTTTTCACAATGTTCATTGAAGTCCACTTCTTCTCTTAACCTTCACTACAAGCTTGCGACCTTAATTTGCAATTACCAAGAAAAAAAAAAAAGAAGCAAAACATGAAAAGGGAGAGACACGTACTATGTGGCACTACATACATGTAATTTCCTTTTTTTGTTGCATGTCGTGCGGACCTGCACACTTCTAGTGTCCTTCTAACCCTTATAACTGCTATGCATTAATTGCAGTAACGAGCTATTACATCCAAGACTTTTCTTCTTTCTTTTAATCAGCATCCATAAGTACCGTATTTACTCAAATCTAACGCACGCCTTTTTTCTGGAAAAATAGGTCCCAAAATTGCATGTGCATTACAATCGAGTATCGCCATTGACGTTTCAAAATGGCCGCTTGACTAAACGCTGAACCAACACCGCGGCTGAACGCATAGCCAGCACTTGGTAATCTGCGTGCGTTTGCCAATGTTGTCTGCGTAGTCTTCTTCTTCTTCTTCTTCTTTTTTTTCATTTTTCTGTTCTTCCTGCCATAAAATTTCCCACTGCGAAGACACAGCCGGTTCACCACGATGCTGCTGCGCTTAAGAAGAAATTAATTGTGTGCATGGAAAGTGATGAAAATCCGGCCGTGTCACGTGCGTCCAGTGTTCTGGAGACTTGCGTGCGGGACTGGTGCAAGCAGAAGGAGAAAATTTTTGCAAGCAAGGTGACACGGAAAGGGTTCAGCGGACCAAAGAAGGGCTATATCCTCAGATAGAAGAGCCAATGGCGCAGCACGTGCAGCAGCAGTGAGTGGCTCAGAGACCCGTAACAACAGAGTTGCTGAAGATTCGAGCGATGCAGCTAGTGTTGCAGCAAGGGCTAACGTGAAGGGATTTCAAGGCCAGCAGATGCTGGATAACAATTGCATGAAGAGAAAAGGCTTCTCACTTCGCTGGCGGGCAGGCATATGCCAGAAGTAGCTGGCAGAGTTTGAGGGAAAAATTAATGCATTTCAGCGGTACGTCTTCCCCTGCGAAAAAAAAACAATTGGAGGACCATTTGGACCTGCCGAAAACACAATTGGTTCAAATGAAACCATTTGAAAATGCAAATGGTGCCATTTGGCCCAATTGTGTTTTTTACAGGTCCTATTGGGCCTCCAATTTTTTTTTTCGCCTGGGCAATGGAATTTGCGCTGCAGAAACTAACTACGAGCTCGGTCAATTCGGAAACGTGGATCAAACGCCGCTACACTTTGATGTGCCCGCCACCACAACAATGGAGAAGAAGGCTGCCAAGCAAGTTATTGCGCAGCCCTTTGGCCACGAAAAAAACGAGTGATGGCAATGCTTTGTTACACTGTGGACGGGCAAAAACATCCCCCCTACCTCATATATAAACGTAAGACGTTCCTGAAAGGAATTGTGTTCCCCAGTGGCGTGATCGTGCGCACAAACGAGAAGGGACCAATTGGATCGACCACGTGTGGCGGAAGCAACCCAGCTCAAGCTTTGGCCTGCGTGCGATGCTTGTTCTGGACAAGTTCCAGTGTCACCTCGATGAGCGCATAAAGGACAAGCTCGCCGCTTGCAACACTGACCCGGTTGTAATTCCCAGAGGCATAACCGCACAACTGCAGCCACTGGACGTTTCACTAAACAAGCTGGTCAAAGACCGGATTCGGGCGCTCTACGCCGAGTGGCTTGTTGGTGATGGCCATGAACTGATGCCTAGCAACCGAATCAAGCGCGCTTCTCTGCAAGACTTCGCTGGATGGGCGAAGGGTGCACGATCCCGCCTACCATGGTGAGCAAGGCGTTCAAGAAGTGCGTCATTTCAAATGCTATGGACGGCCCCGAAGATGACATGCTTTGGGCCATCGAGAGCAAGAAGGAGTCGTCCGACAGCGATGAGTGATAACGTGCCACAGGTGCCGCCCAACGGCGCTGCCCCAGACCGTCGTCGTCGTGACCGTCTTGCCGGCGATAACCGGCACATTTCATTTTGTGCCACCTTTGAATAAACCTTGCTTGTTTCAAGCGAGAAAAAGTCGCATTTTTGCATTAAATAATGGAAGTCTAGTGCATGTTACAATTGGGTGCGCGCAACAATCGATGTCGCGTTAGATGCAAGTGAATAGGCTAATACTACAGCAACTACCTGCTACATTGGCCACAGCAATCCTGCCATAGCCATTCACCCACAAGGAAAGGTGGCACTACCCTTAAAGCAGGGTGTCGAACCGAAAAAAATACCGGTTCGGTTACGGTTCGGGTTCGGGTGAAATAATTTCGTTCCGGTTCAGTTCCGGTTCGACAAAATCACGTGCCGAACCGGTTCGCGAACCGGTTCGGGAGCTTGAACCGGTTCGCGAACCGGTTCGATGAGTTGAATTGTCACTGAAATTAGAAAAAAAAACATTTGGTAGTTTAAAGCGACAGTAAAATCAAAACACAAGCAAAATTTCAAAATGCTGCCGTTCCCCAAGGGCAGTGGCGCAATTGCAAAGCAAACTTTAAATAATCACGAGATATTAGAAAAACAGATGAAGTGGTGACGATTTACCACCTACTTTCTCGTCCAGACTTTATGTTGTCCTAGCGACTATTCATAAAGCCACCGCCAAGAGATATGACGGTGGGATATATTTTCTGTCCTTTCATTTTTTGTTGAAATCGCAATCGTCGCTATGGAATCGCCCATCACGCTAACCTTGAAGCCTTAAATTTAGGTCTGCATACTGGCGTGTTCAAATATCAGCGCCTAATACCAATGGCGCACATTTTCTTTATATTTGTAACAAAACAGAAAAATCCTACTACAGGCACATAAATACTACCAATGAATTAGACCATTTGGTCACCCTGAATAATTTGTTAGCCGTCACCCTATCGACTGTATTAGCCACACTTTTGTTAAAAGTAAGCTTTAGTTAACGCTCAGTCACTGCATTATTGCTCTGACCACTGCAATTCCTTTTTCGAAAGCTATACTGGATGTGTGCATTACAATCAGTATGCCATCGTACCGCCTGACCCCCGGCCATCGTTCCGTGTGCTGCATTGCGTAATCATTATGCTGTTACAAAATGAAAGGGAAATTTGACGCACGGAGCATGAGAAGAACTTTTTTGGGTAGACGCTCTTTAATTCGTCCACAGCAGTACTCCCCTCTGACCCGCCGCGGTAGCACAGTGGCTAAGGCGCTGCTGAGCGCGAGGTCACGGGTTCGATTCCCGGCCGAGGCGGCCGCTTTTCTGATGGAGGCGAAAAGCTAAAACGCCCGTGTGTACGAAATTTCGGCGCACGTTAAAGATCCCCAGGTGGTCAAAATTAATCCGAAGCCCTCCACTACGGCGCGCCTCATCGCCTGTGCTGGGTCGGCGCGTTAAACCCCACAATCAAATCAAATCAGTACTCCCCTCCGGAACGAGTAGCAGTAGAAGTAATGTAGCGAGTTGGGCAGTCAGTACAAGTGCACCTTCAAAAAAAAAAAAAGCAGATCTGAAAGAGACAAAACTGCAGAACAAGCAGAAAAGTTGATCGCTCGGCGGATGGGACAGTGTGAGGTACCGGCCTTCCTTTCTGCACGTGTCATCTGCTTTATTACTGTTTCTGCTTCCAAGGCAAGGTCGAGGACTGCAGTTTCTTGCCAAGAGATTAAGTGCGCACCTTAACAGTTTTCCCAGACATATCTGTTGTTATTTGTACTTGTAAAAAACGGAGCTTGTCCACTGTACTGTCCTCAAAAACGGTCGTGGGTAAGGGACATCGAAGCCCCTTGTGGTCAGCAGCAAGCGGTTTAGCCACTGAGCAGCTCCTGCGGTCACACTTGTCAAATATTACAATTTGCAGGTGTCGGACCTTTTAAACAAATTATGAAATGGAAAAAAGTTTGCACACATCGGGCTTTCGCTGCTGCGCACTGGAACACTCCTGCAGCCTGATTGCTCCACTAAAGTTGCAGCTAGGGAAGGGCAAAGTCGTTTTATATCCCCTGCAAGCTGCGGAGAATGACATTTCGCTTGGTCAGCTTCCACTACGCTCGCGCTTCCAGTAGCAACAGACCATTGCTACTTTGGTGCTCATTCATTTCCCTTGTTGTTACATAGAGCGTGATAGTGTTCAATTGTCTGGAGGGGAAAGTGCGGGAGCAGGTACGAAGTTGATGGTACGTGAAAGAAAAAAAGGCCTAAATTGCATTGACTGTGCAATGTCAACAACAGATGGTCGAACCGTTTCGGCATGAACCGGTAACCGTTATTTCTTTTTCGGTTCAGTTCCGGTTCGGGTTCAGCGTGCTCAAAAAATAACGGTTCGGGTTCGGGTTCAGTTCCGGCAAAAATACCGGTTCAGTTCCGGTTTTCGGTTCGGTTCGGTTCCGGTTCGACACCCTGCCTTAAAGCTGCACTGCATGGCTGAAATAGGGCAGCCACTGCAGAGCGTTTGCTAAGCTGCGCTCCCTCTTCGATAGGATGCAAAGGATGAGTTTGTTATCTGGCGGATGCAAAGATAGCGCGCACACAGTCTGGCATGCAATGCTTTCACCTAACACGATTCATATTATAATGCACCTGCAGGCAGCATCAGATAACGGCTGCTCAAGGGCTGGTGAGAAAACTAAGGAAGCCAGTGTGACAGCTGCATTCTTTCACTACATGATGTGACGCTTCAAAACCAACTGCATGCCACAGCCATAGGAGGAACACCACAGAAGGCAACATCCCCCCCCGAGCACGCAGCTTTGCGTTTTGGCACAACTTTTTAAATGGGAAATGCAAAATGAGCACGCAGCTTTGCGTTTTGGCACAACTTTTTAAATGGAAAATGCAAAATGAATGGCAAAGTCAGTGGCACCGAAAAGGTAAAAAGCGCCCATCTCCTCTTTCCTGCTCAACGGCCAGCCGCACCCCCGTCTTCAACCACAGTGGCACAGCTGGTCTTAGTTTGGTAAATCTAGTCAGCTATCGTTAATTGTGCAAGTTTACACGCTTGGAGCGATACACCACATGCACCCTCCTGGCAAGTCTATACCACTGTGGTGTTCCTTCGATATTGCACAGTGGAGTATATCTCTCAACTCTGAGGCAGTTGCCCAGACTGGTAGGCTCGACCCACCTTGCCGGCCTGGCCTCGGCCATCATGAAGCAGAAGAGCTCGGCAAAGGACAGCAGGCTGCTCTGGGTCATGGGGCTGAAGGGCTCGAGGCAGCGCTGCTGCATGTCCAGGGCGTACAGCCACAGGGCCACGCAGCGGCCAAAGTCGCCCAGGTCCGCGTACACGGCCCCCCGGTAGCGGATGTAGTAGGCCGTGTCCGGGTGGGCGGGGCCCAGCACACGCTCCCGAACCAGCAGGGCCTGCGAGCAGCCACCCTCCCCCACTTCAGTGGCCCACTTGAGGCAACGCAAGGCCACACATGGAGGCAGGAAGGACCGCCGGGCCCAATTCCCGTCCCCCAAAGGACACTGAGCTTGGCACACGTACAAATCACATGGCTAGCCCATTCTTTCAAGTGATCAGATAAAAGGTTATCACTGCTTCAAACAAAAAGGTCACTTACAACTCTCACTTGAGAGACACCAGCAAAGGAATTTTTATAAATGTACAGTAGGCTTTTAAAAAGTACACTGCATTCGAGGACACGAATAAGTATATCGCTCTGAATACATATAATGCTCAGATGTACCAGCCTTTGAGGGTGCTTGCTGCAGTTGTGACTGCTCGCTCACCCACAGAACTTGTCAAACACGGATTAGCACGCGCTGCAAACTATGGCTACCTTTCACGAGTTATGGAAGATGTGTACAGGACTTGAAACCAGGTTAATGAGCTTCGGAATAGTGCACTAGGCATTTCTGCCGACCATTGGGGCCCTACTATGGTGCCGCGCTATGCAACAGAACCTTCCCATTTCCAGGAGTCGTAGCATAAAATGGTAAAACGGGAGTAGCTAAATATTTCTTCCCATTTGGTGTACTGGGAAGCAAGTCACTTCACTGAAGATACATTTTCCACTCGTAACGGAACAGGTATCTGCCATGGTTACAATGCAAATGGACACCTGCTTTACCCTGCTCAGTGCATCTCAGCAAAGAATATGCAGGTAATTTCTTATCAGGAAAAAAAAAAAAAAAAGTAGAAGGTCGAAATTCAAGGGATTCCTGCCACAAACAGATCACTCCTCTAGCGCATACTGGGAAGCTGTGGCACACCATGCACTCCATCTCCTCCTGCACTTCTTGCATCACACGCATCTGTTTGGAGACCTCCGAATGGAGCGACAGCGAGGGCTACCTGAGGGGAGAAATGATAATCTCATCTCCACTGACAGGGTGTCTAGCAAATTGCCTAATTCAATTTCCCTGACTTTTCCAGATTTTCCATGACCATTTTAGTTGAAATTCCCTGACCAATACAACACGCGCCATTTTGTGCAAACTGTCCGTGAAGCATATAAAAAGCGTAGAGAAAAGACATTCTATCATACGGAAAAACACATTTGTTGCAAGTGCCCTAATTCTCAAAATGCACTTTGATTAATTTCAGTTTGTTCAGTTTGAGGTTTGCTTGCCTTCAGTTACGGCTTTAGAGAGTTTATTTCATCTTGCGGGAAAGAAACTTCAAGTTGCGCTTCAGCAAGCACCTTTTGCTTTTTTTTCTTGATTGTCCTGGCTTGACATGCAATGTGAACCGCACGGTGTGTTGCGCGTGCGCGTTGCGCATGCGATTTTTTGACGCCCGCGTCGACGATTCGCGCGCGCGGCAGCTTCTGCCTCGCTCAGAAAATGACGCGCGTCGCGCGTGGCAGTGGGAGGAGCCTGACGACTTGCGCCAATGGGGAGCCGCGCTCCTCATGGCGGCAGTTTCGAAGCTCTCGAGCATCGCCTCCTGTAAAAATACAGGAGGCGATGTCTCGAGGCAGCCGGCTGGCTCCGCCAGACATGTTAAGGCTTACCACCCCGGCAGGTATTGCATGGGCCCTTTCAGTAGCGGCGCGGATGATGTTTTATTGTACCGTTTTCGCCCACATTATAAGCTCCTTAACCTCACAAGCAACTTCGTGCGTGCCTTGTGCGGCATTTTAGAGAGCGCTTTGAAGCGGTCGCTCGAGCTCCCGTCACCACTTCGCGGTCGAAGCCACCGCCATGTTGCCACCGCCAGCAGCACCACGCGCAGCGTGCGGGTAGTTCCGCGGCAGCGTCAGCGCACCTGTGACGTGCGCGGCGCGTTTTCGGGAGCAGAAAACATCCCATGCGGTTCACTGGATTCGCGCTAAACCATGTTCCTTTTTGATTATGTAATTCTGGCTCCTGATGTCATAAGGAACTTCTTTCAAGATTAGCCCCCAAAAAACGCTGCCTTTTAAAATTCGCTGGAAAAAAAGGCCCATTTTGCGTGCGATTTGGGCACCACCTAGAAGTCCCTCTGCCGCAAATGCACCCAGCAACCTAAGCCAGGTGCGTGAACCGCACGGCGAGTTTCTGCACGCGATTCGTGCGCGGTATTTTCACGGCCGCGTCAACGATTTTGTGCTTGCAGTGGCTCCTTTCCTGCACAAGCAAGTGCGTTTGTGCCTTGAGTAGCATTTTAAAGAGCGGTTAGAAGCGGCCGTTGGAGCTACCGCACTACTCCGCGGCCGGTGCTGCCGCCATGTTGCCACCGCCTACCGCTCGGCACGCACCGTGCGGGTGGTTTCCGCGGCGGCCTCAGCGCGCCGCGTTTTCTATTGCAGAAAAACCAGAAAACGTTTCATGCAGTTCATGCTTTCGTCGCGCGCGAACGTGTTGCGTTCGGTTTGCGTTCGACTGGTTTCCCCTATTCTAAAACTGTTTGGGCAGGCCCCAAAGTGGTTTTCCCTGACTGGTGCTACTTGATTCAAAAATTCCCTGACAATTTCCTGACTTTTCCCGGTGGCTAAAAATTCCCCGATTTTTCCCGGTTTTCCCGGTCGCTAGACACCCTGCACTGAACAATGCCACAGAAGGTGGCAAAATGAACTGACACCACAAATTAAATGAAATAACTTGGCTAAAATGAGCGCATGATAATATTTATGTAGAGAAAAAAATCCGACTGCATTTGAGCACACTTAACCCCATGGTCAATCCCACCCGAAAACAAAAATGTATTGAGTACAGCAGTTACTTCCAGAGCTTCTCGCAGTAGTAGCACGTCGCAACGAATATGAAAAAAGAAAACCCTGGGCCACTTCCACTAACGTGAAACCTGGGGAGGGCCGAAGCATGCATTGTATAAGTGTATTCTTGGCGCCTTAGCGTTTTTGCCAATGAAGATGAAACCATTCGGGGGCAGAGGTACACAGCTTTGCTGTAAAAGTCTCTTGTCTTTGAAGCCCGATGTTCTCTAGCGCGGGGCGTGAACAAGTGTCCCGGTGTTTTTTATTACACATTTTGAAGTGCTCCAGTGCAAGGCGATTAACGAGTGTACCGGTGTTCTTTTAGTACATGTTATGTTCTAGCGTCAGGTGTAAATGAGTTTCCCAGTGTTTTAGTACCGTGACTACATGAGACGACAATCACGACGACGACAATGACAGGAGACTACATCAGCCCCAGTTCTTAAGGGGCTTCGCCCCTAAAACAGAGCATAAGCCAGCTGTGGTTGCAGAAAAAAGCTCACGCATCTAACATGCCACACAGCCCTATACGCCTCGAGCGCGGCCTGTAGGGGCGCCACTGAAATCCCCCTAGCGGCCCGCCCGTTTCGAAAGCAGGCGCGGGAGTCCGCGTCCCGCTCCCCAGTGCCGCCACTGCTTTTGCGGCACGTTGACGACTGACATTTACCGTTTGCGGGTGTTGGAAATCCATGTTTATGTGGAGCAGTCACTCTGTTCGCAAATGGGGTGTGTTTACGAGAGCGCAAATGTTTCTGACGCGATCTTAGTTTGGTATATTCGGTCTGTATAAGCGCTAAGTGTGTGTCACAGGCCAGCGTCGCGGAACCGGCGTATGATGGAGCCGATTGTAGTTATAATGACCTGAATTTACCAGCAGTCTCTCCGTAACCACCGGTTTATCAGATTTTCCTGCTACAGCTATACACTACGATTTAGATCGGTTTTGTGCGCTTACATAATCAGCGGAGCACTCATACCTGACAGCACGCGTTACGTTTGCCAGTTACGTTTGCCTCAGATATTGATCACCACCATTTACAAGCCAGTCTGTGTTAATTTCGGAAATATTCAACAAAAGTACGATGGAGAACGCATAATTATACTCGGGATCAGCAAACGACAGAGTTGTCTTTTCGTGAAGTGAGCGCCCGCAAACATATCTGCTACACATATACTCTGCGAGCAGCGCGGCGGCGGGCTTAGAATATAATCCGCGTCCGCGACTAATGCTTCTTTGAAATATCGTCATATGACACAGGGAGCCGGCAGAATAAAGCAGAAACTGAAATCAGAGGGGTTATCACATATACCACACTCTTCCAACGACACCTTTCATCACTTGTTGAACAGCCTATCCTCTATACTTCCAAAAATGCGTCCGCCGTACGATTAGCTGTTCGTTGAAGTAGAAAAACAAAAGGAATGTGAACGCGAGATTTGTGTGTGATTACTAAAACGTCCATTGCTTGATTCCGCTCCACATTAATACACAGCGTCCCCCTCCCCTCACTCCCCCCCCCCCCCCAACCGATGTCTAGCGAAATGGCAGTGCATTTCGCGTATAGTTGGTCTAGTAAACCCTACCTGGCTTAAGTTTGGACGAACGTATTAAGCATGTCAGAAGTAGCACTGTATTTTTTTTTTTTTTCATTTCCGTTAGAGCTATTATGTTTCTTAATTCCGCACTTCCACAGCATTTATTTTTCCGTGGTTTCATTAACTTGCTTTGGTTCTTGCTATAAGGCGTGTGTGGGCACATATTTAAGGACGCACAGGCTTGGAATATACTTAACATTTTCGCATGGTTTATATTCTTAAAAAAGGCATAAGTTATTGTCCGGGATTGGGTAATCACATCCCCGAAACATCTTTTTCTGCGACGTACATATTCGAAACGAAGCCGCATACGTTTTCCACGCTGCAAAATAAAGCCAACCTCTCATTTTGCCAGTATCAGGTATAAACGAGGCGACAGCAGAATTCATTCGTGCCTGATGTTTTGGAGGTGACAGGGGTGATATGTTGCTACCGTCGCTGACGCCCGGAAGAGCGGCGACGAAGCGCGCAGAACCGCATCCCCGGGTAGCTCTTACAGGCGATCGCGTACTCTACGAAGTCGCAGCTGCTTTTTAAGTGACCTAAACGTACTCTTTGCCTATAGACATCACCATAACAAGTTTTTGTAGGGCTCGGAAAGGCGAAACGAAGCGAAACAGAACCAAAACACTCGAGCCCCTATCAGCCACGCAGCGCAAATCCCGTCAACGCCGCGGAGAAGCGGCGGCAGGCGGCGCAGCGATCGCGAAGCTCGAGGCGTATACTCAGGGACAATTTTCTCTGGCAATGCAGTCACGGCTACAGAGCCGGACCACAACGTTTCGCTGCGTCGCTGGAAGCAGTGCAACAAAAAATAATTGGCTGGCTGTGACATAAGCAATTCAAAAATATATATTTCTTATTTTTTATCCTTGAATTGATGATGCACTAATCTACTTGGCAGAATGTGTGAAACACGGAGCATTATTCTTTGATTTTTTAGTTTTTCTTGGTTGCGCCCTTCGCCACTAGCGTCACATTCGTTCTCTTTCTGGGGGAAAAAAAACGTGGCGTCCTTGTTGACAGCACCTTTCTTTCCCTCTAATAAATCACGACTTCACTCTCCGCATAGGATTTTTAAGAAACTTGAGAAGCAAAAGCTGTCAAAACAAACGAAGCAAGTGGTTTGCGGCAAGCAGTTTGCGACATGCACGCCCAAGTGAGACTGATGTCTCCGTCGTTTATGCAATTCGTTCAGTCAGCCAGCTTGCCGGGGTAAGCGAGCGTGTGTGCATGCTGCCCTTTAGGTATACTGTGCCTGCGCTATGTTATGTAAACACGCTTGACATGTCGGTGGTGCTGCCCAGTTTTGAGCTCCAGAAGAGCTTAAAAATCAGTGCATGCCCTCAAAACTGCAGCGCTGACAAAATTCACTTTACTTCTGGATGATACAGAGTTGGACGGTATCGTCCACGGTCGGTCAGAGTTCTTCACTAAAAGCATTCGCTTGAGTTTACAAACAAATGAGGCGTGGGGAAGGAGATGCCAATATGCCTGCATGCTCGGTGATCGTGGTTCAGCGCACTCAGAGCATGTGAAGAAATGTACTGTAGCAAGTTTCGTTTCTGCCACGCCAAAGCTGAAACCGAAACCAGTTTATCGGGAACTACTTTGGCGCAGTAACACAGAGTAGTTAGCTCCCCCTCCTCTCGTAGCTTCCTCTCCATTGCCGCAGAGGGTTATTCTCGAGTATAGTTGCTACAACAACACTGCGACAGACCAGCTTGGCAAGGCAGCAATTTTGGCTGATACCGGCTAATGTTGTGCATGGTTGTTAGACCCGCGTCACAAATACCTGTGCTTGGTGCCATCAGCACCCTACAGTGCCATTTACAAATGGGCATTCCAACTAGCCATGTAGGAGCAGTGGTGCGCCAAGCACACTAAAAAGATCAATCCTGGACTGCTTTTACTTGAATGGAAAGTACACAGACAGCCGGTGTACAAGGCAACTCCCTCCCTGACCTGCATGCGCATCTGGTCCGGCTCGCAGAGCAGGTCGTCCAGGTCGGCCGGCGAACTGGCCTCGACGGCGTGGCCGTAGGCGGCGGTGGTGGGCCGGCTGGGCTTGGGCAGGGGCGGGTCGAGGCAGCGCTCCTCCAGGGCCCGGCGCCACAGGGCCAGGGCACGCGGCGAGTCCCGCTTCTTGTCCACAAAGGTGGCCCCCAGCAGCTCAAGGGCCTCGAGGCGCTGCTCCCGCGGGCAGTCGGCCCGGGCGGCCAGGAACTCCACCACGGGCGCATGGCCAGTCACGGCCGCCGCCAGCAGGGGAGTCAGGCCGTAGGCATCCCGCTCTGCGCGCGCCCCGTGCTCCAGCAGGAGCCGCAGGATGTCCAGGCTGCCGGACTCGGCGCAGTCGTGCAGCGCCGTGTTGCCCTTGGCGCTCTGCCGGTTCACCTGAGCGCCGCGGGCCACCAGGTAGCGGGCAATGTCCAGGTGGCCCTTGTAGCAGGCAATCATGAGGCACGTGTGGCCGTGCCGGTTGGCTATCTCCAGGTCAGCCCCCTGCTCCACCAGGTAGCGCACGATGGCCAGGTGCCCGTCGAAGCAGGCTGCCCGCAGGGGCGTCGAGTTGGTGCGCGTGGTGGCATTCACCCGGGCACCCCGCTCCACCAGCCGCTGCACCACGCTCAGGTGGCCCGCCGCCGCCGCGCACCACAGGGGCGGGGCACCCTCAATGGTCTCCCCTTCGAAGCTCACAGAGCCCACCTGCACCACGAGACCGGACGATGCATCCTTCAGCAAAATGCACGTGCCCAGCACAGACACGCACCTGGCACAACCTGCAGCTCTTCCATCATGGCTCCAAGAATATGCACTAGTCGGTGGTTTGCACAGTCTTGTTACCTATACCTCAGTGTCGGATGATCACACACCTCGTGCTAGGAGGGCAAGGCACCAGAAGTCGGGGCACTACCCCCCGACAGCAGTAATGCAGAGGCTATCTGTTAACTCAGATTGCTCAAGAGTGCGTTTGAAAGTTTTTGCAGTGTTCCGGTCCACTTCTCAAGTTTCTCCAGAGCCTCCATTTATTGAAATGCTGCGCACACATCTTTCTACCACTGCTCTTGTGAACAAGGGTGCATGAAAGGCTGAACCAACGTGTGAGCATTTTTGCTGGCAGTGTACAGAAATTTCCCACATTTCACTTGTGCCAACTGTGACGTTTTTCGTTTGACGCTGCATCAATTTGCACAAGCTTCCATTTTAGCAAACATGTTAACCTAACATTAGTTTTATGGGGCTGCCAGTCACCAAGACCAGTACGACGAGTTTACTTGTACACAAAGAAATTGGGCTCCGTTGTTAAAGGGCCACTGAAGTGAATTGTAAACACTGTCTAATCGCATTAACAGAACAAAGTAGAGAATCGATAGGGACTGTTTCTCAAACAATTTGAACATGCTTTATAACAAAAAAGCGCATTTGAAAGTGCATTTCCTCTACACGGTACTCTCTGCCAATTTACTGGCATTGGCTATAGCAACGCACTGGCTTAGTAGATTGCTAGCACGTTTCCACTTTACAACCTGCGTGTCAACCGACAAGAAGTTGATAATAACCACGAAATTGATGAAAATTAGTATTTCGATGTCTGTGATAGCATGAAAATACTACATTACAAACCAGACACCAATACTGCAGTTAATGAAACGGCCGTGAATGCGCATATTTTCTGTGACATTGCTTTTGCTTCTTGCATCGAAAGTAGTGGAACCACAGCGAAATTTGGTCCTCCCCAGTTACAGCAGTGAAAACACATCCCAGACGCCCCCGCACCACTCTTACACCCTGGCACTGTCCCACTCCTTAAATGCCAGTTAATCTCTCTCTCTCGCAGAGATATGATGGCTGGTGTCACTCGGCCGGGCAGATTCCACTAGACAGGGTCAAAAACAAAACAAAACAAAAAGGAACTTTTTTACGAGCTCTATTTTTAACATCCATAAATGGTATGCTGGTCAGATCATGTTCACCACTGCAAAAAAAAAAAAAAATGTACACTTTTATGCTACAATCACGAGTTGAGCGACACTGTAATTGGCAGATTCCCAAACATGCCGTAAGTGCATTTTTTGCCTTGGCATACAAATAAATCTAATACCTGTTCAATGTCGGCCTGACATCTGTCAAGAAGGTAATCGGCTACATCCAGGTGGCCATTTCGCGATGCCATAACGAGTGGTGTGGCTCCGTTGGTTGTCGCAGAAACCAGCATCCGTACTTCTTCCCTTGGTTTGTGGTCCAAAAATACCTGCAGCACATCCAAAGCGTCAGCAAATGGCAGCATAAATGTCAGGATGTCGCTAAAAAAAAAAATCGTACATTGGTAACAACTTCCTTTCAATATTTTCCGCACTTCTTCACATTACTGATCTGCTTTAACATGGTGGGTCATGACTGTCGTTATAGTGACATTTCTATCATACACACACAGTACAGCCTGCCTTGAACGGAGTGTGTGTCACACAGCTACGGGAGCTTGCCACATTATTTCGAAGAGTCAAAGATGAATACGAAATTACACTTTTAGACTGCTGACACGGTTTTGAAGGAACTGACAGCAAAAACCGAAAAGCCTTCAAGTTCTGGCAAGACATACACTCAAGTTTATACCCAAGAGCTGTATTTTAATGCCTGAACACGCTACAAGGTTGAGCAGCTGTAGTTAATGCCGAGTACTGTGGCTGTACTGACTTACTGGTACGTGGATTGCCATTTGTTACATTTGTGCAGGTAACGCCTTTCTGGCCACATCTTGACAGTAGGCTCAGACGGAAGGCATGAGCGCGTATACTATTGTGTCCCCCACATGCTTGATCTCAATATTGAAAATGCAACATCTTTTTTCGTTTAACTTAGATGAAATACGCTGTCATCGCGTAACAAGACGGAAAGACGAAAGCGACTGTCTGTGCGACAGAACTATCGGACGCGCAATAATTGAAGATGACATGTTCACTCGCAATTCTGGATAACTGAAGCAAGGCCCACGCAAAGTGCGTGGACGTTACGTCCAGGCAGCAGAACTCGAACGTGACGATGCTGCGCGTAAACGAACGCTTCTTTTATGAGCGACGTCTGTCCCAGACCGAAAGTTCTAAGCCTAACAAAACAAGCGACGAACCCCCCAGCTGAGCTTTGTTAACTGAATGGCACGCCCAACCTTGAGACGCTGTAGCTTGCCATCTTTTGCAGCATTAAAGACGGCACTCCTGAATTCCATGTTGCAGGCACCGTTTCGCTTAGGGCTTGCAAGCAAGCTCAAAATCCCTGCGGAGGACCATCACTGGGCAACTAAGCGCACAGCTATGCAGCCTTGGCCACAGCCGCCTTTCGGCTACGTCTTGGCCCGGTCTTGGCTCTCGGCAGGCTGTCGGCTGAAGAACTGGCTTGGTTCGGTTACTCGGCTGGCTTGTACTTGTACTGCTTGTACAGGCGCGTTTCTGGCCCGCCTGTCTTCGAGTAGCTCATCGAGTGGCCCGAAACTTGTTACGGTTCCGATATGTAGCGAAATCACCTAATAAGGAGGGAGAAACAGAGCGGGAGCTACGGGTAGTTACTGGGCCTTTTTACGCTTCACAGTTCTGTAATGACAGAGCTTTCCGACGCGCTGTTCGTTGCATGACATCGTGTGACATCGCGCGCTCCTTGGGAACATGCCTTTTGGTGAAGTCATCACCCTGCAGCTTGGACATTACGCAAACTTCGTGGGCTCCCACCTTTGGAACCTACAGGTAACGTTGCACCGTGTGACATGCGTCAGCTGTGTGTTCTTCCCGTGTTCTGTCTAGTGTTCATCACGCCGTCAGAGTCATTTGGCCCTCTGTCTACCTCCCACGCACTTTCTAGCATTTCTGTTTCGTATAGCAAATATGATTAGAAATGCGTCGAGGTCGCTGTAAATTTAGAAATTATAACGTTTATTCACAGTATTTTCCTGGGCTGCTGGAGTACGATCTTCGCGTTTCCCGTTTTCTCTTCCTCCGATACTTGACTTCATCTCCAGCTACAGTTGCTGCATTCCATTGCAAATGAGAAGGCAAAGCACACTGAAGTAGGAGCACTTTACCGTTACTCATGTTAGGCTACATGAATAAGGTAAAACCTTCGTAATCACTCACACGAGGATAGATGAACTTATTGAAAATGTCTTTATTTAAAGAAAAGGGGGATGGGAAAAAAGTGCATTTATTGCATGAATCCACTGACCAAGGCAACACGGTGGCTCTTTACCAGCCGTTGGTGACAGTAGGGCCATCGCTGGCAGTGATGCTAATGTGGCCTCAACCATTTGTATCGGGTTGTATGGGTTTGTATGGCCTCTCACTGCCCTCTTGATGTGTTTGGATCAATGGTTAGTGTGTACTGGCAGATCCATGCTGTGTGGTATGCGTCTACCCTTTCACGGCAATGCAGGCAAGGGGGAAATATAGTGTTGTGTACCAGGAGTGCAATTTAACCGGAGTGGGTAGTGTGTGTGGCCTCCTAAGGGTGTCGTCTTATTCCTTAGTGAGGCTGTTGTCCGAAGGTGGGTCTTGAGTCTCGATGTGCTTAAATACATCCCACAAAGGTTATGGCCACTAGCGACAGGGTCCGTATGAAGAGGCCGGGATAAAAACAAGTTGGGCTGTGGCATTGGCTGCCTCTTCCCCTTTTGCGCCTCATGTGTAGTGATGTCCACCTTTTTTAGTGAATGTTTATGAAGTATTTTGTAGGTGAGTTTGTTGACAGAACCCTGAATAAGGTGACTACAGGCCTCATGAAAGTCGGAAAACAATTGCCGCGGAGGCTGGAGGCAATGGCTAGGGCGATGACTGCCTCTTCTCCATCTGTGGTGCTTTTGCTCTCTAGTGTGGTTGAATGTATGGCTCTTCCATACCGTGCTGTGATGGTAGCCACTACATGTCCTCTTGCGTTCCAGCAGCTATGTGCTGTGCTGTGGTTGTTGTCCCATAGTTTGGTTGTTGTCTCTAAGCAGCAGAAAAAGTATGTCAAGTAAAAGCGGATACGGTGTAGAAAACCATCAAATCAATCCTGCAACTCTCCACTTTTGCCCCAGGAGCTGATATGGTCGCTTTGAGCAAATGTAGGGCTTCAGCACCAGGTGCAAATGCAATAACTTACACCATGATTCAACACCTACCTACACTCACCCTGGACACCCTTTCAGAGCAAACATTTCGGATAAAAGTTGGGGCTGCACAGCATACATACACAAGAAAATGTTTTTTCCAGGGTGGAGTATTGAGTTGCACACTTTTTATTGTCAAGATAAGCACACTAGGAAAGCCACTGCCCCTCACCATGTGCTACTCCATCTACAGAGACGATACCCACATCAGTTTTAAGTGCTGCAACCTCTCCGTCTATGAAGGGCAAATACAACTAGGCATTTACAAGCTTTCAAATTAAGCAGACGGGGATGGTTTCAGTGTAAATCTTGAAGGGAGCACTTGTATCTTATTCAACATGCGTGACTTCTTGTGTGTGTGTGTTTTTTTTTTCAGGAGGCCTGTTTTTCATACAAGCCAAATGACACAACAATACCCCTGGAGTTTGTTCATGATGTCTTCTTCCGTGAGGGCAGAAACCCCAAGGTAGGTTCAACCTGCGATTTTGTTCCCTAATACGTTGCCCGTACAGTAGTTACTAGAGTATGTGGAGGAAGTGTGCGGGTCTCTCTGTCTCTATATATATATATATGGTCACGAACCCACGCCTTTCGACATCGAAAGGCGTGGGTTCGGTCCCCAGTCGGGCGCGTGTTTTTCTTTCTTTCTTTCTCACGTAATAATAATAAAATAAAATGATGTAACTTCACTAACGGTAAAAGATAGTCTAACCATTCCCCTATGCCTTCTTTGGCGTTGTAGACTGCCGGCATTTCTTTCTGTATTTCCTAACGAGCCCCTCATTTCCAAACCCTATTATCTTGCGAAAAAAAAAAATATATATATATATGAGGGAGACAATAGCGTGTTGTCCCTTTTCTTACATTATTTCATTCCCAACAGTTTCGGAAGTGCTGTTGATGAAGGAAGTTTCACTTCCGAAACTGTTAGGAATTATGGGAATTAAATAATGTACAAAAAGGGACCACACGTTATCGTCTCCCTCATATATATATATATATATATATATATATATATATATATATATATATATATATATATATATATATATATATATATATGAGGGAGTATATATAAACAGTACAGTGCTTGGCAGCTGTATAGTATTCGCCTCGAGCGCGGCCTGTAGGGGCGCCACTGAAATCCCCCTAGCGGCCCGTTTCGAAAGCAGGCGCGGGAGTCTTCATCCCGCTTCCCGCTGTCGCCGCTGCTTTTGCGGGATGTTCACGATTGAGATTTAGCGTTTGCGGGCATTGTAAATTCATGTTTATGTGACGCAGTCACTCTGTTCGCATATGGGGTGTGTTTACGAGAGTGTAAATTTTTCTAACGCGATCTTAGTGTGTTATATTCGGTCTGTATAAGCGCCAGGTGTGTGTCACAGGTCAGCGTCGCGGAACCGGTGTATGCTTGGACCTGATTGTAGGTATACACTGCCCTGAATTTACTAGCAAGGTCTTCGTAGCCACCGCGGTTCCTCATATGTTCACCCGCCGCGGTGGCTCAGTGGCTAAGGTGTTGCGCTGCTGAGCACGAGGTCGCGGGTTCGATTCCCGGCCGCGGCGGCCGCTTTTCTGATGGAGGCGAAAAGCAAAAACGCCCGTGTGTACGAGATTTCGGTGCACATTAAAGATCCCCAGGTGGTCAAAATTAATCCGGAGCCCTTCACTACGGCGCGCCTCATCGCCTGCGTTGCGTCGACGCGTTAAACCTCACAATCAATAAATCAATCCTCTTATGTTCATGCTACGGGTATACACTATGATGTAAATCAGTTTTGTGCGCTTGCATATACAGCGGAACACTCATACCTGACAGCACGCCAGTTACTTTCGCCAATAATATACCTCAGATATTGATCACCACCATTTACAAGCCAGTGTGTGTTAATATCGGGAATATTCAACGTAAGTAGGACGGATAATGCAGAAATAAACTCGCGGATCAGCACACGACAAAGAGTCCTCTTGTCGTGAGGTGAGCGCCCGCAAACATTCATCCGCTACATAGATCCTCTGCGAGCAGCGAGCAGACGGGCTTAGAATATAATCGGCGTCCACGACTAAACGCTTCATCGAAATATCGTCACATGGCACAGGGAGCCTGCAGAATAAAGGAGAAATTGAAATCAGAGGGCCTTATCACATACCACATCCTTCCCCTTCCAATGACACCTTTCATCGCTTGCAACTGCCTACCCTGTATACTTCCAAAAATGCGTCCGCCGAACGATCAGCTGTTCGTTGAAGTCGAAAAACAAAACGACAGTGAACGCGAGATTTGTGTGTGTGATTACTGAAACGTTCATTGCTTGATTACGCTCCGCATTTGTACACAGCGTCCCCCTCCCCTAACCCCCCCTTCGCGTATAGTTGGTCTGGTGAGCCCTACCTGGCTTACGATTCGACGAACGTCTTTAGCATGTCAGAAGCTGCATTGTATTTTTTTCGTTTCAGTTAGAGCTATTATGTTTCTTCCGCACTTGCACAGCATGTATTTTTCCGTCATTTCATATTAGATTGCCTCGGTTCTTGCTATAAGGCGTGTGTGGGCACATATTTAACGACGTACAGGCTTGGTATACTTAACATTTTCGCATGGTTTATATTCTTATAAAAGGCATAAGTTATTGTCCGGTATTGGCTAATCACATCCCCGAAACATATTATTCTGCGACGTATATATGCGAAACGAAGCCGCATTTGTTGTCCACGCTGCAAAATGAAGCCAACCTCTCACTGTGCCAGTATCAGGTCTAAACGAGGCGACAGTAGAATTCATTTGTGCCTGACGTATTTGGAGGTAACAGGAGTGACATGCTGCTACCGTCGCCGACGCCCGGAAGAGCGGCGACGATGCGCGCATAACTGCGTCCCCGGGTAGCTCTTGCAGGCTATCACTTGCTGTACGAAGAAGCAGCTGCTTTTAAAGTGACCTAAACGTACTCTTTGCTTGTAGACATCACCATAACAAATTTTTTTAGGGCGCGGAAAGATGAAAAGAAGCGAAACAGAACCAAAACACTGCACGAGCCCCTATCAGCCCCGCAGCGCACATCCCGTCAACGACGCAGAGAAGCGGCGGCAGGCGGCGCAGCAGTCGCAAAGCTCGAGGCGTATATTAGATTAGAATCACCACGAAAAACATAAACATTTATTACGACGTTTCGGCTGGGGTCCAGCCTTTTTCAATTGAAGTACAACACTTGAAAAAGGCTGGACCTCAGCCGAAACAGCGTAATAAAGGTTCTGTTTTTCGTGGTTATTCTAATCTAATATATATATCCCTATCTATATCTCTATCTCTCTCATCATGGGATCATCTTTAGGCATCATCATCATGTGTTATCATCAGAGGGGAAAAAGAGGAGATGATATCTAGCAAGCATAATCTTCACTTCAGTTCGTAATATTTTGAGGTAACGTCAAAGATTGCAAATTTGAGAGAGCTTACATAGCAAAAATTGTATAACATTTGAACAAGTCATATTTGCAAAGCAAATTAAAACAAAATAATAAGGAATACTTAATGTTGAGCTCATATTGTATCATTTTGAAATTGAATATAAATTATATAATGGCAACATCACAACTTAAAGGGACACTGAGGTGATTTTGTCAAGCTCCTGCTTTTGCTTGCACTGCATAGACTGGCTTAAATAAACACTTTTCACAATTAATCCTGGTGATAAAGTGTTATTTATTTTATAAAGCCTGAAAGAAGAAAAACTACCATGCGCGGTTTGTGGCGGCCACACCAACTAACAGCTGTGACTTCAATACAAGGTGCTACATGATTGGATGATGTCCAAGATTAGAATTAAGACCAGTTTTGGTTTCAGTTCTCTAAAACAACATGCTTGGCATCTGTTGTTATTGTTGGGGGGGGGGGCATTCTCGATATTTCGGTAATCGGCATACCGCGCTTCTGCCATTTTGTCAGCTGGAAAATGCGTCAGGTAAGCCTACCAGCACGGCTCGGAATCGTAACAATCACTAGCCGAGACGTACACAGTGGATGAACACCCTCTGTGTCACCGCAGATGCTCAAATGCAATGCGCTTTTCCCCCATCTTTGGAGCTTGCCTGGCTCATTACTGTATCGGAGTAGCAGTGATACCAGGGGTGGAAATATAAAGTACAGATGTATAGCCACTTTACCACTTTACATTTTTACTTAGTTTTAGCATTCCAAGCAGCTTAGATGACTATTTCTTTAAAAGCACTCGTGCAGTAAGTGTCCCCCAAATTCCCACAATATCTTGTGTCTAGTGACTGCATTCCTTGGGCGGAAAAGTGTTCGCAGATGTGTGGTCGGGCTGCTCTGACCGCTGAACAGACATCTTTCATGGCTGGAATAGAGCTGAATGGATTACCAAAGGCCTTTTAATTGAGCAAAGTTGTATTTTATCTTCATGGCCCCTTGAACTCGCCATTAAAATTACTCAAAGGTGAAATCCGATGCAAGCAAGCATAGAACAATGGCCCAAGTGAGGCAGACCGTCCATACACAGGTTGAAAAGGCCATTGTCATGCAGACCAGTGCTTTAGCGGACGCCTGTACCTCAGTTTCAAAACGTTGTATGCTCTATGAAGGCCCGTGTTCAAATAACCTTGGGAATGAGCATGGCAATATTCGGGCCCTGTTCCCCGAGATGCTGATGATTGCCTTCTATTGTTTGGCTTTCTTCTACCGGCAGGGTCAGGTGACGTTCACGCCTCGCCTCCTCATCGCCGATTTGCAGGGAAGCTTGGGTAACCTCAAGGCGACTGGTTCACTCTATGACCTCGCACAGCCATTGGCCAATGAAGCAATTGCTTGGTGAGCTGGCCAACCATTGATGTCCTCTCTTTAGAACACTTCCCAGAGTGCACTAGAGATCTCAAATGGATTCCCGTTGTCACACTTCACTGCCAACCTTCAGTAAAGCTTCGTGTCAGGTGATTTCCAGCGCAGTCCCCCAGCGATACTGCCAACGTTGGTACGTGGGTACCCAAGCCTGTGCGTGAGTCTTCGGACCACACTAAGTGGCCAGTGCAGCTTGTTAGTTCTTGTTCTAGCGTAAATAGTCAGGGTGGTCTTCCAAAGATCTCGTAAGCCAGGCTGCGAACCTTGTTTAGCTGTGAGCTTGTCCTCTTTGGAGGAGTCATCTTTCACTTTTCTGTCAACAGGTCTGGGAAAGTGACCATTTACAAGACTGAGCCAAGCACGCTGGTTCCTGGCTGTTCTGCAGGCAAAGTAAGTTTTTGCTGGAGCATGGCAGCCCAGTGTGGTGAGAATGTTTTGTTTGGTTTTTATAAAGTTTTGAGGCAAAATGTAGCGTCCCGATTTAGTTGGCAGGGAAGCATATTGGGTCACTTGCACACAGCAGGCCTCTCGAGCCATCGCTGCCTTGTATGGTTGTCTGCTGGCAACTTTTGAAATGTGTGTGATTGCGTGCATACTGCTGAGCACGAGGTCGCGGGTTCGATTCCAGGCCGCGGCGGCCACTTTTCTGATGGAGGCGAAAAGCAAAAACGCCCGTGTGTACGAGATTTCGGCGCACGTTAAAGATCCCCAGGTGGTCGAAATTAATCCGGATCCTTCCACTACGGCGCGCCTCATCGCCTGCGTTGCGTCAGCGCGTTAAACCCTACAATCAATCAGTCGATTGAAAGCATATGCAAATGTGGCATTGCCTGGAGTCTCTGCGGACAAGTGCACCGTGAGTGAGGGAGATCACTCCATTTGGGCGGCAGTGCCTAGTAATGGCGCGATGTACCCCCATCCTTTGTTGTTCTCCCTTTTCACCAGCACTGAAGGTGCTGTTGTAAAGGAGGTAACAGGGTGTGCTGTGCACTTTCGTATTTCTCCTCTTACTCTGTACCTAGGCTTTTGCTTACCAGCGCCTCGTCCCTTTCCTTGTTCCAGGGTGCACGTAGCCTCCCTGCTGACCAAGACAAGGATGTGTGCAGAGGTACGGCTTTCGGGGGCTGCAGTTGAAATGCTTGGACTGGAGCTTGGCTCCCTTCTCAGTCGGCGAACAAAATGCTGCTATGAGTGGACAGGCATGCCTTTAATAACGCATTGCTGCATGCTGTGGCGGTGCTGTCATTGACAGTGGCACTGTGGAAGGCACAGTGCGGCCAAGGAGGAGACGCACTGCAGGGTCCCTTACAGTGGTTGTTCGAAGCCCTCAGGGCCTCAAAAAGTCGCTGTAGAAGCAGTCTGCCCCTGTTGGTTATGCCCCCTCCGTCAACAAGTAAGAGTAATGACACAGTCTAATAACCGTGCCACACGTACGCGAAAAATGACATTAAGTGGCCTTAATATACCGAATGACGGGCCGTGCTGCACGTGAAAACGCAAAGGCATTAAATGTGTTAGGCATGTTGGGGGCAATGACCGAAAAGAGAAATGCACTCATATTTTAGAAGTTTTTAACGTAGAGAAAAACGTCTTACAAGGGTTAAAAATGTTTTTTGGGCAATAAAACGTTATGAGAAATAGTGTTTTCTAAAAAATGGTGTGAGGCGTTTCTAAAACTGGCTTCAGCAGCTGCAGTCACCTGTCAGCGGTAGATAAATCCGAAAAATTCAAAACGACATGTAACTAGATGTTTTGCATTTTGCCGCTGTTTTAACGAACTTCGTCTTCTTCAGAACTTTGCCACCAAGAGTGCACGAGTCCAACTACGTTTTTGCGTCACCACTCTGGTGCTGAGAGTTTTGTTAATTTCATTTGGTACTCATTGCATTCATGAGTAAGCAGATTTAAGGTGTTTGTATGGGTGAATGAGTTGCACGCAACTCCTTAAACCAAAAATGACATTAGAGTGGCAATGACAAAAATGGCATTAGATTTTCGCATGTAGCAGTGAATTAATGGCACTAGAACTTAAGGCATTAAGCACTTAATGTCATTTTTCGTGTACATATGGCACGAGTATTGGTGCTCATCTAGGTGTAAAAAAGTGTGCCATGATTAATGTCTGGGCCACACGTTAAATGGCAGCATCTATGGTGAGGGTTGGTGGCAGCTGCCTGGCAATGGCAAGGCATGTGAGGGAGAGATTAGCGCGCAGTGCAGCTCTAGGATATTCACCAGTTTTGCATCATGAGAATAAAATTTTCTCTTATCAACAACTACCAGCTGAGAAAGCCAGTTTTGCTTGTAACAAGCTCACCTTAGGATTAATGGTAAGAATACAGCACTTCATGCACACACCTGCCAAATGTTGTGGGATATGTGAGGGGTTCCTCGGGGACCTTGCCAGCACTCTGGGGTAGGCCCCCACGCTAGCTTCCGGCGTGTCAACCACGCGGGCTTCCATGCCTACGGCAGCCCAGCGAGGTTCGCCGATACGAGAACACAGTAGGCAGTAGTGCCAAAGCACAGCCATTTATTTGGGGAATCCCAAAGCATGTGAGCACAAGACTCGATGGTGTTCACGAATCACGCCGTCCGGGCCGTGACTGCAAATGGGAGGCAGGCACTCACGGCGCACGACAAACAAAGTTCCCACCTGAGATACATGTATCCGCCGACATCGCCGCAATGTTCCGCCGAACCAGCTCGACCGGGTCTCCGATGAGACTCTCCCCGTCTCCCGCGCGCCGCCCACGCGCCTATGCCTATGCCCGCACGGACCGGTGGTGCCATCTCTCGGGGGCGCCGACGAACCAGCGGAGCGCTGGACCGGTTTCAGCGCACAAGCGTCTCTCCCAAAGTGCGCGCCGGCTCGGGATCGCAGGCCGTGGTTCTCCGCGATTCCCACAATGTGCAAGGTTATGTTTGGAGATGCTCATGAAATTACTGCATTTTCCATGTGTGCATCAGTGCCTGTATTGTATATCACGGAGTATAATATCCGTGAACATCTGAAAAGAACTCTGAGGAATTATTTCAAACAAACTGACAGGAGTATAAACTCTAGGGACCAATAGGTGCCAAATGAGGGAAATCTTGGGATTATCTTTGCTGGGCACTTACATCTGCTAGAACACGTTTGGTGCAGTCAAACGCTGTTTAGCGAGGGTGTCGTCTCTGTGCCCCTGTTCCCAGCAGCGGCACAAGAGCCAGGCGGGCACAGGGAGGATAGCCCCCGGAGGCAGCCTGCCCAGCTGTGGACCGAGTTCCTCAAGGTGCAGCTGCACCCCCGGACCATCCACCTCATCTCGCACCATCTCCACCAGAGGTGGGTGGGCAGTGCAGTGCTCGTGCTCCCCAGGACGTCCTCAGTGTGCCCCCCCCTCTCTCTCTATCTCTCTCTCCCTCCAGTGCGGACGACCCTTTTGACCTGTTTGGGAGCGGCAGCGAGTGTGCGGCGGACCCCGTGTGGCAGGAGAGCTTTATGGACGACACCCGCTGGTTTGCCGAGGACTGCGATGCCTTGCAGGTGGGCCTGTCAGACCTAGGGCCTGTGCCCGGGCTCCTACACTCAAGCACATGGAATGGAATGGACGACTTTATTTAGAAATAGGCCTGAGGCCCTGGGGGGTTATTGGGAGATGAGGGAACGGGAGTGGAAAGCCTCACTGAAAGTCTCATGTACCCTATAAGCACAACGTGTTGTCTATTAGCAGGCCCTACTAGGGCTGTCGGACTGCTCTGCACTGCTTTGTAAAGGCCACTGGCAAGTGAATAAATTGCTACGCATTCGAGAAGAGTAGCATCGGAATGCAGGCGCTCCAGGTTCTCCGTATTTGTAAGTGGTGGTGGGAAAAAAGAAGAAGAAAGTGTTTCTACACGCAAGCCAGTTCTCAACATCTTTTCGCATCACAGGTTCCTTTGCGTTTGTTTTCTAATAATGCTACGACGAAAAGCTGTACAGATAATTGCATTTCCCTGTGGGCGTAAGAAATGTGCAGCCTGGCTTCTTACAAGATATACCAGAAGAGAAGCTTTGCAGTATCATTGCTTGCCAGTGTGGGGATGAGGAGAGCAGTAGGGATTTGTATAATAAGCTTGGCCCAGAATATTTTTGGGCTATTGGATTTTTCAGCATTTGTTTATGTGAGGTTTTGTGTGTAATCACGCTGGCAGTGAAAGTGAACTGGTTCTGCAGATGTTATCTCCTAGCCTGTAGCCAACCACATATGCGGTGTGAAAGACTAGGTTTCGTTGAGGTGCCAGTTCACGCCCTGATTGCCAGAAATCATGCGTTTCCTTTCGAAGCACAATGACCTGCAAATTGCTCAGTTTTCTCTTGTGGTCATTAGTGGTCTCAGTCTACAAGTGCAATACAAGCCAGTATCTGCATTCTTCTGTGGACAGGAATGTACAGCTACAGCTTTATTTACATGGTGGAGTTCTTAACTAGCATATACTAGAAGAAAACCTGCAATTGCAGTTGCGTACCGTCTGGAAGGTGTTCAATTCTTACCTGGCCGGCCTTGACTTGGTTTCTTGTGGCTCGCAGTCAGGTTTTCATGTTTGGCCCACTAGCAGTTAGCCATTGTTGCTAGTGCACTGCTTCAGGGCACAAGTATTGTGTGTAGTAAATGCTTAATCATTTAAAACATGTAAGCACAATGAATGTAACTTGCTCTACAATCATGGTGGAAACTGGTGCTTTGTCAAGGCAAATGACAGAAAACACATAGGCAAGATATTTTTATTTCTGCAGTGTGTTTTTATTTGGTACCAACAGAAAGAAACACATCTCTTAGCATTTCTTTCGCAGCCACTAAAATGTTCTACGTCAAGCCAGTTACAAAGCAAATGCAAATTAAAATCTGTTTTCCTATGATTCACATGCGGGCTAAGGAAAGTAGTGTTGGTGCTAGTGCCATGTCGAAAGCGAAATGATTCATCATGCGCATAATGCACAGCCCTTCCTTCATATGTGTGCATAAAAGAAAGGAAGCATGTTGGGAAAAGCAATCACAGAAAAGTGTATTGTTTTTGCAAGAAACCCCCCTGTGATGCACAGTACTAAGGGCTTGGTAAAACATCATGCAGCAAAGTTTTTCTTTTTTTTTCCCCCACCCTTTGCAGGCCTTCAACGTCCTCCTTGATGGCCATAATGGCTTCACTGGTCTGACAAGCAGTCTCTTGGAGGCCCTTCAGGATGACTACCCAAACAAGGCGTTCCTTTGTTGGCCATTATACCAGCCTTCCTACAGGGGCACCAGTGAGGGGCGGGTGAGTGTGTCCCTGGATCCTTATCCACACTGCATGGAATGCACGTGGTGTTGGGGTCCCCGGAACTGAGATATGATGTTTGCTGGGGCATTATTGCCTGCTGGTGCATACCGTTCTGCCAACCAGTCGAGCATAGTGCAGCATTGGTGAAGGTCGACCATCCATTATAGCAGCTGTACACCACAACACCCAGTTCCCTCACTCCAATGTGATTTTGTTGTGCACAATGTGAACATGAACTACCACTGCAGTCTCAGAAGAAGAAGAAAGCTTGCTAGTGCAGTATCACTCACGAATTGGAGCACAAAGGGTCGGTTCATCACATCAACAGTGCCCCGCTTGATGGGGCTCGTGGCAGGCCAGTGTTGTCAGGTCTTAACAGGCCTTTAATTTGCAGCTGAAATCCTGGCTGGGTGGACGAGTCAGAAGGGCAGAAAGGCCCCGTTACGTTCATATACCTTTTGCACATCCAGCATGTTGCAAAGTTCAGTAATGTGATTGCTGCGCCAATCATGCCTAACCATTTTAAGGCACATCCTCCTCACCTTACCACTTTTAAGCAATCTACTCTGAACCTGCGCCAAACCTTGCCTTTTGTTTGTAGAAACGAAACTCGGCCTTAAAGCTTGCTGACTTTGGGATAGAAAGCAAAATTATTCTTCATTCGTGCCACTTCCTTTCTATGTGTGCCACTTCCTTTCCATGTGTGAAAGGAAGCACGTTGGAAAAGCCATCACAAAGAAAACACTTAAGAACGAATCGAAAAATAGACGGTGCAATGAGTCGTCTTTTCTGGTCCGCACAGTGCCCTTAAGATTTGTCGGGGTGCAAACATTTGGGTGTAAAGAGAGATGGTGTGGCGCTCGTTGACCATGCAGGTGGCCGTGGACATGGCGCACCGTCACTTCAACACCGTCATGTGCTACAGCAGCCTGAACCGGCTCTCTGCGGCCTTCTGCCCGCTCAGCGTGGCCAGCAGCCATTTCGGGCCCCCGGTCAGGGGCTTCAAGCACCTGGCCCTGAACGTGAGTGGTGTTCCCCCATCTTGAGCACTGTGGTGCCAGGGAAGCAGTGGAGAGAGGAGATTGGCCAAAAGCTGCTTTTTCCATAGAGTCCCTGCCTTGGGTTGCCTCTTCTGGCATTGGGAGAGCAGGAGCACTAAAAAGCGCGCTGAAAGTGCTCTCTTCTGAGCCGGTGTGTTTCAGTGGTCGAACAGGAGTAGGGGCACTGTCATCCACTGGTAGAGCGAGATCACTTTCGGTGCGCTGAGAGCAGCCAGGAGCAGTCTGATCTGCTCCCGCTTGAAAAGCGGAGTGAGCACAGTACGAAGGAAGTTGCATGACTTTTAACGTCATATCCTCCCCTTTTCGTGTGTGTGTTTTTTTGCTCCAGCAGGTTGCCAGGGCTCGGCGAGCGCGGTGGTACAGAGGCAATGGCGGCAGCCAAGCATGTTTGGTGATCGGGCTCCAACAATTTTGACGTTGTGGTCGGTTCTGGCAGTCCCCGTTCACCTTGCCTGTCGTTAGATGCACTAGGGACGGAGGCAGCAAAGCGTCATTGCCTTGCCGGAGTGCTTGACAAACTAGAGAACAACCGCAGCGATAGCTGCTGGAGCTCAACGTCAGAGTCAAGTTCAAGCAGCGGCAGCAGCAGCGACTATGACGTCGAAGTGTATGTAGCAGTGTTTCACCACCTGTTTTCGATGCCGGAACAAAGGGTATGTTAGAAAGACGGTGTCAAGCTACTCAGACAAGGAGGTGGGCCATTCAGGTTCCGAGCGTGGTGAGATCACTGAAAGGCATCCTCGCTCGTCGTTTTCTTTTCTCCCACCTGTGCTCCGGGTGCATGCCGTATTCCATTGGCAGGTGGAGTGGCCTTGCTTCTGAATGCTCCCATGTGTTCTGGCCCTTACTCCTCACTGCACGATGCCGCTGCTCCTGTTCTCTCATTGAAATTCAGGTGCCCTCCTTTTAAGTTTTCTCTCTCGCCCTCAATCTATGTCCTGTCCCATCTCCATCATCTCTTCTTTGCCCCACCCTCATGTTGGAAATATTGGTGTCCGTCCTTTCACACTTGCATTCTTGTGAGCGGTATGCACTGTTGCCAGGAGACGAATGACCGTTCCAGTCGACCGAAATGTGTTGGCCAGGTTTACATCCTGGAGCCTGCGCAACGGGGTCCTCGTAGTGCAGCCCTAGGACAGCCCCAGGGGGGAACCCGAGTTGATCCCGGGCGGGTTTGGGGGGGCCGTGCAGTTGAGCGAGCCTCACGAGACGAGCGCCGTGCTGGGGCTGGCCCTGGACAACATGCTGTGTGGCCTCAAGCTGCGGGCACCACCGCTCCTCGAGGTGGCCCAGCTGTGCGGCCAGCTCTGCTACAGCCGCAACAAGGTGGGCCCGCCCTTCTTTTAAATGCGAATGCATTTCTTAGTCGAGCCATGTCAGGCGCCGTGCGGCGTCCACGCGCCCGCAGGTGTTATCTCTCCACTCTCACCCCCTCTCCCATAGCAGCAGCTGCGAGCGCGCGCACTCCTCCTCTCCCCTAGCAACCGGAGCAGGTGGTGCGGGCGGATCAGCGGCGAGTGAGTGGAGAGGAGGAGCGCGCTCGGGCGTGTGAGGGCGCTCGCATCGCGGGAGCTCGCCGGAGCTCCCGCGTGTGTGGGAGAGTGTAGGCGAGGGTAGGCGCGGTGCTTCGGTGCTTCTCCTCTCGACGCTCGCCCCACTCTCCCACGCCCCCATGCTTCTCAAAGACCCTTGACTGTGCACTTTACCGACCACAAGGCAGTGATCGTGGCCGTCAAGTACAATGACAACACAAACAGGTGTTAAATAAATGGTTACGCTACAAATCACTGTCTCCTCATTAATTATAAATTCCGCGCACTCTCGCGCAAAAGAAATGCATTCGCATTTCCTCACGATTCCCTTCGGGGAGGTGAGGTGAATTTTTTTAGTCTCCTCCTGGGCACCCTGGCAAGTCCCGCACGAACGGAGCCACGAAAAATGTGGCCGCTAAAGCAGCCGAGGCATCCATCAAACGCTAACTGGCGCTGCACTTCTTCCTGCAGTTAAGAATGGGCCCAGACTCCGAATTTCCCATGCACAATGAAATAAAAGGCATTGCATAGTACAAGACCTAATTTTAGAAAAGGGGGAAGGGGAAAGTAATTCACTTAACTAGAGAGAAGTACAACGAAACAGCCGTAAAATGTAGTAATTCAGCAGCCGAAAACATCTTTCATTTCAAGCCAAGCAATCGGCTTCGTGTACCATTTTATGTTTAAAACCTACAGGTTCTAAACACGGTAATTGCAAAATATTGCACTGCTGTCTTAAAATGTTTGCCAAACTCCCACACTTTGGAATCCCTCTTTTTTTTCCATTGTTTCCTCAAAACTAAGTATAGTGCTATTGAACTGATTGTTGCCCACAGTATCTTAGGATGCTCTATCTTGAATTCACTGTATAGGTTTACATAATTCTTGGTGTATTCTGGCTAGTGCTGTAAGACCACAAAGCGCAAAAGAATATGCAGGAGTATAAAATACTCTGTAATGTAGTTGACCGAAATACTGCTACTTTACGTCATGAAATATTAGATGTTCGTAGCTTTTTTTAATGAAGCAAAAATATCAACACTGGCTCTGTGGTTCTTATATAAAGGCCAAATTTTCATTGTGTAAACTGTTATTCATTGCGTGGGTTATCTAAAATGCAGGCGCAGTGGTGTAGCATACATTGCATAACTTCAAGCATATATGGCATAGACAAAAATTGATTTCATGTTTCAGTTTGCTTTCAGCATGCCAAAACGAATTCAGTGTAACCATTTTGAGTGCATAGATTAGAAACTGGCAGAAATAGCTTTAAGGGCACACACTTGAAGGAATTTCTGGTTTCTTTACTATAATTATAATACTTGCTAAATACAGTTAAACCTCGTTATTACGATACGGGCTATAACAAAATAATAGATATAACGAGCAAATTGTAATTCCCCTTGAGAGTCCTCATAGAGCCCAAAGTATTTAAAACCTTATTTTAACGAGGTAGAACTTGATCATTACAGGATATAACGGACAAATTTTGTTGGGAAATAAAACATTGAGCCAATTCCATGACATTGCGCAATGTGGATTTGAGATGGTGTGCAACATGACAACTGCATTTAGCAGTTCAAAGCTCCCGCCTTTCATCCTCCTGCAATGTGCGCGGTGCCGGACAGCGCGCCTTGCAAATTCTGCACCCGTGAAGCCATTCCCACTGACCTTTCGCTGCACGTGTCGCGCAGCCACTGCATGCGGCCTGCAGGGCTGTGGCGCACTCACCTGCAAATGTTGCCACTTGCGGACATACGCCACAAGAGCCGCGTTGCTGAAGTTGTGTGTACGTTTTTTTTTAGTGATTCAGCCTTATATTTTATCGTGCTGCATGCGTGATTTGAGCAGCATGAATGCACCAGGGGAAAAGCGAAAGCAAAAGACTATAACGCTAGACAGAAGGTGGCTATAATAAAATCCATCACATCAGGCACGAAGCTGAACGAGCTATCATATCTTTCTGATATGCCACATCAGAAAGATATGTCAATGTGCAGTTATGGACTTTGCGGCGAAGTCTGTTTGAAATTCGAGTTACACGTTTTGAATTGCAATAAAGTAGGTGCGCGACTTTTCCTTTCTTTCTCCGGATTGTGGTTGTTTTGTTGTGTACCATCATGAGATCCAATTTCGGCTGCTATTTGTTTTGGGCAAGTACAGCGCACAATATTTGCAGTAAATGTCCACTACAGCTATAACGAAACACTGGTTATAACGAGCAAATCGCAGTGCCCCTTCAATTTCGTTATAACGAAGTTTAACTCTTTCGTTACCACGCCTATTCAAATTGATCACCAGTGATCGATGATTTAGTATATTGCCTATTTCGACATGTAGTCGTTTCTCGTACACCTAATGAGGCCAGTGGTTAGTCTAGGCACTGCCCTTTTAGAATCAGTTTAAATTTTCCCACTCCGGCGACATTGAGATTTTTGACGACGTTTTTTGCGCGCTAAGGTGCGTGTGTTTTTGAAGAAGGGGCTGTGGCTGCTGCACTTGAGAAAAAAGGATGCAGATCGTGGTTAGGCTGTATTACCATAATATTTTTTTTGTCAAAAGGCTCCTTGCAAGTCAAATACCAAATAATGCGGTCAGCTTTGTAATCCGACAGCGTTGAGAGGTGATAATTACTTGAAAATGGCCCCGGCTATTCAATAATGATTTTTGGTTCGGACAAAGGGCAGCTTTATTCTCCCAAAGCTTATTTCTGATGGTCCCCCGCATGTCTAGCAAGTGTGCCTGCCATTTTCAACCAGTTTCCAGCAGTTTCGGTTTCGTTTTTGCATTGCGAAATTCATATTTGGCGCTACTACGCAGTTACCCAACTACAAGCTCATTTGCCATGGCGCCTCCGTTGCCCGCTACTGCTCCTCAAAACAAGCATGCTGCTCGCGCTTCCACTTTATCTATGCCTTGCTTCTGCGATAAAAGCTTCTGCTGAAAGTCAAACGATAACACCAAGTCGTCGGGTATCAGTTCAGACGAGGAGAACGCTTCCAATTGGCCTTGAACAGCACCAGCTGTTCACCGGCCAGTTTCGGTTTGATACGAAGGTATTTCCGGAGGTCTAGTATCGCTGCTCAGTAGAACTGTCTATTCCGACAAAGTCTCCAACAGCCTTGTATTTGTTTCTGTTCGAAATTGTTAGGTGGCGCTGCAATGTAGTAGGCTCGTAGTGCTGAACTGGCTTCGTAGCACGACGGCGGCTTGGTGAACGCTTGCTGGGCATGATTCCAGCGCATCGTACCTTATTCCTGCAAGCAGTACTACCTTAGTGAGTCAATACATGATAATAAACCGCAAATGAAAGTTCTGACTGATAAGTGATCATCAGAACGTCAACAAGCATCCACCAAAGAGTTTGGTTCTCAACTCCAAGCGGATTTTTTCACATCGCTTGCTTGCCTTCAATATTGTGCCGGTCATAATCATTGACAAGGTGTTTTTATATCATGTGGAGGCTAATTTGGGCCTTTAATAATGTCAAACCACCAGATTTCTTCTAGAGAACCATCCAAAATAGCAATATTTGGAATAGTAGTTGGGCTTCACCACATGGCACGGGCACTACGCGGGCTCACATTTTCTTTTATATCTGACAAATTGTACTGCGCAACTCAATTTTTTTTCTAGGACGGGTTTTTGAAGTGTCTACCTACAAAATGTATATTCTAAATTTTTTCTACTACTGGTGGTTTATTATACACAACTTACTTTTTTCTTATTTTCTTCGACACGTAAACAAAAATTTCGAATTCGATAATTTTTTTTTTGCAATCATTATTTAGGAAAACATTATTAAAACTGGTGTCGTAGGAAAGCGCGTGGAATAATCTGCATTTTAGTCACTGCAATGTGTGACATAACCAATATGTATAGCACAAAAAAAAATGCTTTGTTAGACCCTTCAAAATTGGTCAATTTCCTGCGGTAACGAAAGAGTTAAGGGTAGTTGCGTCCAGTCCAACGGGATAGCAGTCACATGTCTGATCAGGAGCTTCAGCATATTCCTAGGTTGTTTCAGCGGGTGAATGCATGCACATGTTATGCCTTGCCTCTTTTATAACCAATTTGCTCTGACTGGGTGAGCGAGTGAGCGTTCAAGGCTGCGTAATGTAACACCCTGTTCACAATAGTCACGTGATCTCACTCTGCTCACAGCTGCTTTTTAAAGGTCTTGATATGACTAATAGTAGCACTGCCCAAGAGCCACCTCCGGCTTTGCTTCTCCTCTCGATGAATACTGTCTAGAGGCCAGAATACATGGAGCAAACTTTCACGACAAAGTTAGTGTGGGGGAAAATCTGCCGCGGTGGGCCGATAAATGTAAATCGGGGTGAACTACATCAAGCGAAGACACGGCGCCCGCCACCTCACCGCCACTGTGTTGCTCTCAGTGTGGCTAACTGAACCTCCATGCCCAGAATCAACGGCAGCGTTCAGTAAACAGCCCCAGTGAAGGAGCTTCCCATTTAAGTTGTACGTCGTTTGACGATGCTGTGTGAGTGGGGGCGTTTCTTCTGCTGAAATATTCGTTTTGAGTTCTCAAAAGCGCTAAAGGCAGTAGAAAAAAAAAAATACGAACGCCCCCGGGAGATTCGAACTAGCGACTTCTAAAACATGAAGCCGGCATTGTACCTCTGGTCTACCTCAACAGATGGTGCCTTCGTTCAATACACAGCATGTAAAACCTGGCTCTGTATGCATATGGCTGGCTGCTTCTAGTTTTTCATTGTATTTGAGAGGCCTTCGCAGTGATGCCGGCTGTTCCTCACTCGCCGATCTTGCAGATCGGCCCCACGTTGCTGTTAATACAAGTTATGTAGCCGGATTGTCTTTATTGAATGTACTAAAGGCTATCCTACATGCCCACCTTGGCGACAGAAGCCACGGCAGTTGGGTTGGGACCGTGTTCCGCTTGCAGCTTGAGCTGTCAGAATCGTGCGGACTTCACTTGTTGCCACCTCATTTTCCTCAAACGATCTAGGATTTACAATCCATTTTTTTTAGCTCAAAGAGGCGCGAGCCAAGCTTACATCTATCAAACTCTTCCAAAGCTGCCGTCCACCAGTAGTATGCACACGCCATGGAGGGCAAATCGCAAGACCTGATTGGTTTATTTGATTTGCCGCGCGCTGCCAACGAACCTTTCTGTCAATGCGTAAATGTGGGCTAGTTGGTTCTTGCTAGTTGTAGCGCTAGTCCTGTGTGGTCTCTACTTCTGTCCCGTCGTTACCGCGCTACCATGTTTCACACAACTTTTTTGACCGAGCTAGATCGGCGGCGGACAACGTTTTTTCCGCCGCGGAGTGTCAAGCGCGTGTCGCCAAGCGTTGTTAGTCGTTTTTTCTACGCATGTTCGCTCCGGCCCTAACGGTCGGTGCGTGGTGTTAGAATAGACTGCAACTCTAGTGGGGTGGCGGCAGGGTGCCGGGTGGCCTAGGTGGAGGAGGAGTGGCAGTGGTGCCTTGTTGTGGTTTGCAGCTGTGCGTGCTGGGCCTGAGCCTGCCCCTGGGACTCGGGGAGCGGCAGCTGCTTGCTGACTGTGCTCCGAGCGCCCCGGTCCTGCTCACCCCAGGGGCCCATGTTCTGACACAGTCCACTACTAGTCTCGCCGTGCTGCGTGGCTGTGCACCCAGCATGGTGACCAGGTGAGCACTCTACCCTTACTCCCCGGTAGAGTGGTGTTGCAAGCACTGAGCAAAGTAGTGGAGGCGGTCAGGAGGCAGACGCGTGAGAACTGAGGTTTTCAGAGAAAAACACTTTTGTGACCGTGCCTATTCCCATCTATAGTATATTATCAATGAATACAAAATTCGAATTTTGGTGCTATCCGAGCGCTTCTGGGCAGCTGATGCCATCCAGAGGGTGAAGGAGGAAGTATTTCGTCAGTTTCGCTTTCGAGATTCTTTTCGCCGCTGCAGGGGGGATTTTTAAATGGCCTTCGCCGGTGGGAAGACAAGCTCACGTGGTTTCGGTAATGGCATCGACGCCGCTCGCCGATGCTTCACGCGAACGGCGAATTTTGATGGATTCTGATGAATCTGAGCTGGAATCTGTGGATGATGCTAGCAGCACAGACACAGAAGACGACTTCAATTCTTCAGACCTTAGTACGGACAGTAAAAGCGCGTCAAACTGCCCCGGACATCAACAAGTATCCGCCAGTAAGTTTCGCTTCCTCCTCCGGCCCTTTTATTGCGGGCGCACGTTGATATAAACAGATCCGGCCTGTTCTAAAGGTCACAGCTCTTATCTGCAGGGTGTCAACTTCATTTGGGCGAGACCACTTAGCATGGGCTGCACAAAGAGTCAAGTTCTCTCCGCAGAGATGGCCCGGAGTTGACCTTGGTGTAGCGCTCCGGAGTAGCGGGCGGCAGTTCGTCAGAGCCGTAAATTTCGTCGGAAGCATCCAGAAGTTCTTGAACTGTCACAGAAGTTGCACTTCGATCAATTTGCTTTCAGACTCAAGCTCATTAAACAGCTGCCAGGCTATGATGAACAACGTTCTGTGGTCCCCACTGTCCCTCCTGTTGTGTCTCCGTAAACTGCACCTCAGGGTCCCCAGCACCAACTAGAGAAAATTGAAAAATACCAGAACTGCAAACTGTGCTACGAAGAAAGGAAGGTTGAGCAGAAAAATGCCTACGAAACGTGCGTAGCCAACCTCGAATTTCACCACATTGAGAAACTGCTTAGTGCGGTGGCATGATAGGCACAAGAGTGTACCGTATATTATTGTATGTATGTAAATAACTTTTGTAGTTACAGAGCTAATTTGCGGTATTATTCTATAAGGGCCTTATGTTCAAATTGTATATTTCAAACTTTTTTGTATGTGCACCCTGTGCAAAGTAGCATTAATGTTCTCATTGTTTTTTTTTTTCTTTTGTTACTGTTTTTGTTTTTATTATGTGACGATAAAACTAGTAATAAATCTGTTGTTTGAAATTATTACTGTTGGAAAGACCTATACTTCCTCTATCATTTCATACCTTTTACTTTAGCATCAATCATTTTCTGTGCCAAGAAAAAAAATATTTCCTGGACTACCCAAAAACAACCTATTTTTCCACGTTCACGGAAGTGTTAATCATGGCTATGCCAGGGATCCCTCCTGGGCTTGGAAACGTGACGGGGGCCTCATGCGAAAGTCTGCACTTTTTCTGACTCTTCCACACAAGCTGCAAAGATATGCTAACAAAAATATGCAAAGTAGCTTTAAACAAACATGCGCCAAGGCCACCTTTTTGCACTGCTGGCAAATATTGGCAAAAAATGGGGGTACCCTTGAAATGCCATGAAGGACCTCTGGAGGTTTGCAGATCCCCACTTGGAAATCACTGAGCTGAAAGACCAATGTTTGTGATGTTACCACTGCCTCAGCTTGGTTGCACGAGAGGGGCACTCAAAGTGGGGATGTAGAAGTGCTGTCATTAGCAGCAGCTGGGAGGGGCCGTCTAAAAAAGGCGAGACCAGTGGCTTTCTAGCTGGTTGGGCAGTTATACCCCGGCCAATGCCACCCTTGTGCAGCCACAGGTTCTTGGGCTACACCCTGTGTGAGGACAGTCTTTGCACGCATTCATGGCTGAAACTGCAGTCATTTTCTGGCCACCATTCTTGATTTACATTCCAGGCACATTCCAATGTCTCAGGTTAACGCAGCCCTGCTCATGGAGGTGCAGTGCCACTCATTCGTTCGTTTCTCGTCTTTCTCTCTCTCTCACCCATAGACTACCACCCCGGGTACAGGATCCCGGTGAAGTCATTGGGAGATTTGCCACCCGTGCATGCGAAGGAACCCCAACGTGAGTTCTGGGGCCTGTGGTGCAGCAGGTCAGCACGCACAGCGAAGGGCGGCTATCATGTGGCTGATGGCTGCAGCAGGTGGACGTGGCAGGAGCACATCGTTGGTCGTGGCCCTGTGCTGTGTGTGCTAGGCATTCCATGTTCAGGCATAGTGGAGCAGCGATTGGTAGGAGATGGCCACTTGCAGGCACCTGTTGGCAGGCCTGTGTCACTGTGGTGGACAATTCGACAGCCCCGTCACTTTACTTAAAATACTTTGCATATTACTTCAAAGCTATGCGCATTTAAATAGCTGTCGTTAATATGAACAAATTTTTGGGCCCCTTCGAGTTCAAATTAACGAGATTTGACTGGATAAGTTTTTTAGTTTACGATTTATAACGCGCACTAAAGTTCATGGTGCTGGGCTTTCAGTTGTTATATCCAAAGTATTGTTGGAACCGGTATATAGTTATTAACGGGATGGACTGTATTCAACCATTTCAGTACAGTTGAAGGCCAATTTATCGAAATCACTGTGACCCGCGAAATAGTTAAATCAGGAGCTTTGTAAAATTGAGAAAATGTGAAGACTATCGGTAACGGCAGAGTAAATCATCTTAATTGTGTTCGCTAATACAATAAATTTCAGAATCTGGTTGCATAAAATAGAGGTTCAACTGTGTACAGATGAGTGTAATCCCTGCCATTTCGCACTGAAACCGAACTAAGGCGTCGCAACTAAGGTTCCCGCCAGTATGGAGCATTTCGGGTGGTTAGGTGGACGGTGTACACAAGGTATGCATAGCGAGCGGGTTCACTTTGGAAGAGGGGGCACCTGAGGTGGGCGTCTTCTGCAGGTGGCTGAGAAAGGTGGAGAATGCATCCCGTCTCGGCACCCACGACTTCCCCAACATATTTGGGCCCCTGGTGACTCCAAATGGCCTTGTTTCATGCCTGGCTCGAGATCCCCACATGGGTAAGCACTCCCACACCACGCACTTTTGTCAAGTGTCGTTAGAAACAGTAAGCTCTGCAAGCACATTAAAAAGTTTTTCTGCAAAGAATGGCTAGGTAAATGCCTGCAAACGTGGAACAAATGTGTCCGTGAGCATTTGCTGAACCGATCTGTTTATAAAGATGGAGGCTTCAGCTCGTAAAAATGACAAAAGTTCAAAGCATTTTTACCTCACAGGTGTCGCAGATGAGGATTCTTGAACTCTTACAGGATCAAAATCCTGCAGTGTACTGGTGTGTGTGTGTATGCACAGCCCCTCTGGCGCCAAAGGCAGCTTTGATGATCTATACAAATGCACTTGTGATGGAAATGCAAAAGTCCAGGCCTTTGAAGCTGCGATTAGCTGCTTGGTGAAGATGGTGCAGTGCCACCCACTGCTTCGCTTGGAACACTCCTGTTCTTCTATGCAGCTGCTAAAAGAGCTCCACTGCTCGGCCAACGCCCTGGGTTCAAGCCCCCAGCAATGCCAAGGTTTTTTCCCAAGACCCGTGATGTTTTTTATAGTAAAATGTTCTCTCAGCTTGATTCCGTGCGTTCATCTCGTAAATAAGAGTGGTTCGGCGTCGTTTAGAGGTGGGGAGTCTAGCGGCATATCGACTCGATTAACATTTTGCATCCCAGCGGAAGTGCCTAGCTTGTGCCAATCTTGGAAGGGAATACCGCGAGTGACTGTGCGTCCCCCCTGGTGGCTGCTGGTGCAGCGGTGGAGCAGGTGCCCTCGCTGAGCTGCCTGCAGGCGGCAGAGGCGTCTGCAGCCGAGGTGGTGTCCGAGGTGGTGCAGCGGGGCAGCCAGCTGGACCTGAGCCGCTTCCATCGCTGCCTGCTGGCTGGAACCGAGGTGGACCTCTTCAGGGAGGCCCTGCACCAAGTCCAGGAACTGGCCACCTGAGCGGGCCACCCTTCTAGAGGCCTGGGTGGCAGGGTGCGGCGATACATGTGGGCCCCAGCCGCGGTGTATATGGTGTGAATAAAGAATTTTAAGCGACGATCAGTCGGCTGCTTTGTTGCGTATCCTCACATTTCATGCTGAACTCGGCGAAGCGGCATGGCATCGTGGGAACGTTCATTCCTTTACTAGTCCTTGTGCTTGATCTACAGCACCTGAGGACCAGTGTGGGTCGGAAGCAGTTTTGCAGTGGCGACAGCTGTCAAATACTACAGTAGTGTGTTCATGCGTCGATTGCTGTGCAGGTGTCCCCATGTGTCCACCGCTGGTGTCAGATTCACGGCCAAGCATGCAACGGAATATCTACGAATGAAAGTTTGACATCCACCTCATTGCAGCCGTATGGGACCAGGACAAATTTTTCTTCAACTGCAAATTTTCTGAGAAAGCTGTACAGCTTTCCTTTGTAGCCGTACGACTGTATTGAGGTGGATGTCAAACTTTCCTTCGTAGAAACTTACTCCACCTTGGGGATTTCCCCCAAATCTGGTCGATCAACAGAATATGTATCGCGAGGACAGTACACACATATGCACAAATGGCACATGCCCATGCATCCAGTTGTTCATTTAACCGTTTTAAAGCAAAAGCCATAGCACACACCATAAGGCATACCGACATTTGAGAACCATCATAATCGCATAGCCGTGGGTCAGCAGCTGTGGCTCTAGGTCAGATCATTTTGGGTGATTGAATTTTCTCTAAGCTCAAGCCTTGATAGTTTCTCTGCAGGTTTTAATAAAATCTTGGGATTTCAATACCGATGTGACCAGTACAATAGATGTGTGTCCTTGGGTAAGAGTTTTTAAGTGCAGAGCACTTTCGGGGGCCCGGTTTGTCATCATAGCTGCTGTCACGCTATCTAGCCACCGCAGTCGAGCGGCGTCACGCACCCAAACAGAGGCTTTGAAAAGATACCCGCTTGTCCCTCGATTCAAACCTTCCTGCCAAGTGTTAAGAGACATGAACAAGAGGTTACGCAGAACTATTCGAAACCTCTGGTACCGCTGGGACCGGTCATAGCAGTCCCCGTTAGTTAGCGCTAAGAAAACTGCAGGTACATTTGAGGCAAAATATATGTACATAATCGGCAATCCCCGCGTTCATTTAGTTAAATGCTCTTTGGGCTGGTTTTTACAATGGTAATCTGAAAAAAGTGGCCGTAGAAGAGAAAAAAAAAAAAAACGCATCTAGAATGGCGCAGCAGGCTCCAGCACGTGCAAAATGAAAGCGAGCACAAAAAGAACACAACTCGCACTCACACTCTTTCAGACGGTGTGTGCAAGCACTGCAAAGGTATGAAATTTGAATTGTATTAGACAAAACTCCATTAAATTCATGACGAGAGGAGTGAAACAGGGAGGCAAAGAGCGTAATGGGTGCTAGCAGTGAGCAGATAACGGTGCCACGGCCCATTATGGTAAATCACTGCTCTGCACTTCTGACAGCTTTCACACTGAGTGAAACAGCTTTAGCCCTCTGCGGTCCGTTGTCGTAAAAATGGTTGTAGTGGTCCGTTGTCGGGCTATTTCCGACATAGCCATTCAAGGTTAAATTTTGCAGTTTTTCTCACTGCAATGCGCCCGCATTACTTGCATACATGATGCGCCATCTCATGAGAGTTAAGTGAACTTTGTTGTTTCTTTTTGCACTAGGTTGCAGCACAATGTTCAGCACGGGCTTCCGGACTAGGAAGTTCCAGACTAGGAAGCCACCCCACAATTTATTTTTGCTCATTAAAGTTTCTTTTCTCTCTCTGGATTCGAGAGCGTTTTCACGAGCATGCTCTTCGCTGCGAAGCATGGATGCTTTCTCATCGTGTGCCATCTACGGCGGTGCACTTTGCGATAGTAACGATGACTTCAGTGAGGAAGATAACTGCGTGCCTCCATCAATTAGCGATAACAGTGATTCGACAGAAGCGAGTGACGAATACCACGGCAACGAAGACAGCACCGTGCGGATCATTACTTTGTGCTGTTCGTGCTGTATGCAGCGACAGAAAAACAAAACAAAGAGGGAAACTGCGTTTTTCTGCAAAACCTGCAATAAAAACCCTGGCATGAACCCAGGAGAAAGCTTTCAGCGGTTTCACACGCTGCTCAACTATTCAAAAGTCTGCAAAAGAAAAATCAAATATCCTGCGGGTTTTTCTTGCACAGTTTGCGTTTTTCTTCGCGGCATCCGAAACTGGCAAAATAGCTGTGGACCGGAACGGCAGGAAAGTGGGTAAAAGTTTCAAACTGCAGAGGGTTAATTTTTATTTGGCAAGGAAGTGGCATTTTTCAATGTGTGTGTGACTTGCAAAGTTGCTTTGTGCAAGGAATTGAGTCTCGCTCAAGGCACACGCAAGCTTTTATTAGGAACAAAAGCAGGATTACTAAACAAGAAGTGCTAGATGTACAAAACAAAAAGGAGCCATAACAAGTGCAGGGTGGTTGTGAACAATTCCCAAACTTCACAAAAGCAAACAAGGCAAACAGCTGCAAACAAAGCACCAGAATACAACAACTTGGACCAGGGTTCCCTACAGGCTAGCGAGACGACCGTAGGGCAAACTCAATGCGGGAAAAAGAAAGCGGCACAAAACACATTAGCTTCAATCTGGTCATTTGATTTTGTATCAGCACAGCGTTCTCAGAAGAAACTCTGAAGGCAAATGAACACACAATGTTCCTGCCCAATAACACAGCAGATCACAGATCTCGCAGCAGATGTGGCACCTCTAGAAATGCAAAAGGTTAGCTTTAACTGTGCACTGCAGACCCGAAACACAAAAGCCACACATGCAAGAAGTGCAGATGTCAACCAGCATTTGACCAACCAGATCATGTGTACTCCCCCTAACAACATAGGTTAGTAACAAAGACTGTACAGCTAGGACAAAGCATGGATTTATACCATCCATTTAGAATGTCCAACTCATTTTTTAACTGAAGCTCTCGGTGGCTAAAGATGGTCATTCCTTACGGCCTGGTTGGGGGGAAAAAGTCGAACAGTTTCCGGAAGAGCGGTCCATCGCTGGCCTTGCTGCCCGATGAGCCATTCCACATCTCCTCGAACGCTGCCTTGTCACCTGTGGACCAGAGCAGCCAATGCACTGTGTCAGCAGAGTGGATCAAAACGCACAAATGAACCAGCAAATACAACACCAAACATCCTATCATGGGGCAGCCAAAGGCTCTTCTCGAAAGATGGCCTAGTCCTGCTACAACCCCTCTCCTCCTCCTCCCCTTGTCCAATAACTTCACTTGTGCAGATTAGAAATCACAACAATGCTCTGCGGGACAACACTGCACTTGCAAAAAGCCTGCACTCCCAGTAATGCATGCAGCTGTGCATGCATCAGCCAGGGGATGTTTGCATCAGAAACATTAGTGAACTGAAGATTGCTTACACTGAACTGGAAGCACCTTTGTACAGCGTCAGCAATTGTGCAGCTGCCTCCCCCCCCCCAAAAAAAGAGTCTCTAAGGTGCCATTTGAAGGGGTCAGAAACCTCTTTTTCTTGCCTCATTAATACTGTGACTCCAATTCTAATTACACTTTCCAAAATTCCAGAAAAAGGTTGGCTTTCATGTCCCCCTTCGTAAATTCCTTTCCCTAAGGCAGTGGTTCTCAGCCATGACTGCGCCGAGGAACCCTTTTGGGCTTGCAGAAGTGATGGGGGGACCCCACGATGGAGCACATGTTGATTGGTGTCATAATGTCAAACAATGCACACTTTCAGCTTTTGTCGCCCACACACTTATCCAATGCCTGCCTTTTCTGCTGGACGTTAATGACACTGTGCCTCTTAATGTTAAACAATTTGCTCTTGAATCTAGAAGTGTTTTGAACACCTATATGCTGCCTTTTTCTGTGTCTGTCCTTTTTCTTCTCATAGCTGGCGTGTTGTGCAAAAGGCAGATGTTAAAATATCTGCTATGCGGAGAAACTAAATGCACATGTAATGCTGTGAAGCCACTTTTTTTTTTTTTTTTTTCCGCATTGCAAGCAAGTGGTGGCAAAAATCGAGAAAAGAATTTCCGGACCCCTTAAATGCTCTCACAGACCGCCTGGGGTCCGCGGACCCCCATTTGAGAACCACTGCCCTAAGGGTACAGCAGCGGCTTCACAAGGAGGGTAAGGAAAGCCTGCAGCAAGCCACGAGTGGTAAGCAGGCACAGGGCAGCGTTCAACTTGCCTTCGTCCATGTTCACGTACTGCTCCTGGGTCTCTGTGAGCCCGTCAGGCCGCTTGATGGTGCGAACAGTCATGGACCGATCACCCAAGCTCCGCCGCACAGTCACCTCTTCGTTGCCTTGAGCGTCCTGGACAACCGAGCGCTCCTCGAGTTTCTGGAGGGGCAAAACAGAAGGGACCGAGATGAGCGGTGTACACCAACAAGAGCGTACAACAAATCAAAGCCATCCAAGCTCCTCCTCCTCCATGTTTCCTCCCAGTGCACACTCAGACTGCAGCCTCCTCTGGCCTGCTACACAGTCAACAATGCATCAGTCATTTAAAAATACGCACATTTTCACATTCGCTTCATCCATGGTCTGCTTATAGTAGTAAAAGTGCAATCCACAGCGTGTGCTGTGGGCTACATTTGTTGTTCAACGCAACGTGTCTCACAAGAAACGAAATTGGGAAAAACATCACAACTGTGTTGAAAACAAGGTCAATTGGTACATAGAAACGGTACAGTGAATGGAAAAAAGAAAAAAAAAATACAGGAGCTTAAGAAGCAGGCAGGTATGGGTGGCTGCTTCACATGCGGTATCCTTAGTCATATCCAGCTCCCCTCTGGTGCTCCCACTATCTGCCAATGGTTGTTTTACATATTACCTTGTTAAAATAAACGCAACAGGTAAGTGTGGTCCCTCTTCTGACACCAGAAGATATATTGTTGCTTCCTTTTGGTGTTACAGCTAGTGCAACTCAAGAAATGCTCTTCATAAAATAAAATATTTATCTGCTTTTTGTCAAGAGCAACAAAATCTGTGGGAACGGCTATACCTAAAAAATATTAAAAGTACATGTTGCATATAATAAGTTCATACTTGTAAATTATTCATTCTGTCAATTCAAGGAAGTGTTTCTGGGCTCCTTTAAAGATTGTGGGCTTGTCAAACAAGCTGTTCTGGTCAATACCTAAAAAAATATTTTAAAAGTAATGTTGCGTATAATGGGTTCATACTTGACTTGTAAATTATTAGTTCTGTCAATTCAAAGAAAGTGTTTCTGGGTTCCTTTAAAGATTGTAAGCTTGTAAAACAAACTGTTCTGGTTGAATTTCAGCATAGCACTTTTTTTTTCAGTGATAAGTTGTTAACTACAATACAAAATTCCATGGAAAGCCAACAATGATTTGAAGGCAATGCACTAACACTTCAGCAGCCAGTGCACAGGCATTTGGGTGCTTCCAGCTGGCTTCTCCTCAACATCTAACTTCTTTTTGTAAAACAAGAACAGTTTTTGTGTGAAAAAAAAAACAAAAAAACAGCCAGACAAACCAAAAAAGTCCTATGAAAGCTTAAAGGCATTAGAAATAGGCATGAGATTATGCAAAAAATTTGTTCTGTTTTCATATTTGTTTTCAGACATATTTTCAGAAAAGCAGGACCCCTACTAAATGGTGCACATACCCGCGAGTGCTGCATCGAGCTCATCCCACCCATCCAGACCTGTGGCTCCGTCGGCGCCAGAAGGCTGTCCAGGCCAGCCCGGGCCACGTGCTCGTCCAAATCTGCATGTACCCACCACCAAGCTTTTGGCACAGGCAGGACCACCACCACTTGAACAGGTGCCACGTCAAAGATGCCTGCCGAGATCACCAGCTAAGGGTATCCCCAACTAACCAGGGTAAGGGTATCCACTAAGGCTATCCCCCAAGTTAAGGGTATCCCCAGCAAAGGGTAACATGCATGGTGAGGGCCTCGGTGACAGCAGTCTTGGTGCCACGGGCGGCTTGTAGACTGCTCCTGACAAGTTATAGATGCTCAAGTAACAGCTTGGGGATTAAACGGTGGTCCCCTTTATCACTTATTGTCACAGTGCCTCTGGCTACCACCCCCGAGCATAGGTTAAGCCATTGAGGAAAGCAGCATTCGGAGACGGCCTCCTGCGTCAAGTTTCCAGCCCAATGATAAAAAAGAAAATCAAAGCCAGCCCTTTGACGTCCTGTGAAAAAGAGGAACTGTTTTGGCCTTCCCACACAACTGCAGACATGAAGCTGCAATGAAAACAGCCAAATGAAAATTCGTATAGCATTGGATTCCTTTTTTAGAGGTTATGGGAAGGTCCCACCCAGGGCCCGTGTTTCTCTCTTTTTTCTTTCCTAACATTTCATAATTTGCATTTTCACAAAAAAGAGACAAGCTGCTTTCCCCATGCTCCTCGTGGCATTCCTGGTGGCTGGCATTCCATTCAGTGTTCATTCACTGAGCCTATCATTTGCCGTTGTGATAAGCAACATGATATGCACATATATGTGACAGTAAAACATCGTCAAGCCATCTAGCACAAATCGTTTGATTGAACTGGCACACCAAAGCAAATTTAAACAATATTTACCAGCACCAGCAGTTGTGGTGAGGTGGCTTGTTTGAAAGTAAAAGTTCTTGTCTCTGTTTTTGTTCAACAAAAATGACCAGCTACATCAATGTTTAATTACATGTTCTTACTATTTACACTATTTACATTTACCATTTACATGTTCTTACATACTGTTACTTTCAGGAAGACACCTACTTCCCCCATCCCCTATATGTTCAAGCTTGAGGAGGGTGTTGGAAAAGCAGTAGTTGGTTAGGTGCCGGTCAGACCATGGTGCATACCCATGCAGAAGACTGGCCAAGGTGTATACTAAATTAGGCTGACTGCATGCGCTACCTTCTTTCTTTTTACTTTTGGCTATGTGTCAAATACTGATGTTCGAAGGTGCACTCAATGGGGTCTGGATGCTGGTGATTTCGTAAAAGAGGGAATAGTCGAGGCCATTAAGTCTGCATGTCATCAAGCATTAAACAAGTTCCTCCCCAGATCGCATTCACCATTCAGGATTTTTGAGATACCAACTTGCAGTGTGGAGATGTGTTGGGTGGGAATAACAGTTCCCAAGCTTTTAAAATACTCTGCATTAAAAATCTACTGCCACTCATATACTAAAATCTGGAAAAAAAATGGTGCGGTCAGTTCAAAACACCAGAAACATAAGCAGCTGCAGAGCATATGCAGGGACATATCCAGAGGTAAAGCTGTCTCAATTGAAGCATTCCTCAAAAAGACTCGCAGCAAAGAATAATTCTTACCAAAGTCCTTGTACGGCAGGTCCTCTTGCGGAATGTGCCCCGGCGACAAATTTGGCCACTGGGAACACAGTTTAACACAATGCCTTAGTCGTACAGCCAAGAACAAGAAGCAGAAGCATGCAGCTGTAATGCTTTACCATTTACAAGGATCTAGGGGTATCTAGCTAGGCCACTGCTCTGCACTAGATTTATCTTCATGGCTTAACTCAAACAACTGCACTAGATTTCTTTTCAATTGACAGTTAAGCTCTACCAGCAAGCTTCAGTAATATGGAAAAAGGTGCCCAGAGAATGGTTGGCAGGATGTGGCTGTGTCTATCAAGGAAAGGGAAGCCAAACATTAGCTAAAGTGCTAAACAATTGCACCAATATTGAATGCAAAGACCAACTAATGAGTCTATAATTGCTTAGTACATTTTCAACAGTTGTGGAACAACAGGATTATTAGTAGCAGCTCTGGTAAGAAAAGAAGTAGCCCGTAGCAAAGTATTTTGAATTCGTACCACTTAGCGCTAGGTATGTGGCAAAAGGTTGGATGTAGGCCTGACGAATCACTCTTTGCATCTTCGCTGCATATGACGCTAAGGGTCATAGGAAATGTCAGCATTGTGTGTATACATGCGCGCATTGTGCGATGTTGCTTGATGTGCTCATGGTATAAGGCAAAGCTTGAGCGTGTGAACAACTGGTCTGTCATACGCAGCATTCAAGCCTCACAGGATCTCAAGATAACTATACGCTGCATTCCATGACCCAAGATATCTCTGCATATGTTAACGTAAGAAACAGCGTCTTACAGAGCACATGAGAAAACAGCCATGCAAGCTAAGCGTATGCAACCCTGGGGAATTGTGAATTTCAAGCAGTTCTTCATTTAGAAAAAGTGTTACACATTCTTCAGAGGTAAGCATTACCTATCAGAATAAGATTTAATAATAACCATAAGATACCTGTATCGTTACTCTGCAAAACTGTCAGCCCACAAAGCGTTAGTTTCGGTTTCACGAAGCTTCGCAAGCTGAATTGGAACACAGGGATAAGTTTTGATTGCAACAATGCAGGAGCAAAGTTTTTTGCGACCCAATTTTGAATGCTGGGAAGAGAAGCTTGGGGAAACGGTAACATTTCAAACGAGGTGACAACTAATCGTGAGCGCGCACTCGACGAACTACAGCTTCGATTGAAACCTTCCGCTCTCAAGAAACGTCTGTTGTACACAGCAACAAAAGGAAAACATCCCCCTCACCATGTCCGGGCTCCTTCGAAACGGTTCTTGGTAGTCGGGAACTTTAAGCATGTGATCACGCAGATGTCCCGGTTGCTCACTCGGTCCCTCTAGAGCGGGCATGTCGGGGCCTGCGATGAAACAGACACACGTCAAATAGCAGTTGTGTATGCGTTGAAACAGACACACACGGCAAATAGCAGTTGTATGTGCGCAGATCTCGAACGCAACAGACCATGCAAAAAAGGAGGTAATTCGGCCAGTCCAAAGCTTCGAAATATGCCGTCCAAATGCTGGAACATATCCCACGGTGCGCTGAACATCGAGCCTTCATACGGGTTCTCGTCCCGTCCGAAACCGCCATTGTCTTCGTACACAGGACCTCCAAAGCTGCACCATAATAAACAAGCACATTTTTGTTTCATTTCGTCAGAATCCACCGTTAGCTTTAAGTAAGCCATCGAGGTACCAGCTGCGCGCTCACTGGCGTAAGCACTGTACTACATACCTTGGATCCCTGGGTGGTGAGATCCCCATGAAAGATCGGAACAGTTCGTGCAAGTTCATGGCTTTGCAGAGCTTCTCGCTATGTTGAGTGACGAAGTTCTCACATTGAACACAACTCAAATGTCGTAATCGTGCTTAATAATTGAAACCAAGAGCAGAATTTTCTTTATATGATGCAATGGGTGCAATGACGACGTCGAACCATCGAACGTCGAAACAGCTGAAGCGCACAATAGTTCCGAAGCCGACTCTAGCCGAATCGGCCAAAAACAAAGCCAGTACAGCGACCAAAATTGACCAAAAATTTTTCTAAAAATCCATTACTTTTTTGTATACTGCGACAAAAACAAATTACACGCTGCATGCCACCAAAATACGGCAGCTTGAAACATTGCAGTCAGTGTAAATTTTTACCAACAAAGTGTTTTACCTGCACTGACTTGCTACACTAGTGTAATATTGGTGTAACCGGTGTAGCGCGATGACAGTAGTATTAACTCTATAACGATGACATCATTCTCCCAAACATGCAAGAAAAAAGGAGAAAGAAAGGCAAAATTATAAGCAAATAATTGTTTTAGCAAAAGCCCTCTCTTCGTCTGCTACTTCCATGCAGTAATAACTGCTGCGTCTCTTCGGCAGCGAATGGCAGAGTGCTGCACCGCCTGAACTGGTGCAGGAGAAACGAACGGACCTTGACTTCTGCACGCAAACTGCGCTTTCGCAGGCCTCTCAAGCTTGGACGTTCCCTGTCTTCCCTATAGGCGGCGTAAAAATCGACGCCCCACGTGACCAACCTAAAGCGCTGTTTTCGACCATCAAGCCCACCAGACGGCGCAGGCAAATTGTTACTTTTGGTATAGAATACAAAACATTCATTCCGTGACTCAAAGAGCCCACACAGTTCGCTTACAATGTGTTATTTAAAAATACTATTAACAAGTTCCGCATCAAACATTCGTTGAGCAAAAATGTACGCAACTTTTTACGAACAGCCGACTGGTGCACCACCTCGTTTCTGAATTCGCAACCACAAAGCCGCCAATTCAAATTGAAACCGCTGCAACGGCCGACCGTTTCAATGTGCGCGGAGCACCGGTTTCGTGACTGTTATTGCTGTTATGTGCTTTTGCGTCCATCAGTTGTTGAGAGGACTGGCAAAACACGGGAATTGAGTGCTTGTGGAATGACAAATGTGGGAAATTCCGCATCGGAAGGCAGCTGTCGAGGCCAGAATATTCGATTCTTCCAACAGAAGGTGAGTGTTTTGCACTCCGCTAGAAAGACGGTGCAAAGGAAACCCTTGTCGCCGTCAATACTTCATTTGTGCCCTTCGTTCGAAATCTTAGCGCAAGTGAACGAGTTGTTATGGCAAAAAAAAAAATGTTGTCACGAAAGCGACGTACAATTGCAGCGATCGAAATGAAATGATGTCCTGGCCTCTGTAAACTTGCGGATGTCAATAAACGATTTGTTCTCACTTGCTGCTCACTGTGGTCTGTGCCAGTCGAGGCCATCTGGTCACCTGGCGTAACATCACTTCACTAGCGCGGCGCAAGTAAACACGCGACCAGCGTGCCAGCCAGGAGCCAGCAGGAGCAGCCACGGCCGGACTCGACGCCCCCACATGACGCCCCTTTCGCGCGCGGGAGGAGGAGAGTCGAGTCCGGCCGTGGAGCAGCGAGCCGGCGGCCGCCGTGCGAGGGCAGCCATGTTATTAAGGAGCTCAAGCGGCCTGTGCAAAAAGCATCCGCCATGTTTACAAAGCCGTGTTTACAGCGCCATCAAGCGGGCGTACTGGGTAGTTCACGACGCCGCCACTACGCTTTTTCTGGCACTACAGGCAAAGCTAGACCTTTGCTTCTCTAAAATCCTCCCTGTTCTGTGCTTTCGCGTATGCCTGTAGAAAAGTTGGCGTGTAGCATATGCCTGTAGCGTCTGCTTCAGAAGACTTGCCAGAAGAAATGAAATCGGCTGTGGGTTAGCCACATTGCTACTAGTAAGCTGTTTTGAACTAAACAGCGGCAGTGTAGAATTGAATGGCTGTCAGTGGAAGCGCTACACCCCAGAACTTTTCATGACCGACGCGGATCTGCTGCTCCCCATCAACAGTGCTCTGCCGTCGTTGTGCGTAGGATGGGGGTTTCCGATTACGAGACTCGAAGACTGGTCGAGGAGGTCTATGGTAAACATTTGGGTGCGTGCAAATTCAATGCCAGTATACCATGCTTCGTTTTTTTCCTTCGCAGACTTGATCAAAGATATTCGTGATCCCGAAAAGCCTCACACTCTAGAAGAGCTTGGTGTTGTAAGCGAAGAGGAAATACGCGTCGAGCGTGACTCGTACACTTACCTCAGCGTCACTCTGATGCCCACAGTACCCCACTGTCACCTCGCTGCTATTATCGGTGAGCTGGCATAAGCTAACATGAACCGTACAGCCACTATAATTGCGAACTTTGACCGTCCCAGGACTCTGTGTGAGACAAAAACTGGAGCGAGAGCTGCCGTACAGTTTTAAGGTAAGTACGCAGCATTTCCCGCTGGGAGTGCATGCAACCGCGTCATGCATTCAAATTACCGTTGGACTTGTGTAATGGTGCAGGTCGGCCCCCCGCCCGAAATTTCAGATGTTCTATATTACATTGGAATCTTATATTATATATAATGGCTTATATAAATGGTTATAATCTCCCTCATAAGCCCATCCAGACGTTTGGCTAAAATTAAGAGCTGTCGTATTGAGATTGTACAACATTCTTTTTACTCTGCTTTTCCTGAAATCACTTCAATTGCATGAAAGATCCAGTTACACATGATAAATGTCTTTAACGTTGCCCTGCCTCTTTTGTGATGTCTTCCATCTACTTGAAGACTTTTTATGATTGTGCCTAATTCAGAAGCAAGCTGGATAAGAGACATCTAAATAAGCAGAAATGGGAAAATTTGCCAGATCGCCTGCCAACTATAACACTAGCAAGAAGAAAAAAAACTGATTCAAATACTCTTCATCAGTGGTACGGCTCGGCTACAAAGTGTGTTCAAGCCACTGTTTGTGTGAGCTGACGGTGGCACAACTCATTACACAGGGGCATGTGATGGAATTGCTCGAGCCATTGACTGAAGTATCAGGATACCTTGGGAGTTGTAGTGCGATTCTGTGGAGAACTTTCCGCACACACACACACACACACACAAAGAAGGCAGCTCTGTTACAAAGCGTCATTGGCGTTGAGGGATGCTTTTTGCATGCACATGGGATAGGTTTCAGCCGCAACAAAGATTCAAGGCAAGTGAAGGGAGGCATGTGCTGGCAGTCGGACAAGTGGAACGAAATACTTAGGTGTACACTGGATTATTATTATCTATTATGGCAAAGCATTTATAAAGCCAAGTATGCCTGTGACAATGGCGCTGCGTGGTTTTTTCACGGTGGGAAGTTTGGCCATGGGTTCTTTATAGACACAGCTGTGTTCAGAAGCACACATGATGTTGCTTAGTCTGAGAGCTGTGCAACAACAGCACCAACAGTAAGGTTTTCCAACCATGAGTGTGCATCGCACTGTCTACAAAGCGCAAGCTGGCATTGTGGTGGCTCCCAACTCGGCCCCGACCACTGAAATGATGTGCTCCTGCCCCGTAGCTGCCACACTGCAAGGTGCACAAGGCCAAAAGAAATGGTCTTCCTTGGCCCCGGAATATCCACTGCAGGTCACAAGTCGTGTTAACTGCCAGCAGCCTAAAAAGGGCAGCACAGAGAAAGTGCCAGAGAATGGGCATGTGTTAAAGCAGAGCACACAAAGGATTGGCACAGGAAAGGGAAAGAAAAGCCAACCGGTAGCCAATCACCTTGTAAGCATGGCAAACAAGAGGACGACTGCAACAGAGAAATGCTTCTAAAGATGGTGACGACCAACGCGAAAGTGGTGCGACCTGTGATTTAAAGTGAAGTCAGCCTCAAAGAACAAATAAATGCTTCGAACGCTGTACAAAAAAACAAAACAAAACAAAAAACATTGAATCTGAACAGAAAGGAGAAGTGTAAATGTTCTAGAAGTCTAGGTTTCTGCTACGCTGGTTTACTGCTGTCTTGCTTTTGCTGAGGTGGGAGTCTGCGATCCTGCCTGAAGCTCGCTTGTGGTGGTCAGGGCAGCTGGAGGGACGTGGTTACGAGGATTCTTGAAAGCAGGACATCGCGAAACTTCCAAGAGCTGGCTAGACAGGACTCGCACACTTCTTTTAATGAAGGGGGGTAGTGTGTCATTTGTAGAGTTACCATTATCACTAGAGTGACTGCCATCAGAGTAAAGAGGTGTTTTTTTCATGCAGTGCTCTTATCCCTTCACTGCCTTAGTGCTATATCAGCGGGACAAGGGCAGCCTTGAGGTATAATAAAGAGCAGTGATCAACTGCATGTGTGCCTTTTGAATTTCAGCTCGACATCTTCATCAAAGAAGGTACGCACACAACCGCTGCCGAATGTAAGAATGCCTTTTATACTTGCATTAATGTCTGTCATAGTCCATTTTCAGTAGAAGAAAATTATCCCATCAGCCTATCTAGTAAGAAAATATGGATGAATTGGTGACACCAATGTTCATGCGTAGTGTTTTTTGCATTAAAATGCTGCGGTGGAGTTTTGCCTTCCTTAGTAGTAATGCATAGAAGTTAGACCTATTTTGTCAGTACTGGTGGCTGCAACAATAAGAGCACAGATTTCTCAACCTGAATGCGAATGGTTTTCGGACAGTTTTTTTCTGAAATGTGCAAGACTGGGGGTAGGATAGTGACCTGTCCCATCTGTCCTGCAGTGACCAAGCAGATCAACGACAAGGAGAGAGTGGCAGCGGCGATGGAGAACAAAAACATAAAAGAGATGGTGCAGAGTTGTGTTTCCTTCGAAGCCTTGTAAGGACCTCGAGCTGGCAGCACGAAAATGCAGTTCAAGTATAGGGCTGTGAACAGCAAATAAACACAATGTTTTCATCTGGGTGTTTCTTCTTTTTATTATAAAACGTGCGACTGGTGAAGCCAGGAGACACGCGAACCCACTGTATGCTTTTGAATGCCTGAACTGGCTTTTAATTCATGTTTTTTGCTTTGAATCTGCGGTACTGTCCCAAAAATACCACAGGTAATATTGCACAGAATGTGCCGATTGCTCTCAGTTTTGGCAGCACTAAGCCTAGAACAAAAACCATTGCTTGCAGCTCAAACTATAGCCTTGAGCAAATTCCTTGCAGAAAAATAGGATGTTAAATAACAAATGCGTCGCACATTAGGATAGGCGTTGAAAACTTAAAATGCTTGCATACATGGAAACGACCACATTTGGCCAAGAGCTTGACCATTGCTCGGAAATGCGGTGGCTCGTGATGCCAAGAGTATACTACTGATCCACGTCTCCTGTTCTGATCTGCTGCCATGCAGAGGCCTCCGTTTTCATGCCAGGCAGCTGTGGTAATGCCCAGTTATGCTGTCCTTGATAGAAACGCAGCTTTTCTGTTTTCGCTGAGCAAAACAATGAAGTGACTGCAACCAGCTCTTGACAGCTGGCTCAACATGCAACAGCTCCTTTGTTGAGATGCAAATCATCTTTATTTTCATTGTCCAGTTCATAAGCGATGTTCTCCCACAACACTGCACTCTCCCGGTGTTTAATATACACACACAAGGGAAGTGTACAAACGTTTTTACATTGCTGAAGCTGCTTGACCACTGAAGCTGCCAGAAGCAGACTGCACAAGTCAGCAACTTGTTTGCAAAATGACTCGCACAGGTACCTGTGCTCTGTGGACAACAAACAGAGCACCACTGCATGTTGTGTATCTGATGTGCTTCTGTGAAATCTTCAGCAAGCACCCAGTATTTTCAAGCGAAATCCGAAGCATGGTTCACACACACGAGAGAAAAAATCTACAAAACAGGATGGAATAAAGGTGCATCTCCTAACGTTTTAGCAGCCCATAACATTTGCATATAAAACCCTGCAGTCTGAAACATATGCCTCTAGAATGGTTACAATTCCTGACATGGAAACTGAGCAGCCAGTGTTCCACTTCCGGTACTAACAACTCCCGAGGTTTGTTTTTGAAATTTCTGCTGGAAATGTCCACACACACAAATTTGGAGATGGGCTTGGTATCGCATACCTCAAATTTTTAAAGAAAAAAAAAGTGCCATGCTTTGCATTCCCAGGCACTAAAGTAGTAGGCACAAACAAATTGGGGGTCTGTGCACGCTTTTATTTACAAAACAATTCTTCTCCCCCCAGGAGTAGCAAACCTAACGCCTGAGAATGCTGTGCGATCACATCGCAACGTATATCCCTCGGAGCTCGCGACAGCGCCGAATAGTGTGCTTTTTAGCCGTATCTGCTTGGGTAACCTAACGACATGCTCCAATGGGGAGGGGGCTGGTCTAGTCCATGCCTTCACGCCCCTCGGCATACAAAGTGGGGGAGGGTGCTTTTGTCCCCCTCCCCCTGCCGCCACTGGTTCTCCTTCCATCTCGCGGCGAAGTCACACGCTCTCAGACCGGCCCTGGCTGCCGCCGCCGGAGGAAGGGAGGGAGGAGGGGGCCTAGGAAGAAGGCATGCCCGTGGCCAGCTTGCTCTGCACCAGCGAGGTCTTGCGGGGCGGCAGCGACTCCACGGTGGGGATGGTCTCCCCCGTCGGGTTCTGGGGCAGCCGCGGCACCACCTTCTGGCCCTTGGCCTTGGCCATGTTGTAGTCCCCGGAGTCAAAGTACTTTTGCTGCACAGATGGGGGGGCGCCCAAGGGCAGGCCCATCAGATGGGCCTATGCAAACTCCGAGCAGCTAACAAAAGTAGCAGCTATGAGATTACAGTCCTCATATAGCTACCTTTGCATCTTTATGGCCACTAGCCACTCTTGTACCATCATGTCTCCAGGAAATTAAGATCCCACATGACACCCACGACAGGCTCACCTCCCCCAACCAGCTTCGAAACAACAGGCTTGGCTGGACCAGACACGGGAAGCCAGGCAAGCACCTTGTATACCCCGCCTACAAACCGCCACTTTGTGCTACACTGAGGACAGTTTATTAAACAAGTAGTGACACAAAATTTCAAAGCTGAGATAACTATGAAAAATGCTTCCTTTTTATCAGGAGATATCTCCCAGCAAGTTACAACAGTAGCCGTTCAGTATAACATATTTTAAATACATTTTAGTCTGCAGCTATGCCATGTGTACACTTCATGGTTTTGGGACTGATGTCATGCTGCCCGGGCACGCGGGGATGGTGAAGACCTCGGTCGGTCTGGACAAGCACGTGACACAAAATTTCAAAGCTGAGATAACTATGAAAAATGCTTCCTTTTTATCAGGAGATATCTCCCAGCAAGTTACAACAGTAGCCGTTCAGTATAACATATTTTAAATACATTTTAGTCTGCAGCTATGCCATGTGTACACTTCATGGTTTTGGGACTGATGTCATGCTGCCCGGGCACGCGGGGATGGTGAAGACCTCGGTCGGTCTGGACAAGCACGTGCGCTCGCGCACGCTGCATCCAGACTGGCAGCGGCGCGACAAGAATGGTGACGCCAGGTGTCACCTCCTGTCATAGCGGCCACTCGGCATTCGTTTTGTCGAAACCAAAACTGACACGAATAAACGACGCTGTAAATGATTGTTTACGCTGCGATAGAGCGTCTAATGTGCCATTCTATATTGGTGGGCTACATAACAGCAAAAAAAACGTAACACGAACATTTCGTGTAAGTACTCCTTTAACAACACTCACTGTGAATTGCTGGGCGTGTTTCAAAGTTGTGGATTAATTACGCATTGTAGGGAGAAATGACCAAATGTCCTATTTAGCGGCACCCCTCACACCCAATCCCCATCCCACATGCGAGCAGTAGGTGGACCAGCAAAGAACAGGGCATCCCAGACTAGCGGACGCCCCCCACAGGGCCGGTGCTGTCACCAATGAGCTTGCAATTAAATATGTTCATTCTCTGTCTCTTACGAAGCAACTGCAATGTTTTTGCTCACTGCTCCAAAGGAACTAGATGCAGCACACAGTTCAAACATGCAGGGAACAGTGGTCGTGTTATCACTGATGCGTGGGCAAAGCTTAAACTGTGTGGCTGAATGACGGGCTTTGCAAACAATTACTGATCCAAGCAGACAAAAGCATTACATGCATGCGTTACGGTGCATGTAGATTGTTTGCCTGGTGTTGAGGAGGAACTGCACGAGGCAGCAAGTTTCCATTTGCAGGGGATGGCATGGGTGATGCATGAGCAGAGGGGTTTAAGGTGTGCTGGTTAATTACAGCCTTTGGACAACATTAGTAATGTAATTGAAGGCACTACACAGCTGCTATACGCATTGGAGCGATCAATAGCACAGAAAGACAGGACAGCAGGTGCTCGATTCTCTAAAACGACGAGCGTCATTTTGAAGCGGCACGGTGCTGGCATGCAAATGCATGTGTACTGCGGTTGGGGCGTCGCCTGGAGGAACGAGAAATGGTGGAAATCACGCCAGACATACCGAGGTGCACTACGCACAGCCTGGCGCAAAGCGACGTGCAAGTGCGCGTTGCTTTGCGCCTGAGCATGCCTGGAGTAATTTCAGCTGTTTCCCGCCGCTCCAAGCGACGCCCCAACCCCAGAACAAAGCGAGTGCGGACAGAAGGCCTGAGTGGTATTGTGGCTCCATCTATAGGCCGGATGGTAAACGAAACAACAAAATATGTTTCGTCGTTCGCTGCAGGCCTAGTTAACATTCGTTTCAAATACTTGCCCTGGAGACGTCGCCGCTGATGTCACAAAACATACGATTTAGCTGGAGAATTTAAATTTTGGCTTAAACTATGTAATTTCCCAAGGAATAAAGCATCATTTACTGCCAGACAAGTGCTTGGGGCACTATAAAGCACCTAATCTTTCGAATAAAACAAACATGTACTTTGTCTTCCTGGCCCCTTTAACATGGGGAGGCTACATTGAAAACTGAAATCCATAAGCAAGAAAGAAAGAAAGAAAAAAAAAACTGGAAATGGCAACCAACAAAAATAGTGCCGCTTTGGGGGCAATTTCAACTGCGATTCGAAACTTTTTATTAGAGCTCATCCAAGCTGCACTTTAGGGTTTCCTATACAATTAGAACTGACAATAAGATTGTTATACGCAAATCGTCTGTTATTCAAGTAAACAGCACTTAACTGCTGCCTCAAATAGTGCCAACCTGTTCAAAGTGCTGTTGTCGTTCATCTCGTCATATTTTATATTTTTTTTTTTCCTCTTTTCAGCGGGAAAGCTAAGGGAAACCTAACGACACGAGCGTTTAAAAGACATCTAAGTCAAATGGCCTTCAAAATTCAAACGCCATTCGAACTGGAAAAAACGAACTACACAACAATTCTTGAAGGCAGTCGAAAGTTACTGCTTTGATCCACCACGTTTTGGTGTCGCTACTACTGCCTGGTTTCGATCTTGCAACTTGACAAAAAATTTCATTATAAGAGTTAAGCTGGGCCCAGCAAAAGAAAAGACAATTTTTAGTGATAGAATTGAAAACAACCTACAAGCGTGCACAAAACAATGTCTTTTTTTATTTTTTGCACCATTGGTGTTGGGAGTACCAAGTTACCTTGTAATCGTAGATCGAGTGATAAAAAACAAAAACATGTTACATTATGAAGATTGTGCACTTTCAAAACCAAATTTTAATTGTAAATAATTGTTTTTGTAATTATGCCAGGCAGAAACTGTTCCAGAGAGTACAACCGTCCGCGTTTCAAAGGCCTTTCAGAACTTCAAAGGTCATTGGTCGTGCTCCTTTGACTCAAATGGCATTTCAGCCAAATGTCTGAAAAACATCGTGTAGCAGCTCAAAGCTGGCATTTGAGTCAAATGACATTCGGTTCAAAGGCCTTCAAAATGCCAGTGTACCCTGCTACAACAGCGTCCAAATGTCATTTGACTCAAATGCGAAGTTGTGCTGCTCCACTAGGTTTTGAAATTCCATTCGGCTCAAGTGACATTCGAGCCAACTGAGCACCCAGAGAGACATTTGGGGCGCTCGAATGCCATTTCAAGCGCACTCGCGCACAGTGTTCCAAGTCAGCATAAACAAATACAGTACTGGTGTACCTAAAACAAGCAAAATATTCTTAATTGTGGCACTTTGTTTACTTCTCATTTACTTAAATTATAATAACAAGATGTAATAATTTCATACTCTCAGCACCAGTGCGAGCAAACAACAAACCACTGTGGCCAGACAGAATATCATTTTTTGAATAATATCTTGAATTTTGAATATCTTTTGAATAAAACAAACTTGCGTTTAGTCTTCATGGCCCCTTTAATTAGGCATGCTCATGACTTGTGACAAGGTGAACGCTAAAATGCCTTAAAAGGACCGACAACTGATTTTTGTCGAATATATATTGCCTATCCCGAATGAAAGGGCATCACTTAAAGCACCTTAATGAGAAGCGGTTTCGCGGATAACGCCCTAGAACTTTTTAAATCGAAATTTTTAGATGTCCAAGCCATATGTGTCCTAAAAATAATGCTGGCAACCATGACACACAGTAGCGCAGCAACATACTTTTGGCTGTATGCAAAATGAAAAGCGATGTATAAAAACTTGTCCCCAGCTAAAAAAATTGTGAATCGCAGGCTTTCTTATTCCTTTATGTGTTTTTTTTTTAATTCACCAGTCTATTTTCCACGAAGGCGCCATCTGTTGGGATGGACGATAAATGCGATTCTCCCTGGCCCCCCCCCCCCCCCTTTTTTTAAGCTGCCGTTGGCGTATTTGGAAACAAATCGAATATTTTGGCAGAACAAACGCCCCTGACTAAGGTAGAATCGCCAAAGCTCCTTCACTGTGTCTGTTTACTGAACGCTGTCGTTGATTCTGGGCATGGATGATCAGTTAGCCACACAGAGAGAAACCCAGTGACGGCCAGCGTGTCTTAAAAATTTTCAAAATAATGTTTAAAAATACATAACAATCTAAACTTATACAACTACTTGTGTTAAAAGGTTTTCAATAAGTGAAAAACGTTTCAGCAGCTACAGCAGCTGCTAGGTTTGCAGGTCACGTGACTGGGACACATATTGTAGTGTGAAGTTTCGACACTACGAACTGCCACCCTTCCGATTTCAGGAAGTTTGCTGCGAAATTAGAATTATTTCCGCCAATTTGTTTATGAATTGCTTGTGGTTACCTGGCTATAAAAAACGCTGGCTTTCATATGAGCTAGAGAACACATACACGACAAAAACCGGTTGTCCGTCCCTTAAAAAAAAAGCATAGAGGAACACAACAGTGGACAGATGTGCTACAGACTATTCTAATTAACTAGAAGCACCAGCATCCAATTGAACTAGGTACCTGCAGCAAGCAAACGACAATCTCTGGCAGAGCATGAGAAATGCTGACCATAGCTGGTATTACTGCTCCATGGCACGTAACAGTGATGCAAAGGATGTTGGAGGTTCAAAATAGTTACGCAAGAAAGATTGTAAACTTTTCAGTGAATTCTGGGTTTTCTACTGCTCATTAGAATTTAGACAGCCACAACTACAGTTGAGCTTAATGAATTTGGAAGCATTCTTGGTTTGGTACTAGATGGCAACACTATGAATTGTGGATCAGGTCTGAGGAGAACCAGAGCCTGCCGCACACACTAACAGCTACACCGAAGAAGTCGTTAGTGAAGTACTTTTTAAAGTGGTATTCCCTGCTGTGGAGAGGTACGCAACCACTCTACACTCCCTGCAGCTCACTGAACACCTCCAAGTTCCTCTAGAGTGGCACCCCATTCTTGCACTGTTTGGGCAGCTTTTCATCCATGCATGGTGTTCTGCATTCGCTCTTGTAAGCAGCGTGAGCGTCACATGCATTGGACTTGGCAGCATGACAACCATAGGCTGGCAAAACAGAAAGGACTCACTCAAACTCAAGACACAAAAAGCCCGTCTCTACTCAAAATCACTCGTCCCGACTCATCGCATAATCATTTGTAATTGTACTCGCTTGTTTTCAACCTCATTAGTACTCACGAGTAGTACTCATACTGAACCTGTACTCACATTTTATTCAGAAGTTTTTCTACTAACTTGTTCTTGCAATCAACCACTTGCATTCATGCGCTGCACTAGGTCTATAGATTCGACTAATACCCTTATGGCCTTAGAAATTTGAAATGTAATTCGAACTGGAAGGAGTTCTGCCGATCTACACGACAATTCTCAAAGGCAACTGAAAGTTTCCGCATTCACCCGCCATGTTTTGGTGTCGTCGCTGTTGCCCAGTTTCGTTCTCATAACTTGGCAAAAAAATTTTAACCCCAGGCCAAAGAACACCTTTGTGAGTCATAAAATTTATTATAACTAACATACATGAGCACAACATGCACAAAACAGGCAGTTTTATTACTTTTTTTTGGACCACTGGTGTTGAGAGTAACAAGTTACTTTGTAATCGTAGACCAAGTGATAGCAAACAAAAACAAAAGAAAAATAATTAAGAGCGTGCTCTTTAAAAACCAAGTTTTATTCGTAAATAATTATTTTTGTAAGTGTGGCATGCAGGAACTGCGGGCGAGAGTACAAACGTTTGCATTTCAAAGGCCTTTGAGATTCTCAAAGGTCAGTTGTTGTGCTCCTCTCAAATGCCATTTCAAACAAATGCCTCTGAAAGACATCGTGTAGCAGCTGAAAGGTGTCATTTGAGTAAAATGACATTTGATTCCAAGGCCTTTGAAATGTTTGTGTAGCACGGGTATAAGCCAGAGAACGCTTCCAGCTCGTTCTCCTGGTTTCCTTTTCACTATTGTCTAACTGATACCCGTGCCACAAGAGCGTTTCGAAGGCCCTTGAGTCGAATGTCATTTGACTCAAATGACACCTTTGAGCTGCTACACGATGTTTTTCAAGGGCATTTGGGTTAAAATGGCATTTGAGTCGAAGGAGCATGACAATTGACCTTTGAAAGTCTCAAAGGCCTTTGAAACACAAACGGTCGTACCCTCGGGCGCAGTTTCTGCATGCCGTAATAACAAAAACAATTATTTACGAGTAAAACTCTGTGTTTAAAGTGCACGAACTTCATCATTTTTCACTTATTTGAGTTCTCTGTCACTCGCTTTACGATTACAAGGTAACGTGATACTCTCAACACCGGCGGTGCGAAAAAAGACAAATAATACCCGTGCTACACGAGCGTTTGGAAGGACATTTCAGTCGAAGGACCTTCGAAATTTCAAATGCCATTCGAACTGGAAGGAGTTCCGCCGATCTACACGGCGATTCTCAAAGGCAGTTGAAAGTTTCCGCATTCGCCCGCCATGTTTTGGTGTCGCCACTGCTGCCATGTTTCGTTCTTGGCGAAAATGTAATTTTAGAGCTAAAATGGGCAAAAAAGCAATTATTAGAGACCAAATTGATAACTATCTACAAGCGCGAACAAAACATGCACAAGGCAGCCAGCTTCGTTTTGTCTTTTTCCGCACCGCCGGTGTTGAGAGTACCAAGTCACCTCGTAATCGTAGAGCGAGTGGCAAAGAACGAAAACAAGCGAACAAGTGAAAAATTATTAAGATCTTGCACTTCAAACACAAAGCTTTTCTCGTAAATAATTGGTTTTGTTATTACGGCTTGCAGAAACTGAGCCCGAGGGTACGACCGTTCGCGTTTCAAAGGCCTTTGAGTCTCTCAAAGGTCAGTTGTCGTGCTCCATTGACTCAAATGGCATTTGAACCAAAGGCCTTTGAAAAACGTCGTGTAGCAGCTCAAAGGTGTCATTTGAGTCAAAGGACATTCGACTCAAAGGCCTTCGAAACGCTCGTGTAGCACGGGTATAATACCCGTGCTACACGAGCGTTTGGAAGGACATTTCAGTCGAAGGACCTTCGAAATTTCAAATGCCATTCGAACTGGAAGGAGTTTCGCCGATCTACACGGCGATTCTCAAAGGCAGTTGAAAGTTTCCGCATTCGCCCGCCATGTTTTGGTGTCGCCACTGCTGCCATGTTTCGTTCTTGGCGAAAATGTAATTTTAGAGTTAAAATGGGCAAAAAAGCAACTATTAGAGACCAAATTGATAACTATCTACAAGCGCGAACAAAACATGCACAAGGCAGCCAGCTTCTTTTTGTCTTTTTCCGCACCGCCGGTGTTGAGAGTACCAAGTCACCTCGTACTCGTAAAGCGAGTGGCAAAGAACGAAAACAAGCGAACAAGTGAAAAATTATTAAGATCTTGCACTTCAAACACAAAGTTTTTCTCGTAAATAATTGGTTTTGTTATTACGGCTTGCAGAAACTGAGCCCGAAGGTACGACCGTTCGCGTTTCAAAGGCCTTTGAGTCTCTCAAAGGTCAGTTGTCGTGCTCCTTTGACTCAAATGGCATTTGAACCAAAGGCCTTTGAAAAACGTCGTGTAGCAGCTCAAAGGTGTCATTTGAGTCAAAGGACATTCGACTCAAAGGCCTTCGAAACACTCGTGTAGCACGGGTATAAGAAACTGGCTGCCTTGCGCATGTTTTGTGTGCGCTTGTAGATTGTTATCAATTTGATCACTAATAATTGCTTTTTTGCCCATTTTAACTCTAAAATTAAATTTTTGCCAAGAACGAAACATGGCAGCAGTGGCGACACCAAAACATGGTGGGCGAACGTGGAACTTTCAACTTCCTTCGAGATTGACGGGACTCCTTCCAGTTCGAATGGCATTTGAAATTTTGAAGGCCATTCGACTGAAATGTCCTTCCAAATGCTCGTGTAGCACAGATATGAAACAGGTGAAAGCGTTTATGGTTACCGATTCTGAAGACCGAGAAAAAGTGGTTTCAGTGCGCGTTGCGCATGCTAGCAGTTTCCGGTGCCCTTCCCTTCGAACAATTTGAACGAAGAAGGTGCTGCGAAGTCACCAATGCTTGCCGCACTTTCACAATGGCCACCTTATGACGAGTGGTTGCCAAGAGCAGCAATACCGCGGAAGAGGGAATAGAGAGAGCTGCACTTTTCCCCCTTAACACCTCATTTTAACTTCCTTTAAAGGGCCCCGCAACATGCATTTGGCTCGCACTTGCACGTTGGCTTGAGTGTGTGATCAAACCCGCAAGTTTGTACTCGTGTGTACAGTACTTGTGAATACAGTACTGTACTCATGAGTGCAGTATTCACGGGTACATGCGACCTCGTGTGCTGTACGCACGTCTGTACTCACTCATCATCGTCCTCACTTTTTGTCTGGGTCTGTACTCACTCGTTAGTTTGAGTACAAATGAGTGCACTCATGAGTGGATACACTGACCTCTGATGACAACACCGGCCACCGCAGCGCACTTATATTTGCCCCCCTCAAACTCGGCATAAGTGAGCACCTTGTTTGGGCAGGAATCAAGCTCCTCGAGAGACATGGGCCCTCTTCAGCTTACCCCTTTGTTCAGTCGCTTCTGAAGGAAGACAGATCCACCGGGCCTTGTGTTTGTCGGATACTTCGACTTGAATTTGGCTTCCTCCTCCAGTTCCGCTTTCCGCATTGTTTGCTGCGAGGGAAATGGTCAGCTAAGAAAGTGCTCCACACAATGACAACATCTACGAGGACGTTTTCTTCTGCTATTGATGGCACACGCGTAAAATTGTGCACCCACGACTCATACTCGAAGCCGGCAACTGAAAGTTTCATTTACTTCAATTTTTCACTAAGAATTTTGAGGCATCTACCCTAGCTACATGCATTGTAGTTCTGCGCACTACTTTGATTCCATAACCTGGGGTGGTTTTGCATCCTCCGAGTCGCTCTCGGCAGGGGACAACGAAACGGCCAGCTAAGTTGCGACACTGAGAAAGCTTTATGTGGCTTTGGGAAGAGCTTTTTGCAAGGCTCTAGACTTAGCCAGAAGGCGCATGAACCACTGAGATGCGTATGGCCATACCGAGAAAGCAATTTCGTGCTGCGATTCAACTGTTGACTGCACATGACATTCGTGCAGCGTTCGTTCCAAAACGCAGTCATATTAACACGCAGCAAAGTAGCAAACAATGACGCAGGGTCCAAAGGCTTAACACCGTATTCTGTTTCCTCGCATCGATTAACATGACTGCTCAGTGTTTCTGGTCAAAAGTTTACCCGGCTGCAACAACCGCTTCGGCTCAACATGGAAGCACTGCTCTACAATGGCTGCACCGAGGCACACGCGCAGTGCAGAACGACCGCGGTAACAAATAAGGCAGTCATTCGTTTCTCGCCTACAGAAACACCAAAGAACGCCATTTTCACCTGTTCATCCTTGTCAGCGAGTTCCGCAGAAGTCCCAGCGGTTTGACTCTCATCGGTCGCCATGGTCTTGCAGTGAAGGCAGCTACTCACACCGAAACGCAGCTACAGCGGCTACGGGTCCAACTGGTGACTGGTCGGATACCCAAGGTGGGCGCGAAATTTCGCAGTTTCAAAAGTTTCAGGAGAACAACGCTTTAGCAGTTTGCCTCCAAGAAGTTCCACAGAATGTTCACAGAGCGGGGATGTAGCTCGCGCGATCGTGCACTGCAAACTTTTTGAGCGGATCAAAACTTGGTAGCAGCGGTAGCAGCAGTAGCAGCTTGCAAGTTGTAGTTGCAAGCAGCAGAGTTACTCAATATAGACAGTTGCGAAACTCCGCTTCAGAATCCGGGCGGCGCTAGCCCCCCCACTCCGTGGAAGCTGAGGGGCAAGTCGACGCGCGCGGCACCTAGGAGATAAAAACGGAACTTCGCTAAACTATTATTATTCAAAATTCTTCTGTAAAATAAAGATTGCTTTTTAAATTAAAACACAATAATTACGTAAAATTTACTTGTGTTTTTGCGGCTTTTCTTTTTTATGACTTACGGCAGCAGCTGCAAGCACTTGAGTACTGCTTCAACGTCCTGCTGACAGACGACAGGCTAGTCAACTTGCCCCGTGCTTGCCCCGGCGCAGGGGGGCAACCGAAGACCGGCTTTCGATACATGGGGCCTATGGGGAGTTTCGCAACTGTCTATATCCAGTAACTCTGGCAAGCAGTAGCTTGTAGTAGAGTGAACTAGAATATTTGGGTAGTGGAAAAAGCGGCGGCTGCTCCCCACGGCGCGCTTGAAGCCAAACGTGTTAACCGCCGCGCGTGGCGCTGGTGTGCACCGCCCGAGGAGATCCCGAAGCGCCGAAGCGGCGCGCGTTGATCGGCGTGCCGCTATGCTGCTGTTCGGTGATTCCCGCTGTGTTTTGACGTTTTTTAACCGCTGCACATGGTCTTTTTTGTGTGTAATTACAAGAGGAGCCTTGCAGACACTGCACTGATCCTTGAGTGTTCTTGATTTTGTCTTTTATTGGTAATACGGACAGGGTGTTATGCGTGCGACGGTCTCTAATTGCGAAGGGCCATGGCTCATGCAGTTTGAAAGGATTGTGCGGTATTGTGGGGTGGGACTGCACCCCGAATAAATTTATGTGATTGCTAGAAATATTTTATATTTGCGATTTGTTTTACCCTGCTTTTATTTGTTGAGTTCCTAACTGTTGATAATTATCTTACGTCTGCGAGACGTGGGCAGCACATTTCATGAACTCGTGCATTTCTAAAGGCCCAACCACATGCAGCGTATTTTCGGCGTCGCGCGAGCGTCAGCGTCGTTCGGCGTCAACGTGCGCGCCCGCAGGAGAGGGCGAGTAACCGAATGGGACCGGCGAAATCACGCGCCGGCGTGCGCGCTCGACGCTGCGTCTGTGTGTGTTGCCAGACTTGCTTGCCTAGCTCTGTGCCAACATAAACAAGTTGTGCAGAGTTTTTTGTAATTAGGCTTTAAAGTAAACGTTTATTTTTGTTTATAAATGCACTGAAGTGACTTTAACGTTGCTAAACCGCATCCAACTGCGTTGTTTAAATGCTGAAGAAAAACTGCCGGCTGAATCAAGCCGACGAAAGCCTTTCGTTCGAGCAACAGTGTGCCGCCATATTCGCCACGGGCGCCACGGCTGCTGCCACTTCGTCCCACAACGCCTGTTTGCGGTGTTTGTTTTTGTTGTCTCTATGTTTAGCCTGCCATAGAGCGGGGCGGGCAGCGACTGCACTTATTAGTGCCTCAGCGTTGATTTTCGGCATGTCGGCCGCCATTAAAACTGCGAGACGGACTGGCACAACCGGAAACTGGCACCAGCGCCGCTTCCGGCGCTCGCGCCGAGATCTGCCGAGCGTAGATATCGGCGTCGCCGGAGCGTCAGCCCGCGTCGCCATGCATTTTGGCGCGCGCGCTGACGCTCGTCGACGCCGAACGACGCTGGCGCTGGCGCGACGCCGAAAATACGCTGCATGTGGTTGGGCCTTAAAGCGGTAATTATTTTATGTTAATGGTAACCAGCGTTCCAATGAACTGTGCACTTTTAAAATGATCGCGCGATAAAGTGTGCCATGTGGCGCTTTTCCTAGAGCTACGGACGGTTGCGAATGTTGATGCTTTTGGCTGACTTGAGTGAAGTTTTTAAAACGTATCGTGTGTGTTGCGTGAATTAGTGCACTGCAAGGGCCCGGGCCGGGTAGCACGCATTTGCTCGGGCCCGGGCCAGGCTCGGGCTTCAACAAAAAATATTTTGGGACGTGCTTGCCCGAGCGCATGCATGCAGTGTCTTCGTGATGGTTGATGCTAAAATGTTTCCGCATTGATCATTTAGCTTAAATAAAAAACAAAAAAGATCAAAGTGCGAGGTCACTGCGGCGCCGTTAAAAATATCTCTCGCTGATACTATACTCACAAAATATTTTCTATGTTAGGATATATATATATATATATATATATATATATATATATATATATATATATATATATATATATATATATATATATATATATATATATATATATATAAATGTGTGTGTGTGTTGTACACAGCTCGGTCCAAGTTTAAGAAAATTAAATGCGATATATCTGTGTATATATTCGCTCTAGATTGAAAAGGCCGATTTTTTTCGGGCTCATACTCTGTCGGACGCGGGCTGATATTTAGAAACAGTCTGGCGGGCTCAGGCTTATTTAAATGTGTGTGTGCGTCCCTAGTAGCACAGAATGTTGCCCGAACATTTCCACAACGTTTCCCCTTAACGTTGCCAAAACGTGGCTAATGTCCGCTTTTTTTAACGTTAGTGCAATGTTTCCCAGAAACATTGCGTCAACATGATATTAGCATTGCTCCAACATGGGGGCAACGTTTTAAGGGTGTTGTTTTAATGTTTGGATAACGTTGCTTCTGACGTTCGTCAACGTTGCTACACTCTTGGAGCAACCTTCCAGCCACGTGCGGGACACATTTGAACAACGTTATGAGACGTTTTCTGATGACATTGCAGCAACTTTTCAGCTACATTTTCGCAACGTGCATACCACATTTAAGCATATCCCTGTACCATTCGGACGTTGTGATAACATTGCTACAATCTTGCAGCAACTTTAGATCCACACTTTTAACATGAAGTTAGCATACAAAGAACGTTGCTGCAACGTTCAAGCAATGTTTTTATGAAGTTGCAATAACATTCCTACAATTTTGCGGTAACTTTCCAGCTATATTTTTCCAACGTGCGGGTAACATTTAGAAAACGTCGCTATCATGTTCAAGCGATGCTTCCTACAACGTTACCGCGACTTTAAAGATACATTTTTTCCCCACGAGGGCCGGATCCGCGCACTGTTGATATGACGTTCAAGCAATGTTTCTCTTACGAAGCGATGATATTGCAGCAATGTACAGGTAACTTACAGTTACATGTATCTAATATACATGCAACAATAACTAGATGAAAATATTATAAGTTAACTTTTTCCTAGACAGACGATTGTTGACTGCATGATAAGCGAGCACTTCAAACCTCGTCCTCATAAACTCCTGAAAGGTATAAACTGGCATTTTAGACTGCATGTTCATACATTTGATCCCTACACTGACCAACACACACAATTAAGGCAGTCCGGCAAAATAACAAACTAAGAAATGGCGGAATTTTAAAGCAAGGAACATGCCAGCTAGCGTAAATAACAACACTGACACTCTTTAAGATGAAAGAACATGTGCGTTTTATTTTACCATTAACAATCGATCCGAATACGTATTGTGTTAAAGCAATTGAATTTCGCAAGTACGCTGTTTCAGCCGTTGTCTTCGTTTTTCTCCTCCTGGGCTTGCTTGTTCTTCTGCCTTGACAAGTCAGTTTGATGACATACTTGACGGCCATGAATCCAGTAACATGGGGTTGTTACTGCCACGCTTCTGCGAAATGAAAAAAAAAAAAGTTGTTACAGCATAGACAATGTCTCACCTCTCAGAACACCAGGACTTTTGGCATACAATATGGCCTCATCAATTTTCTTGTACTGGCACTTCAAATGAGGTTTGACTGCCATTCCTGGAAAACAAACAAAATGGCATTGCTCTAACACACAGGGTGCTCAGAAGCTCACCTGCAGTTTGGATGACGCTTGCTGCCAGATGAGCTTATTCGTGTGTCAATGTTGTGGTGCTGGTAAATCATAAGGTATTTCTGAAACAAAACAGAGTGTATAGAAGTGGTTCAGAAAACTGAAGTGAAGCAAATTTTAGCTAATAGAGAAAACCTTACCTTTAGGAAGGAATATTATAGCAAAACAGGCCTCTTCACTTTTCACTTTGTCTTGCTTGTTTAACTTTTTCTAATGCCCGTGCCAACTTTGTGACGCACATCGCTTGAGTTGGTTTCTCAAGCATCCCTGGAAAACAGAAAAGGACAAAATACTGAATTATATAAAATACCTTACAGCTTTCTTTCCAGGCCATTGAGTAATTAAGTGAAAAGTCTTCGATCAGACAGCTTGCCAGAGAATTTTCAATTAACAAGAGAAGCCGACCAACTGATGACGACGTGGTACGTCGGCAATCATTGAAAGAGGACGATAATTACCTCAATGGCCATAAACATAAAAACGCAATGAACGAAAATTATTAAACAGGCAAATGTAAAGAAGGGAAACATTACATGTACAACTAGATGAAATTACAACCGTGTATTTTCTTGGTTGCCTAATTTTACCTTTTGCTCTCGAAAAATGTGCTAAAAACTGGCTTGAGCTGTTTTATTTTCTTATTTTTAGTTATTTTTGATCATTTTATTTATTTATTTTTATTTGTCATTTATTTTCTTTATAGTTATAAGCATCCGACGTAGACCAGCCTTTCACATGGAAAATATGTGAATACTACAAAGACGTCAGGCGTTGTTTTACATCGTAAGATGGTTCGCATAAGCAGCTGATAACATATGGCTTAACTGCAACGCTAAATTGTGTTCCGTTACAGCATGCCGCCGAAACTCGCGTGAAATTAAACATAACAAAGTTATATTCATTAGTTGTATTTTTCGCGTTCGTGAGCAGCTGCGGCGAGAAGTAAATTAAAAGCCAATCGTACATATCAAGGTTCTTGCAGAACATATATACACTCGATTTCAGCATCATAACAAAAAATCTACTACTGAGCGCCCACCTGATTTCTCATTATACTCTTTCCATAAAATTTAAGTGAATACGTGTTCCCCTTTTACAACCGTACGCATTCACAAAAGCAAGGATATGCTAAGAAGTTAGAAACGGGAGGGCAATCTTGTTCCCGCTCTTTTACGAAGTAAACTGCATTCGAAAGAACGAGGCGAGCTCAGAAAATCGAGCGCTTACCTTCACTGGTCGGTTGCTATGAACTTTCCGGCCCGCAAATATTCGCCGTAACATGCGGCCACACAACAATATTTCGTATGACATGGTTCCTTCTCCATTCCGTTTGATTGTCACTATGGCTGCTCCTTTCTGAAAAAAGCGCGCGCATTTCGTCTACTCTTCCCAACCCACCGCCGGCTGCCAGTCGCAAAGGAGCATGAGGGGAGGACCCCTCTGCGAGGGGCGCGCACGTGTGCGCGTGTGAGAGGAGGGTAGGACGCTGGCCAAGGACGAAAGCCTTTTCTTTCGGTCTTTTTTTTTTTTTTTTTTCGGCCATCCCCACCTTCGCGCTCGGCTGCTGAAACTTCCTTCGCGACACACAGAAGGGACGGGACGGGACGGAGCGTCGACGAAAACAAAAAATAAGGCATGCAGGAAGAAAGGAATGCGCGAGACAGCGTGCCTGATTCCCAGCTGAAGTCTCGGAAAAAGGCGGGGTTCCGAGAACGCCTGGCGCCCTGCTGTATTTCGTTTCGCGCCAAGCAGAACGCGAGAAGTGTTCGATGCATTGGAACCTCTTACGAATAAAAATTACACTAGGAAAAATCTGAAGATAGTGTGTGCAATGCTATTGGAAGGGAACAAGAGCAAAAATTTTCAGGTTACTTGGAAGGTTCGTTTGTATAATGAGAAAAGATCCTTGAAATAGGCCAATGAGCTTTCGTACAGGCAGTATCTCCTGGAAAATGGGTGTCACACCAGGGTTAGGTCTTTGTTTTGTTTTATTGTTTCATATATGTTACAATATCATGGTGCTCTGACTTTGGCGCTCGAGGTAGGTGAAATGTCTATGGGGAAGTTGAAATATAAAACAGCCCACTTCGTGTTGTCTATTTCAAACAAAGGTGCAAGGTGTGGACTAGTTGGAACGTTCGCTGATCAGAGGGGCTATAACAGTGACTAAATGTCACAAGAAGGGGGCAATTTAAAGTACATGAACTTTGGGCTTTAATCTATTTCATAAATCAACCGTAATTACTGCGGCAATGTATATATGAAGGGAAAACACACGATTGTAATTAGCTGGCGACATGTATACGGCTCGCACACCCATATGATGCACAGAAATTTATATAGCTTGCATATAAAATTTCTCCAGTAAATTAATTTTTTCGAGCAATTATGAGGATCCAGCAACAAGGCAATGTTTGAGCCTTCTATCTAGATTATTTTTGTTTAAGGATATACAGGCGGCAACATAAAACAACCCGGCCATGCATGCTTTAAAGGGGCCATAAATAGGCTTCCGAAGGTCGCCATTGTAATCGCGCAATCGCTAGAATACCCATTCACGGCAACATTTACCAAATATTACATCTATTACACCTAACGAATAAAAACATGAAGCAAAAATTTGGTGTCAGTACTCCTTTAAGAGAGAAAGTTAATAGTGCGAGTCGCTTGTGAAAACTTAGCAAAATGGAACTGGAAATTTTCCTTGTCGATGCACGATTACCTTTTTATAATGCATCCGTTTACTACCAAAGGAAGGCGCGCAATGTTTTAACAATAGGAAAGGAAAGTTGGGAAGTCATTTCTGGATGCTGTTTTCAGGGAGTTATGAAAGAAATGTGCGCGAACTTCTTAAAGATACGGCCAACACCTCGAATGAAAAAGACGGCGTATACCCGATCACTTTGTCTTTCCATATGGTGCACGTTTCCCAAAAGAACACATCTCCATTGTAAAGAGGCCGCGTTAAATTTCGGTATGATGTCATGGTGAAGTGAGCGGCTATGGAACGTAAAGGAAGCCAAGGCGGAGAAGATACCATTTGACGATGGCATAAAAAGCTATTTTCTTGTTGAAATTCCAGTTTGTTTATTTATTCAGCAAATAATGATTGCAAAATAACACACGGCAATGAAACCCAAGCTCTCATTCGTGCCTCACGACGTCGAAATGCTGCGCCATCCGTTTCACGCGCGCGTTGGGTTAATTAGCAGGCGCTGTGCATTTGGTCAGTTTCCTGGATATATGCGGCATGCACATGGACAAAAACGCACCCGAGTGGCATTTGTAAAAGACTCACGAAAACAGCCCGATAGTTGGCCATAAGTGACAACGCACAGTTGAGGGTGAAAGCTGCGCGGCTTTATCGGTGCTCAGCAGCTGTGTTTTGCTCTTTAAGTTTAATGATGTGTTAAAATCGCCCTAAAATATCTGATTTGACTGATTATGAGGTTTCATGCGCCGACGCTACACAGGCGATGAGGCGCACCGTAGTAGAGGGTTCCGGATTAATTTTGACTACCTGGGGATCTAATTAACGTGCACCGAAATCCCGAACACACGGCCATTTCCGCTTCTCGCCTCCACACACACACACACACACACACACACACACACACACACACACACACACACACACACACACACACACACACACACACACACACACACACACACACACACGCGCGCGCGCGCACACGCACACGCACACGCACGCACGCACGCACGCACGCACACACACACACACACACACACACACACACACACACAAAAAGCGGCTGCCGCGGCCTGCAATCGAGCCCGCGTCCTCGGGCTCAATCCTTGGACTCAGCGCTAGCACAACAGCCACTGTGGTGGGTTTCTAGAATAACTAAATCACACTATAAGATGAGACAATCGGTATACCAATTGCATGAGCGACACGACCTGCAGGGGCTGGTGCGAACCGTTGAGCGCACGGATGTTCCAATAAGAGTGCATTCGCAAAATGGAAAAGTTGGTTTCGTACATCAGTGAAATTCTGCTTAAAACACGTGATTATTTGGGTGTTATTTACACGGATCTAAGTTGATTTACAATGCAGGTATTGATTTTTCAGAGCGTGACTGTCGTGCCTAGTTGATTGGCTTTTTACTAGGTGTGGCACAGCGACGCTTCATTGCACACGTTCACAAATTTCGCGGGGACTGGACTTCACGGAAACGCGTCCATAGCCAACAAAACCGGCCGCTTAGAGTTATTGTAAGTCCAATCTGTCCTCAAGAAACTCATGTGCCAGATGCACGCCGCCAAGAATTTTTTACGTGTATACGTCGTATGCGTATATACCTTTAGGAAAAGTGAATGAAAAAAAAAACGGGTATAGAAATAAGGTGCTTCGTTGTTGAGTCATGTCTTCAAATTATTGTGGGCACCTCACCGTAAAAAAGTAAAAATTTGTTCATCAACTCTATAAGAAAAGTGCGACTAGCACGACGAGTATGATTGCTTTTGAAAGTGACTGTTTTTGAGCGATATTACGAAGCCTGAAGTTCAAATGGGACATATAAATGGAGCAGGGATAAGCAACAAGTAGGGGGCGAGGGGGAACACAAACTTCTTGTTATTGCATGTTTACTGATGAAAACAAATAACGCGCTGCAAAGATTGGCTTAAACTGAGCTTGCTATTCCGTAAAACTAAGAGGAAACATGTAGAATACAGATACAGTAATCCCTCGTTATAGCGAAGTCAGCAAGACGGCGAAAAATTTCGTTATAAGCGGTATATTGATATAAGCAACCACTCGAGAAAAGCTAAACCAGTTTAGCTTATTATACGCCACAGCTGCGAGGAATCAAACCATAATGTATTCACTGAAGCAAAACGTTATTCAGAGTAAGCTGTGGTGGCTGTTTCGTGTTCTTGCCGGGCGAGAGCAACCCCTGCTACAATTTGACCATTTGACCAAGCAATGCAGGAGGCTATGGTCGCCGCCCACAAAAATTGGCAGCGGCAGTGCCCCTTTTATAGGGGGGCGTGCGGGCGTCACGAAACGCTATACGAGAGTTTTGCGCTGAAAAGCGCCGCAGATGCCTTGGCTCGAGACGGAGGTTGTTTGTTGAGCTCAAAAAATAAATAAATAGTAATAGTAAAAAGATTAACCGCTCATTGGGCGTACAAAGCACAATCATGAAAACTGATCGGTTTCGCATTAGGGGCATTGCATGATCACTGGGAATTGTTTTCCCGAGTTGTGCAGCCGTGAAGTTTGCAACACAAGAGTTCTTCGGCGCCTCGTTGTCGGCGACACTGCCAATTCTACGGTTCGATTGCCAGTGTTCGCGCACCGTCGTGTCCACGCCCTTGACCAATGTGTTGCGACGAAGTTCAATGACCCTACCACGCATTTGGACCGTTTGCCCAAAATGGGGATCACCCGAATCGAGCATGACCGGCTCGAGAAAACCGCCGGCGAAGTACCAGCTTGTGTTGACCTGCCATGTTGACAGCCTGATTCGCCACTGGGTCACCGCGGCACGGCGACGCCTCCGCTCGCCACTTAATTCGCTCTAAGCGGGTCAAGCTCTTCTGGCGCTTCGAGTAATGCGGCCTAAAATGCATCCGTTTGGGTTGGGACCAGAATAAATTTCGAATGAAGCGATATTTCGAATAAAGCGATTTCGTTATAACGAGTGACTACTGTATTTATATTTATCGGACGTAGTTTTTCGATGATTATAATAATTACGCCTGCGTGACTAATAATAGAAGTTCGATTTCTTACACGTGGAGGAAATCGCCGCGGGCCCATGTGCAACACAAAGAAATACCACTGCCAACACGATCATTGCGGGGGAATTTGCGGATGACGCGAGCTCACGCACGACACTGATAACTTAGTGAGGCTAGAAAGTATTGGCTATGATCGGGAATCTGCCTGCCTGCCCTGTTAAAATTCTGTTCTCCAACGTAAACGAAGCCTGTTAGTGTATTTTTTTAGCTTTACAAAATGATACAGCAATAAATGAGTGTTTTTGTAAGTTTTTCCTGAACAAAAAAATATTTCGTTCGCGCTCAACCTTCAATCGAAGGTGCCATATTTGTGGTATATTTTCATTAACACCAAGAACGGCGATGAGATTTACCCGCTTACTAAAAAAATGAAATAAAAACGAATTTCATTCATGGAACAGCCGGCGGCCATCTTGAAAAAAATGACCGTCTTAGAACGGTGCAGCACCTGGCTTGTAACGCACGATGCGCGGAATGGCGGTATTATTTTATTCGAGGCTGCATCCACTCTAAGATAATATTGTGTGATCATCCAACAAATGAGGGACTAAAATAAACGGATCTGCCGCCGAGTTTGGCTATGCCATCCGTCGGACCGGCACCACGCGTTTCTTTCGTTTTGAGAAACGTTCAAACGTTCACGGTTCCTTTAAGATTTCATGAGGGAATCTACACGCTCAGCGTGACACTTCTCCACATGCATTTCTGCAGTTTTTCGAGAGCTGTGTTTCTAAATGATCACACATCGATGTAGGGTTTTTGCGGTCTGCCTCTGAACCCAGCAAACCACGAAAGTCCATAGGATATCCACAAATGGTCACAATATCCAATGTCATTTCAGGACATTCATGTGATGTCCATACAATATGTTTCACCCAAGATCATCTGCTTGTGGACATCCGTGCGATATAACTGCAAGTGTGTTATAACATCATTACGCGATATCACTAGGACGTCCACAAATTTACATTTTTCCTTACACTGATAATTCGCATTAATAGCGTGGTGTACATATAGGGGCCCCAGCCACACAAAGTGTGTCTTAGTTCAAATCTCCCCTCATCCCCGTCTTTCCAGCTCCAAAATATTTTCTGGCCTGTTTGTAACTCATATTTTAAATGAAGAGCGGGTAGTTATTTGATTTGGAATTTGAGCGAAATCTGGTTTGCCTTTATGTTTGATTCGCGAATTGGATTCTATATTTTAGGCTGCTTGATTTATGTGGATGAAGAACAAGTGGGACTGTTGATTTTCTCATTCAGTTGTAGGTGAGCACTGGTACGGAGGCTGCAGTACGGAGCCAGTTACGGAGCCTGCTGAGTAGGCAGGATTCTTGTCACCCAAATTTGATGCTTGGGATGCGAGCGGGTGCATTGCATGATGCAACCCACGCGTATGGGTATTGCTTGTTTGGTTCTTGCGCGATGGAGTGGCGGGCCTCGTCCAGTCTTGTAACGTCGGGGAGATGAGGGTGACGGCCGAGTAATTTTGCAGCGTTTTACTGCATCGTGAATAGCCTCGTGGCGTAAGCGGTCGAAGGCTTTGCTAATGTTCAAAAGGACGACAAAGGCCACGGTTTTTGGTAGCCTTCGCGTTTTCTAGTGCAGAGACAAGGTCGGCAATTGAATCCAATGGCACTGCACTGGCGAGGAAAACCCGTCTGCGGCCCAGGGTTCAAGTTGCAGATTCGTGCATACTTGTAATTCGAGGCGTGCGAGCGCCATGGATTCAAGAATTTTGGAGGCAACGCTCGTGAATGAAATAGGACGAAAAGAGGAGAAAAGTTTGGGAGATTTGTTCTTTTTTAGGATGGGAGGGACAAGTTGGAGGCCAAATTGAGCAGGGAGGGTGCCGGAAGACAAGTGGAAGTTGCAAAGTCAAGAAGGCGTGAGTGCTGCCTCTCGGCTACGGGCGCACTTTTCCTTTTTGCATTTTGAATGACCCGCACGAGCTCGGCCGCCATGAAAGGAGCTTCAAAAGCCGTGCTCAGGGCGAAGGAGGGAGCCGGCGCGGGGGCGTCAGATTCTTCGTTTTGGGCTGCGGCAGGGTTTGCGCGAGAAGAGAAAGCTCGGCCACGTTTTTTCCCCTTGCGATGGAGCGGGCGAGGAGGGAGGGGGGGGGGGGGGTTGTATGTCGGGGCAGGTCGGGGTCGCGGAGATGGCGCGAAGCAAGTGCAGTGCAAGGAGGAAAGAATACTTTTCTTTCCTGCATGGGTGAGGCCCTCGTCCTGCAGTAGACAGGGTGACGATGGGGATTTCATTTATGTGCGTGCGTGTGCGTGTAAGTGCCGTATTATATGCAGCTAAAGTACAGTAATTAAAGTACACGAGGCGATGGTACAGTGAACCAACATTTTCTAAACCAATCTAATCTAAAAACGTTGCAGTGAACTGTGGCTAAGACGTCCATTGGGCATAACCATTTGAACTTTTATAGGCGACGTAATTTCTCCAAAACATGGGTTAGTGTGGTGTTTCACATAATAAATAAATGGAAAGCTGCTATACATTCAACATTCCTCAATATTGCGGCAACCTAGATAAACATGTACACAGACAATGTTAATTTGAAGGTTTTTCGTGAGCATTGCTAAATATGTAGAAACTGTACGTACGCGTTGATCACTTTTAACCACACTCCCGAAATTAACGTATCCCGTAACTATAGCGCAAACATTCAAGTGTGCTGTACGGGATCATTTGAAGTTTTAGGCAGCTTATGTAACTCCACGTGAAATCGTTTATCATCATAAATATGACATTTGCCAACATTCGGCAACATTGCTGCAACGCGAAAAAAGCGTGTAAATGGCAGTTTCTCATGCGTTGTTTTTAAACGTTACATGAATGTATCCAACGTTGGCCCACATTTGGCAACATTGCTGCAACGCAAGAAAATGTGCATGTGGGCAACATTGCCTATGCGTTAAACGTTGCGTGAATGTTGTTGGATGCGTCCAACACTGATTTTACGTTGGCCCACATTTGGTAACATTGTTGGAACGTGAAAAAACGTGCATACGGGCAACGTTGCCCGTCCGTTGTTTGTAAACGTTGCATGAATGTTTTTGAATGGGTCCAACGTTGGCCCACATTTGGCAACATTGCTGAAACGTGAAAAAATGTGCATACGGGCAACGTTGCGCATCCGTTGTTTGTAAACGTTGCGTGCATGTTGTTGAATGTCTCCAAAGTTGGCCCACATTTGGCAACATTGCTGTAACGTGAAAAAACGTGCATACGGGCAACATTGCCTATACGTTGTTTGTAAACGTTGCGTGCATGTTGTTGAATGTCTCCAACGTTGGCCCACATTTGGCAACATTGCTGCAACGTGAAAAATGTGCATACGGGCAACGTTGCCTATACGTTGTTTGTAAACGTTGCGGGAATGTTGCTGAATGTGTCCAATGTTGGCCCACATTCGGCAACATTGTCACCACGTTGTGTAACGTTGCCTAACGTTACACAACATTGGCAACACGGCAGAAACGTTGCGGCAACAATTTGTGCTACTAGGGGCGTGTGTGTGTGCGTGTGTGCGTGCGTGTGTGTGTGCGCGCAGGCACACTTGCACACATACACACACACACACGCAGGCACGAACGTACGCGCACGCACGCACGCACGCACGTGCGAACACACACACACACATACACACACGCGCACGGACGCATACAACGCGCGCGCACACGCACGCACGCACGCGCACTTGTCTGTGGCGGAACTTCAAATTCAGCAGCAGCCCGATATAAGTTCAGACCACGACTGCATGCATCATTGCAAAAAGCGACAAGAGGTATAATCTTCTATGACTGCGGGTACGTTGCCAAGAAAACTGTCCTCAAGACAGAGTGTGAGGAATGCTGTGCACTGTTACTCACAGGAAAAGACACCGTTTTGAGGCTAGGTGCAGCTGAGTACACAAGGCTTCGGGATAATGGAGGTTTGCTTTACCCCCATGGTCGCTTTTACAGATTCATCGAGCAGTTGGAGAATATTTTCACAAGCTGCTTCAGCACTCACGAGCTGCACCACGATAGTGTCATAGATGTGTTGGCGATCATCAAACAAAAACAGCGGTGTGCTGTTGGGTGTGATCAGCACTCCAAATCACTTGCAGCCTAGGTGACAGCCTTTTATGTAACCACCCGTTTGCACTTTTTTGTAAAGTCGATCAACCGCTCAAGAGCTAAAAGAGGGCGGGTGCACGCTACTTGAGTGTTAAGCCGCTACATGATCTTGCTTTGTAAAACTGTAGGAGGAGCCTAGTAGGCACCACATTTCTTTAAATACTCTTCGTTCTTTTTGTTTGTAATGTAGATGTAAATAATTAAATGTAAATAATGTATTATGTTATATTTGTAGGTGTTCACTGCGCTGAAAAGTGCGCAGTTTTAAAATGATCGCGCAATAAAATTATGCCGTGTGAATTGGTGCTTTTCTGAAAATTGCGGTTGCGAATCCTGTATTTGCGCGCTTTTCGTTGACTTGACTGAAGTTTTAAGACATCTGTCAGGTGTGCTGCATGGGTCAAATTTGAAAAAAGAAAACGGGAAACATTTGCGCACGCACAACGCAGTTTGCTCGGTATGCAGATCTTGATCGAAAAATCAGCAAGAAAATAAAGAAAAAAAGCAGAAGTGACGTATGCTGGCCAGCCTAAAGCACGCCACTCTTTACTCAGTTGACACAATACGATAGCAAAATCATCAAACAACGAAGAAAAAAATATCGGCATGATAGCGAGCTCGATCGCTAAAGCACGGCGCGGTCTGCTCGGTTGGCCAAATGGGATGAAGAAATGAGCAAACGGTAAATACACGACGTAGCTACCCTTCCCCCCAAAACCCTGGTACATTAATAGCATTATCAACGGTTTTTACACGAAAAAATAACTGTAGCCCCTCGGAGACTGCCCCAACGCACGCCTACCCGCCGCAACCCGAGGCGAAAAAGCGCTCGGGCGGGGCACGCGAGCGCCACCGCTCGGGGTTGACACGAAGTGCCTCACTCGGCGGCGGCCGCTTTTTCCACTACCCAAGTATTCTAGTTCACTCTACTTGTAGCAACGCCGCCTGTATTGCCTGTATCTCGTAGTCTATTTAACGTGGACAATTTTGTATCGTAGAGAGAAAAAAATAATAATCTGCTCAGAATTTTGAACTGTCTTTAGGCGTTTATGGTACTCCTGCCAATTATCGCTGTATTTTTCGTTGTATGTTGGTGCGGCAATCGCTTTAGAGGTTTCTGCCAGTATCATCATCGCGTCTTCGTCCATTCTCAAATAAGCGCCACTTTTTCGCCCCATGTGGTCGTGAATATCGTGAACACAGTGTGTCGTGAACTCGTGTGTTTTGCGTTGTGAAAGCGATATTTGAAAACGACTGTGTGTGTCATGCCGAAGCCGCAAAAAGGACGGAAAAAACTTCTGCTCGCGGCTCCCGTTTCTCTGCGGTGGCCGACAGTCGACGATGACTGTCGCTCTCAGCTACTGGAGCGCTTTCGGAACATAATCGCGGCCTGTGAATCAAAGACGACACCTTACTGGGCAGTGGGAATAAACGCTGCTACTCGTGCTCTTGAAAAGGGGCAGCTCTCGGCACTCATATTGAACTCTTCAGCCGACCCCCCGAGGCTCCTGCACGGGATCATCAGGCTGGCGCGCGGCACGAGCACGCCCGTGCTCTGCGTGAGCCAGCTGCAGGAGTGGATGCCTTCCCTGGGCAGCTTGCTGGCTTTGGGCCTCCGACGCGCTACGCCTGCTTCGAAGCCCGTGGACGCTTTCTTGAACGCGGTACGCCAGAACGCGCCCAGCGATCCTTCAAAGGGCCCTGAAGACGAGCGCCTCGTGGATTCCGATAAACGCTTGGAGAAAAGCGGGCCGGTAGACAGCAGTACAGAAACTGCGCAGGCCAAAGACACGGAGAGCATGCCAAACAATGCTGGCTTGCCCTTGGTTTGTGCAGAAGAGCCTGCCGAAGTCCAGAAGCCCGAGTTCATGGGTGTGAGCGAAACGCCATCCGTTACGCTCGATATAGAGCTCCGCGAGTCCGGGGTCCTGGGGTTCCCGAGATACGATTGGCCTTGCGAAAGCTTCCCTGTTGTAGCAGAGGGGACATCGAGACCTTCGTATACAATGAAGACGAGTGGCGGGGAGCGAGGTTCCTGTTTTGTCAAAGCCAACATCAAGCAAGTGTGCTCTAAGGGCAAGATAAAGATTAAAAAAAAGCGTGGAATGCTCAAGAAGCAAAAGCAATGACCGCGTTGACGATGCAGTAAACTTGTACATACATTTACTCTTGCGACTACCTCGCTGATGCATCCATGGCACAAAGTAGACTGCATGCATGGCATGCAAAGTCTACTTCGTAGCAGTGCGACAATGTAGCAGAAAAATATCTTTCTGAAAATATTTTGCATGCTGCAGGAGAACTGAACCTTGAACACGAGGATGCTCAGTAGGAAGGACATTCTGCCATTTTTTCCAAGCAGATTGTCGCCGGTGGGATCATGCAAACAGCAGCTGGGAAGCAAAGAATGTGTTATACTCCTTGGCACGACTCTTAAGGCCCGTGCCCACTTGCGACGAAAGCCACGGAAATTCTGTCGCTTTGTCGCGCTGTGATCGTCTTTGTTGTTTGGGCTGGACCAATTTTTGTCGCTGCGACAGAAATCGCATCGCTTCGTCGCAAGTGTGAACGGGCCTTCAAGCAGGCACTATGGCTTCAAAAATCCTGGCTGCTGTTTTTAGTTTCCTTGTGTTTGCTGCATCTGATGGTCAGTCCTGATGTAGAACAAAGTAATGTTTGGATAGGCTTTGGGTATTGTGGAACTGAATTTTAAACATTTGAGAGCACTCAGCAGCACTGTGTCAGCAAACTTGGCATTTGCCATCTATTTTGTAACGGCTCTTTTTTGTCTTGTATTGGAATTTTAATAGGTTGAAAACTAACTTCGCCATGAGGAGCAGGCACTCTGGAGAAGGTACATAATGCCACAAACGGCAAGCACGTTGTGTATAGACAATAACAACTACAAAGCCCATGCGCATGTGTTCACTGAAGAGTCAGTGACGGGTACATCATTGGCGATTGGGACGCGGATCTTTTCGTCGCCGTCCACCATCTGCGTCCCTCTTAGTCATTGAGCTCGCTGGGATGTGGGCTGCTTTTCACTATTTCCTAAGGGGCTATGACGACGAAATTCAAGCCGAGTTCATTCAAAAGATTGTCTCATTAGAATAACACTGACACCACATTTAATGCAAACTTCTCTCAAATAAGCTGTATAATGAGGAAAATAGAATAGCCATGTGATACCATAGCTACTTTTCCGCACTGAACTTATGACATATTATGGGCAGCTCGTTGCAATTGGCTTAGGCCGACTAAATCTAATAATAAGCACCAATTATAAGCTTGCAGAACGTGCTATTCACACTGAAGTTTAGTGCACATTCGTTTTATAGCCGTAAGAGTGGTGTGGTGAACAATAAAAGTTACGAACATGTAAACTAAAGTGACTAACATAAACATAGAAGCACCAGTGAGTACTGTGCACACTATGCCTGCCATAGCTGCACAGCCAGCCGGCCATTGGGCTTGTCTGACACAACACTGGTCAACTGTCATAAGCAACATTGTCTTATGTGACTGTTTGTTGAGCATACTGCAGGTTTTATGAAATGCAGTGTCTAAAGTGCCATCCGATGACATTCGAATGTTTAGGCTAACACCGCCACAAGCGTCTGTCGTCCCGGTGTAGGTATGTCATAGCTTCTGGATGCCAAGGACGGTGGTTCGACACTGGCTCTTGCATTGTTTTTTTTTTTTTTCTCACCTTTAAATTGAAATATAGCTTCAAGCCTTAGGTTAGTTTTTGGTGTTTTAAATGATTTCTTTGTATTCGTGCGGATATCTTATGTGTTTTTTGGGTTAGGTTGCTTACTTTACATTCGTAGAGCAATGCAGTGCCGTATGCGGCAGGTTTCTTTACAATACGCCGGTGGGCATCGATATAGTGGAGTGCTTATAGCACCATCGGATGGCTCTCTAGGCACAGCCTTCATGAAACAATTACTATCAACCGTAACAAAAATAAGGGAGGGACAAATATGGCCAAAAACAAAGTGAGTATGGGCAGTACCATTGCAACATCTAGGAGGGAAGACGGTAAACTCCAAAACACGCTTCGCCGTTTGCTGCAGCCTCAGTCAACAAACTTGCATTCGTTCCGGTACCTGCCCTGGAAACGATACCGTTGACGTCACGAAACACGATTCAGCGGGATAATTAAAATTTTGACTTAAATTGTTTAATTTCTCAGCGAACAATAACACCACATCTTTTGAAAAAGTTCCTGTCTGAGGTTTGGAAGCAGTCTTTTGTATTTATCATCTAGGTGTGAGAAATTTGGTGCTCAGCATTGATGCTAGACAGAGGAAACAGACTTCAGCGCTGCTTACAAGAGACGCAGCCATCCAAAAAGAAATGACTTTGCAAAATCACTTGGCTCGTTGCGTGAAAACCGCAGCATCTGGTATAGCTGTGGCAGAAAAAGGCACACAGAGTTCCCAATGGCTGCGATGTGTTCTGCAGCATGTGCCTCAGAAATAAAATGCAAAGAAAAGGAGTGCACCTTGCCATGATACGCCTGGGCATGCGCAGAGCCACATGGGAAAAGCAAAGAGGGCAGTAGCTTGTTCTTCTGTGCCAGCTCATTGCCAGCAAAGCACGAGACCATTGAAACTCTAATCTCAGTGACAAGTAATTCTCTCGAATTTATACATCACGAGCATTGCTTATGTGCCCCCATAATTTTTATAGCCTCTGGGGGCATCCTCGTTCATCACTGTAGGGAGGAGGGCGAGGCAGGCAAGGTGTACCATGACGTGTTTCATGTACTTTCTGGCCACGATTGCACTTTTATCCACTGTATGCAATATGAAAGCATCAGTAAAGTTGAGTGCTTCAGATACGAGTTGAGTAAAAGTGTGTTCATTAGCATGAGTAAAGCTAGCATATTGCTGCACATCTTACCCCCCGCCCCCACCACCCTATTTTTTTCTTAAATGTTCATTTATTTGTTGGCATTTAATTTCTGGTAAACATATTTAGTGCATCATGATCAAGACATACACAAGAGAGACAATGGGTCAGATTGCTATGTTAAACTGCTTTATTCGGTCGCCGTAGCCGGAAAATATTAACACAGCACCAAGTAGCACATGTAAACAACACACATCACAAGCTGCCAAAAACAAAAGAATAGTATCAATGGATGTATCACTGATTGAAATAGCAATCCACTGAAAATTCTCACTTCTGGCCAGCATCTTGAACTCTCAAAAAAATTTTGCACCATCCTGACCTTGCAGAAGTGGATGTCCGGCAAAGCCAATAGTCCTCTGATCAGGGTGTGCAGTGCTTTATAGCATTGAATATTGGTAGCGACAATCGCTTTGTGACCAAGACGATGTTTACTTTGCGGTTGGTTGATTGGGGTGAATGTAGCATGCGAGTTTAGGGTTGTCAAACATAAAAGCCAAAAAGCGTCCTTTTCATGTTCTACATCAACAAGTCACCAACAATATGCGTCCTCCTCGTTTCAGCCATGTGAGAGCTTTTCCAAGAAGTACTGCCACCAGGGAGCAGGTGTAGACTATGCGCACGTAACTGCTAAATTCACTTGTCGGCCGTCTCATTTCAAGCCGATTGCACTTTCCGATTTTACTACTGGCTGTTGCGTTTATATATATTCGCTAGCGGTCAGTTGGTACTGTAGGCTTTTGCGTTCACCTGCGCGTTCACCTGCATGTATGCATATTTCGATTTCACTTGTATGCAAGGCGAAACATTTCAACGAAATCGAAACTGAAACAATGCCTACCACCTGGACTGAGGCACCCTATTTTATGTTTTCCAGCTAAGGCTTGTGTCTTTTTCAAAGCACACGATGAGCAAAAGTTACCACATTCACTTATTTTACACATGCATGTCCCCCCGCCTGCAGAGTTTGTTTTAGAGAAAGTTAGGCAACGTCCACCATTTTCATGCTTTGCCCTTCAATATTCACGATGCCACAAAAATATGCTTTTTCGGTTGTGACATTTTCTGTTTTAATAAGCAACTGCTGCTGCACAAAGTGGTATATTTGTACTCGCGACACTCTGATGTACTGATACTAGCCAACTTGCTTTTACAGTTCGCTGTCCCTAGCGTGACGCTAGCTGTCCCTTTAACACAAATGTTATGTGCGCGACAACTTGGGGTCATAACGTCACAGAAAGATTTTTGGGCACGGCCGCCCAACTCTCTTAGGGGGAAAGAAAGTTCGCAAAGAGGCTCGAGAGTGGTGAACGTTGAGTGAGACACTTGACAGAATGGGAGGCGGTAGGAGCATGCAGAAGCTTGGAAATGGTCACAAGTGGACTGACGGCCATACGGAGGAAAAAGGTGGTAGGAGATCTTTGAGTTTCTGTCTGTATTTGCCGGTGGAAGGTGCTTGTCCTGCAGATTGTAATCTTCTTGGGGGGGGAGAGCATTGCTCAAGGAAGAGCTGTGGAAGAGCTCACACACGATAGCAGACATCTTCAGACACTATAAATAGCAAAAAATTCATTTTGAGGGCCTGTATAGAGGAGCATTTGTAAGACTGAGGTAATGTGGTTACCATTTTTACAGACATATTATTTTTTCTTTTGTGTGTGTGTGTGTGGACTCAGTTTACTTAAATATACAAAAAACTGCACAAACTGGACAGTGCTCATCTCAAAAGCGTCTAATCTACCTCTGTATCTGTGGATATTTTAAGTCGTGCACCCTTTCACATGTTAAGCATGTCGAATTAACTGGCCCAACATATTGGTTTACTATGACTTAGTCGTGTTTTGATAAATTTCCGATGATGTGAATATTTTCGGCTAGCCCTAGAGATTTGCATCATCGAAATTTTACCTTATGTCTAGCTATCCAAAGCAGTTTGGCAAATGTTTGCCTTCACAGTGACTATCAATAATGAGAGGAATCTACCCATCTGAGCCACTGAACAGTGCGGTCTTCGCCCTGAATGATGGCTTTACAGAATTCTTTAGCATTAAAGGCCAACTGCACTCAAATTTCACCTCGGCCAAATTTACTTCGAACATACAGTACGGACCACCAAGGCAGCTCGGACATGACTGGTACCCCTGTGAAATGCGTTGTTAATTAGTTATAAATGCCTAAAATAACTTCGTCGCAGGTGACGGTGCACTGCTGGCAGATCACGCAAACAGCCGTGAAGCGGAAGTGACATTGCGGCCAGCCTTGCGGTTTTTTTTTTTCCTACGGCCAGTCAGGAGAACCGGTTAAGCACCGGTGGGCGCACTTCTCCTGGCCTGTGACTGCGGCGAGGGTGAAGCATTGCGTGCAGGTTTGTCCTGACCAGCCGGCCGTGTGTTGCCACTTGCTCACCGGCTAAGTCGGCTGGAACATCACTTCAGCTTGGCTGTAATGGCCACGCTCTCCTCAATTTCAGTTTCAAAATCTCTGATTTTTGATGGTCGTTTGCACTGGGGAGACGCATATTTCAGCTGTCATATTTTGCATATTTCAGACTTTTTTAGGCAAACTGTACGGAAATAACATTTTCAGGAGGTGGAAATTTTGAGTGCTGTTGGCCTTGATAAAAAGAGCATTTTTAAAGATTTTAGTCGTAGGAAAAAGACACCCATTTATTAGGCTGGAAAACGCATGTGCCTTGATGCTAGTATACAGAACAGCAGCAAGATGAATTTTTTTTAAATACCATCGCTGGTACACCAGTGCACCAGTGTCGGTATAAAAAAATATATATATATATATACTGCAAGAAATTTCATACCTTGTGAGTGATTCAGTGGACTTGCACATATGCAATCACAATTAATATGTGTGCCAAATACTTGCCATAAATTATTACATAAACAAAATAAAGTGGCTAGCAAGTGTGCACAGCGATTTATTTACAATCCTCCAAATCAAGCTTCTGGACATCACCAAAGTTCTCCATCTTGACTCTTCCATTTTTTATTGATGAAAGGTTAACTGCTACGCTTTTATTACCTCATAATCTAATCTTTCAGATTCTTGTTAACTGGAATCTTGTTGATGTGGCATGAAATAACAGCCCTCCTTGATACCACTAACAAAGTGTAAAGCTCAGGCAAAAACGGTCTCACACTGCTCCTTGGTCTCCACTGCTTTTACTTTTTGAAGCTTGTATGTGTCAACCACGGCACTTGAATATCCTTTGCTCTGCAAAGTTCCTCGAAAACAGGGTGACAAGTGGAGGCGATGCTGTGGGAAAAATGCTCTGGGAGGCAGAAAAGGCAGAAGACAGAAACATCACACAAAGACAGAGAGGGACTCATGAACTGTGAGCACTCAATTCACAAACTGCAAGTCCTTGTACTCACATTTTATTGCGATCCATAAGTTAAACATAAAGTGCAACTGATCTTTGTACATTCACGAGGAGTTACACAAGCCATTATACAGGGCTCAAGGTTGGTACCCGACGCCTTGCGTGATATTTACATAATCCTTAGCTTTGTCTGATGCTCTGGCTATCACAGAGGCCCAGCAAACTGCTTACAATCACTCTTTGCTGCAGCAGCTTTGCAATAAGAACAGCAAATACTTCTTAGGGATTCGACGGGCCATGAGGGCAAAGTACAGCTTTGTTCAGTCTGAAAGAACCAGCCTTTGGTAACTCAGTCAGCTCCATTCCAACCACGAAAGACATTTTTTAAAGGAAAAAACGCAAGAGGTATTGATAAATGAATTCCGCGCTCCAGTGATGCATTATGTGATGCACTAAAAGCATTTTTATCACTATTTTAACTGCATGTTCGCATTCAAGTGATGTGGTCAGAGAAAACTGGAGGCTCCGCTACAATTTCTCAGTTGTGTATCTTGGTGGTGGCTTATTAAATCGGTGGCCGCCAATCACCCAAACAAGATTCTGTGACGTCATGGGAAAGTCGCCGGCAAGCGGCTGGGGAGTTGCCACTGCTTCATTAATATCTCCACCTGTTTTCTTTTTGCGATAAAATTGGTATCACTGTTATCGAGACAAAGAAGACTTTTTAATGAACAAAACTTGAACTCTGTCTTCATGGCCTGTTTAAAGCCTGCTATCAGAGCATGCAAAAGCCTCAAGTTGACCTTCATACCAAGGAGAGCGGAGGGGTGGTGGATTGGACTGGGAGGTAGGGGAGTGTGCGTGAAGTGAATTCAGCCCGTCAAAACAAATCTGTCACACAATCGGAAGAGTGCTCATGTAATGGGTTCTGCCCGAATTTTTTTTATCTCTTTTTCGACACATAACATTAAAGTGGCAGCAGCACAGTGCTGCTTCTACTTGCCTTTGACACTACTGCCACATATATGACTAGCCACGAGTACAATTTGCAGTAACTTCAACACTGTGAGCATTTGATAACTCCCTCCAGCTGCACACCGCTTCCTGGAGCTGGGTGCTCGCGCACTGTGAGACTGTGCAAAAGCACGGCAGGCCTGGGCCGACACTTCACTGGTCAGAGCCAAGGCTGCTGGTGCCAGCAGCAGCTCTGCATCACGCGAAGCTCCCAAGGATCACGCCAGGGAGTCTGCTGCAGATGGTCCAGTATCGTCCTCGTCCTCCAAGGAGTCGGTGCTCTCCACAGGCGGCTCTTCCTTCCGGCCACGCCTGGGGCAGCAGGAGCAACCCCAAGCCCGTCAGTGGGCAGCCCAGCCCTACAACCTCAAGCCACTTGAAGAAACCTCTCTTCAATGTGCACAGCCTACAAACCTTTAAAGGGGCCATGCAGACAAAATGCATGCAGACAAAATGCAAGGTTCTTTTATTCGAAAGATTTCGTGTTTTATAGTGCCCCCAGCGCTTGTCTGGCAGCAAATGATGCCGAGTTCACTGAGAAATTAATCAATTTAGGCTAAAATTTTGATTGTCCTGCCAAATTGTGTGTTTTCGTGACATCAGCAATGACGTCATAAGTGCGCATATTTAAACAAACTTCCACTGTGTCATTTGGCTCTGCAGCTTTGCATGCACTCGGTCCTCCCAGATGGCGCTACCATACTCATCCGTTATCTGTCGTAGCTTTGTTTTTGACCGTATTTGAACCTGGGTTGTTTTTGTTACTGCAGAAAGCGATTGTTTCGTGAAACATGGGGTATCCTCGACAAACAAGCTCACGTAAGACAACGTCGCTTACGCTAATCGGCCAGGATCCTGTAACAGAACTCCAAATTGATGGACTGCGGTGCAGCTAAAACAACCATAGTGCACCCAGTACCGCCAGCAGTGCGCATTGGTACTCCTATGCTTACGTGCATTCTCGTAACTTTCATTGTTAACCGCACCATTCTTACTGCTGTAAAATGAATATGCATTACATTTAAGCGCAACTATCTTGTTCGGCAAGCTTATAAGCCGTGCCTAATTTGCGTTTGCCAGCCTCAGCCAGTTGCACAGCTGGGAACATATGACATCCTAGGTTCTGTTGCGGGAAATGAGCTTGTGGGTCGCATGGCCATTCCCTTTTTTCCTAATTGTATAGATTATTTGAGCAAATTGTGCGTTAAAAGTGGCGTAAGTATGATTCTAACGTGGCAATCTTTCGAATGAACCAAATTTGCGTTTTGTCAGCTTAAACCCAGAAAAAAAAGCCACATGCAGAAGACCAGGAAGAAGAACAGCGCAGAAAAACAGTAAGAAACCACAAACCACAGGCGTTGATTTGTAGTTCCTTACTTTGTCTTATTTTTTGCACTCTTTTTCCTCGTAGAACAATGTAACAACTGGTTCTTCAGCAAACCCTTCTGAAGAAAACCAGGTTTTGGGCACAGAGTTTCACACTTATTTATACTAGAGGGGAATCTAGCGCTAGTGTCTAGGCAAGCCGCACTTCAGCGAGTCCAGCCATGTACCAGGTAGGAACAATCCATTTGTCTTTGGCATTGCTTATGAATGAGCTGAAAAGTTGTCTGTGGCTGCAAAAGAAACAAAAGCAATGTTATTGGTAAAACACTATCTAGGGTTGTTTTATTATTAGAAAAGTAAAGTGCCAAAATGTTTATTTGTCAGGGATTAACTATTTAGAAGCTTAAAGGCCAACTGCACTCAAAATTTCAACCTCTTCAAAACCTTATTTTCCTATAGTATGCCTAAAAAGAGTGCAAGATACAAATTACGACAGCTTAAATAAGCGTATCAACGGCGCAAATGACCACCAAAGATCGGCAATCTTAAAACTGAAATTGAGAAGAGCACGGCCATTACAGCCAGGTTGAAGTGACATTGCAGCCTGCCCAGCTGGCGACTGAGCAGCCACTTGCAGCCGAGAAGCAAACTGGCCGGAGCAAATCTGTGTGCAAAGCTCCACTCTCGCAGCAGCCCAGGAGAAGCGCGCCCAGTGGTACTCGACCGGTTTTTTGGGCTGGCCGTAGAAAAAAGCGCAGGGCCGGCTGCAATGTCACTTCCACTTCATGGCTGTTTGCGCGATCTGCCGCCAGGTGCAGAGTTGCCTGCGACAGGGCTATTTTAAAAGTTTATTACTGATTAACAATGCATTTCACAGTGCTACAGTCATGTCTCAGTTGGTTTGATGGTACGTACCATACGTTTGAAGTAAATTTAGCCGAGGTGAAATTTGAGTGCCGTTGGCCTTTAATGCACAAAGAACAAGAAAACAAATGTTAACCCTTTTTTGTTAATTTTGGCTTTAAGAGCAAAAAAAAGCCATGTGGCTAGACAAACTAAGTAGGAGAGGAATGTTGCTAGGTGCTGTGGTGGCGCCCATGATGCCACGCAGTTGCAGCAACAGATTTCCCCCTAGTATAGCTTGTATTCACTGGCGAGGCACGCATGCAGGCAACCATGTGAGTGCACCGTCACTGGTTATGATGGGCTGCGCGGGATGGCGGTACTTGTCCGTGCTAAGCACGTTATTTGTGTTGGACGTTCCAAACTCTACCCCACTGAACGCGAAATAATGCCGCGAGTCCAATGTGAGTGCAATTAATAACATCTCTGTTGACACCACCGTTGAGAATGGGATCTAAACGGAGCAGACGACGCACGCCGGAGTTTTTTTTTCTTCGGCGTGCGGGTACAGTGGCACAAGCCGTGCCACGTACACGGCGCATCGACCATGTTCGTGGCCGTTTTTAGTGTTGCCAAGCGAAGAAATTGACAGCTAAACTTTTCAATGAATACCACCTACAGTTAAACCTCGATGTAACGAACTTCAATGTAACGAAACCCTCGATGTAACGAACCACGGAATTTTTCGTAACTTCAAGTGTATGCACACCATGTATTTTCACCCTCTGTGTAACGAAGTCCCGTTTCGAAGTCCCGTAACGAAGTCCCGTAACGAAGTTTCATGGAGAACTAGGCACAAAATTTAAGTTGTAGAGGTATATTTTGGGAGACGCAAGAGCCGAAATGGGGTCTCAATAAAACGCGACGGCAACACGGGCCGCCCAATGCCGCGGATGCAGCGAGCCACGGGCCTGTGAGCGAGCCCTTTGCCTACAAACTGCGTGGTGTGCATACACGGCTGGCGCACTGTTTCTGTTTCTCTAGGAGCTTAATCATCTACGCGGGCATCAGCGTGAACCGCATGGAGTGTTTTCTCCCGCAAGCCACAGGCGCGCTGACGCAGCCGTGGAGACCACCCGCACAATGTGGGTAGCTCCAGTGACTGCTTCCACTCGCTGAAACGCAACTCAAGAGGCAAATAAGAGAGGCACACACAAAAAAAAAAAAAAGGGGGGGGGGGGGGGCTGATAACGTGGGCGAAATTTTACAAAAGCGCTAATCAAACATCCTCCGCGGTGGTAAGCCTTCGTTCGAGTTCGCTCATGCTTGTTGGGTTTCATCGTTCCAGCAAGCATTTGCGAATCCTTATGAGCCATGCTCGCGCGTTTTTTTCACGCCCCCATCCGCGATTGTGCGTCGACGGCGGCTTCTGTGCCAGGAAGTGACTCGCGCTGCACACGGCAGTGGGAGGAGCCTGACCAGTTTCGCCAATGGGGAGGCGCGTACCCTATGGCGGGAGCTTCGAAGCGCTCGGGGATGGTGAGGATATTTGATGGGCGCTTTCGTAAGCGGTGCGTATGACGTTTTACAGTAAAAATTTCGCCCACGTTATCCGCTTTCTTTTTCTCGCGTGCCCCTCTCATTTGCCCCTCAAGTTGCGTTTCAGCGAGCGGAAGTGGTCGCTGGAGCTACTTACATCGCGCGGGTTGTCTCCGCGGCTGCGTCAGCGCACCTGTGGCTTGCGGGGTGCGCTTTTGCGAAGAGAAAATGCTCCACGTGGTTTACTCCGATGCCCGCGTAGACGATTAAGCTCCGATCGAAACAGAAACAGCGCGCCAGCCGTGTATGCGCGCCACGTGTTTTTTTGCAGGAAATGCTTCATGGAATGAACACTTCATTATAACCGCGAATTTCAATGTAGCGAAATTTCAATGTAACGAAGTAAATTACGAATTTTACCGACTTCATTACATCGAGGTCTAAAGGGACACTGAAGTGATATGTAAACATTGCGGGATTACTAGCGCAAATTGTAGTCCGGAGTCCCCAGGCCATGTTTCGACCGCTCTGGGCGCGTTTACGCGATTTTATTTAGTAGAAAAATTAATTCGAAAATGCTGTCCTCCTCTCTTTACGGTCGCCCATTTTCTGTGGCGTTTTCGTGTGACGTCGGGAGGAGCCGAGCTCGCAATTGGCTGCGCTACTGCACGGCTCCCCGGCCTTCAGACAGAGTCAGTCAGCCCAGCATTTCGTCCGCCGGCCGCCGACGGGTCGTCGCAATTCGTTCGCTCAGTTGAAACGAAGCCAGGACACGTTTGTGAATGGAAGAATGTGCCTTTCTTTACTTGGTTAGTTTGTACACTGTATCTAGCTCCAAGTCAAGGTCGCTTCACACAAGCGCTGCACAAGCGCACATGCAACGCTTCGCTGACTGGTATGCCAGTAGGAAAATATAAGGCCTCTTGAAGGCGGGAGAAGAGTCAGCAAAGTCAATATAGGTACTAAGGAAATAAAATCAATTGATATTTTTACCGTACAGCATAAAACTAGGGTGCGGGAAGCACTTTTTTGCGCTGGGTGAACAATCCCAGCGGCCAGCAGCACGACTACGCATCTGCGAACGCTTTTCCGTCTAAGAAATGCAATTGCTAGACGTGAGATATTGTGGAAACTTGGGGGATGCTTACTGCACGAGCGCAAAACAACAAATAGTCACCTAAGCTGCTTGGAATGCTAAAACTAAATAAAAGTGTAAACTGGCTATACATTATATACCTTATATTTCCAAGGTCGGCCGCATTCGCCCGTTGCCGAGTGGTTTGGAGCGCTAGGTATGTCAGAGCAAGTGTTTTGCAAGTCACAAGTTCGAATCCCCGCGGGTACGTGCTTTTTTTTTATAAGTTAACTTTTTCGTTTTCCACCGATGTTTTCTATACTGAGTTCACCTTTTTTTGGGCCGCAACGTTCATTGCCCCACGAACTAGTTCACAGAACGCGCGCAGGCTGGCACTGGCGCGCTAGCGAGTTCTCGTTGGCGTGCTGTTGCCATAAGCACCGACTGCTTGCGGGCAGTGGGCACAGGCCAGAATCAACAGATCCTTGGCCTGGTGCGAACACGCTTTTTACGATACAGGCATGAGTGAGGCAAGCTCCAAATATAGGGAAAAAACTAGGGGTGTGCGAATATTCGAAACTTCGAATATTCGATTCGAATTTTTTGGTATTCGATTCGATTCGAATGATACTTTTATGGTTCGAAATATTCGAACCACCCAAAACTAAAAAAAAAAAAAAAAAAATCAGAGCGTATCTCAACAGCAAAGTGGCGAAGCATATACACGGCGAACGGTACGTGCTTTCGCAGACTGTATCGAGGTTGTTGTTTTCTGCTCGCGAAAACGCTCTGCGCACGCCCAACGCGCGATGACACCGCCGGGAAACCACCCCCCCGCTGCGCGCGGCGCGGCCGGCAGCGTCAACATGGCGTCGGCTCCAGCCGCGAAGTGGCGCGGGCGCTCGAGCGACCGTTTCTAACCGCTCTTTAAAATGCGGCTTAAGGGAGACACGAAGTTGCTTGTGCGGTAAAGGAGCTCATAATGCAATCGAAAACGGTACTATAAAACATCATCCGCGCCGCTAGAAAGCGTCCGTAAAATATTTGCCGGGGTGCTAAGCCTAACCATCTCCGGCGGAGCCAAGCCGGCTGTCTCGATCTCATCGCAAGTAGTCAGGCTCCTCCATTCTGCCGCGCGCGTCGTGCGTCATTTTCTGACCGAGGTAGGCGCTACCGCGGGCGCGAAATCGTCGATGCGGGCGTGAAAATACAGCGCTCGCAGAGCCGAGGCGAGCGAATCGCGTGCAAAACGCACCATGCGGTTCACGCTTCACTGTTGCGGCGTGTAGCGAACTTGGGCACAGCGAGTGAGGAGACGAGCGCGAAGCTTTACGTGCTCCAGAAAGGACTGCTTTGCGACATGGGGGTTAAAAAAAGCAGAAAAAATCACGAATTTCTTCACGCGAAAGTAAGAGAATAAATAAACGAAAACTTTTTTTAGCGTTCAATTTTTTTTGGTCTTTGTTGGTTCGTACGAATTTCGGATGATACGAATATTTTTCGCGGTCCCGCAAGATTAGTATCATCGAGATTTTACTGCATCCGCGCGCGGCAATGTGCACGGGCTCGGGCATGCCAGCCACTAGTGTCTCAAGTGAGCGGCTACTTTCGGTATCTGGTGAGTCGTGACGAGCAGGAAGTTGTCACTGCTCCCCGAACATGTCGAGCAGTTAACCTTTCTCCATGTTAACATTTAAGTGAGTGCAGACCTTAACCTGTTGAGTGCAATGGTATTGTGTAATTTCTAATTTTACTTTGTATGATTTGTTGTGCAATAAAGTTGCAGTTTTTGCGTCTCTAGATGGTGAAAACTTTAATTTTACAAAAAACAATAAGTATTCGTATTCGAAAAATATTCGAAAAATATTCGATTCGAACTTTGTTTTTATTATTCGAATTCGCTTCGAAATTAAAAAATTGATATTCGCACACCCCTAGAAAAAACGCATGGCATTTGAGCGTCTGCGGGGACGCGGAGGGCGTTCATGCACTGCGTAGGCCTCGGCTAGTGAATGCTACGATTCCAAGCCGTCCTGGGAGGCTTATCTTATGCATTTTACAGCCGACAACATGGCAGAAGCGCGGTACGATGCTTACTGAGATATTGAGAATGCCCATCCAACAACGCCATTGGTTGTGTTTTACAAAACCAAAACCGAAACCGAAACTTGTTTGATTGCTAACCTTGGGCATCCTCCAATCACGGTGCCCCCTCCTCCCAACGTCACAGCCTTAGTTGGTGCGGCCGCCGCAAACCGCGCATGGTAGTTTTTCTTCTTTCGCGCTTTGTAAAATAATTACCGATTTGTCAACCGGATGAACGATGAAAAGTGTGCTAATTTGAGCCAGTCTACGCAGTGCAAGCAAAAACGGGAGCTTGACAAATTCACTTCAGTGTCCCTTTAACTGTATATATATATATATATATAGTACTAAACTCTATGGTTTTGGAATGCATAATGGTTTCCGCACGGCCGAGCTCGTGTGTGGTGTGGTGGCGTACCTCATAGCCCGACAGGTGCTGAGCAGCTCGGTGTGTGCGGAGAGGTCCAGCTGGCCTTCCGACGTGAGCCGCAGGCGTGCCAGTGCTTCGCAGAACTGCGCACCCAGCTCCTCCAGCTGGGCCACACCAAAGTGGTAACCCTGTGGCAGGGAATTCAGAGACCTCAGTGTGTCTAAGAAGCGCCAGTACTGCAAAGTTCGCAAAATCCACTACAGTATGCCCGCTTCCACCACATCTAGGCGCCATGACCACAGAGAAAACAAGCGGAGGATCCAGGCGTCATTGCAACTGACCACGTCACAAGCTAGCGTGCACCTTGAAACCAACCGGCACAAAATCAAATTTTACCAAAAAGCAACTTAACCAAAAGAGTTAAAATATGCACTCAAGTCCAGCAGCACTCCCACTTCTCACAAGAGAAAGGTGCATGGTGGAATGAAGTGATAACGGTAGTAAAAGAAGCGACCCAAACGGGCATGGGGGCACAAGTCTAGATCACTTCTCATGCTCGTGGCAGTCGGGCCTTGATTAGCGCAGCAAACGGACAACTGGCTCTATGCCTCCCTTTCTACATTGCTTTCCGCAACATTCTGCCGGGGTACATGAGATCACTCCCCTCAAGAAGGGGTAAAATGGCACTTTTCAAAAATGCCAGGACCAGGCAGCACCGGTCTTGTCACCACGCGTTACTGTTGAGACTGCATGGAGGATGATAATAGTGATGAGGGAGCAGTGGTGATAATAGCCCCCCTAGTGGGCAGCTCATGATGAAGGTGGGTGCTGTATAAAAGGCACGGAAATTGAAGGGAGGAGCAGCAAGAGGAGCTATGTACAGTAGAAGGCATCTGCTCAAAGCGGAAGGCCAGCACTCACTGCGTTCGGCCCCTGATTGCAGCCAGCCGTGGAGCATTCGTACGTGTAGCTTAGCTCAATGCCAAACTGGCGCCAGCCGGTCACCCGTGCTGTGGCCTCTTTGCTCCGCTCCACGTGAAAGCAGCACGACTCCAGTGCGAACCCGGGGCTCACCTCGTGCAGCAGACCAGCCAGCACCTGCACCCCACTGGCTGCTCACAGCAAGAAAGGCCAAACACTTGCCACTCATGGAAAGGACAGAGTGCACTTCAAAGGGCTTAATAAAGGAAGAAAGAAGAAAAAAAAAACACCGAAGAAACAACCATCGCCCAAGCAGCCACCACAGCCGCCACAGACTTCATGATCGTTCCCACAGCTTCACAGAAGTAACCTCCCAACTTTCAAAAGGCCGCATGTCCCCCGCAGCTCTCATACTTCTTTAGCCAAGTCAGGCTCTCCCCCACCTACAACTGATACGAATCACTAGAAATCCTTCCCTTAGGGGGAAACAAGGTGGCTCACGCAACTGGCCGCAATCTCGCACTGCAAATTTTCCCACAGAGGAAGGAAGGTCTGGCCGTGCCCCCCACTGCAATCCACCACACTGAGATCTTCTACCATTACCGGCAGTACTGACCACACTACCCTCCTTCACTGAGTTTCCACATAATTCTGCACAGGAATGGTAGCTCAGAGCTGGCTGGCTCCCTGACATTTCTTGCACACATGCAAGCACACTAACAGGTTTTACCACCCATCACAGACTGCTCCGGCCTTCTAGAAAACAAACAAAATGAAATATCAGCAGCACAGATGCAAGGGCACAGAAATAAAAGGAGCTTTCCTGCGACGCTTTCTTTTCGTGTGCCTGCTATCGCACGAAATTCAGTACTCGCGAAATGCTCTGAAACCAAACTTGGTTGCATCCACAGAATACTGAGTTAGTGAGTAAATAGTTGTTTACAAACGGTGCAAGCACATTTCCATGAATAAATCATCACGCTCTACGCCAATTTCTTCCCAAGATGAATTAGGCCAGAATATTTTTTCCGCCTGCAAGGCCCTAAGCAGCATTAGAAAGTCGAGTCTGCTAGATCCACGACCCTTTGCCAAGTGTAGGAGGGCACTGATGCAACGGGCAGTCGAGTTGAGACTTCCCCGAAGCCTACAGACACTACTATGGCTTGCCTCGCTCAAGGCACTGGAGTCCTCCTCTTCAGCCTGGCCATGGGGTGGTGAGCAGCCGTAGAGAAATGCATTAAAGTGCCGCGAGTGGCCGTGGAAGTCACACAGCACCTGTGTGGGGGACAGACGTAAGGCAGAGCCTTAACTTCACCTTGCAAGGGAAGCAGCTTTGCAGACTACAGTCACACAACTGGGTTACAGTTTGGTCAGCCATAAAAACTATAAAAACCGGTGAAAAAGGTGTGAAAATTCTTTTACTTTTCCTTCAGTTTCCCCGACGCCAAATTCGCTCAGAACTCCTGGTTTTTGAGGTTGGTGGGTGCAGGTAGCTTCTGAACTAGCCCACTCAAACCTACAGTGCACCCTTTCCACGGGTGATGCTGTAGGAAATCCCCTCTCCAACGGTCATCCTGCCTTTGGGGGATATACAGTTGAGGTGGGAATGTCCTTTCACTGCACTGTTGTTCTGCAGAAAGCGATACTGAACTAGTTAAACAGCAGTTAAAAAGCAGCTGTAATTTTTAGTAAAGTTCTATGAGAGGCGTATTGCCCGAAAAATTGACCCAACTAGTGCCCCAATACATTCGGTTCTCACTGATCTCACTTAGGCCGATTGAGTGGTGCTCATACTCTACCACACTTAGTGGTGCTCCTGGGGTCTACCGCTATGCATTCTGGCTTGGGATTTACCAGTAGCACCAGTGTTAACCGAATGAGAGCTACCTACACCTGAAAACAGACATTAGTACAGTTGTCTCCCACGATCTCCCCAAGGTCTCCCAAGTACAGTTGTCTTCCAAGTTGTCTTCTGGTTGATAGTTCACAGGGATTTGCAGAGAGATGTCAAAATGGCCACCTGCATGTTCACTGCTTATTAAGAAGGCGGCTGCCCAGGTAGTATACAATCCATTGCCACGTCACTGCCAGATGTTGAGCAGCAGGCCGACGCAGCACGAGGCATTCCCACTCTGTCCCACACCCTGTCACCCTAATAATTCTGCTGAGTCCACTGTGACAGGTTCTGCGAGGCACACCTCACGAGGCACACCTGGGTACGGCCAATACGTGTACACTTTGCTCCTTGCGAGCACTCTTCCCTCCAGCGGGGAGAAATTCCTGTAGGAGTATACCCGCACAGCAGAGATGGACTGACCAGCGGGGTGCGTCCCATGTGCGCCAGGTAGAGCAGCAGTGCCTTGGTGTGGTAGATGGTCGGGTGCGTGTCTTCCTCAGGAAAAGACCACTGCCGGTTCAGGTCCTGGCCTGCCAGGGAACACCGGTGGCTGCACACCAGGGGGGAAGGCAGAGGGCAGATTGCCACCAGCTTGGCTAGCTCAGCCACATGCACATTGCCTCAGCAGCTGAGACAGGGAAGTTAGGAAACTCTCTGGCCCACCCCACCAGCCGAATGTCCTGATGATAAACATTGCTGCATTCCTCTAGCTTCCTCTACCAATGTATTTGTTGGCTGCTAAGTTAACTAACCGTATTTGGATACAGTACACGCACTAGATTCATCCAATCATCCGTAAGGCAACCACACTTGCACTTCTCTTCCCAAAGCTTTCTCTTCCTTTTGCTATTTCTTCGCCTATCTGGCACACTGCCTCTTGTTGCTCGCCTGCCTTGAGTGGCTTGTGTCCGGACCCTTGTGACGTACCATCCATTGATAACCCCATCCGGGTTCAGCATGGGCACCAGCTTGAAGACGAACGTGCTGCGCAGCTGCTGGGCGACTGGCTTGTCACTCAAGAGGCAGTCGATGATGCCTGCACGGTTGGAAGGAGACCCGCCCCTGAGCGTGCTGGGCCCTGTCGTCGATGGGTGCCGTCCAAGGGCTCACCTTTCATGATCCATGAGGAGTTGGTTTCACCAGGGTGCACGCGAGCCGTCAGGAACACATGTGGCCTCATCACTGGCCACGAAAACATCATCACTGTCTCAACAAAAGCGCAGTCTTGGCTGCTGCTGCTATGGTTTCAGTCTGAAACAGCACAGTCAGTGGAAAGCACCCTCAAGGCAGCCTGGAAGGGCCTGTCCGTAAGCATGTGCAAACAGTAATTGCTTTTTTCAGTTATTTGGCCAGGTAATACATTACTTGATATTGTCTTCATTTGAAGTTACAGTATTTGAAAGTTTCAAGGTATTCAACACCAGGAAAGTGAAAATTAGGCTCCTTTTTTCCACCCAAAAACACAGCACGTATTTGGTTCACTTTTACTATGGAAGGAAAATGTAAGCCCTTTTTTTTTCTCCTTGTGACATTTGCCTTTCATTTTTTTTTTTTGACACACAGGGCTTTATCACTAATCGAGAGTGAAACATATGCGGGATGCGACCAGCACCTGGACATGAACAAACATCGTATGATATCTCATGAAGTAGCCACGTTATAATCACAAACCATCCATATGAAATACAAAAGATGTGGCAGCATTTTTAACACGAAAGTGTTTTATTCCAGGATACACGAAGATTTCAGTGACGTCATATCCGTCACGGAAATGACGCCAGTACAATGAAGCAACTGGCCTGTAAAGGGTGCTCCCCCGCACACACGGTCTTCTTGCAGGGAAGCAACCTTATAGTACTAAAGAGTACATTATAGTTAGAGCTGTTCGTTTTCGGGTTTTATATCTTAACACGAAAGTGTTTTATGCCAGGATACAGCAAGATTTCACTGAAGTCATATCCGTCACGGAAATGGTGCCACTACACCTTTGCCGAAGCGACCCGCCAGTAAGACGTCACTCGCCAAGCACACCCACTAGACAGCTGCTGACCCACAAATCATGCTCAGCTGCAGATTTCGCTGCACATTTCACTTTTGTATTTTACCGATGCCTATGACAAAGGAATCAGCCACAGTTTTTTTATGTCAGCAGCACCCTTGAGTGAGTGTGCCCACCAGGGGATGTGCAGCTGTGCATGTAGCAACATGCAGCAGCATGCGGCACAGGAAAAAAGGTGCTCACCGTTGGGGGTGGAGGACTGCGCAGCCGTGATTGTGAGCAGGGGCACCGGGTTCCCAGACAGGGTGCGACACAACTCCTGCCGCTCCATGAGTATGCTGCTGCGGTCGCAACGGCTCAGCCAGAGCGCCAGCTGGGCCTGCACACAGTTCATCCTCAAGGAGACGTACAAGGAATTTTTCGCGTGTGCGAGCACTGGAAAGTAGCAAAAGGGGAGAAAAATATGCGGAATGCCATAGACATACAAGGTATGAAAGAATGCAAACATTTTTTCATATTCAATCATGCAATTTTTGTAAATGGGAACATATCTGGCTCATTTAAAGGAGCACTAAAATGTAGAAACAGGTTGGCCGTTATCAGCAAAGAGTGCCATGAATGCAAATTTAACACTTGTGTCAACAGCTGTTTATTACTGCAGAAAAAATCTAAGGAAGCTTGCACTCATGCGCAAGACTTGAATCGTGAAGCTGCTGTAGGTGAGCATTCACAGACAAATGGGTATTTTCAGTAGCACGCCCTGCCTTTCGGTTCGCGGCTACTTCCACGGCCATGTGAACTATCCATGGCCGGGCCATGCCGAGAACTGCGAAGACGTTGTGCGAGAGGTCTCTTGTACTATACTGAGCGCATGCGTACGACGATGTGAGCTCTAGTGTGAAGGGCTCTCCTACGGTACTGAGCGCATGCGCACGCTCCTCCCGAGTGTTGTGGCAGCCGCTATGACGTGCCTTTCCGTTGTAAAGTGGGTAATGCGACAGCTGCGCGACGCCTACGTAATAACATTCCTTGCGAGAAATTTTCGGCGTACACGAACCCCGAACTTACAGCCAGTAGCAACAGTTCCACTGTTAAAATGCCATAGGAGTGGAGACAGGTATTTGCATCCCATACGCTTTCCTGCACAATGATTTGTGACTTCGCAAATCGTTGACGGTAAGGCGGTATTGGTAAAGCTTGTCTCGGCAGTTTACTAAAATAAACATGACAGCAAGTGTGTGTCAATATAAAATTAATGTAAGAAGGAACTTTTGCTGAGCACACCTGTGTTTCAAGAAGGCACAAACTTCAGCTCTTAAATATTACTTAGCAAGTCCTTCTATTACACCCACTGGTACAATTTTTTTCAATTTCAATGTGTTTAAATACTGTAGCTCAAATTATAAAGCAGGTTCTTTTATTACACCTGCTGGTAAGATTTGCTTCAGTTTTGATTTCAGTCCAATGCTTTGCATAGACATAAGAACCGCCAAGGGACCTATGAGAGTGACCATGAGCCATTGTCCCTTTCCACAGTCTGTCCCTATTCATATACCGTATTTAATCGCGTAATGAACCCTCCCCCCACTTTTCTTCTAGAGAATTTACTTTTTGTCGCTTTGGATAAAAAATGCCGTGGGAATATGTTTTTATCTCAGCATGGCTGCTGATGCCGTAGACAATCGCAGTAACTTGATATTTTGCTACACTACGTGCAGAAATGCTAAAAGTGCATTCCAACAAAAAGAAATCTCAACCGTAGCCGGAGACATGAGCGCGAATGCCGTGGCTCACAATTTAAAAATTGTGTGCCTGCGGAGCGCCAGCTGCTGAACACAAAGCAAACCTGCTTGCGCCATAAAAACGCTGCGGCGTGTGAACAAAGCACAAAACGTACTCTGCACTCCTTCCCTGCGCTTTGCTGTTCCAGCTGGCTCTAGCGGCGTGTGAACAAAGCACTAACTGTACTCTGCACTCTTTTCTTGCTCTGTGCTGTTCGTGACTTTGGCATTTTGCTCCATGGTTATGTGCAGCTGTGTTCCGACCTTTTTTGTGCTCCTGGTGCACGCCGTACAATGGGCCAGTAAATGAGCTACACAGCGGGTTTAAACTGAAGGTGGTGGAGCATGCGTTGATGCACATGGAAACCGCGCGGCTGGGCGACACTTCAGTGTTGACCCACTGCGTGTACCATTTGGGCGAAAACGCGAAGTTTTTGGGTGGTGAACAGGGATTTCCGTGCGTTTCCTGGGCCCCAAAAAAAGAAGCTTCCCCATGTCGGAAAAGCAATTCTGGGAGTGCCTTGATGGCACGGAAGATGGTGTGCAGTGGGCCGACAACAAGAAGCTCCAAGTGACTTGAGTGAGGAGGACAGCTCCATGTCAAGTAAGGGGCCACTAGCATGTTGGGCATAAAAAAGAAATTTGATTACATAATTACCTACGTGTTTTTACGAAAATGGTAAAGCTCTGACAGCGCTTCCCTTAGCAACTTTATTGTATGAAATTTCAACTTTTAAAAATCCGTAGCAATTTTTTTCCGCATATGAACCCTCCCCCCAAATTCATACCGAGTTTTCTGGAAAGAAAGTGGGTTCATTACACGAGTAAATACGGTACATATGATGCTTATTTGAAGGCCACACCCGCACATCTGTCCCCAACCACCTTGAGCAGGGAGAAGCCGTAGGGGAAAGCCGTGGCGAGGTAGCAGACGTCCCCGGAGGCGTGCGGAAAGCGCAGCATGAAGGACAGCGTGAACAGGGGGCCCTTGTCGGGACGCCAGTGCAGGTTGCGCTGGTAGCTGATGCTGTGGCCCACACGGTACCAGCCGCGCTTTCTGGACGCCCACTCCCGCACCGAGAACAGCAGGGGACACTGGCCTGCACACAGGAGGGAGGGAGTCATACAACCCCAGGGGCTCAAAGGCAGCAGCAGCACTGTAGGGACCCTCGACAAGACATCTCATGAGGAATCCAGCATAGTTTGTGCACTTGTGAGGTTCTGACAAGGTTTTCTGGACCACACAAAAGCAGCAGAGATCCATTTGTGAGACAGTTCAGAGCTGAAAGGCGAATGAACGGGCTCCCTGAGGAGATACCGTGGCGACAGTCATCCTTATCCTTTAGGGAAAGCTAGGCACCGGCATACGGGTTTGATCTTACTTAGTACACCATTAAGCTACGTCCTTTACACGCAGGATGGCAGTAGGCAGTAGAATGACAAACAGGCTGTGTCAAAATAACAATATCGTGTTGACCTGTGGAGCTGCTTTGCAGTACTTGCACACCACATTCTTACTGATCTGTACGCAAGCACTCCTTTGTGGTGTACCCGCCGCGGTGGCTCAGTGGCTAAGGCGTTGCGCTGCTGAGCACGAGGTCGTGGGTTCGATTCCCGACCGCGGCGGCCGCTTTTCTGATGGAGGCCAAAAGCAAAAACACCCGTGTGTACGAGATTTCGGCGCACTGTAAAGATCCCCAGGTGGTCAAAATTAATCCGGAGCCCTCCACTACGGCGTGCCTCATCGCCTACGTTGCGTCGGCGCGTTAAACCCTACAATCAAACATCAAAATCAATCCTTTGTAGTGTACTTGCAGCACTGGTGTACTGAAAAGAATTTGGAGCACATAGGGTGGCTGGAAGGGGTTATAGGCAAAGTACTCCATACTCAATTTCTGTGTTAGTTTGTGAGTTCCTCTCTGTGTGAGTTTCTCTCGGCGAGTGCCTACCTTCCTTGTAGAGGCTCCCAGTGCGATCGAAGTTGATGATGTTGAACTTGTAGTCCACGTCGTTGCGCATGCCTGACACTTCAAAATAGAACCAGCGATGATGGAGGCCCGTGTTGATGTCCGGGGTCATTAGCAGGCTGTACTCAGTGGGTCCCGTCTGAAAAGCACAGGTTATCGTCTTCACCGTCTGCCATCTGGCAAGACGTGGCAAGAAGAGCTGGGAGCATTCAACTAAAATGTGCACGGGCCTGCTGCACATTGCCATTGCGAAAAGAAAAAACCGGGGAGGCAGTAGAAGGGTGGCTCACCTGGATGGCCCTGCGGAGGTTGCCACCTTCAAAGCGGGACTCGAAAGTGAGCTTCTCGGCAGGGTGGCCCTGCCGGTCATCGGTGACCAGCAGGGGCCTTGACGGGGGAACTTGGACCAGGGCATCGTAGTTGTACACCACGGGGAAGCTGCCCAAGTCACGGTTGCTCTCCAGGCAATGCCCAACTTCTTCCAACATCCTGCCTCTGCACAAGAAAGGGTGGCACCCAAAGCATCATTCGGGCCACGCCTGCTTTCACCGCTAGGCAAGGACCGAGCCAGTTCTTAAATCTGGCAAGGATTGCGCTATGCACAGGACAAGGTGGACGACACAAGTGATAAAATGGCCCATCATAAAACATGCAAGGCTTAATTCAACACACACAGTGCTTGGGAGGTTATTGTAGATTAGCGCAATGTTCCAGGGCTCTGCCCTACACAGTGAGAAGGGCATCACGCATTACAGAAACACCTCAGTCACACTACTGCGGTAGCTCTCAACTAGAATTCGCAGGAGATATCTTGTGAACATGCGAAAGCGATGGGAAAACCCACAATGAATGAAGTATGCTGACACGCGCAATAGTGAAAAGTCATGTGCTTTCGGCCACTGCAGTCACTTATACGCCTATTCTATGCCCACTTTCTGAGTCTGGCCTCACCACACAGCTGCAGTGTTGCGCAAAAAGCCAACTATAACAGTATTCATGCACTGCAGACAAGTCAAATGTGCGGACCGTGCCGCAAAGCCACTTTCTTACGTTTATGGCAAGTTTTGGCAAAAATGATGAAAAAGGGAGAAAGTGAAGAGTTACACTGTGGGCTTTGCACACTCCTGGAAAGTCCTCCCAGGTGCCTTGAAGTACATGGTTTCCCATGTGCCCAAACAGGATAAAAGCCTCACACACTTGAAAGATTGTTGTGCCGAAAATGCCCACGTTTCCGTTGCTTCCATCTGTCGATGGTGCTGTTTTACACTGAAGCTGTCTATGGCTAGGGCAAGCCATCCGTGTGCAAGCGAATAAAAAACGCTCTGAAGCAGGGAGTGCACATGCATGAAAGGAGTGCAAAGGGAGAGGGAACACTGGGGTCCCTAATGGCAAAATGTGGGTCCCATGGTCAGGTGTTTGTGATGCAGTTGGCAAGCCACAAAGAGAAAAAGAATGCTATCGCAGCAGATCACACATTGGTATGAGGAAAGATGCTGCGAGCAGCGACGGTAATGCAACCGTTGCCACCGTGTTGTGAACGCGGCAGTGAGAGGACAAGAGCGTGCCTGTGCTGCCAAATTTAACCGTCACCACTGGGCTGATCCAGCAACACGGGAAACAGAACGGAGCCGCAACGCTGAGCACAAGAGACGACACTGACACTGCGGCCAAAAAAAAAAAAAAAAATCGTCTAAAATGCGATGTAAATATAGTACTGTTTCGTCGTCAACACAGCTTCGCTGAGGACTTTTTCCTTGACACTTTATTGCTCGTGTCCTGCAAATTTTGCTCCGAGCAAGACAAACCCTCGTTGCTTTCTACACTGCTTGCAGTTAGAGTGATCATACCTGGCATCCGTGTTGCGGCAGGCGTGGAGGACCTCCAGGGGCTCCGTGTGTGGATGGCCCAGTGCCTCGGGAAAGGCCAGCTTCACCAGGGGTGCCAAGCTCTGAGTGCTCTGGGCTGCATGCTCGAACGCCCGCCTGCATCGCCGCCCATCAGGGGAGGTTGCGTCAAGCCACAAGGCCTACCTCAGCTGGGCCAGAGGCTCCTCCATGCTGGGCGCCTCCTCAGCGGCACTGGAAACCTGCAACCACCAGCAACGCTTACTCAGGCTAGGTGCATGGTGAGGCAAAACTGTCAATACAGGGACTGTGTGACGCTAAAACTCAGTTGACAGTGCTTTTGGTTGAATGACTTCAATTACCGTAACAACCCGCATTTAATACGGACCTGTTGTTAATATGAGGCGAGATTCAAAGACAGTGAAGAAAAAAAGTTTCATCTGCATAAAATATGTGCGAGGCAAACTGAGTAAACACGTTAATTAGCATTGTACTACACGCCTCCAGCACAAGTTTGGCATTGAAGTTCTTAAGTACTATGCGTAGTGGACATACACGACACAGTTGATAGATAATTAGCAAATGCCACAGTTTTTGTGTGCGAGGCATGGAGCTGTATTTTTGCTACACTTACATGAGCCTCACAACATTATCTACATTGTTGTCGGTGCATTGAGAAGCCGAAGGATCTACATCAAATTTTCCTTTGCACTCGTGCTTGGTGCACTTGCATGTTGTCATTTCATTCAGAGAAGATGGTACAGAGTTGACTAGAGCAATGGTGCTGTAAATATTGGAACCCAATTTAAAAATCCTGCTGGGGGCTATTGCTGGGTGCATCAAATGCAAAGCAATCCTCTAGACTCTCCAGTAGGACTCTTAATCCTTTGAGGGTCAAATTTTTTCGTCAAATGCGACCCCCCAGGGTCGATTTTTTTTTATTGCTGATTTAAATTTCTTGAATGAATCTATTTCGAGAAAAAATTATTGTAATCTTTTTAGGGTGACCATAAAGTGACCAAAAAATCGTTTGTGTTGTTACATACGTGTGGTTTATTCATGAGTAACACAAGAAAAATTCTAAATAAAAACGAGAGAGTAACAAGCCGGCACCTTTTGAGTGAATCGAAATCAGATAGACATCAGTTTCACGCGCGCAAAAAGCGGGAAGCGCCCGGATGACAATACCGAAACCAGCCGCTGTGCCCGCACACGCGCGCGGCCGGATGCGCGAGCGATAGATGGCGCACCACTCCTAAAAAATACAAAAAAAGGAGAAAAGAGCCTCATCAGTTTCGCATGCACCCTTGGTCTGTGGCAGGTGCAAGAAGCGAGAGGCGCCCGGTGGGTGTAAGGGCCCTTAGGTGGGCGATACCCAGCGCGCCCCCTCGTTACCAGATGTGCAAGCGATAGCCGGTGCGCCGCTGAAGTAAATCATAAAAAATAAAAAGAAGAGCCATCGGCGCAAGAAAATAATTTGACGTATTTCCACAGTGCGGCAGCACATGGCAAGCAAGAGAAGTTGGTGAAAAAGGCGCGCTTTTTAAACATACAAGCGATGACGTACATGTACGTTATTGACCATTTTGAAGGTGTTTGCAGAGGACGTACATGTACGTCTGTGACCCTGAAAGGGTTAAAGAAGCTCACACTAACGCGTACGACTTGACGGTAGTAAAGCTGTACGCAACCTTTGCGATCATCACAACGGTTTATTTCCACGATTGCAGCCGATTTGCTCCTTCTTCGCTACTGCAACGACCTTCACTCCATCATTGTTGCAATATGTGAAAGTTCCCTTCATTTTTTTGGAAGTGACAATGCTTGGATATCACCTTGGTGTGGTGTACGCTATGATGTGTCTTTCTCATTCCAAGCAAGCGTTGCCACAATTATGGCGAACGATGAAGTTTTTTCTTTTTTTTTCGGCCAATGTCCCTAAGGGTGGTATGCTCGTTTTGGCTGACCTTGGGCAATCTCCCTAAGTGGGTATGCTCGGCATTTTTTCGTATTTTAACTGTGGACGTAAAAAATTGCGATTTGCTAAACAGCTTCGCTGTTAAAATCACTGTGCAATTGTCGCAGTTCAACTGCTGCATGTGTTACAATGCAAAGAAATGGCCAACAGGTCCATGGCAGCTGCTGATTGTTTTTTCCAGTTAATTGAATTAACCACCTGAAAATTATTCAGAGCATTATTATGTATGTCATATTTGATTTGAAGGCAAAACTACCTATTCCCACCAGTGTGTCAAATCGAAAAAAATACCGGTTCAGCTACGGTTCTGGTTCAGGCGAAATCATTTCGTTCCGGTTCAGTTCTGGTTCGACAAAATCACGTACCGAACCAGTTCGCGAACCGGTCCGATGAGTTGAATGATCACTGAAATTAGCAAAATTACATTTAGTAGTTTAGAACGACAGTCGAATCATAATACAAACAAAAATTCAAAATGGTGCTGTTCCCCAAGGGCAGTGGCACAACTGCAAAGCAAACGTTAAACAATTACAAGATATTAGAAGAATAAATGAAGTGGCGACGATTTACCACCTACTCTCTCGCCCAGACTTTATGTTGTCCTATCGACTATTCATAAAGCCACCGCCAAGAGATATGACAGTGGGATATATTTTCTGCCCTTTCCTTTTTTGTTGAAGCCGCAATCATTGCTATGGAATCGCCGATCACGCTAACCTTGAAGCCTTAAATTTAGGCCTGCGTGCTGGTGTGTTAAATACCAGCGCTTAATACCAATGGCGCACATTTTTTATATTTGTAACAAAACAGAAAAATCCCACAACAGGCACATAAATACTACCAATGAATTAGACTATTTGGTCACCCTGAATAATTTGTTAGCAGTCACAATGAGTTATCTACACTTTTGCTAAAAGTAAGCTTTAGTTATCGCTCAGTCACTGCAATATTGCTCTGACGACTGCAATTCCTTTTGCGATAGCTATACCAGATGTGTGCATTACAATCAGCATATCATTGTACCGCCTGACCCCCGCCATCGTTCCGTGTGCTACACTGTGGAATCTTATAACAGATTCAGGGGTGAGACAGCCCAAACAGATTTGGGAGCAGTTTTTGGAGCAGCAAAATTTCGATTTTGGAGCAGAAGAATCTTGATTTGGAGCAGTTAGGGACATTTAATACATCGTCTTGTGAGCTTAAAAAATCATTATTTCAGCAATTTGCAGGGTCAAGTGCACATTTCAATCAGTTTTGAATACACAGAACACTCAAACAGCCTTACCTGAAAGAGTTTTTAAGAGTATCACAAAGTACTAACTGCACTACCTTTTTCCTAACTGGTGATATTGTGTTGCGCCTGCACGCAACACTGACAACAAAACTGCCGTTAGCATTAGAGAGTTTTAGCAGTCTGTCTGTTCTGTTGGTTACTTTGTTACCGGGTTTACCGGACCGGTCTGCGCCTGCTCGCGCGGAAGGGCGAGGAGGCGCGGGCAACTAATCCCCCTACGGCTACGAATGCCCAAGTGCCCAGACGAGTCCCGGTGAGCACGGTAACTACGTACACGACGGAACAGACTTAAGGACAGACAAATTTAAGGAACCGACAAATTTAAGGGCTCCGCAATTGTGGCGTTTTTTTTTTTTTTTGCTGTTTTAATGCTAAACTTATTATTTTTGTAATCCCAGGCTGTGTTCTACGAACGACTGTAGTCACGGCAGTTGAGCAGCTTCGAGCTAACGGTCGCATAGCCCAACCAGCCTACCCGTTTCAGTCCCCCGGGCGCAGGTTCACCCTATGGTCATTTGAGTAGCGTTAATGTTTAGCCACCCAGATTTTGGCATTAAATTTCACTTTGCATACATCAAGTGTTATAGTCGCGTTCTATGGCAACCGTGTAGTCCTGCAGCTATTGGGCGCTGCCTGAACAGGTCGCGGCGCCGCAGCACAGCCCGCAACTTTCGTGTCGACCGTTCCATCCCCGAGGCTCGCGATCGCGCTTCGATGCACAGCAACACCTCAACATTTTACAACAGCACAACAAGACAAAAAATTCACTTCACGAACCCGATTATAGACGCGCGCACCGCGTTTCGCACTCAAGGACAAACCACGCCGAAGTCGTAGGCCCCACATTTCAATTAACTTTTTTTCGAGCCGCCCAACTTCCCGTAATCTGGTACCAATCTCAAACCATATCCTTGCGTTAACGTCACTGTTCAGAGCCACAACAGATAGAATGAATAGACTGGAACTCAGCTGATAGCGCAAAATAAACCAGGAAAAATATCGGCGATACGCACTGAGCGCGTTGGTAGCAGCCAGATCAGGCGGCGGCCATGTTCGTTGCCACAGCGATGCCTAATCGAGAAGGCCGTTTCTGCGAACCCGGACGGAAAGCGAATCGAGTTTTAGAAGCTATCGCTTGCTTCGTTTCAGTCTTTCTATTTGCGCCATTTCTGTGTTTGCGATTGACCGACGATAAAAGCGGTGACCGGGATGCGGGAGGCTTTTGTCCCCGCCGAAACTGACATGAGCATCAAAATCCGTGCCGTTGAGGCTCTTCTGGAGCAGTTTGGCGCAATTTTCGCTATTTTCGTGCTTTTGGAGCAGCTTGGCGCAGGAAAATGGAATTGTATCAGAAAGGCGCAATATGCGCAGCTGTCTCACCCCTGCAGATTATGCTGTTACAAAATGAAAGGGAAATATGATGCGCGGAGCATGAGATGGGACTTTTTAAGTAGATGCTCTTTAATTCGTCCACAACAGTACTCCCCTCTGGAACGAGTAGCAGTAGAAGTATTGTAGCGAGTTGGGCAGTTAGTACAAGTGCACCTTCGAAAAAAAGCTGATCTGAAAGAGACAAAACTGCAGAACAAGCAGAAAAGATGATCGCTGGGCGAATAGGGCAGTGTGAGGTACCGGCTTGCCTTTCTGCACGTGTCATCTGCTTTATTACTGTTTCTGCTTCCAAGACAAGGTGGAGGGCTGCAGTTTCTTGCCAAGGGATTAAGTGCGCACCTTAACAATTTGTTGTTACTTGTTGTTATTGTTAACAAATCTGTTGTTATTTGTATCTGTAAAAATCAGAACTTGTCCACTGTACTGTCCTCAAAAACTGACCCCGGAACCCACTTCCATTGCATTGATGACACGTTTGGTTGTAAAAGGCAGGGCAAAGGCAAAGAAAAGTATAGAGCAATATCCACATTTTGCTGCTTTTTTTACTTATTCGGTTTCACTTATTTTTTGCATAATATTTGAAAACAATGTGATTTGCCTTTAATTTTTTGTTGTTTTCCGTGTAAGCACATTAAAAAAAAAAAACTGGTGCATTTGATGCCCTGTGCTATATCTCTGCTCCGAGGCGCAGCTTATGTTGCAGGCCAGCAGACTTATTTTAACCAGCTGGTGATATTAAACGTGGATCAAAATCTCGATACATGGACGTTCTCGATTTCTATCTACTTCAGAAAAACGGTCGTGGGGAAGGGAGATCGAGGCCACTTGTGGTCAGCAACAAACGCTTAGCCACTGAGCAGCTCCTGCGGTCACACTTGTCAAGTATTAACAATTTGCAGGGGTCGGACCTTTTAAACAAATTATAAAATGCAAAAAGTTTGCACACATCGGGTGTGGGCTTTCACTGTTGCGCAGTGGAGCCCTCCTGCAGCCTGATTTCTCCAATGAAGTCGCAGCTAGGGAAGGGCAAAGTCGTTTTATATCCCCTCCAAGCCGCCGAGAATGACATTTCATTTGGTCAGCTTGCACTACGCTCACGCTTCCAGCAGCAACAGACCATTGCTACATTGGTGCTCATTCATTTCCCCTGTTGTTACATTACAGCGTGATAGTGTTCAAATGTCTGGAGGGGAAAGTGCGCGAGTGGGTACGAAGTCGATGGTATGTGAAAGAAAGAAAGGCCTGAATTGCATTGACTGTTCAATATCAACAACGGAGGGTCGAACCATTTAGGCATGAACCGGTAATTGTTATTTCTTTTTTCAGTTCAGTTCTGGTTCGGGTTCAGCGTGCTCAAAAAATAACGTTTCGGGTTCGGGTTGTTCCGGCAAAAATACCAGTTCAATTCCGGTTTTCGGTTTGGTTCGGTTCCAGTTCGACACCCTGATTCCTACACATCTATATTATGGTTTTTGAAATATTTTTCTTGCTGTCCCTAACAGTGACCTCCTCTGTCGTTTTTTGGTTCATGCCATGAAGCACTTAGGTAAAATAAAGTTGCTCACCACGGTGGCCTTCTCCGTCAATTCAGGGAAGAACTTTGCGTAAGCCTCCAGGTCCACCCTTTCGGGGGCATGGTCGCTTTTGGGAGATTCGGCCAGCTGCAAACCACAAGAATCATCAGCCTTTCTCTTTGCCACCCAGGTGAGCGACTACCTCTCACCACTGGGTGGTCTTCTGCCTCAGACGAAGTGGTCGACTGGGAGGACATCTCAGGCGGTGCGTCGGCCACGGTGACGACTGCATATAGGGGAGTGGGTCAAGTGATGTTGGCTAATAACCAGCTACTGTGCACCTCAAGCATGCTGCAAACACGGCACCCACTCTTGGTCACCTTCCATGACATCTTCATGGATGGAACCAGCACAAACTTAAATGAAGACAGAGGAAGTTGGACACGAGGACAGCGGCTGGTCTAACAAGTGAAGTTTAATATCAAGAAGGGTGAATATAAACACACAACACAAAACAACAAAAAGCACTGCACATGAGTGCACCAGTTTACAAATATCAAGGGGAGGAGGCAACTAGATAAACACAGGCTACAATCAAGGCCCACTCAGATAGGCAATCTGTTTGGGATGGAGACACACACTCGCCTGACTAACACACTTCTCTCAGGACACTTTCTGCAATGGGGAACACCTCCATAATTCTGAGGGGCATATGTTGACAGTGCCTAAATAAAATGCCTGTGGCAGGAAAATTAGGCTTACATCCGCTACACTTACTAAAGTGTGAAGAAAGATGGGATGATGGGCAGCCTCTTAATTACAATTCATGCTCTCTCAATCGTGCACTGATACAACTTCCAGTTTGCCCAGCATAAGTTCATCCACAAGGCAAAGGAATATGCTATTCACAACACCTGTTGCGCACATTATGTAGCAGTTGTCATGCTTAAAGGGGGCCTGAGATGGATTTCAAAGTGTTTTTGTTTGTGTCAGAAATCTACTCTATAGTTCTTGTAGAAACAAGTCCAAAAATAGTAAGCATATTCGCTCACGCTAACAAAAGTTATTACCCCGACGAGACAGAACTATTTGTTGGCTCGGCGGCTTGCGATGACGACATAGTCCGACCTCGTCCGAGGCGAAGCACTCATTTCATGGTTGGCCGCCGGAATGTCCGCGATTTTTGACGGCGGCGGTTTGGTTTAGAGCGTCGTCGTTACCATGGTTACTTCAGCGAGTGGGTCGCACATGAGACGACGACGTCCTTTTTTTTTTTTTTTAAGCTACGTTTTCAGTCTTTACGGACTTTGAGCAGGAGATACTGGTGATTGCGGAAGTCGACCTTGCATGCGCGAGAGTTTCCGTGAACGAGAACTTATTTTTACCGTCGCTACATAGCGATACAGAGGCTAGAATTTCTACCGACTGTAGTAGCGAGCACCCTGCGCCGGCGAAATGTACGCTCGCGTTTTGATTAGATTACCGGAAAGTTCCGAGTGAACGACCTCCCCCGAAACATCGCCCACCCCCTTTTACGGGTGAAATATTCAATTTACTGAAAGACGCGCGCCCACCCCGTAAAATCTATGGCTTTAGCGCCGATGAGTGAACAAAACAAACCCGAATCATCTCTTCATGTGTAGATGCGGTCACTTATTCGTCCTTTCCGCGCTTGATCCGAAATTTCGCCCATCTCGTATTTTTCACTTGATATCACTGTACTTAAAGGGGCACTGACACAAAATTTTGAAGGCGAGATAACTTCGGAGATAGATTGGTGGGAACACATTTACATCATCTGCAAAATATCAGCGGCGAATACAGCCTAGAACATATTTAAAATCAATTTTAAAGTGTGCGAAACGCAACCGAGCAGCCAGCAGAGGACCACGCGCCATCGACATCCCGAGGATATTGTGTAAATAAACAACGTCACGAGTTTGTGTTTGCCGCTTCCGCGCTGCCGGCGTTTTTCGCCGGCTCGCCCGGCTCGCCGCTCCAATCGGAGGGCCGGAGGGCGGAGCTTCTGCTTTCGAGAACGAACGACCCGATCGTTGGCGGCGGAGGCGCCGTGATTTCGTCAGCTCATCGGGCAGCTGGCCGCGATCAAAGTTCTACAGCGATTCCAGGCACTCTGTTTCTATTACTGTTTATTACCATTGGATGCGAAAACGCGCCGGAGGCACGAAAAGCCCGCTGAGCTAGCCGCACGGTCGCTGTGCAGGCGGCGGTCACGGCCGCGAAGTGGCCCAGGCCGGCGCAGGTAGCTCGAGTGATAGCTTGTTACCGCTGCACGAAATTGTCCCCAAGTCCCGACCATGGTGGCTTACATGAGAAAGGAGTTAATGATGCGATGGCGGGTTGCATCAAAAATTGTCATTTGCACCGCTTACGAGAGCGGCACTCGAATATCCGCCGCAGTGCTAAGCTGAACACATCTGTAGGCGGATCTGTATACGCAGACCGGCCGGCTGCTCCCAGCGCGTGTCTTGCCACCCACCGTCTCGAGCGTCGCGCGTCGTTCTTTAGCCGTGGTAGCATTTGCACTCGCAGCGCCTGCGTCACATCCACGGTCGCTTTTTAATTAAGCGCCTCACGAGATCAGTACGTGGGGGCATTCGCAGAAACTGCCGTCGATGCGGATTCGACAGTGCTACGGCGGCTCTGCTCTGTGATATCCCTCCGACGGTCACGTGGTCAGCTTTGTTCACACAAAATCCACAAAATCCATCGTTTCGTGGCACTCGCTGAAACCGAAACTGCGACTGGCCGCATTGAAAATGCCTCTAATTAAACAACCGTCGCACGCTGAAGCAAATGAGGTTTCTACAGGTTATAAGTAGGTCACTAGCTACTTATCGCAACAAAAAAAACAAGATGCAAAATTTTTGTGTCAGTGCCCCTTTAAATTTGGGTGGGCGTTCTTCCGGAACTTTACGGCACAGCAAATGCGCTGTGCTCTGCGCTTCATGCAAGCAATCTTAGTTAATGTTGTTTACTACATTCTTGCTAAATGATGATCAGGAGCACGATAAATGACAATTTTTTTTAGAATGAGCGAGCAAAATTTCCGCCCCTACTCCAGCTTCCCACGCTTCCAATGGTTCAGATGCCTTTATGAACTAGCATAGCTCTTTTATGCTTTCAAAATCGTCTTGGGCAAGGTAATATAGGTAACTGCGGAATCATTACAATATATCTTACTCATTTTATATCGAAATATTTAGCGGTGGCGTGAATTCTGGTTAATGCAATATTTGGTCCTAATTCTTCCCACTAGATGGCGGCGTCAACGTCATGTTTTCGATTTTTTAAGCTCTACAGTAGAAGTATACGGCTCTTTTAAAAAAAAATATTGTATTGTGAGAGTTCAATCTAAGACGTCTAAGATTCAAGCCATTTCAAGCGTAAGCGAACAGTTCTGGGCAACAAACGTTTGTGTCATTTGCTTTGCGACAAATTCGCCAGATGTCGCTACTCGGCAGAGCCGGTAAGCCGGAATGCAGAAACCGCACAGTGCAATGGTGCAATCCTTACGTTTTCAGCGGCAAACGGCAACTCTTGCTTCATTTACCACGGTAAACGGTAAAGCGCGCTAAGGACACTAGGCAACAGGTTCATTCAGAAGGCCGGTGCAGCACAGCAAACCACACTTTCCTGCGATCATGACTTGATGGGAAGCAATGAAATGAAACTCTTTGGCAGTTGTCGTTACGGGATGAGCATGCTCTTGCCCTTGTCGCGACCGCCGCAGAGAATCAGCTGCGACAGCGTTTGGGCTTGAACTGATTTATTCAGCCCGCGTGAGCGCACTTCAGCGTGCGCCTCGTGATCACCAACAGTGCCCGGCGTCGTCCAAGCGCTGCGTGCGGAGCTCCTCCTTCGTCGTCGGCGCGGCGCTCCCTTGGCGCGCCGTTCGTTACCACCTCATAACTGAAACAACGTCGAGGCTCCGCTCGAAACACAGATGGTGCAAAGAATCCTTTCGGGTACAGCGTCCAAGAAAGCAAATGCAAAGAGAACTGATGATACTCTAACACCAGACACGGAGCGCTGAGCGATCACGCTGGCTGCAAGCGTCGTTGCTCCTGCGCTCACTGTATCCTTCCGCCGAGAACGGAGGAGCGTCAAGCCCGGTTTGTCCCGGTGTGTAAGTGCTTTACACTCCGGTATAAAACAAATACGTATGTGTGACTGTGTAAAAGCACCCACACACAAGAGATGTTTTTTGTAGCTTTCTGATGTTTTTACGCTCGTAAAAAATTGGTTAAATCAAGAGCGCACAAACACGTCACGATTAGTTCAAGAAATAGCCGTTGCGCTCCGATACCATCGACCCCTCAAAAAACCCCATCTCAGGGGCCCTTTAACACCCCAACCAACCCCTTTCTTTTTGCTTCCACGCTTCATCTTTCTGTCAAGCCTTCCACATATGTAGCATAACTTTTTGCGAGCCATGATAGCGACTTGCACTCCATAGCGCTGGCCCACTTTTTTGAGACGGTGTGTAACAGTATGAACGTGTGTTTATATTCACCCTTCCTGATACTAAACTTTAGTTGTTAGACCAGCGGCTGTCTTTCTGTTCCATTTCTGCTGTCTCAGTTTAAGTTCGTGCTGGTTCCACCCATGAATATGTCTCTCCAATTAGCCCAGCTTGCAACGCTTCTGCATTCCATGACATCACCCATCATTACTGTGCCCTCAAACAATTCCTCCTCCCTTCACCCCCTCCCCCCTTTCAAGCTTTCAACACAAGACTACTCTCCACAGAAACCACACCGACACTTTCCCTCACTCCATCTGGCTACACCACCTATATGCTACCAAATACCCCACGGAACACAAATTTTGCTCGCAACCAGGCACCCTAACACTTGTCATCATCAAACGTGCTCGCAACCCGGCAGCACACCTGCTTCCTTCCTCCCCTCTTTTCCCTTCTGAGCTGCGGGTGAACCTGACAAACAGTGCTGACCTGGACACCCAAAAACTGCTGGCCTCTAAGGTAGAGATCATTAAGTTGCAACTTGGGTTCCTGGACTACAGAACCACACCCACTACCCTGCTAAGTGATGTTCTCTACTACTACTATTACTACTACTACTGGAGTAATACAGCATTCCAAGCATGTCATGGCAGGTTGGGCTCAATTTAGGAAAAATATCTCTGAGCAAACTGTGAAAGCACAGAAAAAGTGTACCAATCACTGAAAGTGAACAGGGTACAGAACCAACGAACCAATAAAAAAAGATGTACTTTTGCTGCAGACATTTTAGTACTTGGTGCTGGATATTTACAGTTCTTACTGCACTGCACTTGATGAAACCTTGCTGTCTTTAATAAGCAAGCTGCAAAAATAGCATTTAAAATATGTGAAGCATTTACACAATAATTATTAGCAAGTGCTGTTTTTGTAAAACTGACTTTGATATAAATATAAAAATTTTCAATTCAAGCTTTTGAGTGATCTAATGATGATTCTTAAATAACCTTCCATAAACACTTGCATGAATACTCACTACACCAATTATTTACCCAACTGAAATCTTTGCCCTAAATTTGTTCTGTTTCAGGATAACTTTTACCTCTCCCTTGCAGTCATTTGGCTGCAATCAGGTCGATATAAAATTTCTTTTTATGGTGCACACGGTTTTGTCTTAATTACAAACATGCTTTCACTGTGACTAGATCAGTCACTGCAGCACCCAAACTGAGATGCAGGCTTTTCACGACCAGGTAGCTGTGTACAAGTAAACTGGATGCCACTAATGTATGGCATCCCCTCAGGTTTCTTTAGATACAAAGCTGCATCTGTTGCGCAGGGGTCAGAAAAATGTTTCAGGACCAATAATACGTGCAAATGTGAGTAAATAAGATATAATCATGAACAACGCCCAGAACAGGGCTTGCTAGTATAGATAGCGGCTGAAACCAAGACTGAAAAGAGGGAGGGGGGCTGCGTACCCGTGTCTCCTCCCGGGGGCCAGTGCAGGGGCCCCCTGGCAGCGACGGGCAGGGGCCTGGGGGGCAGGCACCGGTGGACCAGCTGGCAGACGGAGCGGGCCAGGCGGTCCTCGGTCAGCCCGGGGCCCAGGGTCAGGGCCCAGCGCCAGAGCAGCTGGGGCGCCCGCAGCCGCCGAAGCTCCCGCCGGCCCACCCGGTGCCGCGCCACGTTCAGCAGGCAGTCGAGCAGGGCCCGGGCCAGGCGGGGACGCCGGGCGGCCCGTCCCCCCTCGGGGTCCAGCAGGGCCAGCAGCGCCTGCAGCCGGCCCCCTCCCCCCGCCCCCACTCCCTTGAGAAGGAGCAGCTCGAGCACGTTGCGCTTGGCAGCCGTGGCCAGGGCCAGGCACTCGAGGGCCAGGGCCCCCTGCAGGCCCCCGCTGGTCGCCTCGAGCAGGGCAAACAGCTCGGCCAGCAGGCCCTCGTTGCCCAGCAGGGTGGCGTTCTGCCGGTTGCCCAGCAGCCGCTTGAGCAGCAGCAGCATCGACACCCGCACCTTCAGCTGCACCCGGAACTTGCGCAGCTCCTCCAGGGGGACCTTGTACGCACCCAGGGCGCGCGCCTTCGTGCAGAACTTGTTGTCTGCACAAGTGCACCCCAGCTGCATTGCCACTCCCCCCAGACAGGCATATCGGACACGAGGCACCGTACTGCAAAGAGCCTAAAATGATGTCTGTAAACTGCGCTTGAGGTTACTTAGGACACACTTTTTTTTAAGGAATACAAACAACGACGTGGACAGCACGAGTGAAAAAAGTGTGTCCTTAGTAACCTCAAGTGCAGTTTACAAACATGCAAAACCAACTAGCCCAATTCCTTACCTTACTGATGCTTAAAATGACCTCAGCCCACAATGACAGTGGCAGCCAGAGGCTCTTAGCCCCTACTGCCCATCCTCTCGCACCCTCTACCACCTGCTATGGGAGCACCAGCAATCCCCATCTTTATCGCTTATTCTCAGCCCTACGTACAAGCAGTGGGTGGACCAACTGACCAGCTCGAACTTTGAAGCGCAACAAGAAATCGGTGCTACAGGCTGGGCTACCAGCCAGGATTAGGGAATCCGGGACTAAGGGCAGCCCCCCCCCCCCCACTCGTGCACCAAACTTGCTCATTTCAATAAAACATTTTTACCCTTTTTAACCTCTTAGCACCTGTTACAACGTGTCCTGTGGCAGGCTACTCAGCTAATCGAGCACCATAAGTTGAAGAATCCCCATTAAAGCACAGACGAGGTTTTCCCGACACTTTGTCACAGCTGGAATGGCCCGGACAAAAGCCACCACCAGGAGTGATCACTCCACTTTCTACCAATCCAGTCAGTTTTCGGTCCATTCCTGCCAGTTTCGGCCATTTTAGGGGGCTCACGTTTGGTGAGAGCACTCCAAAACCTTTGGAGTAGCTAAGCAGTGTGGCCACTACTTGGAAGGGAGATTTCCGAACTTTCCGCCTAGGTGGTCATTCAAGGTCGCACTTGCTTGCACGTGTCTACAGGCCGTCTGGCCGGGACACGGCCCCAGTGCTGCTCTCTGCATGCACCAGAGTAGAAGAAGGAGGTGGCAAACCTTCCGTGGCGAGGCGTGCCAGCAGCGTGCCCAGGGCGGCCAGGACGGCTGGCTCTGGAGGCCCCACATCGCGCTGCCGCAGCAGCAGGGCCAGCAGCACCTGGCTGGCCGCAAAGCGCTCCTCGGCCAGGAGGCGGGCCCGGCCTGCGTGCCGCCCACGCAGCCCCTGCACTGGCCGCTGCCTTCAAGGCGGACCTCTCTTCCCATTACACCCCCACCAGCACTACTAAGCAGTAAGGTGCCTTCAGCTAAGGTGCTTTCATTATAAGCCACAACAGCCACAGCGGCCAATATGAGAGCGAATGAATAACGGCAAGAGATGCCCACTTGCACAAGAAGGCTGACAAATCTGTGTATGAAAAAAACTGACTGCACAAGATTCTACAGCTTGCTCAGGCATGCAATGTGACTCAACTGGTATGGTACCTGGCTACTTAGGCATATAGCATGCAGAAGAGAGTTTGGTATGCTTGTAGCAACAGGGACACTTGTCAGTTGCCAATCGTTCCCAGCGGCCAGAACCCCACAGCTCCAAGAAGAAGGTTTTCACAACTAGTATGCAACTCCAGAATCCTACAACAACAAACAGTGCATACATCACAGTGACATAGTGAAGTATTTTACGTAGGTTTTTACATGTGTGATTCAGCATCCACTTAATTTACTCATTCAACGATTCTACAAATATGGTTGCGTAAACAAACCACGAGCTTGGCCGAAAGTCTAATACTATTATGTGTCTGAGCAACAGACTATCGTTGCAAGGACTTGAAAAGCTGAACCAGCAGCACATGTCCCACTCAAGTTTCGGTGCTCTGAAGGAAACTGAGAGGTTGAAATACCATAGTCACTGAGTGTGCCACTTACCTTTATGTTCACTCACAATTTCCTTGAGCGCCAAAACCACATCTCGAATCACCGAAGGATTTTTAGTTTGCTGCAAAAAGAACAGATAAAACATCGCAACAGTGAGAGAGCTGTGCAGGAAATGGGAAAGTGCTATCTCATCAGCTAAGCCTTATGACGTCCTTGTGAGCCCTTCCCACAGCTAAATGCCTGAGCACTGCTTTTCGGCACGTCATTTCTGCCTTTGTTCAAGAACACAGCTTGAAACAAGTCCAGAAATAATGGTGTTTCTATTAAGTCCACAATTTATGGAACGAAATTTTATTTTGATCATTCTTTACAAATCAATGATTTCGGTCTGTGCTGTCAGCAAAGTGAAGGTTGAAAAATGCTTAGAGTAGGTAAGGCTTTAAGACAGATAAAAATCCTACCCATGGCATTGCACTAATCACAAGGCTGCATTTTTTATCAGGACCAAATAGACAAAAACTGGAGCTGCGCAAATATTTGAAGCTTCGAATACTATGTGAATAGTGTTTACTATTACATATGATTTGCAGCGCTGTTTACCATTTAAAGTATTCGAAGTATCCGAAATTTATGATAGCCGAGCAATAAAAGTTGGCTCTGCCGCACGACATTCAAACATTCATACCCCTTTGTGTAGGCTTTTTCGCACGACACCGTTGCATTGCAAAAAAGCCTAACGTGTAGGTATAGAGCGAAACGACTGTACACTAACTGTGGTATGTACGCTGAAAAGGAACGCTACTCATGCAAAATTTATAACTTGAAAAGATATGTTTGCTGCCAACATGGTCACATAAGTGAGGAATGAACAGTTTTCACTTTTACAATGCTTGCAGTAATGTACCGGCCATACGAGACACTAGCATGCCTACAGGTGGTATTCGTTGGAAAGTTTAGCTGTCAATTTCTTCACTTGGCAACACTGGAAATGGCCACAGACATAGCTGATGTGCCACAGATACGACGCGGCTTTGGCCACTGCGCCCGCACACCAAAGAAAAAAAAACACCGGCGTGCGTCGTCTGCTCCGCTTCCACCTGAATCTCAACGGTGGCATCAACAGAGATGTTATTAATTGCACTCACATTGGACTCGAGGCAATACTTTGCGCTTGGCGAGGTAGAGTTTGTAACAGGCAAAACAGTCATGGGCTTAGCACAGACAAGTACCACCATCCCGCAGAGCCCGACGTAACAAGTGACAGCGCACTTACACGGTTGCCTGCACGCGCACCTCGCCAGTGAATACAAGCAATAGCTTCTTTTCAAAGACTGACGAGAGCGGTTGAATACAGTTCATGTACTCGCACCATGTTGAGGGACCCACATTTTTTATGGCAATGCATGCTAAATTTTTGTTCCACTGCTTTGCCATCTTGTCCTAATCTCTCCCTGCAAATATTCTGTACCGTTTTTTAACCGAGCACTAGTACATGAACACCTAGATGTGTTAACCTAAGTTATCTTTCTTCTTTTAGAGCTATGTTTTAGACTCTCAACCAAATAAAGCAAAGATATTCGCATTCACAAAAATTCAAATTTCTGGTAACAGCATGCAGACGAAGCTAAAAAATAAAAAGAACCACATAGCCGCATGCTTTCAAATCGCTCGCAAATTGGACTGTGTTAGCAGGTGCAAGAACCGGCTGCAACCGTCAGCACAAACTCGGTGCTGGAAGTGCAAGCTTGCCTCTCGGCACTCGAGGCTTGAGCACACGTGCACATCGAGGAGGAGATCAGGCCACAGATCACACCACAAACGCTGGCAGAGCATTCTCGGAGGTCGTGTGAGACGCAGGACTCCTTCCTCATTTCTTTTGTCTTGTTCGGGGACAAGTTTGCCCCTAAATAAAAGTCCTTTTTTTACCATTGTCTTCTCTTCTACGTGAAAACATGATTGCCCAATACTCTTTACTATGATGCTTGATTGGTTTCAAATATAGGCTAGGTGATTGTTCAAGACATTGGGAATTTTAAGCTTCAAGGGGAGTATTAACGAAGGGCAAACATATAAGGTTGGATGTGCTAAAACTTTTTTTTCCTCTTCGCTTTTTGAGCTCAGTAAAATTTAAAAAAGTTCGAGTCCTTTCTTTATAGTTGCAGCTGGGTTTTTCTGTTTTGTAACTGGGTTTATTTTTTCCCCAGAAATAATACCACCTGAACAGAATAATACTAGAAAGGAGGGAAACACGGATTGGCAGGAACAACCGAGTTCTCTCTACACAATGCTTTCTCCCCTACGTCCACCCTGAACGCCTCATCTGCCCGGTGCAACTCTGGTGTCACCCCGGACTGCGGACAACATACCTCAAGCACGGCAAGAAGCATCGGGATGCAGTCATCAATTTGGGCCGATGTCAGCTGTTTTCTTTTCTCTGCAAACATCAAGCAACCAGTGTGGGCACATGTGACTCAAGCATCGGAACAGCACACACCAGGACAAGCAGAAAAGGGGCAAACCACAGACTCTCAGAAGGGTGAGCTTGATTACGACGTCAGCAGTACTGCATTTTTCCTTGCTGCCAAACATGTATTTGTTACATTCAGTCTTGCCTTAGCAAGGGATATCTCAAGGGATGACTGTTCAAACGATTTGTTGATTTCTGATTTTATGGAACGTATTAATTGAATGCTTCTCCATTTTGTTCAGAAAGGATATTGTGCGCTAACTAATGCAGGCCATAACAAATTCTCTCTGATGAAACTCCGCACTTATTCCATTCACTGGCCTGCACTGGAATAGGGTTGCAGGACTACACTTGCATTGATTCAGTGCTACCTGTACTTCAGCCATAGAAAAATCTGTAACTGACCTTAACCCAACATTCTGAAGTGTTTTATTTAAACTGAGTTACAAGTTATCAGCAAGAAAATTTCCCAATTTCAAAGAAACACCGAAATTGTTAGTTACATGCAGCACAATCTCTCTTTTGTGTTTTTTTTTTTTTTTCACAAGGATCATACAGCCCCAGAATTGTTTTTAATTTACAGCCATAAGAATTTCTCCCAAGCCCAAGCGAGTGAGCTGCTTATTCAAAACATGAGTGGATAATTTTTAGCAAAAGTACATAAAAATGAGCCACAAATTCTCCCAAACAGGCAAACTGTGCATCCCCTCTGGATGTGTCCATTGGAAAACAAGATCAGACACAGAGCTGTGCCATTTGGGCTATTCCCAAACAAAAGAGTGATCGTTATTTTGCAACTACAACTGACATTTAACTTGTTTTACAGCCCTCGTACAAACACCACATTTAACAGCGCTGATTAAAAATGCTGTGGCCAGACGAGTGCGCACAAGCCCGAGTCGTTCCCCATCCAATTAGTCAGCCCAGCTTACTCTTATGCAACGCTATTTGGGTTAAATGTGCAATGCAGCACTCGACAACACGTGCGGTTAGCTCTCCAGTGCACATCAGCCTGCCTCCCCTCCCCCCAAGCTGAGAGGCGGTTAGGGTCATCCAGCAGCACGGCACAGCACCGCTGCCTCCTACCAGTGTCCATCGCAAGGTCCGGCGGGGAGGCCTGTCGCAGCACACACCACCACGGCCTCACTGACAGCACCTTCCTGGAGCCCAGCCACATTACCAAGCAGCTCCCAGCATCTAGATTAAGCACTGCACTACCAAGGCCACTGGAGGAGGACCACCCGAGAGGGAAACAGAAAGGAAAAAGAGAGACACCCGGAGCTATTTTGAGCCGGCTTCCCCAGCAGAATCAGCAGCGCAGCGAAATGGCACGCCAGGGCTAAAAACAAAACAGCAGCCCGCACCCAACACTGCTCCCCCTTGCCCCCCTTTCATCAAACCCCCTCTCCTGTTGCACAGAGCCAAGAACCAGCTCAGCTGACTGCTCTAAAACAAACAAGTGGCCACCGTGCCAAACAAGCATAGCCACGGCCAGGGGTCAAGGAAACGGAGCAACTGAGCAGAAACACAACTTGGCACTGAACTCTGCCTACGGCTGGTTTCCTCTCGAAACGAGGAAAGCAGCTGCTGGCAAGCAATGAGATGTCCTCAACTTTACTTTTCTTTTCTTTTCTTTCAAGTTTTGCCAGGACACTCTGGTGCGCAATTTGATGTTGAAGCTACGCCCACATGGTAATTTGATAATGGAGCCGCTCTGAGGAAAAAACCCTCCCAGATTGTAGTTAATGATGGCCCTTCTCAATAATCAGTGGACCGCATTCTTCCTGCCTCTTTCTCGTGCCATATCAGGAGATATCGTGTCAGTTAACATATATCGCATATCATATCGTATATGTCATATTGTGTCATTTAACGCGTCACATCAGGAGAGTCCTTCTCTGGGTGACTTACGCATAAATTTAGATTTAAAAAATTCCCCCAGAAGATACCACAGATTGAAGCAAGTGGCGATACACTTAGGAGTTGTTGCCCTTAGACCCTTCCACCATGCACTTCCAAACACTGCTTTTTTGAGACGGTCAACTTGGAGGGTCAGCATGTCCGGTGTCACTCACCCGCGTGGCGCAGGCTGGTCAGCAGGGCGGTAATCTGGGGGCCCAGCGGGCCGCAGGGGTCAGACGGTCCACCCAACACAGGCAGCACTTGGCGCAACCTCCACAGGCACTCGGCATCTCTGCAGCCCCACCCACCCAGATCTCAAACTTTTTCTTTACAAGCACCGTTGAACATTCCCGTGCGCTAAAAGAACTGCCTAATTGCCGAACCTATCTTCTCATTGTCATCAACATCCTTCTCCCTTCCTTCACACGCGAACACCCTGTTATTCCCACTCGCTCTTTTCCCCATTCAGGCCCAGGGTGACAAACCAAAACAGAATATAGACCCCAGAATCAAACCGATATTTATTCCCGAAATGACCCTGAACCAATATTTCCTTTAGCATGCTGAACCCGAACCAGAACTGAACCATAAAAGGATACAACAGTTACCAGTTCCCAATGAAACGGTTCTACTATCCGTTGTTGGTAATCCACGGCCTTTCTCTTTTACGTACCATCAACCTTGTGACTGCCCTCCCACTTTTCCCTCTCAGATCAATTACAACACTAATAAAGCCCTTTTCATGGTCACAACAAGAGGAAAGGGATGTGCACCAATACTGAACTGGTATGTTGCTGCTGGTGGTGCACAGACGGCAATACAGCGCAAATAAAATATCTCATTCTCAGCAGCCTGCAGCGATATGAAACATCGACTTTGCGCTTTCAGGCATAGATATTGCTTGAGGAAGAGGAAAAGACACCAACCAGGGGCGTTTATTAAAACAGGTCCCAACGTTTCGGAGCCTATTTGGCTCCTTCATCAGGGGCGACTGTTCATCAACCAGCAGTTACACAAGGTGGCTTCTTTGTTCTTTTACTTGTTTCTTGCCATTTCACTTCGGAGACTTTGGGTTTAAATGGCGGGAAGGGTTCTTAGGGATCTATTAAGCCCTCCCCAAGTCTCTTGTATGTTCCAGGACTCAAGAAATTTGTTTCGGTGCCAATCACCTTCACGCCGTCAAAGTCAATCCTATGGTCAACTTTTTCACTGTGTTACACACATGGACTGTGCTGAATGTCAGACCTGTGGATGCTGTTTTTGTGCCGTCAATAGTGGGTCTCGCCAACATAGCCGGCAGGGCTTTGTGCACAAGACATTTTGCAAACGATCCCTTGGGCTTTTTCCCTTGGCGGGCGCTCTTTCGGTTAGGGCATCCCTAGGATCTCCAGAAACTCTTCCTGCCACTTACGCCCACGGCCTCCAACACGCAAAAGCAAGAAACGAGTAAAAGAAAGAAGCCACCTTATATAACTGCTGCTTGTGGTCGAACATGGTCACCCCTGGTGAAGGAGCCGAGTAGGCTCCGAAATATTAGGACCACTTTTAATAAGCACCACGTCTTTGCCTCTTTCTCAAGTTTAACCCAACCAGGGAGATTTCTGTCAAAGATGTTCACATAGATATTGCTGTGACTTAACATCAATATAAAACGAGTGAGAAAAGAACAAAAGAATAAATTTTAACAACAATCTTGTGTAATATTTTACTTTTACATGGCTTAAGCAAATCACATAGCGAATCAATCTTTTTTTTAACTCGTTATACATTGATGGTACGTAAAGGACTTGTTTTGTATTACAATTCAATAGAAAAAAAAGTGTGCAGGGGCAAATAGGTCGCAAGATTGCTGAATTGCACATCAGAGGCCCACACCCTGAAAATGCCTACTTGTTGCATTCTATGTTTTATAGAAACACATAGGACTAAATGAGGCCTTTACATTTCTGCTGCTTATTGCTTACACGGCCAGTGGTAAAATGTTTTCCTAGCAATGCGCTTGCGTATGGTGGTGAAGCCAACTTTAAGAAAATTCTGGAAAGGGGGGGAGGGGGGTGTAAAAGCAGAGCAGTTAAAAGGATATCTATGCATTAGTGTACAATCCTCAGAATTACTGTATTATATTTTTTTAACGGTTGGTAGTGGCATAGCATTCTCTCTTGCTAAGTTCATGCTTGGTGCTCTTCCTCTTGAGACGTCAAAGGGATAATGAAGACAAAATATACCCTTGTTTTTGTTTTAAGCTACCTCCCATCTGCAGTGACATAATAGGGGAAATCAGTTATCAGTTTGTTAACTCCGTGCTAACATTCAAGTGGTATGGTTAAACAAGACTGGAGGCACCACTAGATTGCACGGTTTTTACGGTGCATTTGGTCAGAGGCCACCAATTGCACAAGTCCGTGGGATGTTACAAGGGCTGGGATAGAAAGTGGCTAGTGCACCGCAACTACTTCATCTCTTTTCCGTATGGTATAGTCTTGGATATTGTCTAGTATACTTGGCATTAAAATTTTCAGCATTGCTATTGGGGCAAAGCAGCTCCTTGAATGAACGAAACTTACATTTTCCCTTCATGGTCCCTTTGAAATACAAACTTTAACTTTTTCGCAATTAGTTAAACTCGCCAATTTGGCTCAGTACATGATATAGTCAACTTGAAACAGAACGGGAATAAAATTGAGTCAACGAAATTAAGTCATAGGTCATAGGCTAACCTTTTCGTAATCAAGTTTATTCATTCCAATTCAATTTTTCTGCGTTTGCACTGCTGGCTCGTCATATGTTGGGGCAGCACGTGCCGTTTTGTTTACATTGTGTTTATTTCGCCTCCCTTTGTTTTAACATGTTTTCCTTTGCTACCATAGAACCAATCCCTTGTGTATTGTAATTAAATGAATGCTGGTACTTCTGTACTCACCTTTTGCCTCAAACATGTACAAGGTCTCCCTTGTGCACAATCATGTGGATATGCATCAGCCATGCCAGCAGTTTCAGTTTGAAGCAGTCTTGCTTGTATATACTTAGTGTTCTAGCATTTTTTCGGCAGTTAATTCTTTCATTTCTCGGCCATTTTGTGTGCCGTTTGTGTGCCAAGGGTGCCGGATTTTCGACTTACCGTATTAACACTGCTGCTTTTGCCTTAAAAGCTTAGAGTGGGGGGAGAAAACAAAATAAAACTGGACAGGCCACTGCCTCGCCACTATCCAGTTTGACTGGGAAAAAGCTCCAGAATCAGCCCAGTTGGCTGTTTGGGGCATGCAGGTGCAACATGCACAGCCTAATGATGATGAAAATCGATGCATGGCAGCTGGCAAGCTGTACTCACGTGGGCGCTGCCATGGCTCTGGTGTCCTGTGGAGGAAAAGGAAACCATCAACAGTGGCCCTTGGAAAGCCACTTCTGTGGTGCGACAGGGAGTGAGTGGGAGCTGCTTTGCCTTCGGTTCGCTACCAGCACTGGGTGCCACCTAAGCGAGGCCATCAATAAGAACCATCAAGCCAGACCTTAAATTTGGGAGATGACGAGAGGAAGGCAGCCTTTCAAAGAGCAACTTTTTATTTTGTGGAGCCTTTCATTTCAAAAAAAGGAATGCCTATTTTATATAAATGGCATACACGTTAAGAATGATTACTGCTGCATCAATATCGATTGCTCATTCTTATTCAGACACTGGGAGAACAGAAAAGCTTTGCTGTAACAAACCCCCTTTGATTGCTGGGCAATTTCATCAACGGGGTGTGTCATGGTACAGGCTCGCTCACCCCCTTTTTTTTTTCTCCCGCAAGAAAACTTGCGAAGGACCTGGACACTAAGATGATAAGTGGTGTTCTTTTTTTCCGCGGATTCCCAACAGCATAGACTCATCCATTTGTTCCAGTATTTTCCCACTAAAGGGCTGGCTCCCCCATTCAGGCTGTTTAACCAACCCCTAATCCTTAATCTATCCAGTTATAACAAGTCAAATTTTGCTGATAATCAGCAGACAAGGTGATGCCACAGCAAATCCAGAGTTTTTCGGATATTGCCATTATCTAGCCCACAATCACATTTTCCTAAATTCCAGTACCCTAAACACATCCCCTAAGCAAGCTGCACATAACACCAGAGAGATCGTGGCACTTGCACTGCCTAAAAGGAACCTGCGCACTCTTCTCGCGAAGAAACACTGTTTTCATACAATCTTCACAGAGCCATTCAAAAGCCTCACGAAAATCTCCTCAATGTCTTAAATGGATCCAAAACTGCAGAAGTTTCCAGCAAAGTAATAGCCTTCTACAGCCACTTTTACATGTCATGAAGCAACGATTCTTGCTGTTCATCAGCTTCCTAGCATGAGGATGCTAGGTGTCCCATCTCTCGAAATTGCGTCTGCTGTTCTGTCGGAGTGCGAAGCCTGTCAATCAAATTAACAGAGCAGACTTTTACATCTAAGAGCTCTCTTAATGCTAATTACACTAAAAACTTCTCAAAGGAGGTTACATAAAACTGAGCTGCGCAAGACCCTGAGCAGCATGACACCAGCAAAGGGTGCTCCAGGTTTCCCAAACTATTAGCTTCTTCTGCTAACACTGCTACGCATAACGTAACTGTGAATAGAACCTCTACATTGTTTTCAGCATCACACCGTATCTGTTGGTCACATTTGTGTCCTATAATGCTTTCATGTTCAACCTCGGCCCATGCCGAAATTTGTTATTGTCGCCGTCGTTGTTTGAATTTGTCGCACTAAAGGCCTAAGTGTTTCTTCTTTTGCAGATTGCCTTTCATATAGTTTAAATGGATATATAGTATCTCAATTAAAACTTCTCAGAAAATATTTGTATCATCTAACATTCGCATCAAAAACTAACTAAACAAGCACAGATACGCAAATAAAATGCACATTTATTTTGTCAATTTGCACTTGCAAAACTCTGTTACAGTGTGTATGTTGATATAACCAAGTATACATTTTGAAAGGCTTAGAAAGCGCACCTCAATTTCTCAACCTACTGTGTTGGCCACACAGCAGACTTTACTGTGAGAAGTAAATATTCTTTTACGCAGTTTTTTCATCCTCAAGGATGACTGTGCCCGGCGTTCTGTGGTTTAAAATATACAAAGTTACAGTATTTTCACTGCAAATGTGCCTTTATTGATCTAAGGTCAGATCCTTAGCTGCGTCAAAGACAATCATAAAAAGAATGTGCGGGTGAAAGTGATAGGCAAAATGCGCAAGCAAGCAAACGGACTAGAGGGGTTCCATAAAACTACTGTTCCACAACATTCTTTTTTTCTGCTTTAAAACGTAGGAACTGCATCCATAATTTGGGGCCCAATAAAATTCACATAGCTTTCATCACCTTCATCCAACCAAGATGTATGCCCCCCTTGTTTAGTAATGCCTTCAGGCCCTTAAGGTTGAATAAATGAATGAATGAATTAATTAATTAAAAAGTGGCAGGAAAAACTGCTATTTCTGGTAAATGCTGGCAAAATAAAAGAAATGCTGCCATATTTGTGACCGAATTGGTGTACCATTTCAAATATCAATTTCATACCATTTTCAAATATCAATTTAGCATACCTCTGCGTTGATTAGCTCAAAAAAACTTGACTAGTTATTGGCAAGTTCACATTACAAATTGTTCTATAGATGTTCTGTCCCCCTTTCAGTAACGGGTATGGAAGTGGTATATCCGTTTTAAAGTTGCGGCTGCTAGTTATCTATGGCAGAGAATGAAACGTACTGAACTTGGCACTTTCGTAAAGAATTGTTTTAGCAAGCAAACAGGGTATAATTTATTTACAAGAACACGGGACTGGGGCACTTTCCATGACCATATATTATTGCCATAGAAACCCTCGACGATTTGCATCATCCAACATGGTGCGAGGATGCATTTGTAACACCCAAAATTTACCCAGTGTGTGCAACCCACATCAGCCGTCGAATTATCCAAATTAATCATCCCATAATTCGTATCAACTATGATTCTATTTGCATGTAATCTGCAATTTTTTTGAAATCCTGTTTTTGAGATCCCGGTACTATGATCTTGCAATCATAGTACCGGGGTTCCACCATGACCTAGTATTAATCTCAGAATCAGCTTCCAAGCACTCCTCTAAACAGGCCTGCCGCCCCCCCCCCCCCCCCCCCCCCCCTTTTCTTGTGAGGTTAGGGGGGGTGGGTTGCTTTGTTTTTATTCTACTGATAGCAACTCATAGACTGCTTGCAGAAGTGAAAATTCGCAATGCTCGTGCAATGTGAGAGCTTGAGTCCGGATGAGAAAAAGATCACAAAGGGACGTGCCAGCTAGAAAAAGCGGCGCTGAGCTCCGACGGTCGCACATCACTGAACACATACTTTTAAAACGGACGCAAGCTGAGAAATTCCGGCGGTGCTGAGCCCGGTGCGCCCCGAAATAACCTTTTCGGGGCGAAGCAGAGCTTGGCGAAATGCCAGCGCAGCAGATGTAAAGCAAATGACAATCACTTTCGCTTCTGTAGGCACCCTCGCGATAGCCCACACACATCCACTTCGAGCATGCTGTTAGACTAGGGTTTCGCCAGTCGTACGGAAAAGTCTGGGCACATGAATGTGGGCGGCACATGCAAAATCGCCAGTTTCACGATATGGGAACTTCGCACAGTGACATTAATGAGTGTTCATCGCAAGAGGTTGTTTGCATTGTCAGGTGCCCTTGCAAGGGCTCCGGTGCACACGAGTGAGAACGCTTGCATGGGTTGCTTGTTCAGAGTTTGGGCTGGGCGCAAGCTCCGCGTATTATACAATCAAGCTGTATTTTTAACGTTATCAAGCTTACCCGGTGCCCCGCGCGTTAGCAGATGACCCAGCCGCACCCTGCGACCGCCTGCGCTGTTCAGCCTTGGCGCTACCCTATTGTGGCGCTAGCGCCACTACCACTGCTACCCTTGCTAACACCACTACCGCTGCTGCTGCTACCACTTCTGCGACAAAGCTGTCTAGTTCACTGTTGTGCGGATTAAGTGACTCTACGTAAAGCTGCCAAATAAGCTACGCTGACTCTAGCGCTAGCGCTACCAACAGAACCTACAAGCGCAACCAACGCTACCTGCACTGTTTGCACTGGGTACTGGTCCTACTGGGCTTACTAGGGCGAATAGGGCCACTTGTTTTTGTACGGCTGCGCTCAATGACGTCATCCTTCTTTCTAACTTTTTTGCCAGGAAGCCAGAGTCAAGCGTTTTATTGGGTGTCATTGAATAGCGTAGACGTGTGTTTAGATTAAATGGTTCAATAAGTTTTCTTTATTTTGTGCTGAATACGTGGTGATCATCTAGCCAGAGCTAGCACGGAAACATTGAGAAAAACCACTTCCGGCGGCATCGAGAAGTCGTCGTTCCGCTTGTGATGGGAGCAGCAAAAAAAATCACTTCGTCGACTTTTTGAAGACACTCCGGATCGAACTGCTTCCTCTTTTCCATCATGGCAGTGAACGTGTCGGACCAAGTTGAAGCGATGAGTTTAGGCGACCATGAAAAGGCACGAGCAAACTGAACAGTGATTCTACTCTTCTTACCATTTGTTGGACAATGCGATTGCCTTTGAGTTTCGCTCTTGCGCAGCGCTATGGTTACCCTGCCTTGGTTCGTACGAAAAGCAGGGTCGGTGAAATTCTCTACCTGCATCGCACGGCATTCGCTAGATTTCATCATGTAGTAGCGGAACTGCTTGTCAGCTGTCTTTTCAGGCCGTAGGAACTCTTGTTCGTTCTTTGATTTCGTCTTACGCCGTACGTTTATTAGTTGATGCAAGCTTTCCATTCATTGCGAGTAGGCTATTTTTGTTCATGCACTTACAGTGCTGTCTTTTGTGTTTTAGGTTTCTGCCAAAGCGGAACCGAAGACTGCAGTTACAGAGGTAAAACTCCCACTTATTTTCTCAGCAGCAGCGTGCCACGTGCAGTTTATCCGCCCGGTTTATAATGAAAGAACCTCATTATAATGAGAGAAAAAAGGAGAGAAAGAAACGGCGCGTGACGTGAGACCAATGAGGAACGAGAAAAACATTTCACTGATTCGATTGAAAACGTCAGCCTGTTGTAACACCCCTTGTCAAATTTGGAGTCAGTCAGTTTGTCCGTTTGGCAATCCCATCTTTGTTGTCTGAAAATGATGATGATACTTGATGCAATGAGTGGCAAGCAATTTTGCCTGATTCGTATCGCAGTATTCTGGAAATTTTATGTTACTGCCTTCTTAGACTGCAAAGCTGCTGTCACTGCTCTTGTTTTTAAAGCAGTACTGACACAAAACTTCAAAGCTGAGATAACTATGTAAAAAGCATTCTTTGTAGGTCGAGATAACTCCCAGGAAGTTGCAATCATAACTATACGGTTTAGCATATTTTAAATCAGTTTCAATCGGCATGCACGAGAAAGCTCAGAACGGGTACCCTTTCGGCATCAGCGTGACGCATTGATCGCTTCGCCCCCCAAACTGCCGACGGCTCCCGTGACCTAGCCACGGGAATTGCTGCTGTTGGCACGCACTGCTCCACCTTAATTGTTGCATCACAGTTTTGGGACTGACAGTGTGCTGGCCAGGCGCGTGATGTCAACAGTAATGTCATGGTGGCCACCTCAGTGTTTGTTTCATTCAAACCGAAGCTTGCACCAATAAACAAGGTTGTAAATAATTATTTATGCTGCGATAAACCATCTAATGTGCCATTCTACGATTACTGGGCTGTTAGGCACCCATAGCAGCGAAAAAAAGGACAACTTTCGTGTCAGTACTCCTTTAACCGCCTCCTTCAATCTCTGCAGAATGGGAACCGTTTCATTGGTTCATGGTAATGCCGTAAGGTATGGAAGCGGTTTACGGCACATTGCAGTTGCGAGGCAAGAACCAGCATGAGCTGTGCGAACTTGCCCCGTATGGCGTTACCATTACAGCCAGCAGCTAGAACCAACAACCAACCTATTCGAAGCTAGCCAGCCACAGCCCAGTTCCCCCTAGCTAGATGTGGTGAGTGTTTCACTGGTGGCACCTGCACTGTGGTGCATTAACTGTGGTTGCTACCTGTGAATGTGCAGGAGCACAATTTTCTGCGCCTGGTCTGCCATTCGGGCTTTTCAGTCGCGTCCTTTTAACAGTGACGCTCTTCTGCAAATCATAATTTTTCATGTTCGCAGTGAAAAATACCAAGAAATTGCCAAGCGTGAGCGCATGCCTTGCGGTGACCGCCCGGCAGTTAGCAAAACCAAGAAACAGCCGAGTGCTCATTAGCGTGCGCCTTGCGACGACCGCCCAGCGACCCCTTGCGTACATTCGTCAAGCCAAGCATATGTCCACTTAGGGAGATTGGCCGAGGTTGCGGTGACTGCCCGGCAGTTGAAACAAAATGCCGAGCATTAATGTGTGCGTGCCTCGCCCAACCGCACAGCGACCCCTTGCGTACATTCGTCAAGCCAAGCATAACCACTTGGGGAGACTGGCCAAGATTGGCTGAAAAACTCCAGCGTTTGCCGTAATCATGGCAACACTCAGAGATGAAAAAGGCACGTTGTAGCGTATGAGCGTCCAAGGTGATCTCCAATGACTATCACTTCCAAAAAAATGAAAGATCACATTTATAGCAACAGTGATGGAGTAAAGGTCGTTGTGGCAACGAAGAAAAAGCAAATCTGCTGCAATCTTGGATTTAAACATTCGTGATGGTCGTAAAGGTTGCGTACAGCTTCGCTACCTTCAAGTCTTATGCGTTAGTGTGAGCTTCCTTCATTTTTTTTAGATGACTGCCATCGGGCGGACAGCACATTAGCCTACTGCAGCACCCGCTCGTACCCGCGATGTTAGCAATGGCGAAATATTTTTAAGTGAATTATTGTTTTCATGACCTTTTTTTCTTTCTTTATTCCTTCTTCATCACTTTTTATTTGTCTGTGCAAGCTTTTCTTAGGCATTTTAAAAGTGCAAAGAAAAGTACAAACTCCGCTGCTCGTCTTTTTGCCACAGCAAGCAGGGGAGCACAGTGAGTTGTGGCCTCCACTTATAGGCTCCTAGAAAAACTTTCCTACAAGAAAAAGAAGTGAGAAAACAAAGAAATGCCATAGGCAAGAAATCAGCAAAACAGCAATTGAATTCTTAATTATGTCAATGGAAAATGCGAGTGCAATTAGAGGACACTGTAGTTGACCAGTGTGCTGTTCGCCTGATGGCTTTCATCCCTTACGCGGCACACGGTTGTAATGAAAAAAGGACCAGACTGCAGACCAGCCTGATATCTGGGGATCACACCCAAAGGGCTCAGGGATGACGTTCCTACAGTACTGCTCTTGGATATTGCTGTGGAGAGTTGGAGCGAGAGAGAATAAACTTTATTTAGTGACTCAAGTCCGTGACGCTAAGGTTGGGGCAAGTTTGTCTGCCTTCAATGCAAATAGTTGAGCAGATACCGTTCCTTCTGAAGGTAATTTAAATTTGAGCTGGTGTTTTTTGCGTGTTTTGTGAGACCGTCGACTCGTGGTGGAAAAGCAACTTGACGATTCTACGCTGCAACGTGTCGGCATGCTCTCTAGCTTCTGTAGTGCTTTCTTTATCTCTGCTACCATTCATGTGATGGCCAGTGTAGTACTGCCTAGGGATTTCCATCCCTGGGGCACCCTGCTGCGTGATCTTGTGTGCTACTCGGTGTGGTGGTTCAGTGGTATATATGGCGTCGTGCTGCTGAGCCCAAGGATGTGGTTCGATCCAGGCCGTGGTGGCTGCTTTTCAGGTGAAGGCGAAAAGCGAAATCGCCCATGTGTTGAGACTTTGGCGCACGGTAAAGATCCCCAGGTGGTGAAAATTAATTTGGAGTCCTCCGCTATGGCGCGCCTCATAGCTGAGCTGTAGCTGCAGCATTTTAAACCCTCGAAAATTTGGTTTTGTGTGCTGCAGCTCAAGCCATGGCCGGCATTCATTGAGGAGCGCATACGTCTGTGGGATGAACTGAAGGCATGCCACGAGCGAGAGCTGGCGGCCAAGACGAGCACCCCCGTCACGGTGACCCTGCCCGACGGGAAGCAGGTGCCCGCCGAGTCGTGGAGGACCACCCCATACCAAGTGGCAGCCGGCATCAGGTGGGAGGGTGGCCCACAACGCTGAACCGTAGCTCGGGGCATGAGGAAATGGGCACAGCACCGTGAAGACAGGTAACACCACAGGAGAGCTGGGGTGCTATCTTGCCAACACTGAGAAATGAACAGCTTGCAAGACATTTACCGGTACTTCAAAGAGTTCGTTCTTGGAAAATAGTTCTTCGATTCCTGGACCCGCTGCAGGAGGGCAGTGGCTAAGGCATTGTGCTGCTGAGCTTAAGGACATAGGTTCGATCCTGGCCGTGGTGGGTGCTTTGCAGGTGGAGGCAGGAAGTGACAACGCCCATGTGCCTCGATTTAGGCGCACGTTAAATATCCCCAGGGGGTCGAAATTAATCTGGAGTTTTCCACTACGGCGCGCCTCATAGCCAGCCCGGGTGCAGCTTTCACTCGTTAACCCCTAAAATAAAAATTAAAAAATTAATTTTGAGACAAAATACAAGTTTGTGTTATTTGGAAGATTTCGTATTTTATAGTGCCCCTGCGCTTGTCCGAATGCAAACGATGCTTTATTCACCGAAAAATTAATGTAAGTTAAAATTTCGATTTTCGCGCTAAATCAGGCGTTTTCGTGGTCTGCTATGACATCACGGGAACTGACAGCTCTGCAGCCAATTGGGACACGGCCTCCGCGATCGGCTGCCGGCGGCGCGCCGTTGCTCCGGCCGTCCCAATTGGCGCGTCCCCCAGCAAAAACATGTAATTTGGCTAACTCCGCGACGCGCCGCGAGGTGGCGGTGTTAGCCGATGGTTCGGCAGCTTGCACCGACTCCCCTGGCCGGCTTTGTGGGGCCTGAGTTGCTGCGTGTTTTCACGGCTGGAATTCGCGTAACTGTGTTTCAGCTTTATTATTTGTTGAGCTGACAAACCAAACTACCGGGTCATGAAGTCCGCTTGTCTCAGAAGCTTCGAGGAACAGCACTGAAAAGTTAATCGCGCTGTGATTGCTGCGCTTGATCGATGCAGGACATTTCCGTGCGGACATTCAGGTGCGCGGATATTTGGGTGCGGAAACTTCTCGGCTACAGAATTATTGGGTGCTTGCTTGTTGGAACAGCAGTTATATTTTTATTTCCGCATAGGGTGGGTTATGGACAAAAATCAAGCGCAGTGTGTTTGATTTTGCCAGTTATTTTTAGAGGTTGAACATTTGTATATTTTTGCTTGATACCTCGTCCAAGGAACACCTGTTATGCAGCCTATTGATGATATTCTTACACATGTGCCTTTTTTTTAATTTACAAGATTTCAATTTATATTCGCTTTTTGCGGCGTGCAACTCAGCTAACAATTAGCCGCCGTTTACTAAGGTGTTATTCCTTCTTTATGCAGTTTTCTCTAAACGAAAGACACACTGTCCCTATCTAAAGAAAGCAGCATTACAAATATTCGGTTGCCCCCCAAAACGCATAATCTTACGAGGAGTTTTATTCAGGTTGTGCGCTGTCACACTAAAATGATTTTGCAAACACTGTTGTCGCCACCTTTTTTTTTCCATACGGACAAGTCTCGCATATTTTCGTGTGGAAGAACGGGCCTCTGAAAACAGCTGCAGTGTGTACATGTCCATAGCATACATGCAACCTGTCATCATTGCTTTACGCATTAATGGGCTTCGATATCAGTAATTGAAAATTTAAATGTCTTTAGTCTTGGGTCCAAAATAGGGTAAATTGGGCTTGCCTGTGGTCACCGAAATACGTTTAAGAATACAACGAAATCGGGTTGCATCTGACATCAAGTTGTTTTATTTGTTGCGACTGAAATTGAAACTGTAACTTGCTTAACGCACATGTGTAGAACAGATTGCCATAGCTTTGAGGCTATCGCTCAACGTAATACTCTTTAAACGTGTTAATCCTAAAAATATGACGGGTGCTTCCACCTAACAGGCAATAATTCGAAGGCCAGATAAGAGCGCAACCATCCGTCGTGCGTATGACGCGATCGCGCCCCGCGCTCTACTGAACTCCATTGACCATGCAGATTATATAAAGTAGGTAAGCCTTGATAAAAAAATACCTAAAAAATAATCACCTTTTAGCGAACTGATCGTTAATTAAGCACCAAAAATTTTCCATTGGTAGTAGGGAATATTGTCCGTGTGTCAAAGGCGTCATGCGGCACATGTTAAAGAAGTCGCATAGCTGCAATCGTAGGTAAAATGAATTCATTATTATCAGGTTCTATGAGTCGCTTTGCATCCATAACATCAGCTATGCTTTATTTTATTGCGATACGAAGCGCGAAAGTTGACGAAACGCCATTTCGAGAAGCATTGCAGCATACCCGGCTTTCGTTTCAACCATCGGCTCTGCGCGCCGCGGTGCGGCGGAAAACGGCGAAATGGCCTCTTCAGAATTACGCTCTCTCCGGGCGATTGGGACGGCCGGAGCAACGGCGCGTCGCCGGCAGCCGATCGCGGAGGCCGTGATTGGGAAGACTTGTTTACTGTTAGGGAACTCAGATGGCGCCACCGTACCGTGGTAAGCCGTTTTCTGCCTTTGGTTTGTTTTTGACCGTATTTAAACCTAGCTTATTTTTGTTCAAAGAGAAAATAACCATTTTGGGAAACATAGTGCTCGCTCGACAAATATGATCACGTAAGACACCATTGCTTGCATCAATCGGCCAGTGTCGTCTGAGACAAGCCCAAAGCCCCGCAGTCCTGTGCAGCTAAACCAAGCATAGTGCGCGCAGTACCAACAGCAGTATACGCATCGGTACTTCTATGTTGACATGTGCTTTCGTAACTTCCACTGTTTGTCCCACCATTCTTACGGCTTTAAAAGAATTTGCCCTAAATTTAAGCTCAAATAGCTCGTTCAGCAAGCTTATAATAAGTTCTGCCTAATTTGCGTTTGCTTTTTCCGGCCTCCGCCAATCGCAGAGCTGGCTGGTATAACATCATAGGTTCTGTTGCGGGAAATGAGCTAGTGGGTGGCATGGCCATTCACTTTTTTCCTAATTGTGTAGCTTATATGAGTTTACGCTTACCCGTCAGTATGATTCTAACGGGGCAATTTTTTTAATGAACCAAACTTCTGTTTTCTCTTCGTGGTTCCTTTAATTATAATGAAAAAATGCTTGTGCAGGCTACCTCCAGGAAATAATCCTTAATATGTCATACTTCTACCTTGGGTGTAGTTTTCTGCAAGCTGACAGATCATGCATACTACTGGTGCTGTGCATTTTTCAAGAACCTTGATCGTGCCAAGCACATTGACTTTACGAGAAGCGCCAGAGCACGCACAAAAGTGGCATTAAAAATGCTGCTGGGAGAGCTGTTTCACTGTCATTGTTTTTAGCTTCTCATCTTTCACATCACACTGCTTTAAAAAAGTAACCATATTTACCGGCATAATTAGCAAACCTTTTATAGCAAATGGGCCAGCCGCCCCTTGCCTTGCTTTCAAATTTATTGTTCTAACTTTCGCCTGATAAGTGCATCCCCATTTTTGGTATGGAAAAATGCAACCCCGAGGTGTGTTTCGCAGGACCGGCTATGCCACTTCCTTTGAGACTGCTGTTATCTCGTTAATACCTCTTGTGTTATCTTCTCAACTTCGGTGCTTCCTACTCCAGTGCACTGGTACTTGATCGTTAAAAAGGCAGAGCATGCTGCCAATGATTGATGTCATAATGATAACTCAGTATGTAGGAATAACTATGTACATAAAGAAACTGCACACGTGGATTTGAAAAACTCTTCTGACTATTTTTGGTTTAGATTCTAATGCAATAGAGCAACTCGTATTGTTGTTTGCAATAATGTAGTCAGAAAGGACACAAGGTTTTTGTTCTTAATAAAGTTTATTGGCGCAGACTGGGGCTTCAAAAACAAAGTCATTTAGCAGCACAGATATGCAGCTTGTGGGGTGGTTGTAAAATGGAGTCTCAATGTGTACAAGGGCGGTACAACGTTGATGTCATGAGGAGAAAAAGATGAAGGTTGGCTGCCTGCTGTAATTAATCAATGCTTTTTCAGCCTAGGCAATGAAGTTTTAGGAAATGGAGATGAGTATAGCTATCTTGGACTAGTTACCAGTGCCGATCCGAACCGCAAGAAAGAAACAGGCATAGGATTTGAATAAGCTGGCCGGCATTCAGCAAGCACTCTCAAGTTACGAGCAGTAGGCTACGTGTCACTGTAGGGCAAGGTATGCAACCAATGCGTGCGGTTATTGATGACTTATAGGGCAAAAACACCTCAAAAGAAAACTTGGGTCAGCCCAACAAGCCATGGGAAGGAGGATGATAGGAGTACATGAGGCACAAATCTGTCGCACAACCAGAATCTCACTTCTAGTGCAGACCCCACAGTATCAAACTGATGGATCACCCGCGAATGTTTTTGCTAGGAAAATGGCCCATGTTGAATTTGGGTGCCTTATGCTGTGTGAAAGGGAATCACGGAAGCACGCTGTCTGTGCTGTGCAGCAAGGGCCTGGCTGACAGCGTGGTGATAGCCAAGGTGAACGGGGTGCTCTGGGACCTAGACCGGCCACTCGAGGAGGACTGTACCCTCCAGCTGCTCAAGTTTGAGGACAAGGAGGGTGAGAGGCTCGACCCATATTTCTTTGCACATGGGATTAGGGGGGTTTGAGCAAGGCTTGCTTGGAAGTGTTCGAGTGAAACCTGAGCGCGGCTAATGCTGCGACCCAGGGGAGCAGGTGTTCTGGCACTCAAGCGCCCACATCCTGGGTGAGGCCCTGGAGCGCCTGTACGGGGGCTGCCTCTGCTACGGGCCGCCCATCGAGGGGGGCTTCTACTATGACATGCACCTGGCCTCCGGCACCGGAGTCTCGGCCACCGACCACCCGGCCATCGAGGGCCTCATGCGCGACATCGTCAAGGAGCGCCAGCCCTTCGAGCGCCTAGAGCTGCCCAAGGAGCAGCTGCTGCGCATGTTCCAGGTGACCACTTGGGGAGCAGCTTAGCCCGTCGCTTGCCAGCTAAGCGGTGTGCTCACTAGTAGCATTGCTAGTGAAATATCTGAAAATGGTATTTTCCTCACCCAGTTAAAACGGCGAAATTGTTCCTTCATTTTAAAAAGGGAGAGTGCAGTATTGTGTCTAATTTTTGCCCCCATAACTATCTTGTTGTCTTTTGGCATGCTTGTCGAAAAGCTAATTGTTAACCGCCTGATCAGCTGCATAAACAAATTTGACATGCTCACATCTATACAATTTACCTTCTTTCCTAACTATGCTACAGAACTGGCTGTGATAACATTTACCGATGCCATTGAAACAATTATTAACAAGGGCCACTGGGCTGGGCCCTTCTTTATTGATTTCACAAAGGCATTCGACACGATCACTCATAATTTTTTATAAATTAGAGTTGCTCGGAATATGTGGGCCTGCCCTAAATCTTTAGTGCAGTTATTTGGTTAACCAAAATGAAGTAGTGAAAATAAAAGATTCCTTATCTCAACCTGCAACTATTGACAGGGGTGTGCCGCAGGGTTGCCTCTTAGGCCTTCTCCTTTTCCTCTTATGCAAAATAATGACTTACCTACTTGTCCTAAATATAGTAATTGCATCCTTTGTGGCGACGACACTGTGCTACTTCAGCAACATTAGCAACATAATGTAATGGCTAAACAACAACTTAAAAAAATATTTCACTCTGCTGTCCAAGAAACCAGCTTCAGATAAACCCCACTAAATCCAGCTTTATGATCTTTCACTCACGTGAAAAGCACTTTGATTCAGCTTCGTCCATGACCCTTGGTAACAATAACAAAGCTCCATCAAAGTCTTCCTATGCATTTCTTTAGACCCCATTTAAAAATTTAGCCTGCATGCTAAAATTAATCACTAAAAAAATGTGCTTTGGCACCTGTGGTTTTCTTCTTCTTTTTTTTTTTTTCCAGCCCATTTTAATTGTCTACTTCACATACTTTCACATTTCATTTCGTATTGCATTTCATCGTGGGGAAGCACCTAACAAATGCATCTGTCTAGGATGGAACATTTGTAAAACCACGCTATTCATCTAATCTAATTTAGGACATGCATGGCTCCTATATATCCAATTTACAACAGTTTGAAAATCCTTCCTTTTAGGCATGTATTATGTACTATTAAACTAGGCCTATTGGACCTTCGCTCTCATGACATCGTTGCTGATGGCTTCCCTGATGGTCATATCTCCAATTCTGATCTCACCAGATTTTCTGAACACCACAACTGCCTTCTTCTAAATGTGTGTGCACTAATTATGTCCAACAAAGATTTCTATTTTTAGGCCTAACATTCTGGAAACCAATACCAGTCGAAATAAATTAAATTGTTCCCAAACTTCTTTTCATCCTAGATTAAAAAGCTTTCTGTGCGAGAGTTATTACGATTATGGCGCATAACGCATCAGTGCATATATTTATTATGTAAGCACTGAATGTTGTATGTCGTCTAATAACCCACACATCTTGCTACTACTACTCTGCATATATTTATTATGTAAGCACTGAATGTTGTATGTCGTCTAATAACCCACACATCTTGCCCGGTACCGTGATTTTCATTTTATTCTGTCATGTTCCTTGCTGTTATTGTATAACTTACACTACACAACTAATGAAATGCTCATTTTTCTCTCCTTTTTCTTCTTTTCTTTTTTCCTTCTTTTCTTACTACTTCTCTCCTACACAAAAAGCTGTCTGCCAAATGTCTGTGAATTGGTGTACAGTTGAACCCCTTTATAAGAGACACGTACTGGGGAGCAGTTTGTGTCTCTTATATGAGATGTCTCTTATAAGCAAGGAACCATGTTTTCACTTACTAATCGGACCCTAGTTCAATGTGGGCACTGTATGACTAAAATAAGCTCAAAAGAGCGCTAACGCATGTTGCAAAAGATTCATTCTAATTTATGTTTGGCCCCCAGAATTTATGAAACAGTTCTGAATCCTTGTTTGCTTTATGACTGTATTTACACTATTTTTACAACCGATTCCACAAGCTTTTAGAAGATGAATTGTAGACGTTGAGTTCACAAGCCTGATGAATAGCCAGAGCGCACAGCTTCTCCCGCTGTGTGCTCAGGCTATTAATTACGCTTGCAGGACCCAAAATCTGCAATGCTTCTTGATTGGGAGCTACGCGAATGGGAGAGCCCGCATGTGCGGTCGCACCTCAATGGATGGCAGTAAGCTTCAACCACTTCTGCAAGTTGCATTTCCATTGGCAGGGCTCCTCATCGTCATTTTATAGCTGACTGAAGCACTGCGTGTTTGCTGAAGTTATAATAAACAGCGACTGCAGGCGCCTGTCGTCCACCTGTGTTTCCACAACGGAAGCAACTGCATTTAGTGACTGGTGGCACTGCATCTGGAGTTAAAATGTCTGTTACATGTGAGATTATTGATTAAAGTTCAAGGATGACTTGTCCCTTATAACCAACTGTCTTCTACATCCGATGTCTGTTATAAAAGAGGTCAATTTAATGGGAAAGATAGGGCAGCCAACCATGTGGGTGAATAGTGTCTCTTATACCCATTTGTCTCTTACATCAGTGTCTCTTATAACGAGGTTCAACTGTACCATCAAACATTGTTACAGGAGGTTTTCCCCAACAGTTTTAGCTTGGGACCTCCTTCTGTATGTACCATTCTATGTATTTCAGCGTGTTAACTGTGTTTCCAGTAAAACCTTGCAATGGTGTGTGCAGTACAACCCATTCAAGGTGCGCATCCTGGAGGAGAAGGTGCAGACGCCCACGACGACAGTGTATAGGTGCGGGCCCCTGATCGACCTCTGCCGGGGGCCCCACGTGCGCCACACGGGCAAGGTCAAGGCCCTGCAGGTCACCAAGGTGGGTATCGCGTGCACGTTGCAAGACGAGCGCGCTCTCTTTGAAGCACCTAGTGTCCTGGATTATTGTGCACCGCTAGTTTGGGCTCCTCCACTGAAACCGCTATGGACACACGAGTGAGGGGGCCCATCTGATGTGTAAAGGAAACTTGTATGAAAAGCTTGCGTTGAAAGGTGATGCAAGAGAGAGAACGAGAAAACCGCCAACTGCACAAGGGCCCCGGCTGGGCTTCGTGGGTTGATTGCATCACAGAAAGATTGCATCACACTAAGATGCCAGGAGGGAGGGGTCGGGGTCAGTCAAGGTGGCCTCCCACGTTAAGGGTGAGGAGAGAGCATTGGGTTATCGGCATTGGTTTCTCAGTCCGAGGTGCGAGTGATGATCCCCTTGCCGGTGGCAGAACTCGTCGGCCTACTGGGAAGGCAAGGCGGACTGCGAAGCCCTGCAGCGAGTGTACGGCATCTCCTTCCCGGACACCAAGCAGCTGCGCGAGTGGCAGCGCTTCCAGGAGGAGGCGGCCAAGCGGGATCACCGCAAGATTGGCCGGGACCAGGAGCTCTTCTTCTTCCACGAGCTCAGCCCCGGAAGCTGCTTCTTCCTGCCCAACGGGGCACACATCTACAACACCCTGGTGGACCTCATCAAGGTGAGTGAGCCCGGCCGGTTGGACGGGAGCCCCCGGCCCTGACGTTTGCTGCCCCCTCCACCACAGTCCGAGTACCGCAAGCGGGGATTCCAGGAGGTGGTCAGTCCCAACATCTACAACAGCCGGCTCTGGCAGACCTCAGGCCACTGGCAGCACTACCAGGTAGCCCCTCTTCGTCGCCCGCCAATGTGGCACCAGTGGGGGTTGACCTGCCTGCCCTGCTCTTTCAGGACAACATGTTCTCCTTTGATGTGGAGAAGGAGACGTTTGCCCTGAAGCCCATGAACTGCCCGGGCCACTGGTAGGTTGGAGGCACGGGGCGGAGAAGGGGCAGCAGTGTCCTGATGGGTCTTCTGCTTGTACTCAGCCTCATGTTTGACGTGCGGCCGCGCTCCTGGCGAGAGCTGCCCCTGCGCCTGGCAGACTTTGGCGTGCTGCACCGCAACGAGCTGTCCGGAGCCCTCACTGGCCTCATCAGGGTGCGCCGCTTCCAGCAGGACGACGCGCACATCTTCTGCGCACCCAGTCAGGTGCGAGAAAACCCGGGGGCTACGGTGGGATGCGTAACCCAGTGGAGCTCCTGTTGGGATAAGGTGAAGGCGTGCATGAATGCACCCATCTCTCATTCCTGTCCTTCACCGTGTAGATTGCCTCGGAGATGAAAGGGGCCCTGGACTTCCTCCGGCACATCTACTCCATCTTTGGCTTCACCTTCGAGCTCAAACTGTCCACGAGGCCAGAGAAGTTTCTGGGCGACATTGAGGTCTGGAACGACGCTGAAAAGGTAAGTCCCCCCCGCGTGGCTTGTGCCGCCTGCTCGATCTAATGGTGGTGCCCCCTCGGCCGGATTGCAGCAACTGGAGCAGAGTCTCAACGAGTTTGGCTATCCATGGTCTCTGAACCCTGGGGATGGGGCCTTCTACGGTCCCAAGGTAAGCTGCTGCGTGCCCCTCCGAGTGATTGCCTCCCCTTGATGCAAGCCACTGTGCAGATTGACATCACCATCATGGATGCCCTGAGGCGGCAGCACCAGTGTGCCACCATTCAGCTCGACTTCCAGCTGCCCATTCGTTTCGACCTCAACTACATCAGGTGGGCCCCCCGTGTGCCTTTTTTTACCAGCCCGGACTGCTGGAGCTTGGCAGGTTTCAGCATGTCCTCCCATTGTGCCGCTGCAGTGAGAGTGGGGAGAAGCTGCGGCCGGTCATCATTCACCGGGCCATCCTGGGCTCGGTGGAGCGCATGATCGCCATCCTGACGGAGAACTTTGCTGGCAAATGGTGAGCCTGCATGTGGACACCTGGGGTGAGGCTAATGAGGAAGCAAGCGAGATCAGATGCAGGCATCCCGTTTATGTAGTTATTATGCAGTAGAAACCGTGAAGTATGTGGAGAATCAAACAAGGGCGTAGGACATTTAGAAAAAACAGATCAAGCTTTGAAAGTAAAACTTTGCCTGCCCCCCTTCCTTTTCTTCTGACCGTGTTGAGGCTTGGAAAATGATTTGTCCTTATTTTTATTGGGAGCAAGGGGCTTGAAGCAAATCCATGGGCAAATGCGCACACATCTTATATTTCGAGAGCTGGTGGTCGTCTTTTATATGTGTCGCTCTCAGTTGAGAGAACAACGCTCTGGCCCAAAACGCACGGGAAAAAAACGAGGAAAACTTCAGTGCTGCATCCGGGAAACATGGCCATACAATACAGCAAGTTTTCCCAAAGAAATGGGCTCCACAATGCGTATTATTGTCTATAAAACGCTGCAGACTTATTCCTCACTACCAACCACCTTGCTGCCACTGTGGAGAACAGTGAGCATGGAGCACTGATGATGTTGCACAGCTCCATCTCTTTGACCACAGCTTCCAAAGAAAGCACTGTGTACTAAGGGTGCTTAGAGAAATAGTTTATTGATCGTTATTGAACCAGTCATCATCATCACCAGCCTATCTGCAACCACTGCAGGGCAAAGGCCTCTCCCATAGATCTGCAATTATCCCGGTCCTGTGCTAACTGCGTCCAATTTATCCCCGCAGGCTTCTTGATCTCATCTGCCCATCTAATTTGCTGCTGCCCCCTGCCACGCTTGCCTTCTCTAGGGACCCACACTGTTGCCTTTAATGACCAACCGTTATCTTGCCTTCGCATTACATGCCCTGCCCACACCCATTTCTTCTTAATTTCTACTAATATGTTCTTAACACGCATTTGTTCCCTGACCCACTCCGCTCTCTTCTTTTCTCTTAATGTTACACCTATCATCTCCCGTTCCATTGCTCGCTGAGTCATCCTCAATTTAAGTTGAACCCTCTTAGTGAGCCCCCAAGTTTCTGCCCCGTAGGTGAGTACCGGTAAGATGCAACTATCAAACACTTTATAAACCAATGCACCCTTTTAAACGAGTGCGAGAATTTTTAGCTGTGATTTCTTTGGTAAAACACATTGTGCCACGAATAACCTACCTGACCATTACTCATTTCACCCCATACAGCAGTACCACACTTAGGTAGAGCTGAAATGGCACTGTGGTGCTCCTGGTGACTCTGTGCCAGTAAACCCCACTAAGTTCTGCTAACAAGTTTGCACTACTGTTCTTTGGCAAGAGTTTTTCCGTTTCCAGTAAGCCTCAAAGCCAGCTTCAGCTTGTTGGTGTCCCTGGCGCAGGCCCTTCTGGCTGTCCCCCCGCCAGGTGAACCTGGTGCCAGTCGGCTCGGCCTACGATGAGTACGCGCTCGAGGTGCGCAACAAGCTGAGGGACGCCGGCTTCCGCTGTGACGCCGACCTCGACCCTGGCTGCACACTCAACAAGAAGATCCGCAACGCTCAGCTGGACCAGTACAACTTCATCCTGGGTGAGTACAGGAATGAACCACGCTGACATGTCAGTCTGTGGTAGGGTTGTGCCAGCCTGTTGGGAAGCTGAGGGTGGGGGGAGCAGTAGCGGAACTGCTTCGTTCCGTTTATCAATTGAGGCCACATAGTCAGCTCATGAAGTATACCTACATTTGGCCCCGACCTATCAACCGCAGCCCGTAAGCGGTTGAATAAAGCTAATGTGGAGGGGCGAGTTGGTGAAGGTTCACTTTGTATTACAGCGCACAAAAAAAGGACACATGTAACTTGGGGACGCACAGATGCTGCACTGTAGAGCCCAAAGCGGTTTGACTTTATACAGTTTGTTCGATTCAATCTTATAGGCGGTATTCATAGTAAAGTTTAGCTGTCAGTTTCTTCGCTTGGCAACACTGAAATGGCTGCGGGCGTGGCGTGGCTTGTGCCACTGCGTCCACACGCCGAAGAAAAAAAAATAACACCGGCGTGCGTCATCTGTCCATCTCAATGGTAGTGTCAACGGGGCTGTTATTAATCGCACCCACATTGGAGTCGAGGAGGCATTACTTTGCGTTCGGCGGGCTAGAGCTTGGAATGTCCAACCCATATCATGCGCTTAGCAAGGACAAGTACCGCCATCCCGCGTAGCCCGACGTAACCAGTGATGGCACATTCACATGGTTGCCTGCATGCATGCCTCGCTATTGAATACAGTCTATTGTGGTTTGTAAATGCTGTATCAGGGCTTGTGCTGGTTCTTAAAAGTGCAGCGGGCCACACCTCCCGCCATATGGTGATGTGAAAAGGGGACTGAACAAGCAACTTTGAAGTCTCAAATTGCCACCTGCATGCAAATCTTGAAGTCAAACCTTGCACTTATCACTTATTTCGTTGAAAAGCATCGACTTTTTACCACGCGGCAACCCCGCAATTCCCGGTATTCGACCAGAGTTGTTAATTAGTTGATGAAAATTTTAAATTCCTTATCTTGCCTCCCCCCGTCGTTCTCAAAATGCCCACCTCTCAGAAATTCCTGGGGAGAACCCTGGTCCAGACTATTCTAAATCTTGCAATAAATTTTGCAGTGGTTACTTATATCCCACACCGGAGTGCTTGGCTGTGATTACTTCTGTGTGACTGTAAATTGCATTTTTGTCCCCAGAAGACATGGTGGTTAGCATCTTGCTCATCTTGATTAACAGTATTGTGCTTCGTTAACGCTAGTACAAAGAGACAAGTACGTGAAATTTGCAGTACAGGCGCTAACTCTGGCATCTTTATTCGGATAATCAGATATGCAAAATATGTGCGGTATGGGGCAAGAAATGCGTTGAAACTGTTTATAGAAACTATGGTCATTTTCGTGCAGTGGTGCATGCTAACACCTTGTGAGGCCTGAAATGACGTTGAGGTAGCTGCTGGCTAAGTTAATACAGCGTTTTATATTTGTTAGTAACCTGTTTGGATTCCTCAAAGTGGCATATGAGCACATTTTGGCATCTACTCTAAAAGATCCCACACATACTCAAAATTGAGTTTTTTGCTCCAAGACCAGTGCAAAACGGAAATGCAGCTTTTAGCATAAATGCATTCAAATTGATAAAATGTACATTTTTTACTATGGGAACCTGCAGTTTAGTAAGCAATGCAGCCATAGTTCAAAACGAGGTTTGTTTGCACAGCTTTTTCACAGTCCAAAGACTCCACTAAATTTGGCAGGACAAGCACAGCTCTGGGATGCAGCAACCAGTTTTCTTTGCTGTGCCCTCGTGTTGCATAGTATTTGCAGGATGTGCCACAATTTGTTTCAGCTAATACTTGAAGGTCTTCCTTTTCTTTGTGGTGTGAAGAGGCCTGCTGACTTTTGCAAGTCATCATTTGTAAATGAGAAAGGTAGTCGTGCTCAAAGCCCGTATGTCCATACAGCGGTACATCCTAGTATGGTTGTTGGTTCCAATGCTTCTTCTGCTGATGCACTGTGTGGAACCTCCCTCCCGCCTTGTGCCTGCAGTTGTTGGCGAGCGAGAGAAGACGTCGGGGACGGTGAATGTCCGCACACGGGACAACAAGGTCCACGGAGAGTTTACCCTGGACAACCTAGTGGAACGCTTGAACCGTCTCAAGAAGGAGTTTCTGGCGGATGACAAGTTTTGATGTCAATGGCATTAAAGAAAGGAAAGCGGCGGGTTGCCGTGCCTTGGAACGACTGGTTTCCAGCTAAGAGTTTTTTGACTGCACTTTATGACCTGGTTCTAGAAATGGTTTGTAATTGAAACAAATAACTGGAAATATCAGTACAGTTGGAACTATTAGAGCTGGAGTTGTTACAGCTGATGCCTGAGCTCTGTTTTTAAAGGGACCCTGCAACACTCTTTGAGCAGTGCTAGTAAACCTGCGCGACGTTTAGATTACACTGCCAGGAATACCTGAGCCAAATATTACACGTGCACATGAAGCGGTGAGCGCGCAAATCGATGTGAAACACGCGGAAAAACCAACCGCTCTCTCTTCAGCTGTCCTCATTATGCATGGCCTAAGGGACGTCACATAGGCCATGGCTGCCCAATCGGCTGTCACTGGTCAACCTCGCGGCTAGATTCTCCCATTTCCGTCGTCGTCATCGCTGTGTACGAACCTCTTCTATCCCTGAACCTGTAGGCACAGTTTTTCCGTTTCTTTTGTGTTTTGAGTGCACGCGGAGTTTGAGTGATGAGCTCAATACTTCCCTTTCAACGGGACCACTCGACTACAAACGTTTATTGCTTCAAAAACGCCCTACCAGCCCAAGCGCGCACTTGCGAGCTGGCACCTATGCCTGCTTTTTTGTGGCACCAGACCGGAAATAGGCCCCTCCGCGTTGCGGAGAAAAGGAGAGAACTACCCGGCATGTGATATATCGAAGGCCGCCGAAGAGAATGCCGCGAGCCGCCCCCCCTCTCCGGGAGAGAGCGCGCAGGTTTCGTCGCGTTGCCCGCGGTCGAGTTGAGAGGGAACGATTATGCGCGATTTCTCATCGCGCGTAGTTTCGTTAATTGTGAACGGATTTTCATAATTCTTGCGGGAGGAGATTTCTGGGACAATAGACTTTATCCCAAAACACATTACTAGTAGTCGATGGCAAGTGTTGCAGGGTCCCTTTAAGTGCAGAGCACTTCAGGGGCTCGCCTTGTCGTCGTAGCTCACTCGCTGGATCCAAGTGAAGCCACATGGTGTTCCGTCGTAGCGGCTGTCGTCGCGGCGTCCCACACAGGCTTCTAAAGCCAAGCGGTTTATATAATCATAAGCGTTCAAAACTCGTGAACTGCTGGCGTTTGTCATATATATCTTTGTTGTTTAGCGCAAAGAAAACTGCAGCTACATTGGAGGCAAAATTTACGTAATTAACCGGCAGCGCCCGCATTTAGTTAAGAACACTTGTTGGGTTGGTTTTTACGTAAGCGAAAAAAAGTGGCAGTGCAACACCAGCATGTGCGGGAGAAAAAGCAAGCATAAAAACAACAGAACTCCCGCTGGGGCAGTTTCAGGCAGGGGGCGCGTGAGCACTGCGAAGGCGGGAAATTTGAAATGCGTTGGACAAATCTCCGTTGAATTCATCAGGAGAGAAATGAGACAGGGCGGCGAAGAGCGTGATGGGTGGTAAAAGTGAGCGGATAATGGCGTCACAGTCCATTATGGCGAATCACTGCTCTGCCCTTCCGACAGCTGCTTTCACATTGAGTGGAACGGCTTTTTTTTTTTCTTAAGTGGTTCACCTCTGAAAGGAGGGATAATGTCCAGTTAGGGAGTGCTCACCTTCAGCCAAGCAAACTAAGAACCCAACACTTTTTGCCCTCCCAATCTCCTTCCTGGGAAGTGAGCATTCTCATACACCTTGTTACAACAGGCTCGTTGGCGTTGTCATCAGAGCCGTGAGCCTTGACAACACCTGTTTGGGCTGCCACACCTGCACATACGTCTCCACCTGAGTGGAGCCCCGGATCATTGGCTCATGTTGTGCATAACCATCGCACTGCTGCATTGCCATTGACTTTCCTGGAAAGTGCACTACTGCACCTCTAGTGACATCTGAAAGAAGAAAGGTGTTGAATCCTTAAACTTACAAAATTAGGCAGCTGGGAGATTTTGCTCAGGCATTAATATTTTTTATTCCGAGTTCACTCCTGAGGTCACTGCTTCGTGCCACTCATTGCTCTCACCCTTACACATAGCGTGATGAGCATCCGCTGTAACGTTGGCAGAGTGCTGCCACCTGCTGGCAGTGGTGGTTCTGCAGCTGGTGCCAAGAAATGCGCAGACGACCAAACAGAAACTGCAAACTTCTTCATTGTTTATATAAGTAATGTAGCTGCATTGTAGCCTTTGACCGTAATAGCTTCTGCACTTCAAATTTTGCTGCAGTGGTCCTTCCTGCCTGTGTAAGCCTCGTGAAAGGACCAAGCCTAGCCAGCATACCATGCATGCTACGAATGTAGGTACGGCAAACTGGCAACCTTGATCCCAAGTTTGCACCCGCAGGCGGAGCCCAAGCTTCTTTTGACCGAAGCCTTGGTCATGCTCTGGTGCAGTCTGTCGTGCGAGCATACAGAGCACAAGGAACGGAGCAGCAGCCTTTAATGTAGCTTGTAGAGTACGTCGATGGCGACCGTGTTTCCCTCGCTGAGGTACTCTCCATCGGTGAGGCCAGCATCCACCGCTGGGGCCTGCACGAAAGCGGTCACAGAATATGCCAGGCATCTGTGCAACTGGCAGGCTGCACATGCGCCCTGGCTGAAGTGCAACTTGCCTGTTGCCGTCTCGCAGCAGCCGCAATGGTTTCGCTTTTGTTCGCTGTTAAAGCTGTTAAAGAGAAAGTGACAGTGAATGAACACGTGGAAGCACGGCAACCTAGCACAGTTAGTTTAGACAGAAATGGTATGCTCCAGTCACATCCACTGAAGAGTAGTGACATGAAATTTCAAAGCTTAGATAACTATGTATAAAAGACTTACTTTTTTATCGGGAGATATCTCCCAGCAAGTTCCAACAGTACCCGTTCAGTATAACATTTTAAATCCATTTTAATCTTTGTCCGCACGAGAAAGCCCAGAGCGGGATGACATGACATCATCTGCTCCTTGCCCCAAACTGCCGACGCACCGGCTGCGGTTGGCGCACGCTGCTATGCTGGGTGTATCACATTATGGTTTTGGGACTGATGTCATGCTGCCTGGGCGCGCGGGGGTGATGATGACTTCGGCGTGCACTCACTCGTGCACGCGTCTAGACCGGCAGCGGTGTGACAAGAATGGCGACGTCACGTGCTACCTCCTGTCATGGCGGCCGCTCGGCGTTCATTTTAGATGCGACTGCATCTTTTTCACTCGCCTTGTCCCTGCATCCGGCGTTGTCGTCGGCATCCGCCCCTCCCCCATTCTCCTCGCCGCGCCAGCTGCGCTCTCCGCTGCTCACCCCCTCTCCTTTCCGATAGCGAACACTCTCTCGCGAGGGGCATTGGATTGGATTGGATTGGATTTGGATTGGATTACAGTGGATTGTGTTGTGTCATAGCCGGAGCAGACGCACTGGCACCGGCGCGTCCCCTCACCGTTATGCGCGCTATAAAACGCAGTGCCTGCGCCGCTCCGCTCCATCGTTCCAGCGCCATTTCTCCGTTGTCCAACGCTGCAATGTGAACCCCCTATGCGTCGCATCTACACAGGGGTTCCCGCGAGGGGAGGTGGGAGTTTTGTCAAAAACGAAACTTGGGCAAATAAACGACGCCGTAAATAATTATTTACGCTGCGATCGACCGTCTAATGTGCCATTCTATGATTAGTGGGCTAAAAGGCACCCACAGCAGCGAAAAGAATGTAACACGAAAATTTTGTGCCAGTACTCCTTTAAAGTTTACCACCGTGCCTGAGGATGTCCGCTTCATGTTAGGCCTTCACCCCAGGTACTTATTGGAAGGCATGAAAGAAAGTAGTAGTAATGCGTACTATTTGGGAGCCACATTGAAGAGGGGCTGTAAGCTGGCTGATACAGTATTTCCCACATTTTTTTTGCTAGGGCATTGTTAAATGGTCACGTGTGAACAAGCTTTGCCTCACAGCAACATGCACCTGGACTGGCTGGTGGAATCTCCATTTCCTTGCGTGCTTCCCAAAACATTCGCACTTTCTTAGTCATTGCTGTCATCGACACGCACCTTTTGCCACTTACAGCCTCCTGCACCCGGCAGTGGATTCGGCTTTTAGGTGTTAGGAACTTTGTCACTGTTCACTTATCCACCTTCGACAAATTTCCTATCACACAAGCCAGTTGTCAGTGGTGTCCGACATAAACGAGACATGCCGGGACAACGAACTCTTTCTCGGTTGCATTGTGATGTTTGCCCATTACAGTCGGTGCAACGTCGTCAAGCTCTTTGAGAAAAATAGGTGTTTAATCATGGTGTGCACATGTCAAAATGTGTGTGCCCGAAAGTTACGCAAAAGAAAAAAATTTTTCAAGGCTGCCAAGCAACTGAAGAGCCACGTGGCTGTTGCACAATGTTCACTCACCACGGCAACCAACACCGCGCACATCACCTCTTTGGATGGGGAGTGCACACCGCACACAGCCATCATGTGGCCCAAGTGCTGTCAACCGTGTGCTCCACCCCACACAAGCACGAGCGCTGTACAAGCTTGAGTAGCAATCAGAAGAGGCCTCCTTTTGCACTTTTTCATAAACTTCCCAGCCTAAAAATTTAGCATCCATGTCTCGGGGGGGAAAAGGGGGGGGGGGGGGGGGGCAGAGGCCTGCAGGCCCCCTTTCACGTGCAGATGCACCCCTATGACTTTTTTTTACCCCCGCGGTTGCAAGGCAATGCCTTAGCTACTTACTTGCTGGTGGTGGGGCCTTGGTGGCGTTGGTGACCCCCGGCGTGTTCGCTCCTGCAAAGACGGGTAAATGCTTCAGTCAACGGTACTCATCCAGCCATAGGACGGGCAGGGCCATGCTAGCACCTTCAGAGGCTCCCGACGGAAGCCTACTTAGCACAGCGTGCGCTCGCAATGACAGAGGATAGAAGAAAATGTGTTGTGTGGGTTAGCCTTGCATTCCATTTTCTTTTGCCGGTCAAGCTGAACTTTTCAGTTTTTGTCTTCTTGTATGCCCAGTGTGCAACTAAGACAAAATCAATTTTTTCTTTTAGTTTAACACTATATGTGCCAAGCAAGGCATAAAAATCCAGTTATTATATTTAAAGCGACATCGAGATTCAATGAAGCCATGCTGCAAGGGGGTTCTTTACGAAGTTAACTCACTGCAACAAAACTGACCCAGCTTGCGAGCCTTTCTTCAATGGTTAAGGCCTGCACATGCATCCAGGTGTTGCCTAGCAGCACGTTCCTTTAGTTGTGCTTTTATTAATGCGCAGCTCATGCTGAAGAGTGCCGCACAGTCGCTTGGGAGCTGTTCTCAGCTTCTGACAAGGCCAATGCCAGCTTTCTCGCTCAATAGACCATTTAATGCTTTCACATTGAAAAAATAGCAGAACGCAAGTTTTGTGGAAGACATGGCTCACCGCCCTGGCTGACAAAACATGCAACTTTGCAGTGTTTGAAGAAACAAAAAAGGAAATGGAGGGAAGAGTGCGGCTTTCGTGGAAGATACAGCTCACTAGGCCAGTTTACAAAGCATGTTATTTTGTGACATCTCAAGAAGCAGGGCAAGAGAGCATGTTTTGCTGACTCACCAGGCCGGTTGACATAGTAGGCAATGAAGAGCACAGCCAGTGTGAGCGAGAACATGGTGAAGGTGAGGCACACGAACCACGCAATGGATGGGGGATTCATGCCCAGCTCACCGGGCGTCACGTCGAAGTGGCTGCAACCGTGACACTCACTCAGGAACAAGCTAACACCGCACGGTCGTGGACATTTTATAAATAATTCTCCTTCACAGCAGGCAGAGGCAGCAAAACGCAAGAAAGAACCCGCAAATGTGGTCATGAGCATTCTCAGCGAAAGATGTCGAAGCTACAATTGAAGCTGTGGCCTGCTATTGCAAAAAGCACAGCGTCATTTCTGCTATTATTTTACTTAAAATTTTGTTATGGCACTAGTGTTTCATTTTTATTTGCATTTTCTTTGCAATGTTTAGTGGCCACTGACACCAGCACCACTGCAGTTTTGCAAAGGCCACTAGGAAAAGTACAGAGATTTCCGGCAAGCACAGGTTTAAAAAATTCAGTGCGACTCCACTCTGTGCAGGTGAATAACCAGCGGAGGTGTTCGTGGGGGATTGGTTGGCCAAAAACTCCCGCTCAAACCGTGCTATCTTGCCAGGGAAGCATTCGGCGGGATTGTAGCCACGTCGACGTGCATTTTCTGCCACACGGTGTGCGGGGTCCCTACAAGCATTGTGCTTACGCTTGACTCCGCAACCCGATCGTCATTGGTGGTCACCTTCCGCTGCGTTTGTGCCCACTGCCACATAAAGTAGGCTTCACTGTGCAATCCACAATGTGGGAAAGCCAGCTTACAAAAACCAAGCTTACGTCGATCACCTTAAAGTCAGCTTCACTTTTACACACAAGTGCATTGCTGGGATTACCGTCTCTAATATAAAAAATGTTAAGCGTCGTAGGTGAACAGGTAGGCAACGGGAGAGGGTGTGCCAACGTGTTTGTGCAAATGCATCATCAAACAGCACTGCCTGTGTTCATCTGTTTCAGCTGCACTGTTTGGTTGCTGGTCTTGACAGTTTTTTGTCAACGCCCTTTGTTCGAGGTGGCTCAATGGCCACACACAGCAGAGTCCAGGAAGAGGGTCATGTGGTCAACAAACCACCAGCCAAAGTCTCCGCCAATCGCATGAATGTGTAAGCACGTCCACACAGCTGAGACAACCAAACCCATCTGCTGACGCCTGAGGTGGCCCCGGCCAACCCTGTGTGGGACCACATTCCAGAGCACTGCACCACTATGTGCCCACATTAACTTCCACTCTGTGACACGCCGGCCTCCTCTCCCCTCTGTTCTGCCGTTGGGAGAGCGTTAGCCTCTGGGAGAGCATTAGCCTCTCCACGCCTGTGTACAGGTAATAAAAGACGAGTGGTTTTTCTTTCACGCAAGGCTTCTAAAGCCCGTTCTACATGGTGCAAATTTCGCCTGCGAATTCGTAACTGTGGCACCATTCATGCGGCGAAATGATCTATTCTTGTTGCTGCTGTGGCAAATTGCTAAATGTTTGGAACAGTCAAATACTCCTGTGAACGCTGCTTGCCATTTGGAAATTTGTCGCAGCACTGAAAATATGAATAGATCGTTTTGCCACACGAGCGGTGCCGCAGCTGTGAATTCCAAGGCAAAATTCGCAACATGTAAAATGGGCTTAATGCTGCACATTATTAAGCTACGCTACGCTTTTATTCAGTGACACTAGCTGTACTTACACACGCCGTTGCTGCTTCTTGGCCTCTGCAAGAACAAAATAAGCATGTGTGCTAAAAAAAGGGACGGATACATGCCTTAGCCCGCCTGCACATGCAGACTTAAGTGCGCATTAAATGTTTCTCAGCGGCAAAGCAGGTGCTCACTGAAGCCGGCAATGACGTCGTCGAAGGCCTCGGGCCGGAAGACGGCGATGCTGGGCCGCCGCGGCTGCTTGGTTGGGTCCCAGGTCGAGCCTCCTCCCGGGGGCGGTGGAACCCGCGAACCAAAGCCCTCTCCTTCAGGAACAAATTCATCGAGACACAAAGGAAGCAAACGTTACACGAGTGCTGTCATCAGCACCAGGCGGCTTTGCTGTTAATATCAGCATTTGCGATTTGCGATATTTTTTAACACACTGTATATTTGGTTACAAATAATAAACTGAAACTGAACTAAGTCGGTGAAGCTGGGCTTCCTCTTCTAGCAGTTCGATGTTTCACACCAAGGCAGTGTGCCCAGACAGATACGCGAACCCTGTTTTCCTGAATGGGCTTCTATCAAATAAAGATTACTGCAAGAAATGCACTTGGGAAAGAGGATGAAGAAAAAAAAAGTACTGCTCAGTATGTGATGCCGTCATTACAGATAACGAGATAGTTGCCCAAAACACAAAAGACGGAACTGCAGTGCACAGAGTTGCAATGTTTACAGCGGCAAAAGGTTTCTACAAAATTTTCTAGTTAGCAGTTCATTTCGAAGTTGCGGAACGGCATGGCCTAAATCTGAAATTCATATTCGATAAGTACAGAGAGACAAGACTCCAGAGCCTCTGAGATTATAAATGGGCATGTTTATATTGAGAATCCTGCTCTTTTCTCCACATGCGAAGCATAGGCTTAGGAATGTGTTCTCAGAAGCCGAGAATTGCGATTGATGGGAGGATTGTATTACTGACTGAATAAGCCGCTGTTGTGTGTAATTACCCAAATTTGGATCTCTCTCTCTCTCTCTCTCTCTCTCTCTCTCTTTCTTTCTTGTGGATATCACAAAAGTGTTCGCGGGCAGAGAAAAGGTTCTTGCCTGGGGATTCCATGTCAGAACCCGGTGCCGATGCAGGGACCGATGCTCCTGCAGGGGCCGATGATGCTGCTGCTGCCGCGGCTGGTTTGGCTTTGTCGGCGTCTGTGAGCAAACGATGAGATGCACGCTGCAGTGATCCGTACTATTGCGCCTCACACAGAAAAGTGGCAAGAATCGACAGTGCACCCTTTTTCACAGGTAATGCTGAAAGATATCATCCATTGCACATGCTTTTTGCAACAGGTTCATGGAGTGCCTCCTTTCTTGGCTAGCATTTGCTTTCCACAAGGCCTGTCTGACTGATACAAATATGGTTAAGTATTGTGCTTGCATGCAGCTATAAAAAGTCTGCATTACACAGCTTGCAAGCTGGAATGCGAGAACCAAAGTCGCAAGACACTCCCGGGATTGTGCCAAGAATGCACTCGGAGGTGGGTGAAGTGAACAAACTGCACTTTGTTGCTTGGCCAAAAATGTGGAAGACTCACTGGAGCGGTTTTTGCGAGCTTAGGCGGAAGGCGATGTCCCCACGAGCTGCTAAGTCGTCCAGGGCTGCAGACTCAGGCTGTCCCGTAATGTAAAATTGCCTTGTCTTGTGGTCGAGGAACAGTGTTCCTTACTGTATTACTGACGTGGTCTCGCAACATAGCAGAAAAGCCTCAGAGAGAGTTAGGGAAGAAGCAACCTTGTCGCACCGCTCAATGGCTCCGTTGGCAGAGAAGGGTTTCCAGGAGGGAGACGGATGCTGGTGAGAGCAAAAGGCTCTTGCATTGCGTCAATGGGAGGGGAAGGGTGCGTTATTAAAAGGGCCATGAAGACAAAATACAGCCTTTGTTTAGAGGCCAGCACTAAAAACATAGTTGTCAGCGTTTTAACTGCATGTTAGCATTCAAGGTATATGAACAAACGAAATTGGAGGCCCCACTACAACCACCCAGCTATGTTCATATGCTTCTTGGCGGTAGAAGTATGGTCGGCGGCTGCCAGTCGCATGAACAAAATTCTGTGATGTCATAAAGAGTTCGCCAGAAAGTGTCAGAGGAGTGGCCACTGCTTCATGTTTTCTTTAATGGCTAGATTATTTGTGTGAAGTTTTCAATAAATTGGTATCATTGTTATCAGTACAGTCATTTTAAGAACCAAGCTTGTAATTTGCCTTCATGGCCTTTTTAATGACTGCGTTGTCTAAAGATACTGTGGAAGATCTACGAAAGAGTTGATTCCGAGCGCTGCGGGACTTACTCGGGTCGTCCTTCTTGCCCTTGACTTGTTCGATGAGCGCCTTTGGGTTCCAAGCCATCCTGCACAGATGAAGCACTACGGTGAAATCCAGGGCCGTAGCCAGAGGGGGGGTTTGGGGGTTCGAACCCCTCCCGAAATAGTTTCGAGGCAGCGCGTAAGGAATACTTACTGTTGGTTTCGGCAGAACTACCCCCTTCCCAAAACCCATAACCCCCTCCGAAAAAATTTTCTGGCTATGGCCCTGGTGAAATCATTAGCCACTGCACGTTCCCCGCTGGTACAAGGGCTAATGCAGGACTGATGCAAGTGTATCGGTTCATTGTGCAGTTGGACAATTCAAGGAGGTCATGTAAGGACAGGCAAAGACTACATTGGTGGCCACGAATTATTACGTATGGTTGGTAATTTTGCACTTCGCACGAATTTCATATCGCAAAGCAGGCCTACATAAATACTGTGATTCATCGGGTATTTTTGTAGGGCAGTGGATAGGCTGCCCATCATTCCAACTCTCGTGCCATCTTGGCTTTTTGCTGTGGAGAGACTCATGGTTTTTGTATGGTAGCAGAAAGGCTTGCTGTTCCTCCGACTCTCATGTTATCCTGGCTTTCTGATGTTAATTCGTGCGTTAGGGTCTCTGTTTTTGCAAGCATGTACAGTAAAACCTCGCCTTCAAAGGTATTTCGTTTCTTTTTTTTTTTTTCCTTGACTTCCTCAAGGGCGATGTTGGTGCAACTGTGGTGCATTTTCCCACAGAAAGGGAGGGCCATTTGGCGAGGCATGTAGCGGCATTTCATTGTTGGAGCAATTTGGCACAGAACTTCCACTGCTGAGTAACACTGTTGACAGCCTTTCTAGTCCGAAGCATTCCTCATAATCCTGGTTTTAACGGCCTCGCTGTCCGAGTTTCTCGTCTCCCACCATAGATATCACTGTAAAGGGTGCACCACAGCACAACGAGTAGCATGGCAGTGAAGCAAACTTTAGCAAATATACGAAGCGCGCCTCATCGCCGACGCAACGCTGGCGATGAGGCGCGCCGCAGTGGAGGTATCCGGAATAATTTTGACCACCTGGGGATTTTTAACGTGCACCGAAATCTCGTGCACAAGGGCGTTTTTTTTTTTCTTCTTTTCGCCTCCATCAGAAAAGCGGCCGCCGCGGCCGGGAATCGAACCCGCGACCTCGTGCTCAGCAGCGCAACGCCTTAGCCACTGAGACGAACGAAGCGCACTCCAACTAATTAATCGCACTATCCTTATTTTGGTTGATTGTGGGGATTAACGCGCCGAAGCTTGGGCTCTGAATTAATTCTGACGACCATGCGCCCAAAATCTCGGCACAGGCGTTTTCTGGATCCTTGTTCTGCGCATGCGTGTGAGGTAATGGCGAATAAATCTCTCAAAACAAAGAATGCTTTGATTTTAAAGGCAAAAATCCCAAAAGCATTCTGACGGGAATTTTTTTTTTCTTTTCGTTCTATGCCCTGCGCTTGTTATCGGGTGTTGGCATCAACCGCTAAAAAGCGGCGAAGGCGTGCATTATCGGGTCTCTTCGCTTACAAGGGCAGCTTGTGGGATTCCGCCCTCAGGATACGGGGTCTCACATCGTGGAAGCGCCGATGATCACGGAAGACCGCACTTGTTCGCCGCTCGCTCGCTGCGCCCAGCTGCAGGCTCGATCGGCGGAAGATCCATGGACTCACCTGCAGCAAAGCTGGCCGCGGAGCTCTTCGTCTTTCTTCGTGCTGGTTGACTCGCAATTCCGCCAGGGCACGTGGGTGCTCGGGGATTGCTCAGTCATGCACAGCTAGGCTGCTTTTTTAAGCAAAGCTTTACTAACCTAGTCGAGCGACGTTTCGCCGCCGCGAGCAATTTGACCTTCATTTCATTTGACCGCATCTGCATCGTGGCCTTGGCAACGTATATCAAGTGCCTTGCCGCGCCGAGCTCCACCGCCGCCGCCTGTGGTTTGGCTCATGCGCTCTCCGCAGCTGGGTCGCCGCCTGACCATGTGACTCGCCGCGCGCCTGGCAAAGAGGAGCGCCGCGCTCGCGCGAACTTGGCCACGGACACGGAGCAAGAATACGATAGGAGGGGAAACGAAGCTTCCTAGCGCGGCCAGATAATGTCACAAGTGCTCGTCAGGGGTTAAGCTAGCGGCATCTGCCACGCCTGATTGCGGCCGCCATCATTTCGTCCATCAGGTGCTACTACCCTCTCCTTCGCCGTCGCAGCTATAGCTATGGCCGCTATGGCTTGGCAGTCCGCCTTGGTTTTCATTGTGACATTATCTGGTCGCTTGTCCGCGCTTGCCGCAATGGGCCGTTTCGCCTCCTATACAGGGTGTTGCGGCGATAACTGGAACACTTTAAAAAATTTTCCTGAGCGATCCGCCGCTCTGTTCGCGCTCAAACTTCACACAATTAAAGGTCGCATTTTGTGGTCTATTTTGTTTGACACCGGGAACAACAACGGTACTTACCTGTTTATTCTGAAAATAAATAAAAACGATTTTCGCCTATGGGAAAATGGCCGCTGATTTGGACGTGCGAGCCAGCGCAAGTTGATGTTGGAACGACGGAACCACCTGCAGAGTGAAACGCATGTTTGGGATTCACGTACGGAGCCAAATGGTGCAGCAGACGATCAGAAAATGCACCTAGAAATGAGCTAACAGACGATTAGAAAACCCGGTTTTCGGGCTCGCACGTCCAAATCGCCGCCATTTTCCCATAGGCGAAAATCGTTTTATTTATTTTCAGAATAAACAGGTAACTACCGTTGTTGTTCCCGGTGTCAAACAAAATAGACCACAAAATGCGACCTTTGTGTGAAGTTTGAGCGTGAACAGAGCGGCTGATCGCTCAGGAAAAATTTTTAAAGTGTTCCAGTTATCGTCGCAGCACACTGTATATTCTTGCTCCATGGACATGGATGAGAGCGATGCCGGGCCGTCTTCTCTGAGCGTTGCGCGCGAGTGGGAGGCCTTGAATCGTCAGCAAGCAGCGTCTGACCACTTCGCGCATAACGCCCAGCGAGCTGCTTCACCAGAGAGGGTCCAGAATGCCAAGCGCGTGAAGCTAGCGTCAGAGACTGAGGAAGAGCGTGCCGTTCGGCTTGCAAAATGCCAGAAGCGGGACAACAAAAAGCACATTTAACCAAGTGCACCCAAGACTTAACCAGGCTAATCCAAGCTTTCACTTTGCATGTCCAGGGTTAGCTGAGCCACGGCCCCTCGATCAAGCGCACGCCGACCGTCATTACATTTGAGCTGTGAGTTGCACCTTGATTATCCTCTAAACGAAACTGCAACTCACGCCTCAAATCGAATTTCGCTTGATTTTCGCTTGATGGTGGTGTGCGCACGGATGGACGCTTGTGGACATTGTGCGGCCCAGGTACTCCGCACCTAAAAAGCAGTACCATTCCACTCTGTGAAGGTGCGCTTGATCGAGGGGCCGTGGCTGAGCTAAGCCACAGCCTTTTTTTTTTTTTTTTTTCATTTCCACTGATAGCCATTTTCAAAGATAGTGAACAGCCAGCAGTCTTGTTGTGTTCAACCTAATGGAAAATTTAGTTGCGGTGTTGCTCGTGTTTCTCAAGTGTTTGAAATGGGCTGCTCGAGTATAAGCCATTAGTACTCACAGGCACATTTTGGCAGACCATCCTAGTCTTCGCTGAGCTACCCACAAGTAATTACATTGCGGCAACACATCTCCTTCGCCACTGCAAAATATACACTCAAGTCTTCCCTTGACACAATCTCCGCTGAATGAGGCATCAACGGCTTGTCCCCCGTGATGGCGAGGCTAGAGCAGGGAAAATTTCGCGTGGTATGACCGCAACCTCGTTGGATGTCGCTGTAAGGCCGAGAAGCCAATGCGGCGAAATAGCGTCAATAACGAGAACCAGGCATTGTACGGTGCTTTCTGGGCTCCCGGCAAGTCGGAAGCGCACGCAAGCAACGTGGCGTGCATGGAGCATGCAATCTTCGCTAGTGTGGTGTATGGAGCGGTAATACCGAGTAGTAGGGCATCCGTAGAAAGGACTACTTCACAGCTATGCATATAATAAAAGGGGGAATATCTGACCGTATTGTGGGGGAAAAAATTAAATGTTACGACACTATTCCGGCTGCAATTTTGGCCATGGTGGTAAGTCTAAACATCTATGCGGCCCAGCCAACCTCGCCGCACACGTAAGCACTGGCGCGGGCAACAGGAAAACATGCACCGCTTTTACGTGCTGCTTTCGCGTACGAAAACGCACCGGGCGGTTGAAGGAACAGGAGAGGCAGAATGCAGGAACGGGCGGTGGCATGCGGGTACTAAGCACTTACTCATGGCAGCTTGCCTCCGGGTTTTAGTCTCAGTGGCGTTGCCTTTCCTTTCTTCATGTTTTATTGATCTTTTTTCCAATGTAGGCCATGGGATTAGCATGTTGCCTTCTTGTCATAGATGCTAAAATGAATGGCACACTCTCACAGGCGTTGAATGCCATGCCAGAACATTAAGCATGCGTATAGGAGAAGCATATGAACTCTCTCAAATGCGCCGCTGTCACACTGATGAAAGCTAAATCAAAACAAGGTGGGATGCGGACGTGACCTGCCTTGGTGCGAAAGTAACAGCCAGCCAGCACTGCCAAGCATAGAAATCACATGCGCAATGTGCTGCGCGACAAAATATAGAAGTTATAAAAAAAAATGTACTTCCCCCACCACTTTCCACAGAAAGAGGATGCGTGCACTATCCGCACTTCCATACGGTCATGGTGAGGTTCCATGCAACAAAGTCGAGACTTGCCTGCCAGTGGGTCAATGTACCATGAGGATTGAGAACATTTGAGTCGCTCTGTATAAATTAGGGAGGCGCAACTCATGCCTTTCATTTCGTTTCATTTCTTGCTTTTCATTTTTATTTGCCTTTCCTCGTTTCTGTGCTGGTACCATACAAAATAAGTGACCATGAAAAGCAGCAAGCGAACATTTTTTTGCTTTGTTTTATTTATTGCTCTCACCAAGACTGACAAGGTGATGTGCACGATGGGGTGATTATAAAGGGGTTGTTAAATGGACACTAAAGTGCAAAAGCAAGTTTGCCTATATTGGTACATTAGAGCGTTGTGAATACCAACATACCATTTGCAGCGGCAGCGATTGCTTAGTAACACAGAAAATGCCAAAAACTGAAAACAAGTATGGCGCCTACACTTTGTGACATGACAAACTGTGAATGCATGGTGAAATGCAATTGGTGGAGCTTGCCTAAGCATTTTCTGAAACAAACACGGAGGCAGCAGGGATGTTCAAATGTAAAATAAATGTATGTGCAGGAACTTTTGATGGTCACGCATTTTTTAAAAATAAAACCACACCAAGCACACACAAAATATGATGCCACATCCCAGGCTTGTTTCAGTTTCAATTTTATTAAACTATTTTGCTTTGCGTGCAAGTGCAGTCAAAAGACGCATGCATGCGGGTGAATGCGACAGCCTACTGCACATACTGACCACTAACGCATGTATACTTGCCACAGCGAGCGGCAAAAGCAGGTTTTAATTAGCGCAATCACCCAGAAACGAGGTGGTCCTGAGATCAGCTTCAACCACGGAGCAAGAATTATTCAGGAGGCGCAACTGGGCTTGCTACGGCGGCGCAATAAAGTCACGGCGCCGGGCACGGCACCGACGCGCCCTCTGTCGCGAGGCGCCAAAGGGATTAGGCTCGCCGGTTCAAGGTCAGTCAGTGCATAGCCGGCTGCCGCCGTGGGCAGACGACGGCGACGAATCCCTCACACGACTAGACTTTCATTGGAGTCGGTTTGCGACGGATGAAATCATCGCGTTTCAATTATTTTTGGTAGGACAAAGGGGCTTTGATTTTTTTAGAACACGAACCTACAATAAAAAAACGTGGTTGAGAATCTCAGTATGATTAGTTCTAGTGAATGAGGCTTCTTATTTTCAATTCCATTAGTTCATATTTAGACTGCCCTAACTTCACCGCCTTGCCAGTGCAACATGAAAAGCGCGCGCAAATCTGAGAAGCCGCCCGCGAGAAGAGAGAGCGGCGAGAGTGAACCACTCGTGGCGGGAAGGCGGCGTCGGCAGACGTCGTCTGCTCCGAGATTTCTTCCAGTACTTCTTTTCAAGCGCGGTATGGCTTGTAACGAGGGCAGCATTTATTAACAACTGCTGCTAAAATGCCCAGCACTTCTATTTATTAATTTTACAGGAAGAAATCTGGCAATTTTCACAATATTTTCGATGATATTACGATTTTTGTGAGTAGCGCCCGTAGAAGAACATATAAACTATGGCAATGCACTTGGCACGCCATCTGTTGTGCTGCTCCGCAAGCTGCATTTCCCCCTCGCCAGACAGTGACATTAACGCGCCTCCCGCCCGCGCTGTCCCAGCCCAGCGAATTCCCCTCCTGAAATACTTCTTTCTCCGTGGCTTCAACCATATTTTCAACACCTGCTACCAGGTGGCGGCACGTCCTGGGCACATTCTCAGGAATGCTTCACCAAGGTCATTCTTCCCCGGCCAATAAAGAGCAGGGGCTTGGCAGCCAAGCTGCTGTAGGCCTAAACGCTTCCTGGTTGGCTACAACAAAATTGATAGCCAATGAGGACAGGCTTTCAGGAAGATGGCGGCGATAGAGTACTGCCAGGCCTGGACCGCTCTGGCCGCTTTGTGATGTGCTCGGAAACGTCGCAAAAAATGGAAGGGAAACAAGTGAGAGAAATGCCAGCTCTAAGTATTTCTTTCTCAGCAAGCAGCACATCGTTGGCTGTCGAACAAAAAACTGAGAGAGCTACAGAACGCGTGATCTCTCAGTTGAAACAAAAAGTTTCTCAGCCTTTAGTGTTCCTTTAGAAAACACTTCCCAAAGGCCATTAATTGGTACTAAGTCAAAAGGGCTCTTTTCAGAAGGCGAGGAACACATTCTGAGAGACCACTGTGTTGTTGCCTGTCAGCCATTTCACTGTATTCCTCACACAAATTTGTCACTCAATGACATTGCTAACAAACTACCACGATTTTGTGTTTCAAAGTGGTACCTTTCCAATGTTGGAAGAGCTCTTTACCAGTAAGCCAAGTTTACCCCCTTTTTTTTTTACATCAGCAACTGTAATTGGCAGGTTGTGCAGATACATTTGTGGAAACATCTTTTTAGTTTTCATAAACATTCATGTTAGGTGTCAGCTTTTAATTGCTGTCATGCATTTTCCCGACTAGATGGGCTACCGTCCAACCCTTGATTTCGCACTGTGTTAGCATGGCTGAAAACCCCCAAGCACGCTTCACCCTGAGCTTGCGCGCAATGCAACAAAACTCACTCACGAAGTGGGTATAATGAAGGCTGTATTTCTAATGGCCTCAGAAAATAAATAATTTTTTTTTTTAAGTCAAGGCGATTGAACTGTGTGACGTGAAAGTCAACTGTACGAACAATTCAGCAATATTTTGTCGTGATTGATCCACAAATTCAGTGATACAGCATTGCAAGTCATTTGATACTAAATTAATTGTGCATATTAGAATTATTTTACAATGTTTTGCTGTGTCATATTTTAAACTTATGCTGAGTAATATCACATCTCAAATGACTCAATTCCACAATATTATATTTAAAACATTGCTAATACTCTCATACTATAACGACATTAAGTCCTCGCCATTTGTGTAACATACGCTTTATTAAAAAAAATTGACCAGCAGTCAAGGTGACGTGACGCGACTGAACAGCACCACATCTAATGCTGTACAAATGTGAAACCAACGCTACGGACATGGTTTTACACCTGAGCGCATGTTGCACCTGCAGTAAACACTGCAGCCAGTTTCGTTAGAAGCGACACTTGGTTATAAGACACATTTTGTTTGGTTGATTTTCAAATGTTGGCCATGCTAGTAACATTGCACACAAGAGACCTTTAGTTATAAGAGACATGTCTCCAGAGCCCCGTGAGTGTCTCTTGTAACGAGGTTTTATATACACATCACAAGAATGGGAGAAAAGACAAAAAAAGGGAGCGAAATGATTGCAGTTGGAACGAACAGGGTAATACGTCATGATCACATGACTAGCGCTCTCACTAAAAACACAATATCAAAGTAGTATCAACATTCGGCAATTAAAAAAAGACAATATCAACTAATTATGTGATGGTCAATGCTGTCAACTTGCATCACCTTGCTGTGATTGCTCACAAATTGTTTCTCCTGTGGTATTTGCTTCGGATTATCGATACAGCACGTGGGACAGCCACAAACTGTAGTTGCCTGCAATATAGGCTGGAATAACCAACATGGCGTCACATGGCAACACTGCTTGCATGCATTGGCAATGGGCTGGAAGTGTGTAGCTATATACAGAAAGCACTGATGAAGGCAGTTCCTCCCTGCTTTCAGTTGTTCTGGCAGAGGCAGACAAGAGGACAAAAATCCAGTTGTTGTGGACGAGCGCAAATTCAAAACTGGATTACTGAGTTATGGAGCCACACAGGGTTTTTACAATCGACTCACTGATGTAACCCCATTTAGAGCAGATGAAAGTTTCAGCACGTGTAAGTAGCAGAATTGCTTACAGCATCCAGTCTTGGACAGTAACTACTTACTAGCAACGCATTACTGGTAACTAGTTCCTTTTTTCAGTAATTTGGAACTGTAACACTGTTACTTTTTCACACAGTAACTGTATTAGAAAATGCCACTAGTTACTTCTTTTCTTTAATTAAAAATTATACAGCAACAACCTCCGTAAAAAACCGACGTACAGTTGGCACTTTCCACTTTTTGGGACTCTCTTCTTTTCCATATCCTCTCCTCCTTTCACCTTTCCACAAAATGGCTCCTCACAGCTTACAAGAGGAGGTCTCTACGAGGACTGTCTTCCCTGCAGAAGACAGAGGTTGGAGGCTGGTCTTTAGGGCGATTTCTTAAAACTTTTTCCTAGTCGAGTCGAGTACAAACAAGAAAAAAAAGAAACAGGCAATTACAACTTCGCCTGGAGGAAGCTGGCCTACCCTTGTTAAGAAAGGCCACCGCAGAGGGGCCCACCGAGAATGGGGCACCCATAATGGCACAGGGAATAAAATAGAGCCAGTGGTCACGTCCTAAGTTACAAGTTTTGCAAAAAAAATTTCCCTGACACCAAAGCGCATCAACAAAAAAGTCGATGCACCAAAATGAGGCATGCACAATGATTGTTGGTGGTGGGCTTGAGTCTGCCCCTTTTTAGGTAGTCGTCGTCTAAGGTTTTACCACACTCAATTTTGACTACCAAAATTGTAAACTCTATCATTTTTCTCGTGATCTATAACAGTTTTAGAGAGTAAGGGAAAAATAATGACGTCACTTTTTCACGGTAACTGAAACAAGTTACTTTTGTAAGCTTTGTAACTGTAGCTGTAACGGTTACTTCTTTGGCTTAGGTAACTGTAACTGACGTGCCCATGACTGACAGCACCATAGAAACAGCAATTGTATTTTCTCACCAAAAGTGAAATGTGTGTTTAGTAAGCCATTACACTTATTTATTCAATCCCTCATTTTTGTATACATCATGCTCTCACGGGCTTACACAAATGGGGGGAAAAAAATGTGTAAAAACTACAGCAGCAGCACTGGGGAGCTGCTCTCCCAAATATACAGCTTCCTTTGTGGTTTAAAAAAAATTGGATTTTTCCCTTTACCTGTACCCGCCGCGGTGGCTCAGAGGCAAAGGCGCCGTGCTGCTGAGCACGAGGTCGCGGGTTCGATTCCCGGTCGTGGAGGCCACTTTTCTGATGGAGGCGAAAAACAAAAACGCCCGTGTGTACAAGATTTCGGCGCACTTTAAAGATCCCCAGGTGGTCAAAATTAATTCGGAGCCCTCCACTGCGGTGCGCCTCATCACCTGCGTTGCATCGGCGCGTTAAAACCCTACACTCAATCAATCATCAATCTCTTCACCAGTGCTTTCACTGCACATGTCGGGAAGGTATGCAGAGGTTCGGTGACCAATATCTTCTCCCTTATCCCCAAATGTTCAGGGAAAATGCTTCCAGGGTTGCGTGCACCAGTTTGCACCAAGCACCATACCATCGAAGAAATAAAGGAAGCTAGCAGGATTGAGGAAAATGACAGGAAAGAGAATGTGCCCGAAGTGGCTAGTCCAACAACGTCCCCAGAAGGAATTCCAAAAAAAGGGCCTTGTAGTTTGCGTTGAAATCATGGTGACAGCTCAATACAATCCGGCTGCTCGTCTTGCTGGGACTCCTCTTTACTATCCCTTGCACTGCTCCGAGGGCTGGTGCAGTCACTAGCGTGCGGCTCACTGCCGTCCATCTCTGCATGGCCACTGTCCCCTGTGCTCTGTGCAGGCTCTTGCTGGGCGAGCCGCAACCGGCGACGCTCCAGGGCTTGCAGCCGGCTTCTCTCCATACGCTCCCGAAGCTCCTGGCTCATCTCCTGCAAGGACACACGTTACATTGGTATGCACGGCATACACTATCTTGCAGGGCCACCCCCTCATCAAACCTTTCTGAACCTGATCAGTACGGCAACAGCTGCTACTTCCTACCGACTGCTAACAGACCCACTCAAGTGCCACACACAGTGCACAGCAGCCGTAACCCGTCCCTGCCCAGCAGCACGTTGCCTCAGTTGATGCCAACATTCCAGGAGCTGAGCACCTGGTCTCTTTGGCATGTGATCACTAGCTCCTCGCAAGCACGAAAGGGCAGGCAAGACACAAGCAACCCGAGGATCTTACTGCATTGCAGGCCTCCTCCTAGAATATATATCAACCTTTCCAGTATGATAGATCACGATATTCGCGCAGGGTGGCTTTTACTGTCATATGGTCGATGCTACAGAAGAGCACCACAGGTGGGGTTCCCGAGAATATGCATGAGAGCCGAGAATATCAGCCTAGGTGAAAAACATGTTCCTCAGTGAAGAATATATCCTCTACGAGAGCTCAACCAGTATTCATGGAATACTCAAACTTTGGCAAGTATTGTATTTGAAAACTGATGTTGTAAGCGAAAATATGTAGTGCATAAACCCTGACATTTGCGACGTGCTTGACTCGAAGTTCGGGAAAGCGGTTGTTTGTATGGATTTCATGGTGCAAGGGCGGAAGCCCATGAAGGGCCTGCTCATTGGGTCTTTCAGTGAGAACCGGTTCTGCCTTGCGGTTGATAAGCTTGGTGCTGCCAGGACGGCTGGCTCACCAATCCCGTTATCTGATGGGAAGGAGCTTACCTCGCTGTCGTCAGGAGGGGCGGCCTGTGAGCTGGTGGTGGTGGCCAGCAGGGAGGAGAAGGGGTCCTCCTCCAGCCGGGCTGGCTGCTCCTCCTCCCGTTCCTCCTCCTCCAGTAGCAGCCCGTCATCCGGCTCGGCAGGCGTGTCCCCACCGTCTTCCAGGCCCATCCGCAACTTCCGCATGTATGTCTGCCACAGTGCACGCACTTCCGCGGTCACAAAGCACCCCCCTGAAGCATCCCCTTACTGTGGGGGGGGGGACCTTGCTAAGATCTGAAGAAATGCGCAGGTGACAGCGACAACCACTCGCCTACGCTACAAAACACACTGCTGCCAAGCTAGGCCCCTTCGTCGCAGTTGCTTGCCATTGGCCAAAAACTCGCTGTGATGGCTTAGTGGCTAAGGCGTTGTGCTGCTGAGCACAAGGAAGCAGGTTCGATTCCCGGCCGCGGTGGCTGCTTTTCTGATGGAGGCAAAAAGCAAAAACACTCGTGTGTACGAGATTTCGGCGCACGTTAAAGATCCCCAGGTGGTCAAAATTAATCCGGAGCTCTCCACTGCGGCGCGCCTCATCACCTGCATTGTGTCGGCACGTTTAACCCTACAATCAATCATTGGCCAGAAGCGAGCAACAGAGCAAGCAACGGTGACAGAGGGGACCAGTGGCAGTGCATTTTGTAGAGTTGGCGACCGTTCGTCACTGTCGCCCATGCTAACAGCTCACTGCAAACTATTGAGTTACATTTGCCGCATTGCTTGCCATAATTGCTCCATGTGGTTACCCTTCTATTATGGAGTTTGAGCTCATTTTCTTGCACTCGACTTTCCCGTTTTCAAGGCTTCAATCGTGCCCTTTTCAGAGACTTTTGAAGCAAAATGGTTCACTCTGTCCTCCAGTTGCTGAGCAAGGGTATTGCCCACAAACATCTAGGTCACCGCTTCTGAAGTCCACCACGTAATCAATCAGAGGCCCTTATTTCGTTAAAAAAAAAAAAAAAAAAAAACATGCACAGAAGATACGTGAAAGGTCATATATGTCTCTCTTCTAACAATGCTGCAGTTTCAGCACCTGTCAGCGCTTCGCACCCTTTCTGTGCATCCGTGTTTTGACTCCTGAGAAAGCAGTACTGCAGCAATGTGTTAGCAGGCATGCTGATGGTCCCCTGTTTCGACGGTAAATGAAATTACCTCTTGCGACTTATGAACATTGAACCAAATATGCCGATTTTTTAAACGATGGCAGCAGTGCAAACGTAGTGTAAAAAAAATGGGCGCTCGTTTCAAGCTGTTCTGGTTACGCCTTAAGACACAACCCACAATTAGCTGTTAAAATTGAGGTGTGTCTACAGATGTGCAGCCCAGTTAAGGGGTAAACAGATGCAATCACATGCACATGGTGGCATCTCTAGATACTGGAAAGCCCTGGTGACAGCAAAAAAGCTCACAGACCTGGAGGAAGGCCTCAGTATCCCTACCACAACAAAGCATGAGGAGGAGGAGGAGGGAGGGAGGGTCGTACCTGCACTTCTCTCTTCATGCCCAGTTTTTCCAACTGGCCGAAAAAGCTGTTGGAGTCCATCTGGGGAAAAAGGCGGTGGCCCCAGTGCTCGAGGACTGACAGCGCAGCGTCCAAGTCCTCGAGCTACAGGCACACAGGGAGTTAGAAAAAAGAGCACCGTTCCAGAGAGCAACAAGTGGGACGCACCTCATGGCCTTTCCCTCTCCAGTGCACCTCCCGGGACTTGCGGAGCAGCTCAGGGATGCCTCGGGCACTGGCCAGCCTGCAAGGGAACCATGTCAGTGCAGCAGCAGGTGACAAAAGGTGCCCGCCTCAGCAACACTATGCTTTACACTGCCCACCCACCATTTTCTTGGGCCTGTGTTGATCAGAAATTCACTGGCCCAGTACATGGCAGGCGCTATAATAAAACAGCCGTACCCGCTGCTAAAATCTAGTAAAGTGCGACCATCATAAGGCGACTACCCATTTAAGACAACTCCTGCTTTACGGTGTTCGTCTCATTGTCTCATACTTGGGCACAGTTGTGAACCCCGCTTAACTGCTCGAACCACAGTATTCACACGATAAGATTAACAAAAACCTCGCACCGGGTTCCCTTTGAAACATGCCAAAATGCGAATGCATGCCCAATGAAAATTTATAAAAAAAAGCTCGTGCATAAGTCAAGACCCCTGCTGACTCTTATGTGCATGCAAAGCAGGCTTTTAAATGCGAATGCATTTATTAGCCGGGGGTTGTCTTGCTACGTTGGCCGGCGTGCGCCTGCATTCCTCCAGCGCGAGCGCACGTGAGCGCGCGCCTCGTAGTTCTGCCTTCGTCGTCGTCGTCGTCGTAAATGCGAATGTGCGCCTGCATTCCTCCAGCGCGAGCGCACGTGAGCGCGCGCCTCGTAGTTCTGCCTTCGTCGTCGTCGTCGTCGTAAATGCGAATGCATTTCTTAGTCGGGGGCTCGAGACGCCATTGCCGCGCAGCTGGACGCGGCTATGGAAAGTGTGCGCGTGCGCTCCAAACCCTTTGACCCCATAGTCTTGGTTGGCGACTTCAACGTTGACGTGCGCAAGAAGAGTGGCGAGTGGCTGGTCGAGTACATGCAGACCAGGCACTCTATGCATTGTCTCTCTGCCGGCTTCAACACGTGCCCCACTACCATTCACAGGAGTTTCATTGATCTGGTCTTTACGCGAAACTGTGACGCGCGTACGCTTCTCAAAGACCCTTTGACCGTGCACTTTAGCGATCACAAGGCAGTGATTGTGGCCGTCAGGTACAACGATAACACAAACAGGTGCTGATGAATAAATGATTACGTTCACACTCTCGTCATTAATTACGCCATTACTCGCAACACACTCATCGGTGCACCCAATGCATTCGCATTTCTGCACGATTCCCTTCGGGGAGGTGCGGGGGAATTTTTATTGCCCAGAGCAGCTGAAGAAATGAAGCACAACAGCACCGAGATGTACAAGCAGGCCGTGTAAGCTGCTTTTTTAAAGGCTATTCTCCTGCTTAATTTCTCAATCAACCGAGGAGTCATGCCGGGAGAGCATCACAGGGCACACTGCATTCAATAAAGCCCTGTGGCATCATTCATTTCTGTAGTAGGGATTAGCGGTGCCATCTGTCAGAAATAATGAAAAATCACGTACTGTGCACTGTTTGCCAGGTAGCAGCATAGTCACCCTGGTTCACCAAATTTTGTGGTAAACCATACAGCTGCAGCAAGATGCTTAGAAGAGGCAAACATTGTTGAAGGCCACAGAGATCCATTACTTAATTGAACAGTATGGTAATGACTCGGAGAGCAGCGCCACTCAGAAATATTGCTGCAGTTTAAAGTGTACAATTGTTCTTCACACAGTAACACAAGGCCGATGTTACTTTTCCTAGTTTCGGTTCTATTATTGTGCTCCCAAACGTAGTGGCCCCGGGGAAACACTCCTCCTCTCACTTTTTCTCTCTCCGCCTCTCCCCGGTGCGACTGGTGGCGCGCATGCGCGATAACCATCCTCCATGGCGATAACGGTCACCACTGCCACCGCTGCTGCAAAGCCGGGCAAACGCTCGCCTCTCACGTTGTGGGAGATTTCTCATGTGTGCTTTTTTGGACTTACAGTGCAGAAAAATAGACACCAAGAACACCAGGGCAAATCGTAACAACCAGTATTTTTGCATCGTGGTAGTGAAAGGCGAAAAACTTGTTTGTATGCCGTGAAGCTGAGCTGAAGAATAGGACGTGTCACATGTGAGCAGTCCTTGATGACACCTCTATTTTGTATTGTGCCTCAGTGTTTCTCGCCACACGTCGCGCTCACGCACTTAGCGCGAATAAAGTGTTCAAGTGTGATTTAAGCTGGCGCCTTTACTGTCCAAGCGGCGCACACTGGCCTGGCCCGGCTGCATTAGCTGCATTAGCTGCGCGCCAGTCGAGCCCAACAAAAGTGACAGTGGCTGGGCGAGGAGGAGGGGAGGGGAGGAGAGAGAGAGAGAGAGAGAGAGAGAGAGAGAGAGAGAGAGAGAGAGAGAGAGAGAGAGAGAGAGAGAGAGAGAGAGAGAGAGAGAGAGAGAGAGAGAGAGAGAGAGAGAGAGAGAGAGAGAGAGAGAGAGAGAGAGAGAGAGAGAGAGAGACGTGCTTTATTTGAGGCCTGTGCGAGAGCACTCTTGCTGTCTGCATCAGTGCTGGCCTGTGAGGGTGGTTGAGTCGTCAGGGAGGGCGGGTGGGATGGTAGGAGTGTCTGAGGTACGTACCCAATACGCCTCTTGGACCCTCGTCGGCATAGACAAACGCGGCAAGAGAGGTCCATAACAAAGTGAGCGTGGTGATGTTTCGTGTTAACGGTAGCACCCAGTCGAAGTACGTCGTCGGGCGAATGTCCTCGGGGAGCGTATGGAGCGTGCGAGCACGGAAGAGAGCGTAACACTGACAGTCCCACACCAAATGTTCGGCCGTTGCAGGCACGCAACACTGCAGACAGAGTCCTTCGCCGGGGTCATTGCCGTAGAATTTGTGGCGAAGCGCAGGTGAGAATGCGGTATTGGTGGCAAGGCGGCGAACCAACGTTTGTGTGGCCTGCGGTAACTTCTCCGGCATGGGAGGAACAGGGCGCTCATGCTCTTCGGTGCGGTCTTCCCTAACCTCACGAAGACACCGGAGTATCTGTCGGCGTCGCTGTTGTGCGAGTGCTTTCCTGACAGTTACCTCGGGCGGGCTTGCATTACTGATGGGCAATACTATCAGGGAGGTTCGCTGTCCAGCCGCAGCTCGCGCCTCGCTGCGAGCCCACTCATTGCCCTCAATACCCGAATGGGCGGGTACCCAAGCAATGGAGGCGGCTATGTTGAGGTTAGAATGCAACTCCAGGAAAAGTGCGACCAAGTCGGCGAGGATTCCCGGATATGAAGACGAAGCTTCGCTCACTCGCGTGCAGATGTTGTATGCGCGAGCCGAATCAGTGAAGAGCAAAAGCTTGTGGGGTACGTCCCTCGGTTCGAAAGTATTCCTCGCCCACTGTGCAGCATGGAGGAGGGCAAGTAACGCAAGGTACGTTGTGTCGGCGCTGGCGGTACTGGTAAGGAGACCCGCATTAGCGACGCAATGGGTGGTGTCAACCCAGGCCACCGCACAAACGTGCGCTAGGCCATTATCGTCCTCCTCACCAGTATCATTTCATGGAGGCACCGAAGTCACCGCTATGCCGGTATATACGATGGTGTGAGTGACCGGCGATTTGTGCACGACGCTGAAATTGTGCGCCTTGGCAAATCGAAGCCGGCTTGCTGAATTTCGAGGCAGAGATCCCATGCCACGAGGAAGCGGCTTGCCATTCGTCAAGGGAATGCTGAAAGCCCATGGAGGGAGAGAGGAGGGTATCCCAACAGCCATAGTGGGTAATATCTCAAGCTCGTCTAAGATGGAAAGTCCCGAGTTAGTGCTGCTAAGGCGGTCCCTCTGGGCTGAGAGGGCTTGCTCGGCTAATTCCGTCAGCAAATTCATCCCACCATGCGCATAAAGCTCACTTAGGGGTGTGTATTTCGGCAACCCGGTAACAACCTGTATGGCCTCCCGGTTGATCTTCTCTAGTTGCTCTTGCTGCCGGCGGGTAAGGACATGGTAGTTGTAAGCGTAGAGAATGCGGGAATTGATTATAGCTCGTACGAGCTGCCGCGTCTCCTTCTCTCTTGTACCCCAATTTATACTTGTAACTCAGCGAACGAGATGCAGCAAGGACTTGCACTGCGTGGTGACTTTCTTTACCCATGTCATGCTTTTACCGTCTTGGTCAATATATGCTCCGAGAACCCTGAGTATCCGTTGGCCTGCCATGGAGAGGGAAAAATAGTTGCGGATAGCCTCGGTTTTCATGAATGGGCCATTGAGAACTACCACATATTCTGTTTTTTCAGCAGACGCAGTCATTCCCATTGTCTGAAGGTACGTGTTAATGACATCTAGACCAAGCTGTAATGTTTGTTCCTGTTCGCCAGGTGCTCCAGTTGTAGCCCAAATGGTGATGTCATCTGCGTAGATGGCGAAATGTAATGATGGAATTTCCTCAAGCAATGGCGGGAGGTGTGCCATTACGAGATTGAAGAGAGTAGGCGAGAGGACTGCACCCTGGGGTACTCCAACCCTGTTTGAGCAGGATGGTCCGATGTACTCTCCTACTTGCACTCTGTACGTTCGATTGTACAGGGCCCGCTTGCACGAACACACGTTCTTATTGGCAGTCTTATTCGCAGTCTAGTCTTATTCACGGACTTCAATAAGACCGCGAATAAGATTCGGACTAGTGCGCTTGCTCGAAAGCACTCGGGCCAGGCTACAGAGCTGTCTTATTGAAGACAATAGGAACTGCGGGTACCTATATGACCACGAGAGAGGCCCCTAGGGAAAAGCGGGGAATACGCAGCAAAACTGCGTGTTGCCGCCGCCGGCGTTGAGCAAGCGTTTATTTTGAACCATTATTTGATAAATTCAAGAAATGCTGACCATCAGACGGCGTATTTGGGCCTTGTGACAGATACGTTACAATGATCCGCCATCCTTGGTAGGCCAACTCACGCGGCCGGGCCTCGGTCGCCCGGCCGCGAAACGAAGTCACATGCAAAGATCGTCTGCTCGAAGCGTGGGCCCGAGAAACCCACTGGGTTGACGCAAAAAAGCAACGACGTTGTCTCACGTTGTCGCAACGCGAGTCGTGCTTTTCATCTCACTGTAAATTAGAAAGATCCGAATTGACTTCGTATTCATCGTCGTAGACTCGGATGCAACGAGCACTCCAGCGCGCACGCCGCCTGAAACGGCGATACGATCGCAACAACCCGCTGCCTAGCCGGCAGCACGCCTAGCGAGGGGTGCAGCTGTAAACAATCGCGCTGTACAATATAGCCGAATGTTGATATTATGCATGCTGCTTTTACGTGCCGCCTCCGGATCCCAATTGCTCAAGCAGAATGCGCAATCGAAGTACAAACCCAAACAATCAAGCTTCGTAACCGCTACTTTCGAAGAGAAGGATGGAAAGACGCGAAGTCTGCGCAGCTTCTAGTTGAAAACGCGATTTTATTTGACGCTCACGGGCAGAAGTACTACTGGCGGCTAGCGTTTTGCTCCTGTGTGTAATTTTGTTGTCACATTGCAGTTCTATTGTGAACGTCTATTTGTTGTTCGTGAGTTAATGGGTATGAGTTTATAAAAAAATACATTTGTTCCGTCCTTTCCGTGCCGCCTTTTCGTAGCTACTGCGGCGACAGCCGACGTAGCAGACGATCACACATTCACACCGCGCGCTTGGCCGCCCGATGTCTGTTCGGGACTAATATCGGTGCGCAGACTATCATTCCTGTCCACGTGAGGAAGAAAAAAAGCCGCGATATCCGGGAAAAACAAGCACACGCCCATAGCGCATAGCGAAAGTTGAAAACGGTGGTTGGCTGCAGCCATCGGTGCCACATCAAAGTAGGTAGGCCTCGCGGCTTCTGGCGCCGGCGCTGTCTGTCCCTTTCCACTCTCTCTCCCGGCGGCGTTTCCAACGGCGTCGATCTCCTCGGAACAGGCATTTATTTGTTGCAAGCAGACGGTCTATGAGACGGTCGAACGGCCGTCGCCGCTCGGTATCGTTCGCCACTTTTACGGCTACAACACTCGTTTTTCACGGTATGGAGGTCGATCTTAATGATGAAATGACCGACCACGTCAGCATAAGACTGTGAATAAGACTGCTCGGAGCAGACTTATTCACAATCTTATTGCGTTCTTATTTAGAGTCTTATTCGCTGTCTTACAAGTTTCCAGAAAGCGTCTTATAGCCTAGGGAAGATAAGACCCCGAATAAGACTGCCAATAAGATTAGACTGCGAATAAGACTGTCTTATTTGGCTTCGAGCAAGCGGGCCCAGGAAATTTTTGATGAATGTAAGCATACGACCCCGTACTCCAGCAACTTCTGCGCTTTCTATCACAGCTCTGTGTGGTACGGAGTCGTAGGCCTTACGGACATCCACCGCCACCACAGTCCGTGTCTGTACCGCTGACTGAGCACTGAGGACCTGGTGATGCAGCATGAGCAGGATATCCTGCGTGGTTAGGCCTTGACGGAAGCCGATTTGATGCGAGTGAAACGTAGAAGTTTTCTCAAGGTGCCAATTGAGGCGCTCTAGAACCATGCATTCAACCAGTTTACAGAGGTTGCTCGTGAGGGATATGGGTCTGAGATTGGCAAGGTCGTTCGGTGGTTTTCCGGGCTTTGGAATGGGTTTGACAAGGGAGTCACGCCAGGCATCTGGAAACGTGCCGGTCCTCCAAACCAAGTTAATCCCGTCTAGCAGAAGGTGTAAGGAAGATTCTGGTAGGTTCCGTAGTTCTGCGACGGTGACGTTGTCCAGGCCTGGAGTGCTACGAGGATTCGCCTTTGCCAAAGCTGCGTGGAGTTCGGTCATAGAAAAAGGTTTATCTAAGTCTGCCAGACTTGTAGAAAGGTGATCGTCAATCTTCTGAGGTACTGAGTTCCGAGAATATATTTTCGGATCAGGCAAAGTCGCTGGCTGGGGGAAAAATACATCGCCTGCCTGGAGGGCCAACTGCGCTTCCGATATTTGCAGGCGAAGGGCGACTGCTTGGGCAGCGGTTCGTTTCTTCGATTTTCCTTGCCAGCTACGGAAAAGGCGCCATATTTGGGGCCCACTCATATTTCCATTAAAACGCGAGCAGAAGTCACGCCACCTTTCCGAGGCAAGCTTAGCGGCATAATCACGTGCCTCAGCCGATATACAGTTGAGGCGACGACGCAGCCGAGACGGTTTTCCTTTCTTTCTGTATTCACGCAGTGCATCGAGGCGTTGGCTCCATAAATTGGCAAGGTGAACATCTGGCGCCGGGGAGCCCTCCGTAACGTAAAACTGTCGTGTGGCCAACCGTTTGACTTTGTTAATCGTTTCTAGAAGTTTTTCCAGGCGATATTCCTCTGGCTCGTCGTATATAGTATCGTCGTATATAGTATCGTATATAGTCTGGCGTGGCCACGGAGCCGAAGACAGTCGATGTCGTTTATAAGCGTGAAGTTATTGTCCTCCATCGCACGAAGTAGGTTTGTGCCATGAAATGTGTCAGCTCTGGCTCCCCAATGTGTGTGGCGCGCATTGAAATCGCTGCCAATGACAAAGAGAGCGCCAGGACGCGTCTTCCGGAGGTTTTCCAGCCAAGACCAGTCAACTTCAGCAGTTTTCCGTACCGAGGGGCGGACGTAGACGGACACTATCACAACCTCACGCTGATGAAGCTGCAAAGTTACTCCAACAACTTCTTGATGAGATGTACACCAGCGCTGAAGATCAAGCTCGACATGTGGAAAACGGCTGTCGACTAAGACCGCTGTGTTACCGTCGTAAGTGACAGGCTGCATCGACGCGATTCCCGCCGGCTTGCGTGACATGCACTGCCGCCGTGGTATTGTGGGTCGCAGATATGTGTCGTAGCTGGGTACTGCAAGGTTGGAATCTCGCGTCTCTTGCAGGAGAAAAACGGTCGGTCGTGTCCATGTTCGATACCGGATGAGGAGTTCCGCTTTCTTGCAAGCGAATGTTCTGCAATTCCATTGAAGGATCCATGGTGCTTACCCTTGATGTGGTCGAGGTGCTGTTGCAAACGACTGGCTATTATCTCCCATTGTAGCGGCGAAGAAGATTTTTCGTCAGCTGAAGGAGCTGACTCTGTTGGTCAATAATGGCGTTGATAGTGGCCGTCAATTGCTTCTGGCTTTCCTCTATGCGCTCCAGGTGATGAATGAGTATTTCGACCGCTTTAGTGTATGCCGGGTTTGGATTAGGACTGAACGACCTACCGGTGCCTTCAGGAGACTTGGAAGCGTTTGAAGCTTCCCAAGGAGAATCTCCTGTGTTTACCTTCATTCCTGAAATATGCGCAGCACTTAAAAGGACTGTATCTTGACCAAGTAAAGGTGGAAAGTTATGGTCGTTCTTGTCAAACGGTAATGATGGAGGTGATTCAGTGGGCGAGGGATTCTTGCGAAGGCAAGCATTAGTTATGCCTGGGGCCACGTGATCTGGCATTGCAGAGTCATCGATATTGCACATATTACTGCTACTGCGCTGTCGAGAACGTCTTGGCATCTTTTTAAGGTTGAGGTCAATCGGTGCACCCAACAGACCAGTCGTGAACGAAGCTTGTGCCGTCGCTTGGAGAAGTTTGGCTCGAAGGTTTTGCATTGCCGCTTGACGGGCCGGGCACCTCGGATCTGTCGCCAGATGCTTGCCCCGGCAGTTCTTTCAAACTGGTGTTACTGTGAGCGAGCATGAGTCTAAATCACTACTGGAATCATGCTGTCGGCCTCCACACTTGGTACAACGCTTTCTGTGTGTGTTTGGACACACATCTTTGCGGTGACCTATGTCATGACACACAGCACAAACTGGAACGCATGGTTTGTATGGGTGTACTTTGACTTGGCCTAGGCCGAAGGTCATCGCGGTCGGTAATGTGGGTCCTTGAAACGTGACCAGTACTGTGCCATTCCTGCCCATCGGTCTGACCACAAGAATTCGATGAGTTTCGCATTGTAAACGTTTGTGCAGTTCAGACGAATCGCAGCCGGTGAGCCCATGCAAAACCCCACGGGAGGCATCATCAGGTGCGGGTTCATACGTTTGCACCGGAATGTTTTCGTCCGGTTGCACACGGAGGTCACGCATCTTTAGTAGAGCATCCCTGACATGAGCACTGGTAGTGGTGAAGATAATGGTGTTAGAACGTGGTTGAAGTTTGTACTGAAAAAATCCTGTGAAAGCGAACTTGCAGTGCATCTCCCCAATGAGGTCATCGAGGCGAATTCTTGGTACATTGGCAAGGCGATATTGTTGCCTAGGACGAAGGACAACTATATAATGTTTCAGTGATGGAGTCGACAAAGCTTAAGTGAAGCTAACCTTACGCTTACGGTTCGCCACCGTTTTCCAACTAAAATCACGGCTCTGCACATTAGACGCGATTCCCTCTGTAGTGTCTCCCGTGTCAGAAATTGTATCGTGGGTATTACACCCAGTCTGGTCTGTATGCTCTGAAATTACATTTCTGGCCTTGTTGGGAGGCTCCAGCGCATCTTCTTGTACCGACGAAGGGAAGGGAATGAAGTGACAGGGAACATGCTCCGTTCCAGGTAATGTGGCCAGTGGCGATTGGGCGAGTGACGAAGAAGAAGGTAAATTTTCAGTAGCTTTGCCTTTGCATGCCGTATCTAGCTTTGCATCGATGATCTCACCACGCAACGGGTCCGAGGAATCATCAGTCAACATCGCGTAGCGGTTTGAAGTCGTCAGCGGCACGGAAACTATAGTCATGAGCTCTGCAGAGCTTTTGGACCATTAGGCCTATGGGCTGCTTCCTACCTGGCCAAGAATTTCTTCGTCCTTCAATGCAATAGTTGATTCCGAAGCCGGGAACGCTGTGGGAGGCGATTCCGGCTACTCTCATGAAGCACTCGGGTAAAAGTGACGGCAATACAACGACAATTTGCACGGTTTTAGTCCATTTTCATCGGAGCATGGTACGGGTCACACTCAATCCCCACTAGGGGGATTGGCCTCCGGGAGGAAAGGAAGAATCAAAGTCTCCAAGAGAGGGTGAGAACATCACCTTTCCCCCCCATCCGCTGCATCTCCTCATGTGGTTGTCACGACAATTATAACGCTTCCAAGGCCAACATGGCAGCAGTGTTGTTATGGCAATTACTACGCACTAATCTTACCCCAGGCTCACCAGGGGAGGGTGTGGCACTAGTACCAGATCAAACGACTAAATGTAAACCCAGCCACCCCCATAACCAAAACAACGGTAGAAATCAGCGAAGAGCACTCTGCCTGAAACACGAGCAACTGCTTTGCCCGGCGGCCATGTTTTCCAATCTTTACCCCACCAAGATGGCGGCGCCCAGTGATATCATTCCGGAGATACAGCGCTCCGAAGATAGTCGTTTTTTCATCAACTTGCACAAGTAGTTTGTCGCCTCAGTAAACATAAGTATTTTTTCTACAGGACTTTGCAATAGTTTTCGATTGGAAAAAGTTTAAAAACTCACAGAATATAACGTGTGCAACCCGACATTGTGACTTTCGAAAAAAACTATCTCGTGGACAATTTCATGCGGGTTTTTATTGAATGAGCAATCAATTAAACCTTTACAAACAACATCACCCTGGGGGTGCTGGAAAATTATGCCGTCAGTAAGCAGTGAAGCACTCAAACTGACGGGAGCGTTAAAATTCTTGGCTCTCAGACTGTTTTGGAGCAGTTTGGCGCAATTTTTGCGAATTTCAAGCTTTTGGAGCAGCCCGGCACAGGAAAACACTTTTGTATCAAAACTGCGCAATATGCGCAGCTGTCTCACCCCTGAGTATGTGTTCAATTGTTTTTTGCCCAGACGGTATTCCATGTGTTATTTAAAACATGAAACTGTCCTCACCAGGTGGCGTCGATGATATTAACTCAAAAGTGTTAAAAAACATTTATGACACCACTGCCCCATTTCTGTGCTCGATGTATGCGCAGTCGCTCTCCACAGGCATTCTTCCAGACGACTGGAAAATGCAAGGTCGTTCCCATCTACAAATCAGGTGATAAAAACTGTCCATTGAACTAACGTCCCATTTCTTTAACAAGCGTCCCGTGCAAAATCATGGAACATGTCATCTACTCTCAGATTGTAAACTTTTTAGATTCTAACAACTTCTTTCACCCCAGCCAGCATGGTTTTAGGAAAGGATTCTCTTGCGAAACACAACTAGCAATATTTCTTCACGACCTGCATGCTAACCTTGACAACAACTTACAAACTGACGCAATCTTTCTAGACTACACAAATGCATTCGACACAGTACCCCACCAACGACTACTGCTAAAAATATCCCAGTTAAACTTAGACCCAAATGTACTAAATTGGACTGAAGCATTTCTAACTAACCGTTCTAAATTCGTGCATGTCAACAACAAATCTTCCAGGTATCTCAAAACATCAGGTGTACCTCAAGGTTTGGTTCTTGGCCCCCTCCTGTTTCTAAGATATATTAACGACTTACCCCTCAGAGTATCCTTCAAAATCTGCATGTTTGCGATGACTGTAATCTATCGAACAGTAACTAACTCTCACGACCAAACTCTTCTCCAGAAATACCTTAACAACATTAAAAAATGGTGTGATAATTGGCTTCTGTCTCAACCCTAACAAATGCAAACTTGTTTCGTTTTCCCGCCGTAAAAATCCTTTCATTTTTTTCATATATCACGAACGTCCCCGTACAGAGACAATCATCCTTCAAGTATCTAAGTGTCACATTGACTTGCGATCTTACTTGGAATGCGCATATTACTAACATCATTTCATCGGCAAATAAAACACTGGGCTTCTTGAAGCGTCACCTACGTCATACACCCCAACATGTGAAAATGCTGGCATATCAGTCCCTCATCAATATGTCTCCCCCATATGGAATCCGCCCAAACATATCACATTAACGACCTCGAATCTGTCCAAAATCAAGTCGTTCGATTCATTCACTCCCTGTACTCGTACGACATCAGCGTTTCATCCTTGAAAGCACAATCCGGTTTATCACCACTATCTGTTCGCCGCCGTATCGTCACCCTTTTCCTCTTTCATAAAATTTTTCATTCCCTCAATGCAGCTCCTTACATCCTCCCCCCAACATACATTTCACACCGCACAAGCCATCCACTTAAAGTATCCCGTTATCGCAACAGAACTGTCACTTTTTCTGCCTCTTTTTTCCCCCGCGCAGCCAAGGATTGGAACAACCTTTCCTGCTCCACTGTTTCAATAACCTGCCCATCATCCTTCATATCAAATGTTACAAATCACCTGTGTTGCGAAAATTACGTGTTCAAATGTTTTTTCCTGCGAGTCCACCCTTTATGTAATACCCCCAGTGGGGTTCTTTAGGAAATAAAAATGAAATGAAACATAAAATAGAGAAGCTGTACACCACTGTTCATACATGCATGGCAATCAAACTCTTGAATTTTTCACACGCACTCCTCCTCTCTGCTTTGGATCATAGAAAGTGAGGTCCCACTAGGCTATGGACAGTGCTGGCATCATTCTGATAACTGAATAAACTGGCTGTTAGTGATGTTTGTTTTCACTTATCCAGGCTGATGGTACACTACCCGGATAGGCTGTTGCACAAGTTGCACCACTTCGTTCCTGTTTTTGCCCTCCCCCCTCGTTTTCCAGAAGAGTACAGAAGCACACCTGTCTTTGTTGAGTTTAGGCCGTGGATTCTGGACTGGACGCTTTCGTGCAGGCTTGGCTTGTGTAGCTGTTCCGTCTTGCTCTTCACCGGTTTCTTCAACTGCTTCTACTGGATCCTAAAAAAAAAGAAGTAACCACAACCTTACACAGACATAGACTTGCAATTAAATTAAAAAATAAAGAAGGTCTAGCGTTCAATCCTGACCAAGCGACAACCAGCGCAAAGGCAGATTGACATCCTTTTAAAAAATTGAAATCTACTGCTCCACCAGCAGTTCCATCCAAGGTGGTTTCAAGGACCAGATTTAGCTGGGTTACTTAATGATGGTGCAAATACGGGAGTACATTTCCACTTCCTGTCACTACCCCTCGCATGCGACAAAACATCGGACAGAACTCCAGCAGACTTATCGTTTAGCCAAACTGAAAATTTTCGTTATCTGATATTTAGTAGACCTCCACTCAATAATCGAGGAGGCAAGTGCTGCATTGCCTAAAAGAGTTCAGTGAGTGCAGCGAAACCAGAGACCTATGATATGAACAGTGTGCAGGTAATACAGAAAAGATGGAATCTGAATGCAACTAGCACGTTTTATGATGGTGATGATGATGATGACCTTCAGATGGCTGACACGCAGTCAAAAGATCAGCCACTACAGGGAGTTGTCTTATTTCAAGCTTTCTTTTCCTGTTCCCTTTTCCATTCTGAAAAGACTTCAATGAAGACCGGAACAATATTGTTGAAAGCCAGACAGATGCAATGAAAAAAAATTGGGGCGGCGGGTGGGGCGAGAGAGATAGAGAGATAGAGAGAGAGAGAGAGAGAGAGAGAGAGAGAGAGAGAGAGAGAGAGAGAGAGAGAGAGAGAGAGAGAAAACCTTTATTAGAAAAGGATGATGACAACTGGTCACGATGGAGGAAAGGAATGGAGAGGGAAGGTAAGAGAAAATAAACAAATGCTGGTCGTTCTCAGTAGAGTTAATAACTGGGCCAGTTCTTGGAACCTGCAGTTAATGGGCCACTTCGTGGAGATCGCAATAGAGTCAGGAGTTCACACAGGTTTGCCAGTTCGTTCGGGAGAGGACCCACTAAAACAACCCATGCTAGAGAAAAAAACTGCAGAAAATTACGGAGGTAGTGAACGAAGTGTACGATCCTGGATAAAAACTTTGGAGGCTGTTTTGAATGTTGAATAAATCTACGGAAGGCCAGGCAGAGATCCTCACAGCAGAACCCAGTCTCTGAAGTGCTGCACAATATCAGAATACTGACAAAAAGGTCGTCCGATCGATGAGGTGGAACCACAAGAAGTAGTGTCTGAGATGGGAAGAGTGTTGACACGGCAGCTGGAAATAGTCAACAAATTCGGAGTAACTGCGCGAAGTGGATAATGCCAGGGAAAGACTGAAACAGTTTAGCCCGGGTCACGGTCATGCAAAAGTGAATCCAGAGAGACTTCTTAGGTATGGTACAATGGTGTTGTGATACCACGGAGCAAGGCAAAAAGGTGCCGGCCACTGCAGTCGCACTGAAACTTATTTTTCGTCTGCAGAAGCAAAAAGAAGAGGAACCTTGATCATCTTTGTTGTCATCAAGCAAAATATCAAACGCCACCAGCACGCAAAACGCCGCAGCAGACACACAGAAACGTCCTGCAACAACTGCATTGCTTTCTGCGAGCTTATTGTAAGCACGTGCACGCTCCGTGGAATCGGACCATATTGGCATGCATATGCATGCCGTCTCCTTTGGCCTGTCGATTTGTATGTGGCTGAAATAGATATTGAGGACCCAGATATTAACTATGCATGTGTCATCAACATTACTCGGAAACACTTTAGGTTTTCGCTCACCGGTTAATAGCAAAACCTTAGTATTACAGCACAATGTCAAAACATTGTGCACCACAGCGCTCTACAGTGGGCGGCCGCTTTTCTGACGGAGGCGAAAAGCAAAAACGCCCGTGTGTACGAGATTGCGGCGCACGTTAAAGATCCCCAGGTGGTCAAAACTAATCCGGAGCCCTCCACTACGCCGCGCCCCATCGCCTGCGTTGCTTCGGTGGGTTAAACACTACAATCAATCAATCAACCAGTCAGTAACTCTATGGTGCTTACCTCTGCTGCTTCCGCATTGCAGTCTGCACCGTTGTCAGAAAGATAGCCATCCTCCATAAGGTCTTCCATACCAACGTTAGAACGTTGAAACGATAGAGCGACAGCTTCAGTACTTCCGGGTCAAAATGCTACGGATTAGTATCAGAATCAATTAACATTCAGAAACACCAGCTCGCAAACCTGAGAACTGCGGTTCTGCAAGTTTTCCCGGGCTCCGGCAAAAACCATTGTGATGATGATAATGATAATGTGATAGCACGGCATGTCGGGAAGCCAGACGCCAAATTTTGAGGTTTTTTTTTTTTTATGTTTTAAAAGCGTCTATTCTGGATGAAACCATATAAAACGAACATGTTCAAGAAGGGTGCAGAAGCCCTGGCCCCGCTACCACAGCGACCACAGGACCACAGTACAAATTTCGTAACTGTCACAATCGTAGCGCAGAAACTAACCGAACGACAAAATTTTTTGTGACGGTTCTATTTTTCGTTTCTCAAGTTCTACAAAGCACGGTATTTATAAGCTAGATGCGTTGCTGTCGGCGGAGCTCGTCCGCTGGCTGTCCCTATCCGCACGCCTCGCGCGGATTATTTTTAAAACTGTCCGCACGCCTCGCGCGGATAACTTTTAAAACTGTCCGCACGCCTCGCGCGGATAATTTTTAAAACTGTCCGCACGCCTAGCGCGGATAACTTTTAAAATTGTCCGCACGCCTCGAGCCCGAATGCAGCCAATGCACTGTCGTGTGCCGAGTTTCTTTTTCCGGGTGTTATTATGGACGCCCCAGTTTCTTCCGCACTCAACTTGGATGCTATCCGCGTGTTACGTTGTCGTGGCTGGTTACTTTAGTATTCGCTAGTACGATGATTTCCTTACTTTAACCAAGTGCAGCGTCGGTCTGCTAAGGATCGGCTTCGCGTTGTGTGCTGTCCTGAGCCAGCCAGCTCACGGGTGAAGCCGGGCGTGCTAAGCCCTCGTCGGAGAAACGGCGACCACGACGACACCGACCCATCTCCTGAAGAATCGAGGACGAAGTTTGCCATCGCTAGTTCTGCACTTCCTATCCTACAAGCCACGTTGCAACAATGTGCCAGAGATCACCAGTGCCATGGGCGTCCGGAAGGGGGGGGCATTGATCGATTCGAACATTTTTATGCACTACAAAAAAGCTGCACAGCTTGGTTGGCCCATAATTAAAATAACTTTGCCCTGAAGGACGGAAGAGAGGAGAGAACGACACCGACGTTCTGTCCTTTGTCCCGTCCTTTAGCAAAAAGTTTTTTAAAGTGCAATGCACTTCTTAAGCGACCCTGAACCTGCGTCCACCGGCGATGTCCGCATCACATACCCACGTGGGGGATTGACCAGGAATCACCTCGTCTTCCTTGGCAACGGGGGGAGATGGGTGCGCGCTGCCTGGCCGCTGGCATGGCACATACCCACGTGGGGGATTGGCCAGGAATCGGGCGTGAGAAGGGCTAATGCACCCGCTTAAATGCATCTTTCTTTCTTTGTAGTTGTGTGTGTGTGTGTGATCTCTCTTTCGCGAACATTACCGAACCGCGCAAATTCAACTCGTGCATTCGCACTTTCACATTCTTCCCCTCGGGGAAATGCGGGGAATTTTTTTAGTTATGTACGTGAACCAACTAGCTCAACAATCCACGCTACTCAAATGATTAGCACACTCAGGTCCTGCGTATCCGTATGGAACGCCCTCCAGGACTGCGGTCAACATTGCACTTTAGACACTGACTAACATTGCCGGTCATGTGACGGACTGAAACGGTCATGAAACAGACTGCCTGTGATGGCTATTGAAGATAGCAAACAATTCTGAAGGGTTTGACGTTTTTTTTTTTTCTAAACACTAGATTTATGCAGTCTTACCGCAAGAACTTCAGTTTTCGGACAAATTTGCAGCTATATCTAGCAAAAAACCTTCACCGGTACACTTAGTAGGGAGAGTGTAACATCCTCCTGTGCCGTCCCATCACCTTGTACACCCTTTCTTTCGAAATTGCGAAATGTCGGCACCACCCAAGCGCCGAAACGAAACCTATTAATCAGCCCTTCAAAACGCTTGTACGCCTGTACTGCATTGAAAGTCAGGGAGGCCAGTAGTATCTATATTGTGTGAGCCATTTCAACAGACTTCATCACACACGTCATATCGCAATTTGCCCAGAAAAACCCAAGGCGTCTGCAGCTGCTATTCAAGGAAGATTGACAGAGTGCAGTTGTATGTTTGGGAACGTATTGGGCTGTGTGCTGGTGATCAGTTGGCGTGAGTCGAGAATCCTCACACAGCGAGACTTACCACTTTTCTTTACGAAGTGGCAGGAAGTTTTCGCATTTTCTTTATTAACTTTAGTTATTTGTTCGGTAATAAAATCTAATGTGTATTATCCAAGTCTGGTTCTAATTTGCTGTTTGTAATTAATTTTTGTAACCCCAAATACGCCTTTTGGGTGCTAACCAACCGTACCCCCCCCACCGCTAATGGATGCCCCCCCTTGCAAGAAGTTCTGCGGACGCCCTTGATCACCACACAAATGCTGTGCTGTGATATGGCGAATACTGTGAGGTGAAGATGATTGTGTGCATCGGGGTGTAGTGCTCGATGTACTGCCACATTCGTCTTGTGATTGCGGTGACGGCGTAAACTTTGTAAATGAGAGCAAAAAAGAGCGAAGTTCCTCCAGTTGCTAGTGGCCTTGGTGCTCTATCCTCATTTTCACAGCGAGCCTTCTCTGACCGTAACACCTTCCCTCGTGGTGGTGTACAGCCATTGCTACTATTTCTCAGGCCCACTTTGTGTTGCACACAGAAGTAGCCATTCTACTGAGAGGAGGGGGAATCACCCCCGCAACCTCACCCACCCAGACGTCGTCACCTGCACTCGTACTCTTAGACGTATGTTGTGCGGTCAATGCTGTAAGCATTGTACGACCCAAGATAACGTGTATGCTAGTTCAATGAACACAGTGAAGCACCTGAAATAGCTTGGTGATGCTTTGAGTTTGTCGGCGTATCCATGGTCGCTGTTCAAGATCTCTATACAGGTATTTGCAAGAGCACAGCCTGAATGTTTGTAACCACTTTGCCGACCACATTTTCCCTTCGCCTTATGTGAATCCTTGCCAAGTTACCGCCGCCAGGTTCTGTTGTTTTCTTTAGCTCAAAAATCTCTGCCCTCTAATGTCCTGCTCCCTGCCTTGCGCTGTTTCCAGGAGGAGGAAGCTCCTCTCACACAAATGCAGTCTTGACCGGCCGACCTATGGCTGAGGAGGGTGCTGATAATCCACTGTGGGACCAAGGCCATTCTTGGCAGTGTGTGCAGTGAAGGTAGTCTATTGGTTGTTGACCTGCGTGAGAGACTGCTGATAGCACTGCACCGTTCCCGCTATGATTACTCTTCACTGTCGTTTCCTTTACTGCCTTTCCCAGCCTTTCGCTCACTTTCTTCTCAATCCCATTTAGGTCTCCCTTTTTTACTCTAAAAGGCAACCTGTAAAGGAAGAAAAAAATGCGTAGGGGGAGTAGAAAAAACTTGCAAGCCAAAAAGTGCTCAACAGAAGTCGTTATGCAACAACAGTAGGGGTTTTCAATTATCAGTCCTGGACTCTCTACGAACTCCCCAAGAGGGAATCTGGCATTTCTTGCTCACATGTATTCCTGTGGTGTGGAGAATCTTGTGACGACCCGTGGACAACGGGTGAAATGTCACTGAAAAGACCCAGTATATGGTTCAGGAATTAAATCAACTTAATGCATATAGATGAGACTAAATCTTTGTCACTTGAAAAATCTTGCACATTTTTCACATTTGGCCTCATGTTAGCTCCTTCTGCACAGGCAGGCTTAGTGAAACTATGTATGAACTCGCTGCACATTGGCTCCAGGGTACCATTTTCGGTCGAATAGCCTGCTGAAAAATACCCAACACTTTCAAATATCAACTTCAGGTTAGTTGTAGTGGAGTGGGAAAGTTTGTCGTGCACTCAGAAGCCATAATGTTTTTCATGGCTAAAGCTATGGCTACGTGATAAATCTAACATGTGTAACATGAGTTGTTAGACCAGCGACAGTCTTTATGTTTCTTCCCCTCTCTTCGTTTCTGTTGCACCGATTCCATCCAAAAAACACCCTCTAAATGTCTGCACAGTTTCACCTAAAAACTAGACCATAAGCTACAGTTGAGGCTAACATCAACCACCCGGAGTTATCGTCTGTGGGTGAAAAGGTGAGGAGCATGATCCAGAAAAAAAATGAAAACAATATGATGCTGTTTGGGCAAAAGGTTTATTGTGCTCAATTTCTTTCGGAAAAAAGTTACTAGCGAGTGAAAGTGGATTTAAAATTAGTTTATCTTCAGCATTTCTTTCAGTAAAGTTTTACTAAGGCTGCTCTCATTTCACAAGCTGACATCACAAGCACGGTGAGTTAGGCAACAGCACTGCCTCGACATTAAAATTGTATCATGTAAGGTGTTTCAACTGTGGTATTTCCGGCACTCAATAAAATGCAACAATAATGTGTTTAACAATCACGCATATGACTCCACATTACTACCCCTCCCTTTGCATAATACCACCAGAAGCTGCTGCATTCTACCTGCCCTTGACATAAATGAAAACAACTTCCGGGCACCTTTCTCTGGCACTGATTTCACCTATTTCCCTTTTCATTACAAAATTATGAACAAGGTAATGGTCCTTTTATAGCAACCTGAAACGAAATTTTGTGTTTACTTTTTCCTTTGTGCTGAGTGAAGAGTGGTGTTACTAAGGCACCTATGTCGAAAGCAGCCCTGTTCTCATCTTCCTTGCCCCTGTGAAGAATAAAGGTGATTTAAAGGACTACTGACATGAAATTTCCAATTTGAGCAACTATGCAAATAGCTTCTTGTGTATGTAATCTTTCAGAAGTTGGAACTTTACTGTTTCATAAAACAATGTCAAGCTTCGCACGAATTCAAAAGGCAAAACGGTGCAAAAAAAAGGCAGAACACCAACCCAAGAAAGGGAAATTCATAAACACCACAACACGAGCGAGTACATATCTTGAAACACTTGCACTGCCTATGGTCTAACAAGATTGGCCCAGTTCAGTCTCGTAGGAAGAACTGAACATTATGAGTAACTACTCTTTTAATATGTGTGCCGTCTCATGCACTCATAATACAAAAGATTAACGGATACATCCTCTCTGGAAAGAACTTTCAAAGGCACACACTGTGATGACTGTGATATAATTCCCCTTCTCAAGAGTGAATGTATACACTGGTGGCACAGGTTGGAATTATCAGCTTTTGAAGTGTTTGCTTTTGGCTCTAGCTCCTCTATTACCATATAGAGTATATTGAACAGAAAAATTTGGACCGACACATGATGCACGCACACAGAATTTTTGGCTAGGGGTCAACACATGTCGCATCATGTGATAAAATATACAACAGTGGCAGTGTGTTGGTTCTGCACAACAGGAAAAAACAGCATGGCTGGAACAATGACAAAGGAAAGACGTAACACTCCAAGAACTCGTGTGATGAAATGCTTGCCAGTGCCCTCTTTGGCATCATAGCAGATCCTGAGTTATGTACAGTTTTGCTGAGAAGCTTTGTATATCCAAGCCCACATATTGCACATGTGCTAGAACCATTAGGCAGTCTTTCCGGGTCCCCCACCTCACCCTGTCTCGTGAAGCTGCATCTATGGTCCGAAATGCACAAACCCCTTCCCTTCTTGCCCAGCCTCGTGTCCACTATATAAATGTAATCCTCCTGCCCCACTTGACCGACAACCAACTGCCCTTCACACCCCACCAGTACTACCCCTCTTCTGGGGGTGCCATCCACTATACCTGCCGCCACACACTTTCTGGGAAGACTGGCTGAGCGCGGATCATGGTGTGGACATGAAGTCGATGCAAGAACTTCTGGTGGTCATGGAATTTGGGTTAGTGAGGAACTCAGTGAGATTTGCAGACTGGCCGTCTTCTAATGAAGATTAGGAGACGGCCAGGCAACCTGGACTATGGCTGCCTATATAGTACAGATTTCTCTCTCTCTCTCTCTCGGCATGAATACCACATTTATAATGCTTTAACGCGCTCATAATAGCAGTGCATACAATGTGCCCTACCTAGCAAGAATGTGGCAATGATGTGTGTTGTTTAAATGCATCAGACTCGCTTCTCACAACAGCAGTTTCCACAAAAGCGAGTGCTTTAAAATGGAGCGCTTGTAATTTCGAACTAAATTTTTATAGGCAAGAAGTCGACTGATTTTTCATACGCAGTGTTTTGGAAGGGTCTTTGACGCCTCATCACATCTAGCACAGCTAGGACATGAGGGGGCCAGCTAGTGGGTAAACCATAACGCTCACAATAAAAAAAAAAAAAAACGGGCACATTAAAGGACAGCAAACAGCCCTAGTTTTTTTTTTCCATTAGTTTTTATTTTGTGCTGTGAGCGTTATTCTACGTACCCTCGTGTTGTTTTCAAAACCAATGCATGAAGACTTGATTCAGTATCGCTTTGGCACTGTGCCTGTTCCTCTAGCCTGAAAACTAATACGCGCAGTAGCAAGCAAGCACCAGCAGAACAATACTAAGCACTCAAGGTCTGCACAGAATATACCACACACGCATGCTCAGGTTATCAGTTCCGCGCGATAATCACGTTTTTTTTTCCTTCAATGTTACGCAGGTAGCAGCTACGTTGAAAGAAAGAACCTCGGGCGATAAACAAACGCCAAGGCGACCGTAGCTGACTAGTGCGACCGCGCATTGCTTGCAACGGCTGCCTGCAGCAATCGCTGCCCATGCAAGCATCGAACTCAGCCGCCGAATGCGCCGACATGAAGGGCTATAGCGCAGAGAACGCACCCTGCACTCGGTTCCACCTCATTCGCGCATTTACCATGTGCTACGCCGTCACCGCAATCACAAGCCGAATGTGGTAGTACGTCGAGCTCTACGCCCCGATGCACACAATCATCTTCACCTCACAGTATTCGCCATATCGCAGCACGGCATTTGCTCGTGTGGTGATCTCTGGCACATTGCTGCAACGTGGCTTGTAGGATAGGAAGTGCAGAACTAGCGATGGCAAACTTCGTCCTCGATTCTTCAGGAGATGGGTCGGTGTCGTCGTTGTCGCTGTTTCTCCGACGAGGGCTTAGCACGCCGGCTTCACCCGCGAGCTGGCTGGCTCAGGACAGCACATAAAAGCCGAGCGTTAGCAGACCGACGCTGCACTTGGCTCCATAATAGACAGATTTAGTTGGGCGTTCCGGGCGTTAGCGTATTGCTGGGCGTAAAGCGGAGCGTACGCTCGTCGCGACGCGCCCATGGATAGTTTTAGTACAGCGTTTTTCGTAGCGTGCGCTAACGCTTGTGGCGCCACCTGTTGAACCCAACGCGAAGTACCCAAATTAAACTTTTTTACGTGGCTAACCGAGGCAAACTGTAACTGGACGGCGTTTTTTTTTTTTTTTTCAATGCGTTAACGCTGGTTTCGATTGTAAAAATCTTGCAAGTACGATAAAATATACCCTCTTACCTTGATTCAGTATTAGGGAAAAATGTGATACACCCGTCGCATTGTTTTGCTCAACCACGCGACGCCGAAGTTTTGAAGCAACACGCAGTGCTCGGGATACTCACTTTATTCAGCGATGAAATACGGCAGGACCATGCGACAAATACAACTGAGCATGGCATGCGACGCTAATGCGACGCGCAAAATGAAACAGCGGGTAGGCTGGCACGGCGGTTTAGTGATACACTTCACCCGGGTGTAGCAACTCAATAAGATACATGATGCGTTCCTATTACTCACTTCCTCTTATTCGTGGAGTCCAACTACAAATCCTTCACGTTTCACACGGTAGCGCAACGTCCTCGGCTCGCACCCGAGGGCGCGACGACGGCGCAGGCGAAAATTCTTGAATTCCCTAAATGGAGGCCGCCGATCTGCACCAACACTGCGCGCATTCCACCGCCACGACACGCACACAAACACCGCCGCCCGCTTCGGGAGCCATCCAGGTTGTCCTTGGTCGCTCATTTCTGGTCTGCATGCCTGTTGGAACTGAAACGTTGTCGCCTAACGAGAAAAACACGCGACGGTCCGCGTTTTCAGTCGGGGAACCTCCTGCCACGACCGGCCGCCGACATCGCCGAGGCAGCAGCCATTTTGAAAGCAAGGGGCCTCCCAGCAGGTCCGCAGCGCCCCGCAAGCGCCCCGGAGCGTATACGCTCCCAGCCGTTGCGTGCGTAGCACCGCATCGCCGGGGCGTTTACGTAGCGTACTGCGCATGCGCAGTCGCGAGCCGCCCCGCCGGGGCGTACGCTCGTCCGGAGCGCGCGCCCAACTAAATCTGTCTAATAACACCCGGAAAAAGAAACTCGGCACACGGCGCTGCATTGGCTGCATTCGGGCTCGAGGCGTGCGCAGCGTGCGGACAATTTTAAAAGTTATCCGCGCGAGGCGTGCGGACAGTTTTAAAAATTATCCGCGCGAGGCGTGCGGACAGTTTTAAAAGTTATCCGCGCGAGGCGTGCGGACAGTTTTAAAAATAATCCGCGCGAGGCGTGCGGATAGGGACAGCCTCGTCCGCTTGCCTCGCGCACTTGGCGCACATCTGGCGAAGTTCGTCGGCTCGTCGTCTTTCTGCCGCTTGATACATTTCGCCTCTGCATGTTCCTCCCTTTGCGCGTCTTTGACCTCTTGACAAATATTTTTCGGGGTGCGCTGCTTTCTTGGTTCAATGAACACTCTGAGCGGACACTTCGCAGTCATTTGTCGCGCTCCTTTTCTATGTGTTTTATTTCGAGGAACCGAGGAACACGCACGTACCAGCGTCAATGCTTCCGAGTATATGGTTTAGTCGTTTAGTTTTATAATTACAGGCTACAGAGTAAGCTAGTGAAAAACTACGTATGCATCAAGCAAGTGAAAAACTATGTATGCATCATCGCCTTTTGTATTTTTACAGGAGGCGAAGGCATAAAAATGTATGCAGCAACCCCACAGAGTTACTGGAGCAGCCCCATGTCCATAGAGCCATGAGAAGCTTCCAGTTCCTCCCAGTGTATTACTCTTTAAAAAAATAACAATAATGTTTCTCAATAAAAATTAATAAAATCTGCATTGATTATAATTTTTGTATTTTTGAAGGAAGTTTTTAGGTGCTTTGTTATTATATTGTTATCGTCTACTAGCGCCTCTATAAACGTAAGCTGCCGCTGACGCGATGATTGGTTCTTTCAGTTGTTTTTCTTGATTCATTTGTGTTTCTCCTCATCGCTTGTCCGCAATGGCAGCGAACAACTATTTCGGCTTTGCCGCTGGAAATGCACAGTATGGGTAAGAAGCCCGTGATTTTTACGAACTCTCGCGGAACCGTGTCTCTTAGTAATGAGGAGAATTTGTGGTAGCTGCGTTTGTTTCGTCTGTCTTTGAAGTTTACGAGTGTGCTGAAGTTGCCGGTAGCGTAAGTGCGCTTCCAAAGATGGCGACAGTTTTGCACATTGTATTACGAACGGCCATTTCAGCGTGAAGATGTATGCTTCCTTACCTTATAAGTCATTGGTGCCAATGCAGCAGCTGGGAAATTTATACTACTGTGGCTGTATACTTGGAGAAGCGGCCTGCTGGGGCTCTGTGGAACGTTACGTTGTGGATTGCTAAGCCTAGCCACTTGCTTTTATTCGGCGGATTTTATTCATTCCATCATCCTTTGTGTACGGGTGAAGTATGATATAACGTGCTATAGTTGATAGACTTGGCCAAAAAGGAGCAGGCGCCGCTTCTATTTTCGCTTATACTTCTGCTGCAATTGGCGCCAGAGCTCCGCAGCGATCGTTCGTTTTCACGGTACGTGGGAACCGCAGCGGGACGGTGCTAAACGCCGACGGATTTTTCGTTGATCGACCCTCTGGTGAAGTTAATTAGGTTATTTGCGACTGTATGTGCCATTTGGTGATTTCATTCGGTAATTGCCGATTGCGTGGGAACCTTTAACCGCTACTGCTTCCGATGGGATGGTGTCCTCTCGACTACGTCGTTGAGAGAACCAGTGAATGCCTGCCTAAGAACATCGCTTTTTTTTTTCTTTTTTTCTCATTTGTTTGTCATTTTCCTTAGTTTCACTGAAACGTTTTTGTAAAGTTGTTTAATTTGGAATTTTTTTTGTGAATCATGATTTGCGAAACCCGCTGTTTTTTAGCTTTCCATAACAGAGTGGAAATGTTTTGGCACAGGCAAGGTCTCGCTGCCAGACCTTGAATTGTTACTCCCGGTGAAGGTTTAGGTGTAGGCTGCCGATTCACTACGGTTACGATTCCTTCAGCAAGGCTATTAGAAGCCTTATTTCAGCCTCGTGTTGCATAACAGAATTCCTAGGGGTTAAATTCATTAAAAAATGCTGCAAGTGATGACAAAAAAACTGCTGTTGAACCAGAACTGTGGTTAGTACAGCACTGCGTTTGCCTTGTGTATTTGTCTGTCTGGGCCCTAAACTATATTAAAATAGCACGCTGGTTGATGTTGGACCATGGGAAGGCAAACACATTCTGCTAAGTTATTGCATGCATTGCGTCAAGGATGTATGGCAGGTGCAGTCTCTGTCTGACTTTGATGAATCACTAGCTCACTTTTACGGCTGTCGTATATCTGCAAAGTAAATACCAGAGTTAATCTCTGGCAAGGTGCCATGTGATGTCAATAATGATGACTCTCGGAATCCTATCTCAGCCAGTGCACAAACTCTTGCAGCAAGACTCATGTAGGTTACATTTTTAATTGCATACCGTGAAACTGGTGCAGATGTACTTCATCACTCAGAAGGAGCCCCACCATTGATTTCCACACCAAGCACAGTGCATAAATTCTTTTGTGACAGCAACATCCATGTTGGACTCCTAATTTTCTGTGGTCTGCTTTCTTGCCGAGGATTCCTTTCAGCAGAGAACGCATCCATGAAGCCTTTTGACACATGGGTGGTCAGGTGTGAGATGTCATGCTGGAAAAGCCGGATTGCTTATTCCGGTGCTTGAGGAAACCATCTGAATTGATATACTAGTCCTTTATGCTGAGTGTGCTTGTATAAAATGACTTCAGCAAACAAGGGGGTACTCGAAACTGTGTTCCATGAGCAAGGTCAGCTGTCAAGTCAGTTGTTTTTCAAGGGGACAGTCCTTTTTTTTGGCAGCGAAGTGAGCAGTTATGTGGCCAATTTTTTCACCTTACCACTGAGGAAGGTGCTCAGTTCCAATGCTTCTAAAACGATGAGCTGTTACTGCGAAATGAACTGTTACTGTGAAATACTTTTTGTTGTTAAAGTCAACCAAGCATGCAGTATTAAAACACCCAGCAGGTACTAAATCCTGCAACGCAAGCAGCAAGAGGAACAAACTTTTTTTTTTTTTTTTTTTTAGTTCTGTTGTCTTAGGTTTAGGTATGTTGTGTTGGGTTATCAGCTTTATTAATGGCCAGGCAGGCTTTGAGCCACCTTTGGATGTTCTGGCGTGTGCGCCCGAAGAGGGCTCGTGGAACTTAGGGGCTGTCAAGAAAAGGGGGAAAGAACACTCCTCTGCAGGAACCAAATGACCACGAGGGTGGTATCTCGCCCGTGGGTAAAAGGCTGCTTCTGGGTATTTGAAAGGCTGGCTGCACCATTTCGCTTTGCTTACGTCTACAGGACTTCAACTGCCCGCTTCTTATCGAACACTTCTGGTGCAAGTCATCTAATAGCATCATTTACGCAGTAACGCAGTCCATTGATATGGACTGCACGATGTCGCTCTTTCCCATGCTTGCCCAAACAGCCTCATTACGACACCTCTGGAATCTCCCGCAGCCTGTTCATTCTGACCTTCCTTCACCTTTTTTGAATTGGCCCTGCCTGGTATTGTTCCACATCTGGCCTTACCTGATCAGTTGCCTCTTCAGCGAGCGATTGTGGAAAGCATTTCCCAATGGTCATTTCCTAGTGGGGCTAAACGTCCTTAATCGTCCCATCATGTGCATGACATTTACCAATGAATTGGAACCGGCTGCCGTCTTGCTGGTGTGCTGCATCTTTGCTCAACGATGTTCCATTCCCTGCAGAAGATTGAAAGTGCGTCTGAAAGCACCAGTGTGATCGAGATTTCGGCACACATTAAATCTCCAGGCGGTCAAAATTATCTGGAGCTCTAGACTACGGCGCGCCTCATCGCCTGTGTAGCGTCGGCGCGCTAAAGCTCATAATCGTAGTGCGTCATAATTTTTAAGATTGTATGTGAGGGCCATGACACAAAACTGGTGAATTTACAAAATTTTCAGTTGTACATTACAGCAGATGATGATGATGATTAAAGGCCTCCCCTTTGAATCGGGGTGATGGCGTGCGCCATCTAGCCTACCTTAATAGTTTGAATTTAAATTTAGTCCCTCAACTTGGATTTCTTTTTAATTCTGCCCTGCCGCTACCCCTGGCTGGGATGTTATTTTATCGACTTCCCTGCTTTTTTTTCCACCAATGCTCTAGCCGCTGCTTAGTAATACCTACTGCTGACCAGTTAATGCTTCCATCAATTGCGAACCCCAGTGCCTCAGAAAGTAGGACTTTCCCCCCAATTCTATCCGGCTGAATCTTTTGGCATCCTATTACTATGTGGTCGATTGTTTCTTTATCCCTGCCACATACAACACATGTCTCATCCTGGGACGAATATTTGCTCATGTAAGTTCGAGTTCTCAAGCAGCCAGCCCGCGCCTCAAAGAGCAACGCACTACCTTTATTGGTGTCATAAAAGTTCTCTTTCCGGATCTCTTTTTTGCCTGCTTTGTAGATTCCCAGCGATCCCTTCTTTTCCATCCTCTTTCCACATGAGCGTCTCTGTTTTCTTCACTTGCTTTTTAACTGCCCCCCCCCCCCCCCCCCTTGTTTATTTGCCGCGGTCAAGGTATATTTAGTCGCCAGCTTTCGCGTCCTCTTCCGCCATTGGGTGTCCACACTTTTAAGGTACACGTACCTGTGCACTCTGGCTGCCCAGTTTTTCTCATCTAAATGTCTCAGCCACTCCTCAAAACGTATCTTACTTTGCGCTTCCCTTGCCTCAAATGAAGCCCAACCCATATTGCCTTGTACCGCCTCATTTGTAGTCTTACTGTGAGCCCCCAGTGCTAATCTGCCGACTGCCTTTTGGTTAACCTCCAGTCCCGACAGGATATCGGACTTTAAGCATAATACGGCATTAGAGAACGTGAGCGCCGGCACCATTACCCCTTTCCAGATGCCTCGCACTACCTCGTACTAATTGTATCCCCAAAGTGCTCTATGTTTCATTACTGCTGCATTTCGTCTCCCTTTCAGTTTGAGGTGTTCTTCATGGGCATTCAGGTAGCCTTTTCCTTCATTAAGCCAGATCCCCAAGTATTTGTACTTATGTACTAATGGTATGGCTTCCTGTTGAATTCTTATTGGTGCTGTATGAGCTTCCTCGTTGAACACCATAGATTTCTGTGGGTTAAAATGTAGGCCTAGGTACGTTGCCTTATCACCACAAATGTCGGCCAGTTTTTGAAGGTCTTCTGCATTATCTGCCAGCAACACTATATCGTCCGCGTACATCAATCGCGGAATCCGTTGCTCCACCAACTCTCCATTGCTTCGGTTTGACAAGTCAAAGCCTAATCCACTCTCCTCCAATCGTCTTTCCATTCCTCTAATGTACAGTGTGAACAGCAATGGCGAAAGGGGGCACCCCTGTTTTAAACCTCTTCGAATGTACGCAGGCTCTGTGCCTGTACGCCCTTCCCATGTAATATGCGCCTTGTTATCCTCGTATGTTGCCCTTAGCAGCCCCACAAATTCTGACCCAATCCCCTCTTCTTCCAGTATATGCCACAGCAATCCCCTATCTACGTTGTCATAGGCTCCCTTTATGTCCAGAAACAGTAGCCATGTTGGTCTGCCCTATGCTGCCGAAATTTCGATGGTCTGGGTTATTACGAAAATATTGTCTTCTAAGTGTCGACCCGGCCTAAATCCATTTTGCAGTTCCCCTAAAATACCGTTACTTTCCACCCACTTGTTTTTCCCCCGAAAGGGTCTTAAAAATGACACATTTTTCTTGGCAAACTATTCTCCTGGTCCGAACCTTCCCATTCAATTGCACTTGCGAGAATTCGCGCCGGCATTTGGGTTTTTAAGGGTTATACTTTTAATAGGAAAAAGTTTGAGTGTTTTCCTGAACAGGTTCAGTCTATTCAAACTGTTCGACATAAAAGCACTCGAGCAACTGATTGAGACACCACTAGCAATAATTTTTTGTATGTGTACTATTGACATGTTTCCTTGAAAGGGCCTTGAAAGGGTTTCTCTCTTTTTGCCAGCTGTTCAATTGCTTTTAATTTGTTCCTCAACAATTACGCCAATGCTTCCACTTGCGGTGGTGTTTTTTTTTTTCTTGTTTTTCTTTTAGATGGCAGCACTATATTGTTAGTGCATTCATAGTTAACATTGCTAGCTCCCTAGTCCTGAAAAATCAGTCGCGTCACTGCGGTGTGTGCATGTTTTGAAGCCAAGTTGACAAAGTGGTGACAGAATTGTTTAGATTCTGCGGAGTCGCAGGTATTGCTGTTCCAGTCGCTGCTGTTTTAGGAATTTCTTTTGGACCAATTTCTGTTGTTCATTTGTAAGCAAGGACGGACTAGCTGTGCCACGGAATGCTGTAAGATTGATTGATTGTTGTTTTGATTGTAAGATTGATTGATTGTTGTTGTGATTCTAAGATTGATTGATTGTATGGTTTTACCCGCCAACGCAACGCAGGCGATGAGGTGTGCCGTAGGACTCCGAATTAATTTTGACCACCTGGGAATCTTCAACGTGCGCTGAAATCTTGAACACCGGGCATTTTTGCGTTTCCCTCGATCATGGCTAAGGCGTTGTGCTGCTGAGCACGAGGTCGCGGGTTCGATTCCCGGCCGCGGCGGCCGCTTTTCTGATGGAGGCGAAAAGCAAAAACGGCCGTGTGTACGAGATTTCGGCGCACGATAAAGATCCCCAGGTGGTCAAAATTAATCCGGAGCCCTCCACTACGGCGCGCCTCATCGCCTGCGTTGCGTCGGCGCGTTAAACCCTACAATCAATTAATCAATCGTTTCCCTCGATCAAGAAAGTGGCTGCCGCAGCCGGGAATCAAACCCGCGTCCTTGTGCTTGGCAGCACAATACCTTAGCCACTGAGCCACCGCGGCGGATGAATACTTTAAGAGTAAGAGTTCCAGTGCACTGAGCCTTCTTACCACACCACAGCTTTGCTGTTTCTCGTTGATTTTGCTGCACTCTGCTGCTGCAACTGTAAAAGGATCTGACGCTGCCTGCGTCTACCCGCCGCTGGGGTGTGCCATGGGCATCTTTTTTTTTTTTTCCCTGCCTATGGTGCCGGCGTGCCCCTGTGTGCTGTGAGCTGTCACCTGTCTCTTAGCAGGTTGACCTGTGCTGAGTTTCTTTTCGCTATAGGTGCAGCAAGTCACAGGGGCGACGGTGAGCGACGTGCTGTGTGTGAGGCGTGTTGGTGTTTTCCTCCCCCTGCAGGGCGGCAGGCACGTACCCAGCGGCTGCGGGCCAGACTGGATACACCATGCAGCACGCGGCCTCACCCCAGCAGTTTGGGGCCCGTGCAGCCCCTACGTACGGGGCCTACGACGGCCACAATGCAGCTGCTGCTGCGGCCGCCACCGCTTTCCACTACGCTCCCCGGCAGCAGGTGGGTCCTGGGTGTTTACTGAGGATTGTACGGGTCAAAATACTAAATTTCTCGATAATCCGGCCAGACTGGAACAAATTTGCTTCAGCCAAACTGCTGCAAATACTCCGATGTCATGTAAACACCGTTTTTGCATAGTATAACGGCAAGGTACTGGACGTGATGCCTGAAGTATGTGCAAAGGTGCCGAAGTGATAAGCAAAAATTGGCAGCTTTGAAACTGATGTTGAGGAAAGGGTGTTCGTCAAGACTGGCCAAGTAGCGCCAGGATGCCTGGCATTCCAGCTGCCCGGGTGGATGTTTGCGGACAGTCTGCGTGCGTGTGGTGAGGCTGGCTGACATGCTATCGTACATAACTATTTTGCACATTGGCAGGCATAATGCTGTTGGGTTAATGCTTATAGTTGAATAACTTTGCATGTTGCAGAGAGGATGTTGGGTATTTTCAAATCAGAAAAGTGAATATGGGGGAGAGAGCTATAAATTTTTCATACCTTATACTCGTACTGCACCTGTGCTAACAACTTTTATTTGAGCACAGTTTCATTAATCTCGTTTTGCATGCTGCTTAGACCAGGGCACAAGGCAGACAGATGGGTAAAGGCTAATTGAGTGCTTGGCAAGTTTTCTCTATGGAAGCCTGAAATAGCTCTTGCATTCTGTGCACTTGCTGCACTACAGGTGGCTGCCGTAGCGCATAGCATGGGAGGCCCGCTTTGATTACCACAAAACTGAATGGTGCCTTCAGGCGCACTGTCAGCGGAAATAGTTAAACGGCCCAGTGCTATTGATAATAAAGGGGAAGTGTGCATTCACGGTCTGTTTGGCCAACTGGACTTATAAAACTTCATGCTGGCCTCGTTTAAACCTGCCTCAAGAGTTCTTGGCACGGCCCTGAATGAACAGCTAAACAAACTGTTGGTGAAAAGGGAGCTCCTGCTTCTGCAGCACTTGCTTGCCTCGGGGCAAAATGGCTGAATGTTGTCCTTTCTACGGAGTCGGAGCTTTGTTCTTACCCTGCCTGCATTGGTGTGCAGACCTCGTATGACAAGGGCAGCCAGGGAGGCTACTACGGCCAGGGCCAGGTGAGCACGGCGTACGGCAGTGCGGCTGCCACCACGGGGGCTGCCGAGAGCGTCAGCTCCAGCTACGCGGCCCAGCCAACAGCCAAAAGCAGCTTTGCCTCGGCCTACCGGACGCCCCCGTCCAAGGGCAGCCAGCCAGGGGGACCCCCGCAGGCAGCCGCGGGGGCAGCTGGGGGCTCGGCGGCCACGTACCTCTACTCGGGCTACTCAAGCTCCTACGGGGCACAGAACTCGTCCTCGGGAGGCTACCATGGGGGCGCCAAGGTGTCGTGGAACAGCGGCGGGGGCGGGGGTCCCCCCGCGGGCGGCCCAGGCCCCGTGCCGTACAGCAAGCGGCCGGGCCCCTTCCCCAACAAGCTGAACAAGCCCAAGCCACCACCCAAGGCCCCCCAGCTGCACTACTGCGAGGTGTGCAAGATCTCGTGTGCGGGTCCGCAGACCTACAAGGAGCACCTGGAGGGCCAGAAGCACAAGAAGAAGGAGGCGGCCCTGAAGAGCAACGGCACGGCCGGAACGCCCCCGCTGCCCCGCGGGGGCACGGCCCTGCGCTGCGAGCTCTGCGACGTCACCTGCACGGGCTCGGACGCCTACGCGGCCCACATCCGGGGGGCCAAGCACCAGAAGGTGGTCAAGCTGCACACCAAGCTGGGCAAGCCCATCCCTTCCACGGAGCCCGTGGTGATCGCCGCCACGGGCACCACCACCACCACCAAGGCGGCCAGCGCCCCCAGCACCACCACCACCACGGCCTCCCAGGGTGCTGATGGAGCAGCGGGAGCTGCCGCCACAGCCGCCAAGCCTGCCGCTGCCTCTGCAGAGGCTGCCGAGGCCGTCGAGGATGGCGCCGCCGACGCCCTCAAGGACGACAAGGGCGCCGAGGTGGGTGGCAGTCTTTCGGAGTTAGTGAAATGGTGCATGTGCAAAGCCCGTCAGCTCGGCTGACTACAACATGTCCAGTAGCACTTGTAACACTCTGGTTGTTGGACCATGCTTCATGAGGGTTGTTCCATAAGGGGAGGTGGAAATTTGAGTGAACCTGTTTTTGGGCATAGAGTAACGGAATTTGCTAGGCACACTGGAAAAACACTCCAAATGGTGAAATTTAAAATTTCATGACGATACCTTCAGTAGTTCTTGTGTTACAGAGGCTTGCATGTTGCTTGCTTGGAAAGCCTAGAAACGTATTGACGCATAGTAGGAAGTTCTGAATACTTTTCAATTGTAGTCGAAAGAACACTACAGGGTATGACAGTCTTAAATTTTTTTTTGCACCCTTTATTCCTTTTTAGAGAACAATATTTTCACTTGTACTCAGTAAGACAATAGGCACACAATATTGCAAAAAAATAACTATGTTACATGAAGACCCAAGATTGGAATAAAACAGTCAGGGTCAAAATCTACCCAGTGGTTGCCATGCTATCTTTTCTGTGAATAATGAACTCATAAAAAGCACTTTTGAAAAAACAGCTCTTAGGGCACACTGTTCTTAAAACTTTTTTTTTGCTTTCCAACCAATTTTGTCGAAACTTCATGGGCTTGTTCAGTTTTTTTTAGCTGATTTCAAATATCTAATCAGTTTGATGTGAGGTAACTAGTTCCCAAGTTAATTAACTTTTTTCTTTAGAACAATAGGAAATGGCTATTCAACAAAATATTACCATCAAGGCAGAATACATACCAGAGGTTGTGGAAAATAAAATGTGGGAAGCATTTTTTTTTTTTTTTTTTGCAATCACATACTTGTTTACATCAATTCTAATTTCTGGGTGCTAACCAATTAAAAGTAACGCTAATTAAACAACTGCTAAAACACAAAATGTGAAATCTGCTTCCCATATCGCATGTTTTACACATTCAGCTTCACAGTGCAAAAGAAATGATTGTCCTAGCTGCAATACCACTCGTGGCGAAAAAGTGGGGAATTATGGGAAAATTTTTTCTTTGTTGAAATCGGGCCTCTATGGCTTTTATGAGTACCTGGTACTGTTCCACGTACGGAATTTTCGGAGAAAAAACTGCAAATCAAGAGAAAAGTGATACCTAAAAAAATGCTTTTTTGAGCAATTTTTCGCTCCTAAAGACCCGTGTGCCCGCTTAAAATGTACAAAGACGTGATTTCCAGACTGCACCAGCAGCATAGTCCTTGCTGTCCCTGCTTGGGGACCTCATAGACCTTTGCCCTGTCATTTGGTGCATCTGGGATGTCTTCCTGGCTCATTGGAGGTTAATGTGCAGGCTTTTAGATGGCAGAAGCACCGTTTTTTTTTTACTTAGCATACCACAAAGTTCACTGTAAGCTACTGGGGTACCTATACCTTACTTGATGTATGCCTAATACATAGCTGTCCACAAAGTGAAGAGTAAGGCATGTTCTTTCTTTGGTATTAATGTGCCAAGAGGCTTTCAGCTGATTTCTGGGTGTCATAACCTTGCTGAAGCCACAGTTCGGTATATGGTGCTATTCAATGTCAAAAGGTTATATCAGTGCATCAGAAGCATGTAATGGGCTAGCATAGACGAGCACTGCAGTGTTAAAATGTGCCTCGACAAACTTTGAACCAGAGTCTCTCTCACACATGCACACCAGCAAAAGTACTCCCCCTGAGTCATGGGGCCATGAGTTGGACACTGCAAATAGCTGCCGCATCAAGCCGGCACACGTGCAAGAAGGGTTCTTGGGTTATGCTGTGCCACCATTTTGAGGTCATCAGCGCGGCAAGGCATGTACAGACCTGCAAGGATCTCTGTGTGGGGGCTGAGCCTCCGTGGGAAAGTCAGACGGCGAGTGGTGTTGTGCACTGTTGAACCATGGTCAACACACACAGTAGTGCACTCAGTTCATAACAGTAGCGGTATTGGTGAACCAGATTGTGTAAAGGAAAAGTAGGCAGTGTTATGGCCTTGGAGACCTTACTCTGGACACATGTTGAAGTGAGTGAGAAGTAAAACTGCAAAGCTAGCTACAGCTGGCTCTGAGTTGCATGAATTTTTCTCCGAGGCATTTAGATTTCTTGCGCACCCGGGTTGTGGAAATGTGTTGCATTTTCAAAGTAAAGCTTGGGTATTCGATGTTGCCGCAAGTATTGAGTCTTTTTGCCATTTTGTTTTCTGCTTGTGAGAAAAGAAAAGAACGTGGTGGTGGGCCTGCGAAGGGACAAGTGGCTGTGCACGTACGGAGTGCCCGCGTGTGTAGCCCTGTTGTGTTGGTGTGCAGCCCGTGGGCCAGGACTACATTGAGGAGATGCGCAACGACGAGGGCAAGGTGATCAGCTTCCAGTGCAAGCTGTGCGAGTGCCGCTTCAATGACCCCAACGCCAAGGAGATGCACATGAAGGGCCGCCGCCATCGGCTCCAGTATAAGGTGGGTGGGTTTCTGGTGGCCCCCCTGCTATGAAGGAACACCCTTTGAACGAAATTATGAAAAATAACACTAATAATAAACTTTGAAAATTGACCATCCATAGCACCACCCTTCCCTTTGGCAGTGTCACGCCTCTCAAAGGACCTACAAGTTCCTCTTGCTGAAGTTTACTGCACCTCCATTCATGAGTTGGTTGCTCCATGGGACATTTGCCCAATTCAGTGTGACATGTCTTTCAGAGAACTGCAAAAGAAAAATGTGCCAAACTTTGTTATTACTCAGCACTTTCTGTCACTCAGGGACAAATACAAGGCAGCTGAATTCTACACAGATGCCTCGAAGACTTCTGCAGCGGCGTCTTGTGCTGCAATTGGCCCCATATTCACTTTGTCCAAAACAATGAACAAGAACACTAGCATATTTACTGCAGAGGCATATGGTATCCTGCTAGCTTTGAACAACATTCTCCAAAACAAAATTAAGAGCTCAATTATATACACAGACTCACTGAGTGTTGTTACAAAGCTTTCATCTCTGAAGGCTAGTGAAAACCCAACTTTTAATGCTGTTCTAAGAGCTCTGTAAACGGCTTATAGTCTCAAGCTTGCTGTCACAGTGTGCTGGGTTCCGGGCCACTGTGGCATTGCTGGAAATGAAGCCGCTGACCAAAGTGCTGCAGCTGCTGCCCTTCGTGAAAGCATAGATATTAAGCTGGTTCCATATCAAGACCTCAAACCTTATGTGAGGAGGAAGCTGCGAGAGCACTGGCAACAACAGTGGGATAAAGACATAAGCAACAAATTACATGTCATTAAACCTAAAATTGAAAAACCTCCTTCTGAGAAACATGCTAGATCAATAGAAGTGGCCTTATGCAGACTTAGAATCGGCCACACACACATCACACATTCATATTTGTTGGCTGACACAAACAAGCCACGGTGTCATCGATGTGGAGGGCAGCTATCTGTCCTTCATGTGCTTATTGAATGCAAGATGTGCAACATTGAAAGGAAACGTCACTTTAATAAAGTTTACACATATAATATTCCCTTGCGCCCTTCATTATTTCTTGCAGACCATCCCATGTTCTCTTACAAAAAAGTTTTTAGCTACGTTTCAGACGTAGATTTTCCAAAACACATATCTTACTGCCCGTAACCTCACTTGTGCTCATGACATGTTGCAAAACAATGGCGGGACCTGAGGCTTTACACCTTAGGTGCCTGCATTCACTGTGTTTTAATGTGACCCTATATAGGCACCCTTTCTCTTAGTATACTCATTATGTTTTAACATGGCCCTATACACCATTTTTCTTAGAAAATTTTTAATCTAGTGCCTTTATTACAAATCTTTCTCATCTCATTCACGATCGTCATAGCGCTCTTTGCCTTTGTCGGCCTTGCGCCATTAAACCTGAAATCATCATCATCTGGTGGCCCCCCTGCGCACGCATTTGCTGCTTCCTTTGTTGACGTCGCTACCCCTCTCTCCCCCCGTGCAGAAAAAAGTGAACCCCGACCTGGTGGTGGACATCAAGCCGAGCCTGCGGCAGCGCAAGCTGCAGGAGGAGCGCCTCCGGCGGCAGCTCAAGGAGGACTTTTGGAAGCGCGAGGAGGACCGCTGGAGGGCCGAGATGCGCATGATGGAGGAGGAGGAGCGGCTCTACTGGGAGGAGCGGCGCCGCTTCGAGGACGAGATGGACCGCTGCCGCTACTTTGGCCGGGGGCCCATGGGGCCCATGCCGCCGTGGGGGCCCCCGGGGCCCATGATGGGTGGAGGACCCCCGGGACCCATGGTGAGCGCGGGCCTTTTTTCTTCACAGCGTTCACAGGGGCTCTAAGTAAGGCGGCTACAGTCGAATCCCGCAACAACGAAATTGACGGAACGTGCAAAAAATTTCGTTGAAGCGAAAATTCGTTGAGGTGAAATCTGCCCCAACACGCACGGAAGGGCAAGAAAAATGACCCCCGATATTTCCGCATCATTGGAAGCATAATATAATGTTTAGAAAAAGGAGTGACGCGCAGTAACGTCGTGTTTATTCAGATAATGAGCATACCAATGGTTCTTTTTTTTACCAGCACACAAAGAGCGCGATACTAAGGAGGAGGTGAGAGGTGAAGAAATGTAGGCGCAAAGCATGTTGCCAATTGCTGTACAACAAGACGTTTCCACCGAGCTGAGTACTTGCAGATAGCTGCTAGACGGTTGGAAGCCCCTCTCTCGCTTGTGGCAGGAACGGTGCCGTTATTTTATCCTCCGACTAGGCACGCAGCCACTGACCTTGGCGGGCAAGCCACACGCGCTAGCATTTAAAGGGACACCGAAGTGATATGTAAACATTGCGGAATTACTAGCGCAAATTGTAGTTCGGAGTCCCCAGGCCATGTTTCGACCACTCTAGGCGTGTTTACGCGATTTTATTTAGTAGAAAAACTAATTCGAAAATGCTGTCCTCCTCTCTTTACGCTCGCCCATTTTCTGTGGCGTTTTCGTGTGACGTCAGGAGGGGATGAGCTGGCGATTGGCTGCGCCACGGCTGCGCTACTGCACGGCTCCCCGGCCGACAGAGTCAGTCGGCCCAGCGTTTCGTCCGCCGGCTGCCGGCGGGTCAACTCAATCAAGGAGGTTAAAAAAAAATTTCTTGGTCGTAATTCGTTCGCTTAGTTGAAACGAAGCCAGGACACGTTTGTGAATGGAAGAATGTGCCTTTCTTTACTTGGTTTGTTTGTACACTGTATCTAGCTCCAAGTCAAGGTTGCTTCACACAAGCGCTGCACAAGCTCACATGCGACGCTTCGCTGACTGGTACGCCAGTAGGAAAATATAAGGCCTCTTGAAGGCGGGAGAAGAGTCAGCGAAGTCAATATAGGTACTAAGGAAATAAAATCAACTGATATTTTTACCGTACAGCGTAAAACTAGGGCGCGGGAAGCACTTTTTTGCGCTGGGCGAACAAGCACAGCGGTCAGCAGCACGACTACGCATCTGCGAACGCTTTTCCGTCTACGAAATGCAATTGCTAGACGTGAGCTACTGTGGAAACTCGGGCGACGCTTACTGCACGATCGCAGTACAACAAATAGTCACCTAAGCTGCTTGAAATGCCAAAACTAAATAAAAGTGTAAACCGGTTATACAATATATACCCTATATTAGCAAGCCCTGCGCGTCCCGCTCCGTGGCTCAGTGGTTTGGGGCGCTAGGTATGTCGCCGCGAATGTTTTGCAAGTCACGAGTTCAAATCCCCGCAAGTACGTGCTTTTTTTTTTTTTTTTTTTTTTTTTTTTTGTAAGTCAACTTTTTTGTTTTCCACCGATGTTTTCCATATTGAGTTCACCTTTTTTTGGGCTGCAACGTTCATGGCTACACGAATTAGTTCACAAAACGCGCGCAGGCTGGCACTGGCGCGCTAGCGAGTTCTCGTTGGCGTGCTGTTGCCATAAGCACCGACTGCTTGCAGGCAGTGGGCACAGGCCAGAATGAACAGACCCTTGGCCTGGTGCGAACACGCTTTTTACAATACAGGCATGAGGGAGGCAAGCTCCAAATATGGGGGAAAAGCGCATGACATTTGGGCGTCTGCGGGTACGCGGAGGGCGTTCATGCACTGCGTAGGTCTCGGCTAGTGAATGCTACGACTACAAGCTGTCCTGGGAGGCTTATCTTGTGCATTTTACAGCCGACAACATGGCAGAAGCGCGGTACGATGATTACTGAGATATTGAGAATGACCATCTAACAACGCCATCGGTTATGTTTTACAGAACCGAAACCGAAACCGAAACTTGTGTGATTGCTAACCTTGGGCATCGTCCAATCACGGCGTCCCTCCTCCCAACGTCACAGCCTTAGTTGGTGCGGCCGCCGCAAACCGCGCATGGTAGTTTTTCTTCTTTCGCGCTTTGTAAAATAATTACCTATTTGTCAGCCGGATAAACGATGAAAAGTGTGCTAATTTGAGCCAGTCTACGCAGTGCAAGCAAAAACGGGAGCTTGACAAATTCACTTCAGTGTCCCTTTAAAGCAACCGCGCGCTCACTACTAAGATAGGACGATGCTTGATCAAGACTAAACATGAAAACATTATTTTTGCTTTTGACTTTGAGGAATTGTAGAAGGGAAACTGCAAGGTCAACTGCTCACAACACATACATGACGGTGCTGTGCCAGCAGCAGAGCACATTCGCGCAATTTTTTCAACTGGATATGGATTGGCTATAGCTCCAGCTTGGCGAACCGGTGCTGTGCCTTGCGCATAGATAGCCAGCCACATCGTTATCACCAGCAAACAGTGGTGTCCACCTATGAGTAATTTTTTGTTTTGGGTGGCAGTGGGGGCGCACCGCGCATGTTTTCGGTAAAACTAAGCGTCCTGAGTGTATAAGAAGTTACAGATAGCTGGCGCTATGCTTATTTTATTGTAAATTAATTGTTCAAGTCCAGCCCAAGTCATCGAAAATTTCGTTGAAGCGAGAGCAAGCCAGACAAACGGTTTGTTGTGGCGAGTACAGTTGAACCCCTTTATAAGAGACACGTACCGGGGAGCAATTTCTGTCTCTTATATGAGATGTCTCTTATAAGCAGGGTGCCATGTTTTTACCAACTGATCAACCCATAGTTCAATGTGGGCACCGTATGACTAAAATAAGCTCAAAAGAACGCTACAGCATGTTGAAAAAGATTCATTCTAATTAATGTTTGGCCCAAGAATTTATGAAACTTTGTTTGCTTCATGACTGTATTTACACTGTTTTTTACAACCGATTCTACAAGCTTTTTTTCCTTTCACTGTTTGTGGAAGGTGAATTGTAGATGTTGAGTTCACAAGCCTGATCAATAGCCAGAGCGCACAGCTTCTTCCGCTGTGTGCTCAGGCTATTCATTACGCTTGCAGGACTCAACATCTGCAGTGCTTCTTGATTGGGAGCTACGCGAGTGGGAGAGCCCGCATGTGCGATTGCGCTCCATTCAATGGACGGCAGTAAGCTTCAACCACTTCTGTAAGTTGCATTTCCATTGGCAGGGCTTCTCATCGTCATTTCATAGCTGAGTGAACCACTTTGTGTTTGCTTAAGTTATAATAAATAGTGACTGCAGGTGTCTGTTGTCCACCTGTGCTTCCAGGATGGAAGCAACTGCAATTAGTGACTGGTGGCACTGCATCTGAAGTTGAAATGTCTGTTACAAGCGAGATTGTTGATTAAAGTTCAAGGATGACTTGTCTCTTATAACCAACTGTCTTCTACATCCAATGTCTGTTATAAAAGAGGTCAATTTAATGGGAAAGATAGGGCAGCCAACCATGTGGGTGAATAGTGTCTCTTATACCCATTTGTCTCTTACATCAGTGTCTCTTATAACGAGGTTCAACTGTACTTTGTTGCATTTCTATGGCTAGCTGACGGGGGGCTTCGATTTCACTTTTTATGACGAAGCTTCACGCTTCTCCAGTGGTGCAGTCTACTCACTTTTTTCTACCTTCATAATCTGATATCAGGTGGGCATCCTCAATTTACCTATCATGAATGGTCTGCAGACAAGGACAGTCTAACCAAAGACTAGTCCAACGACAACCCTCACCACCCGGGGGCTCATCAGCAGAACACACAAAATTGAAAGAATCTTTGTGTCAGCCGCAGTGAGTGTTGTTACCTTGCCAACGATAGATTCAAAGGTTGGCTTCAACACCTTCCTCTGCACTTGTGGCACATTGCACCATCGGGTTGGTAGTTCAAAGACTGCAGATTTGTTTTCTGTATAGTACGCACTTGCAACGATTTTGAAGCCTTTCAGCAAAAGTCGCAGAGCATCACAATTATGTTAGGTGTGTTGAATACCGAATACCGAACTTTCGAATCGAATTTGGATGAAAAAATCGGAGTGTCGAATTAAATATGGAATATCAATTTTTTTTACCGGCCTGGACTTTTCATAGGATTTTGTGCAGAACAGGAGCTACTTTGCATGTTTAGTAGCCATGGCATTCTTTTTCAACCCGAAGAACACACTTTTCAACTCTCACTTGCTGCAGTCCAGTTGCTGAACCACTATGAGACGATACTTCAAGAATCCAGAGCATGCATGATATGCATTTGAAGAATGGCTTGCGCCAGATTTGCTATACTGCAATCATAGGCAACAGCTAGACAGTGCCTCGGTATTCAAAATGGTGGCCAGAGCGACGGCGGCGGCACGAAGAAAAGATCTTATCGCTGCAGTTGCAAATTACATCGTGCAGCAGGATAACATTTACAGCCTCTTCAAGGCGCGCTCATTAAAAGCGCAATTTGTATGAAACCTGCCGAGCAGACGGTGCACCAGAAGTGTGTTTGCGTAGGCCGATATCTCTTGCTTTTGCAGAAGTGGACACATTACGAAAATTCACTGGACTATTTGAAAAATCGTTTAGTAGATATTCCATTCGTGATATGCTAGTTGAGTATTTGCGCACCCCTAAATTACCGTATTTACACGATTGTAAGTTGTCTTGAATGTAGGTTGACCCTAGCACAGAAAGCAGCCCGTTTGAACGCTGCTGTGATTGAGCACCGAGAGAGTGCTTCGGCACCAGGGCACTCATGACAGGCGGCAACAAAAGTGACCCAAGCATGTGGCCGCCTAGAAAATCGTATCACAAAGAGAAGCTCTTCCGTCAACTACCAATTCACCCCATATGGCGGGGCGGCTCTTCCATCAATGATCGATGCTCCCACAAGAACCGTACGCTTGTGGTGCACGCAGTAGATGTTAAAAAAGAAAAGCTTTTGTATAAGCACACAGAATAATCATGCACTGTGGGCTGAGCGGGAAACTTTATTCCCAATCATGAGAACACATTCACTGCGGGATGACAACCATCGAAGCTACCAGCAGCGGCCACTGCCGCACCTGCGCGATATCAAAACAAACAACATGGCGGCTGACAGAAGCGGCCGCTCGCGATTTTCTTTGATGCGCGAGTACGTTACTCGCACTCAAGAAGCGTTTTGTTCATCTAATAAAAAAAATGAGTATTACTGAATCCCTTAAATCAAATCACGGCGCTGACATTGGCCTAATCATATCACGTTCAGTACACTTCTGAACGCGCTGGTGAAAGGTTAGCCGCTGTAGGTACGGTGGACCAAGGGCGCAGATCGGGAATGCTAACTTTCAAAGTCTGCATCACCTTTATTGATGCCAGTATGTATGCAGTGGTAAACGCTACGGTTCGGCCATAACCATAGAAATTAGGGTGTTACGCTTTCCCCAGCTCGTAGCACCCCTGATTTCTCATTTCTCTTGCCGTTAGAAGCGGCAAAAAGTTTGATTTCGATTCTAAGTCAACCCCCCAACATTGGATTGTCAAACTTGGCAAAAAGGGTCAACCTGCAATCGTGTAAATACTGTGTATATATAGCAAGGTGGCTGCCTCCACACACTGCTGTGACGTGTGCCACAAACCTCGCTTTTCAACTGCATCCATGAGCATAGGCGACTGTTGGTAATGCAGGGTTGTTGGACTTCAGTACTTGCCGTGTTCAAAACCTATTTCACTGCCTTTTTGTTGCTGGATGCTGGCTGGCCTTGTTGTGTCCTTGTGTGGACAACACTGTTAGCAATGGTTTGGTTGTCCACTTGGCCAGGCCGGTCTCGTGCAGCGGTGTGCTCTGACTGTTGACGCAGCCCATGCCTCGGCGGCCCGACTCGGTGGACGACCGGCACGTGATGGCCAAGCACTCAATGATCTACCCGAAGGAGGAGGACCTCGGGCAGGTGCAGCGCATGGTCACCAACACGGAGAAGGCCCTCAAGCTGGTCTCCGACTCCCTGGCTGAAACGTAGGTGCACCTGCAGTGGTGGCATTGCTGTTGGTCCCTCTTACTTGCCTGTCCCAAGGGGCTCCTACCACAGGCATTCTATGGGCAAATAAAATGCGGAGCTGCTTGGGAGCAGGCAAATCAGAGAGCACTTGTGCCAGGCCCTGACGCTGCCCTCTCTACTCTATATGTGCAGCACTGAGCCCAAGCCGGAGGCGGAGAAGCCAGCCGAGGATGCCGCCGCTGCCGCAAAGAAGCCAGAGGAGGGGTCTGTGGTCCCTCTCCTTTTTTCTTCTTCTTCTCGGACGTGCCCGCAGGCCTTGAGTGGAGTGCTCTCTTCTCCCCACCTGCAGGAAGAAGGAGGAGCGTCTGCTGAAGGGCGTGATGCGTGTGGGTGTGCTGGCCAAGGGCCTCCTGCTGGCAGGTGACCTGACCGTGGGCCTGGTGGTGATGTGCTCTGAGAAGCCCGGCCGCACCCTGCTTGCACGGGTCGCTGCGCTGCTGCCCAAGCACCTGGCGGTAAGGGGCGGGGACGACAGCCTCTCTCCCGTTTTGTCGTGGCGCCAAGTTTGCTTGGGCTTTGTGTAGGCGCAATTTTTGTTTGGGCATCTGTTTTTACACTGATAACATGGTCATGCGTCCAGTGGGCTCCTAGGTGGTAAGGAAGCCGCTGTACTGCCTTGGAGCCTACATTTTCACTACTAACGTTACGGGCAGCACATTGGTCCATATCTGGGACAACATTTAAACTATGGACGTTCACCACGGAGTAGCACAAATGCTACCCTGTACATTTATACATTAAGCATGGCATTGCTTTGTCAGTTGTGCATCAGAGCTGTTTTGCAGTGGCGTCTCGGTAAATGGAAATCTCTTGACTGGAACACCTGACTGGAAGTTTGGTTTGGTATTTATTCCGCATAAAGATGTCTCAGTTCTGTGGAACAGCTCTCTAAACTTGGGACGAGGAGAACTGCCCTGCCCATTGTGTGAGCACTTATCAAGCAGACTTAGTAGTGCTGCAGTTTGGTGGAATGCAGGGTGTGGGGGGTGAGGTTCTGAAGGATGTGATCTGTGCACGGGGATGTTGGCTGAGGCAGGGGTTGTGTGGTGTGCAGGCGGTCTCCCCCGACGACAAGTACGAAGTACGCGCCAGCCCCCAGGACGCTGCGGTGTCCGTGAGCAACAACTCGGATCCCAAGGTTACGGTCTGGGTAACCCTGACGTCTCCTGTTGTGCGGGATGGAGAGGCCGCCACCAACGGTACGGGGTCCCCCGGGGCCCGCTTCATCCTCCACACCTCATACAGTCCAGCCTCGCTATGTCGAACGGGCCAGCCGGTGGTCGGTTGGGGAGTTGTTGGCACTTTCCCCTCTGCTGCCCAAATGGCACGATAACGTGTGCCGTGAGCCTGTGGGAGGGGCCTGGGCGCCCACTGTACGCCACGCGGGGGCCATTGTTGCGACTTTGCGCCTCGGGACCATGTGAGGTTTCTGGTGTTTTAAGTTTGAAACTCTGCAAGCGGTGGAGCAGGTTTTCAATTTCAAGGGTGTCATTGCCTCGTTGGGGGGGTTGTGGCAATTGAAAGCCACTTGCGGTGTTATTTATGCATCATGTTTCACCAGTTATTGCACACAAATATAGCTGATTATGACAGCTAAAATGACACTGTAAATTTTTTGGCATGTGCACATTTGTTAGGCTTCCAAAAATATGTGATATTTTTCTCATTGTATTTGCAACTGCCGAAGAGTTTGAAAAAATCTCGTGAATTTTAAAAATTGGCTTGTTTTGGATTTGTCATGGTTGGCTGTAGTTGTGTGCCCAGCTTGGTCGGATTTGGTGCAAAAATAATCGCCTTGGCTTTAAAGAAGTACTGGCACGAAATATTTGTGTTACGTTCTTTTCTCTGCTATGGGTGCTTACCAGCCCACTAATCATAGAATGGCACATTAGATGGTCGAACACAGTGTAAATAATTACTGATAGCTTCGTTTATCCGTGTCAGTTTCGGTGAAGCGAGCACTGAGGCAGTTGCCATGATGTAGCTGTTCTCGGCGGTGGTCTGGATGGGCGCGTGAGACTGGCAGTGGTTGCGCACGCCTGGGCAGCATATGACGTCAGTCCCAAAAACTGACGTCTTGCACAAGGCGGAGCAGCGCGCTGCAGCAGCAGCAGGCCACCTTGGCTACATCATGGGAGCCCTGCTGTCGGCAGTTTGAGGCAAGGCGCACAAGGTGACAAGGTGTCATGCTGATGCTGACGTCGAAAGGGTATCTGTTATGAGCTTTCTCGTGTGCGAAAAGATTAAAATTGATTTAAAATATGTTCTACTGAACGGTTACGGTTTGAACTTCCTCATGGGTAACTTCACAAATATGCAAAGGAAGCTTTCTACGTGGTTACGTGATCTTTGAAATTTTGTGTCAGTACTCCTTTAATATCCTTGTCTCCCCATAAGGCACTACTATGGGTTCCCCTTGGGGTTCACATAGCTGTACTGAAGGAAGCAGGCCTTTGTCACTGCAGAGCTTGGTGCAAGTGAGGCCTATCCACTGCGATGGCATACAGTGTGTCCCTAATGCATTGCGAGGCCTTTTCTCTATTTTTGACGTTTGATGGGGTTTGCAGGTATTATATCGATATTTTTTAGTGTACCTCTATACATACAGAAAACTTCACTTGAACGAACATTCCAGGTAATTGAACAAGTCCTTGGCCAACATGGCATTGCATCTAATGCAGCAGAAGTATTGCAAGCTGGGCTAGTTGGTGCAAGTCTTTCTAAACAAAGCGAAGATTAAGCGAAATAACAAGAAAAGGAAGCGAAAAGACGCTGCCCTGTAGTTAGAGTGGCACCGCATGAAAAATAGGTTCAATCGAGCAAGCTTTTTGCAGGCAGTAGCCATTCTACAAACACAGCTGCTTAATCAGACTTGTGTTAGTCGGCTGCAGTGCGTCATGTCATGTATCGAATGCAGGAAGGAAGCTTTTGAAGAGCCTACGTGGCCTTATGCTGCACTCTTTTCAGGCAGTGGTGATGAGCGGAGTTGCATGGAGCTCCATTTCCGTTTTGCGTGTTTTTGTCCAGCTACTGCAGGGTTTGATAGACTTCACAGCTACTGGAGCGGTTTTCACTGCATAAGCCTTCTTGCACTCCTCTCAGAAATCTGTCATCTGTAACGCGACATGATGCGTCTTAGGTATATGGCTTCAATATTGCCCTTGTCATATGGATTCAATAAAAGGCCTCAAAAGCAGACGTATGTAGAGTTGTATGCGCAGCGATAGGCCCCTGGAAAGAATGCTCACCTGAATATTCCCACTCATGAGTTTTTGCAGATTAATTTTGTTAAAACTGAAGCTAGCATGCATGTCAAAATGAAACTACAACAAGGCTTCTTACAGCGACGGCGTTGTCTGGGCTTCATCTTGTCAACTTTTTTTTTTTAAGCGGTGTCATTTATCATAGCTGTAGATTGTTTGCCCTCTTCCATAGCTGCAGCGTGTATGGCTTTTTTTGTTTGTTTGTTTTGTTTTTACTTTGGATATGCTAAGTATTGGTTCCAATTTGCTATCAGCCATATTTTTGCTATTGTGTGTGCTGAACCAACCGTGATGCGTTTTCAGTGGATATCTTGGATTTCCAGGGTAGCTCTAAAGGAATGCTTCTCGGCTTTCGCACCAAGATTCAAAATTCTGGGTGGCATGCAGAGCATTTTTCCATGCCAGTTTGGGTCGTGGCTAAGGTACGTCTAGTTCTATTGACTGGCACACAGCGTTCGCCACATATCTGTAGTGGGCTTCAGCCAGAGCGGTGTGTTGGCTCCATTTTCTTCGGCAAAATCTGCAATAACTGGATTTCGAGCATTTTGCAGTGGACAGTGGGGCAAAGGTTTGTCATTGTTTAGTGGGCAGTCATGACAGGAATGTGCAGCACAGGGCCTGTACATGTGCAGGCAGCTTATACATATAGTCCAGATAAATGCACCAATGTTGAAGTTGACCCATTTTTTGGAAGCTGCTAAATGTGAACAATTAGTGGGATAGTTGGCAATTTCGTTTAAAAGTGACGCATACATTTCGAACCTCTGAAACTTACCAATGTCTGCTGATTTTGGTTAGTGAACGCTTGTGTGTGTGAACTTTTCTTTCTGTGTGTGCGTGTGCTCAGAAGTTCGTTCAATTGAAGTTTCCCTGTGCAGTGTATTTAGACCATGTTGAACGCATCCTTGAACCTGGGACTGTTCAATGTAACGAGGTTTGACTGTAGACGTGCGTTGCTGCTTCTGAGTGTTTGGGGTGGTCTTGCTCCCTCCCCTTTTGGGGGAGCATGCATGCCTGCCGGGGTGGGTTGGGGTGACCATAGCAACCAGCTGGCGAATGACGGATGGAAAAGGGCGGGTCTGCCAGGGCGTGTGTCCCGTAGCAGCGAATTGGTTCTGGGCAGTGTCTCTCTTTGTGTAGCCTGGAAGGATTTTTGACCGCCGCCCCCGTGCGGTCAAACACCCGGCCGTGAGGCGACTAACTGTCTGTGCCCCTCGTGGGCCCCTCTCTCTCCCTCCTTTTTTGCCGTCTGGTTTCTAGCCAGTGTAAAAGACCCGCCGGATGTTCTGGACAGGCAGAAATGCCTGGACGCTCTAGCCGCCTTGCGCCATGCCAAGTGGTTCCAGGTTGGGAAACCTTTTCAGCCTTATGTCTTACATGCACCCCGCATGGGGCACCACCCTGTTTCTGTTTCCATATGTGCTAGCGCTGCCTTGAACAATGTCGGGCCTAAGCGTAGAGAAGATAGAGAAGGAAAAAAAGAAAACGATGAAAAGAAAGAAAGAAAAAACATGGGGCTGGAAAGTTGGACACCTGATGACACGTCTTGTCGCTTGTGCACAAAGGGCATGTGGGGACGGGGCTGGCTGTCTGCTGCCAGGGGGGGTGGGTCAACTGCAACGAGAGGGAGGGAGGGAGGGCTGGTGGGGTTTGTGTGCCTGCTTCATACTTGGGGAGGGGGTTGGGGGCGAGTGCAGCCCAGTAGTGGTAGCGGGGCAGAGTGGGGGGGACCACCGGAACAGCCGGCGTAGTCTTTTCTGCTTCTCCTGTTCTCTGTGGGGTGCTTGGGGCGGGCGCTCGACTGCCGGCCTGACCTGGGGCCGTCCTGGGCGGGGGGCTTGGCCTTGGTGCGCGCTTGCCGTCTCCCACAGGCTAGGGCAAGCGGCCTGCAGTCCTGTGTCATGGTCATCCGCATCCTGAGGGACCTCTGCAACCGCGTGCCCACCTGGAGCACCCTCCACTCGTGGGTGAGTCTCCCCCTGCTCTTGCGCTGGTTTGCAGGGCGTAGTGTGGCTGAGCCCAAGGATGTGGGCTCGATCCTGGCCATGGGGGCGAACAGTTTGACCCCCCAGGTGGTCAGAATTAATCCGGGGCTCTCCACTACGGCACGCCCCCAAGCCTAGGTGTAGCTTCAGTACGTTAAACCCATAATCAGCTTAGCTGCATCTTTTTCCTTGGCCATGGCCGAAAGCTTAGCCGGTTAGTGGAATTGTAGTCTGTTTCAACCCCCTGGGGCACTTTGGGTGACGCTAGGTCACAGGGTCCTCAAAAACCTTTTTGCAGGCAAGCACAGCTCATTCATGGCAGTATCTTTGGGCTTCAAGTTATTCCAGTTAAGGGGCTCACTGGTCTTTGATCAAAAAGTTTATTTTTGCAGTTATGATGATGAAAATTGGGGGACATATGTAGTTTTTCATTCTTATTGTAGATATAAAATTTGTTTTTGAGTAAAAAGATTATATTCAAATTTATTTGTATTTTTATATTCGATTTTTTGACAGCCTTTGTAAAAAAACTGCTGGAGGGATGCAGCTAAACAGGGTACCAGTGAATTGTGCACAAATCAAGGAGTGCAATAAGACTAACATTACCGTTCTATCTGCTCTGTAGCAGAAGTTACAACCATTTGAAGTTTGGGGTTGGAAGGGAAAACCGGTTTTTCTGGTTGCCATCTTTGAAGCCCAAATTTCAAATGGTTGTAACTTCTGCTACAGACCAGATAGAACGATAATGTTAGTCTTATTGCACTCCTTGATTTGTGCACAGTTCACTGGTACCCTGTTTAGCTGCATCCCTCCAGCAGTTTTTTTACAAAGGCTGTCAAAAAATCGAATATAAAAATACAAATAAATCTGAATATAATCTTTTTACTCAAAAACAAATTTTATATCTACAATCAGAATGAAAAACTACATATGTCCCCCAATTTTCATCATCATAACTGCAAAAATAAACTTTTTTGGTTTAAGACCAGTGAGCCCCCTTAACCGAGCTAGCCTGCCTAAATCTTTCTCCAATGAATTGCAGATCAGCAGATTTGCATGTAGATGTTAACAGGAGGAGCTCAAAGGGTCAAAAGAGGGTGAGCAAAAGCAGGCATCTTCTGCACATAACACAGTAATGGACTGATCTGGTGTTTGCAGTATTTTTTTAACTGGTAAGTTTTGATTTGAATTCACTACAAATGCCATTTTCTGAATTTCTAGTCGAGGCAACGAGAATAGCACAGTGCAGAGGATGTACAGCTGGTGTTGTCAGAGCCAGACAAGTCGCACAATGGGATCATTACATTACAGTAAAGCCTGTCTATCTGAGGCTTGGGAGGCATTTCTCCAGAGTGTAAAGCGGCAGCATGTTTGTTGTGTGGACACAATAAACTAGAATCTTCTAGCTGGTGTCCACATCCCAATAGAGCAATCGGCTGTGGGATGTGCCCCCTTGAGCAAACCTTTTTATTCACATTTTACTTTCAATAAACAACTAATAAATAGATATTGCCAATGGGCTGTCAGTTGGACAATGGGGTGCTGGTTCATTATGCTTTCTAAATCCGTCATCTTTGCACTGTTTGCACTAGTGTGATAAGTCTCAAATGTGTTGTGAACAGTGGCACACATACACGGTAGTAAACAAACGAAGAAGTCTGAAGGAAAAAATGTCGGCTTGAAAGAACTTGCACCTAGCAGGGCAAAACATGAGCTGCGTAAAGTACAACCAAGGTCCGAGGGAACAGAAGATGTAATGCACCTGTGCAGGCCAAAAAAAGCACCTGGAGGTGAACCAACAGAGTCAAGAGCAATCAGTGCAACATAAATTTGTTCCCACTAGGCCTCGAAAGTGGAACCACAATTAATCAAATTTTTGCCGCAGCACTTTTCAAGCCATCCACATTGCGCAAAAAGCAGGAAACTTGAGCCCTCATTTGGTGATGTAATGTCTAGATGTTCTTGATCGATGCTGTCATTCCAATAGCGCATGGTTTCTCAAAGTGGGTTCCGCGGAACCTAGGGGTTCCGCAGGCCCCTCCTCAGGGTTCCGCGAGCCACTGATAAATTTTCCCTGGTTCCGCAGTCGCAAGGTCTTATATGGTGAACTTGAGGTGCGATCGATCTAAGGAACCTCCATTACTCACGCCTGAGTGTCAGTAAGCACATCTCGGCGCGTAACAGAAACGCGCGAGCTGCGCAATAAATCTCGCCAGCAGCTTGTAGCCAGCCAGACTCCGAAATCTGGCCACGTGGTTAAACTATTGCACTTGAATCTCGGCCTTATATTACCCCCATGCGCATTTCTGCTGTTTGGAGATAGGTGCCGCTTGCGTACGCATTCGCGTAAAGTCGACGGGGGGAAAAACGATACCCGTGCTTGCTTTTGAATTTATTGCGTGTTAATGTAGCATGAACGGAATGAAAAACGGCGGGGGGGGGGGGGGGGGGGGGTGTTCCTTGACACTTAATGGAACTTAGCAGGGTTCCCCGGGACCAACATGCTTGAGAACCCCTGCAATAGCGGGATGGGCAGCTTGCAGCGTTCTAGCCCGTGCCTGGTATTTGATCTTGCTCATGGGAGTGCTCATGCGTTAGTGGTGGTGCCACTTGACGCGGTGCCCCACTGGTTGGTTGCCTGGCCTTGGTGCTGGGCTCACACACGTGCCTGTTCTCTGCTGCAGGCGCTGGAGCTGCTGGTGGAGAAAGTGTTAAGCAGTGCGAGCCAGCCACTGGCGCCGGGCGATGCCCTGCGCCGAGTCCTGGAGGCTGTGGCTGGGGGCCTCCTGCTGCCTGGTGGGTGGCGGGGACACGGTGGGGGTGGGCGGGCGGACGCCCCGTGGGCGTAGCTGACTCCCCTGCCTCCCTCGCAGGGAGCCCCGGCCTGCTGGACCCGTGCGAGCGGGAGCCCGTGGACGCCCTGGCCGGCCTGACGGACCAGGCCCGGGAGGACATCACGGCCAGCGCCCAGCACGCTCTGCGCCTGGTGGCCTTCCGCCAGATCCACAAGGTGCTGGGCATGGACCCCCTGCCGCCCCCAAAGTTTGCCCGCAACCTGCTGAACCGCAAGCGCAGGCGGGACGGCGAGGCCGCCGACCACGAGGGTGAGCAGGCTGCGAAGGGCGCCGCCTGCCCCGGCAGAGGGGGAGGCTGAGCTCCTGCTCTTCTCCCCCCCCAGGTGCTGACGGCAAGAAGGACAAGAAGGACGAGGCAACGCCACCGGCGGCTGCTGCAAAGACTGAACCGCCGGCGGCCAAGGCTTGATGCTGGCCACAGTTCCTGCTGGCTGGAGGATGAGGAGGAGGAGGAGCAACGGCTGCCCCATCAGTGCCCCCATTTGCACTTCACCACTAGCACAGTATTTAACAGTCCCAGAAACCCCCGTCATCACTGCTAGTGGGGAACAACCGCTTGTAGCACTTTTTTTTTTCCCCCTTCTGGTGTCTGTGCTTCTCTCCAAGATGGCGGGCAACACTTAGTCTGACAGAGCTGCTCGGTTCCCTCACCCCCGTTTGTTTTCATGCCCTTTTTTTTTTTTTTTTTTTAATATTGACACCGGCTGTTGAATGAAATTGGGAGCAAATGTCAGACCGGCAATGCTGCCACAACATTGGGGTCATGTGCCGTTTGTTAGTAAGACAGTGCACCGGGCTGGGTACTTTGCATTTGTTTCCATTTTGCTTTTGTTACTGTGTCTGACCTTGTTAGAACATCTAATGAAATTACATGACTTTGGAGGGAACCGTTTCCTTTTTTTTTTTCGGTGCGAAGAAAAAGACCTCTTGTGGCCCTTTCAGTGTGGCAATTCATGGATGGTGTGTTTGGAAGATGTGCTGGGCACGAATAAAGATTTGCCATTGTGGATACTGCGTCTTGTGGATCTTGTACCTAGTGCCTCTCAATTCTGACGAGTCCGAAAGTGCACATTGCAACACATGAAGCAGACAGGCATAGAGCAATGTGCTGTAAGGAGCCAGCTGCGTGTGCTGGCACCTATCAGCTGCAGGAAAAGGAAAGGGGTATTTCGAGAAGTGAAGAGTTAAATGTGCTTTTCATGAATACTGTGCCCAAAGAAGTGGTGTTCATGCATGGGTAATTGTAATAGAGAGCAGTCTCATTTAATTGGTTTTTAAGATTTCAAGGAGGTTCAATGAACACCTAGTTTTGTGAACTCTCACTTTGGCCAAATACCATGGAATTTTTTTGAAAATTTATGCCCAAATAGGTCATGAAGATGTTGCAACCTGGTTCAATTTGAAAGCATAAGTCTGGTAACTCTGTTGGTGCTATGCAAGCTGCAAAACCCTCTAACTTAAAAAATAAACAAAACTAAATTTTACTCTGTAGTGAGTGAACTGAGCAGTGGTGCAACTGGCAATGAAGGTGGCCGTGGGCATCTCGGCAAAACGTGAGTGTGTGACATTGGCTCAGAGATTCTTGCAGTTGTCTACTTCACTGGGGCCCACCCGCCCTTCTGCTACTTTCTGCTGCAAGTTTGATGCTTGCCTGCACCAGATTTTTGTTTGTAACATTTTATCTTGCAAGACTCAAATCACCAACCAGGCCAGTGGCATAGCCAGGGGGAAGGGGGGGTATCAAGCCCCAAAATTTTCAGTGATGTTTCCTTCTGTTCTTTTCAGATGTGTTTAAACTGCACTGATGATTTCCCAGATTGTAGTGCGAAAGATAAAGTAGCATTAGGGCAGAGGCACCATTGTTGCATATGCACCCCCCCCCTCCCCCCAAATAAAACTTCTGGCTACGCCACTGCAAACACTCAGGGCATGGTTTAAAGTACAACTGTTCTGTTTGTTTTTTTTTTTCCTTGGTATTACTTGAGGAAAGGTGATTCCACACCATCCCTTGCGAAGCCATGCAAAGAAAGCCCATATTACTACGAATATTCAGGGCATTGGCTTCTGTATCCAGCAACATTTCAAATTGAACAAGCCAGCTGCCAATAACCGACAGCCAAGGAAGTGCAAGGCCATAATGAATTCCAGGGCACCTTTTCTGTAGGGTTTGCGAGGAGGCATTACGATTTTCGGTAACCGTTGGCAAGCGGATTGTGAAAGAGTTTTTTTGTAACTTTGCAGAGTGCTCGTAAGTAAGGCATCACTTGGCCTTGCATTGTTGTGGCATGTACATACACCGAGCTGCACTAGCTAGGGTCACAAAAATTTTACAGAAAGTTCGATATAGCTTTTGTTACAGATCTTGGTGCATAGCCGCTGGTGGGCTTGGTTGGTCTCAAGCTGGGCAAACACTGGCGCAAAGTAGGAGAAAGAAGGGGGGAATTTCTATAGTTCGTTACACGGTTTGAGTCTCTGTACGCAAGTGTTACGCTCTGGGTGTGCGAGATTAAATAACCTCATTCAATGTCCATCCCTTTTCCCACACTCTGGCCAAAAGCGCACCAATTGGGTAGGTCCTTTCAGTCAAAACAAGTAAAAAACACTAGCACTGACGGGGCACTTTTCCCTCGCACAGGGTATGCCTCAGTTACTCAAATGACTTATCGAGAGGTCAAAAACCATCGTATACACCAATTCATGGCTTCAAGTAAACTGGCAGACCTCGTGAGATTACTTCGCACATTTACGCACCTTTGAGCTTGTGGGGTCAATGCATTCCGAGTGATTATTGCATTAACGAGGGGACACGTCAATCCACTGCGTACCAAGATTCATCAAAGGACGGCAAACAACTGTCTATTCATGGGGCTGTTTATGATGCTTAATTGTGCAATCCATCAACGAAAGGCTTTTGTGGACTACAAAAGCCTGTCAAAGTAATTCACACCAAAAGACAGTGATTGCAAATACGATGCTGCAATAATGAAGTTGGTTAGTGTCACCAGGCTTGCGCCTTCAAAGCACATAAGCAGAGATAAGTGCCCCAAGAATTTTTTTTGCCCAATGGGCCACTTAGGGCTTCTGCCTTAAAACCTGTAAAACCGGATTTTACCTAAAAACAGACAACCCTAAATGTGTGGGAAGGCATGCCGTTACCAAACTAAAGAGCGAACATACGATGACACCCTGTGGGATGCCAATCTGACGACGACAAAACTACAGACTAAGAAACTAGTTTCTTATGTGCAATTAAATGAAAAAGATGTAGTGAAATTCAGAACTCTGCTTGTGATTCCAAAATATTCAGTACTTTTGAGCTGATGTAAGTGTGATACTCTTAAATGCCTTTTAACAGCGGAGCTGTTGTAGCTGGCCGTAATGTGTGGCACGTAATGTGTGGCGTGTAATGGCACGTAAGGAGTGCCTTGCTTTACCAACCAACAACACCACAGTTGGCGCAACACCTGCTCCGCGGAACCTTGACACGACTCCAGGAATGCCACGCATGCGTCGTGCACGTACATGCCGCCGCTGCGCCCCAGCTGTAGTCAAGTGATACCGTGCATGCGCCCCCCCCCCCCGTTGCATAGAAGAGCCTGTGCACTGGTGACCTTTCCCAAGAACACGCGTGGCATCTTCTGCAGACGAACACCTTCCCTAATCCCACAAAACTGAACCTTATCCACCCTTCTCTATACCCCTCCCCAGAATGCCCTGCATGCGGTGCCCTCGCCACCCTTCCTCACATCCTGTGGGGATGTCCTAAAAACCCGTTTCCTTCATTACTTGTGCAGAGCAGTGGGAGAAGGTGCTGGGGAGCTCAGACCAAGAGGTGCAAACCGCTGTGGTCAACAGAGCTACCGAAGTCGCCACTCTGCACAAGCTAGGGGCCACTACAGACCCTTGGACCACAGAACGCTCAATAAAGTGTCTCTCTCTCTCTCTCTCTCTCTCTCTCTCTCTCTCTCTCTCTCTCTCTCTCTCTCTCTCTCTCTCTCTCTCTCTCTCTCTCTCTCTGGTGGCGGCGAGCCAGTTCTAGACATGGGGCGGCCGCAGAAAGTACGCATGCCCGAGAAAGAAGCCGCTTACCGAGAGGCACGCCGTGCTGCCAATCAAGAACGACGGCATCGATCGCGGTCCGACCCAGCACGTCAAGCTGCGGACGTGTAAAAAAATCTTGCAGCTTCGCTACGGTTCAAGCCTTACGCGACTTAGTGCAAGCTTCCCCAGTATGCTTACTACTGTTTTTGTTCTTGTGCATCCTTGCTTGTGAACGCTTGAGCACTAACATATCTGCTTTAAAGCCTACATATTTAAATAGTGTAGGGCATGCTGTTCATGCCCTACACTACACATAATGTAGTTGACTGAACGTTCACTACTTTAATTTACAGAGTGTGGAGGTGGGTGATATTTGATGTAAATTTGTCAGGGAATAGGCTGTTTGCTTGGTTTAGGAAGGGGATAACGGGAGAATTTTCCCAACTTGAAGGTAATGTCTCGTGTTCCCGGAAGCAATTCTAGCTTGCATTTTCTTACAGTTTTTCTTATCGTAATTAAAGATGGCATCTTTTTCCATTGAATTAGTTGATGTGGTGGTGTGCAATGGGTCCAATTAAGCTGATGCGAAAGGAGCAAATATGTACTTAGGAGGTGGACGTGGGAGAACAACTAAGGGATCTGGGGAAAGAAATGGTCATGGAAAGAACTTTCTTGTTTCAATCATCTATACTTACTAATAACATGCCAATTACGTGTTTCTAAACATATGGTGAGCTGCTCTCGCGTGTTTATGAAGAACTTGCATACTCTAGATCTGTGGGTACACACTAACACTGGTGAATAGCACTCTATAAGCTCGGTTTGACGTTTTTAAGTCTCACCAAGCGACTAATGGAGGCTCATGATAACATAGCAGGCGTATGATTGCAAGTTCGCGCAAAGTTGTCTGCAAGCCTATGCTAAAACTGAAACTTTAGTCCCTGAATTTAATGCACAACTTGCCTGGCGCAGTGTGGGGCTAAGTATTTGGTCTGCAGAACATAAAGAAAGTTGGATACTCCAAGACGGCATTTTCTCTACAACGCATGAATATACAAGCAGACCTAACAAATGCGAGGTCGCGAAATGATCTACAGGGCATCACCATGACATGACGGAATCCTAGCGCTAGCTGGCACTCCTTGTTGGAAGCCAAGCGTCGCCTTCGCGAGACCTTTCTTTCTTTTTTTTTTTTTTTTCTCAAGAGCTCTTACCTATATACGTATACAGTTTATTATTGTATGGAACTCTATGCTCTGACCGGCAAAATTAAGTGAGGGGGTTTTGAGAGCATCTCTACCGCCATTAGTGTAACTCGTAGCTGGCACGGACCAGTTTGAAGTAAAATGAGCAATCTTTTGTTTTCTTGTCACATGTCAATCAATGTGCATTCATGTTCTTGCATGCCTAATGTTTGGAGATATGGTAGAAATATGCAGGGATTTTTCGACCTCACCTTGGGGATTCTCTGAAACAAAGATTTCCCTGCCCTTCCACTCTGTGGAGAAGGGTGGCTGACAAAGCTGTGGTGTGTAATGTCGAAGTAATCTTATAGGCTCAAATTGTCTTGTTTCCGGATATTTACGGTAAAACAATATTTACAGCCATTTTCTGTAACAATTAATACTTCCTCCATAGATGGACCTGTGTTGTAATTCTGTAGCCTTTGCAAATTCATGTGAACGTATATGATAAGGAAATAAAACTTGGCGTAATGGTGGAGTTGTCTCAGTGGTTAATCGTCATATAAATTTGCCTTGGGAGACTTTCGATAACATAAGAGCTAGAGAGAGAGAAAGAGAGAGCGAAAACATTTATTGCCAAGTCACTAGCTGTTTTCTGTTATCATACTGCCTCTGTAGGTGTCCATGCTTCATTGTGCAACACACGATGTGGGAAAGCCAGCCTACAAAGGCCAAGCCTCAATACCTTGATTGACAGTCGGCTTCACCTCTATACATAAATGCATTGTTGGAAAGATATAGTTCCAGGGGCAATAGTTGTAGGTGAAATTATTAAAGCCCAAGGACCTTTTTTATGGGTTTTTCCACACGCTGAGAGCATCGAAGGCATGGTACAGTTTTACCGTTTTAAGATCACGGGGATTTTAGTGGGCGCCGCAAGATAGCGCTACGCTCGCGTGCGATTCTTGTCTACATCGCTCTGTGCCGGAGATAATCTGCAGGATCCTAGCCATAGACAGCGCCGCTGTATAAGAAGTTGGCAACAGTGGCCGGTGTCGGCTGCCGTTCCTTATCAGCACCTCCGCCACTCCGCGGCCAACGACCTGGCTTATCTAAAAGCATAAAAGGGCGGTGAGCTGACAAGGTGTCCCGATTCTGTGGCCGCACATTGGCAGTTACCGGCATCATGTTCGTCAGGTCGGCAGTGAGAAATCTACCGCTCATTAGCTGGCGCCGTCTCGGAATTGCACGGCAGTCTACCGCCGCCGCCGTGGCTGCGGAACCAGTGCGGAATCCCGACATCAATTTTACGCAGGTGAACTATGCGATTACCTTTCATGCTTTTCATTGTGATAGTTCTGGCAGAAACAATCCCACAGCTGATGTGTTGAGGAGCATGTCTGCGTGATTTTGTTGGAAGCAGTGCATGCAAAAACAAAAAAACAAAAACCATAGTAGGCGACAGCGACTGCCGGCGGGGGCATTAGTCGCCGACGTTTGCCGCATCGGTCGGTCAGTAGTATTAGCTCTATGGTTGGTCGTCGCCGGCCATTAGTTCTGCGCAAGCGCTGCTGTAAGAAAAAAAAAAAAAAGTGTTGGAAATTCCGTCGATCTTTTTGGTGGCGCCCCAGGCAAGGGTGTGTTTAGGGGTGTGTGTGGCATATATGCATTCCTCCATGGCTCTATCTGGGTGGAAAGGATTTTTATTCAGCTGAGCCTTGTGGGAGTGGAGCCTTCTTACAGGAAGCCATGTGCCGCCCTGGATGTTATCGCTCTCTCAGCCAGCATGATCTGATCGCAAAGGCGGGAGCTGGAGAACAGCGTGCCCCACTTCTCGGGGGAATGGGGACTGGTTGGAGGGGGCAAATCGAGGCTCTGGGTTTATTCAAGGATAACATGCACAAGTGTTCCTGACTGCATACAGAACTTTCATTGGGCTTCGTGTTGATTTGGGAACATCAGGTGCATCATTGTTTAGTGGGGATACGTGTTGGTTTGCACAAGTCTGAGTGTAGTTCCTTGAGTAGTTGTGGGTAAGAAAACGGCAGTGTTCTGGGACAGCGTCTGTAGCGCTCTGTAATTTCCTGGTAGGTTATGAGCAGCATAGGATTAATCAGGTGAGTCCTTCGTGGCCTGGTGATAATTGCCCTCCAGGGAGGAGTGGGCTGACACCCACACCACCCCGAATACCTTCTGGCGACTTGCTTGACAACCTCGAATACCCTGTCTGGTGGCTTGCTTGACAGTATGCGGTATGTCATCGGAGCCACCCAGTCGGACTACTTCTTGTGAGTCTGTAATTGACATTTGCCTTCGTTTGTGCGAGAGCTAAGGCTATGGCCCGTTCGTCCACTTCTTGCGTTGAGGCACGTGGCAGGGTTGTCGCAGTGACGAGATCCGTTTTCATTGTCACCACCACTACTTTGGGTGAAGGGGGTGGGGGGTATATGGCTGCATCTGTGTAGACCACTGTGGGCAGACATCCATACTTTTTGTCCAGAGCTTTGGCTTTTGCTTATCGCCTACCCTGATGGTGCACGGGATGCATATTCTTAGGCAGTGGACGTATTACTATGTGCCTTCACCATTTCTCCGGCATTTTCTTTGTCGGGACAACGTCCCCTACTGGCGTCAATTTAATTGTGCAAGGACCTTTCGGCCCGTTTGGGATTTGTGCGAGGCAAGCATTTTGGTTGGACAGGTGACTTTCAATTAGCTTGTTGCTGTGTTGTGTAGCCCAATGCTTAGCCTGTCTGCGGACACGCTCATTGGAAGGCCCAGCGCTCGTTTCGTTGCTTTCGTGATAACGGCGTTGAGTTTGTTGGTTAATCTCTGGTTTAGTACGGCATATGGCACTGAGTAAATTATTCTTAAGAGGATGAAAGCCTGGACGAGATGAAATGTGTATTTCTCTTTCGTTCCTCTGTGCTGGTTGGGGACTCGTGATCATGTGTAGCAGCTGTTCTGATGTTTTTGTGAGCCGTGGTATCATTTGGCCATTCTTCGCTTGGGATTGTATCAGAAGGCTTAGAATTTTGAGTGCTGTGCAGGGTTTAGTGACCTGTTTCTCAAGGGTGACCTGGATGTTATCTTCTTCTCATTAGCGGTGGTGGCACCGAACCACAGGAAGTTCTGATTTTTGGGGTGAGCAGGTCTATCCACATTTTTTTGCACACTGTTTAACGATATTGGCGGCAAAATGCAGAGTGCCCTGCAGACCCCCCAATGAATCAGTCCTCATCCACTGGGTTGCATCAGCTGCATAGAGGGCGAGTCTAGGTTCGTTACACCCTCCAGCCGCCCCAGGAGACCCAGGAGTACGATGTTGAACAATAGTGCAGACAGTACTGAGCCCTGAGGGGTCCCCAGACAGCCAAGGGTGATGGGGTGCTCCTTATCTTGATTGTGGCTTTTCTGTTGGACAGAAAGTCGACAATATAGTCATATGTCATCATCTTCTGCAGCCTGTGCTGTTCAGGTTTTGGAGAATTTACTGTGCCACGTTGTCAAAGGCCCCCTTCAGATCAAGTGCAAGGATGGCCCGTGGTGAGTGACGAGTGGCAGGGACGAGGATCTCCTCCTCCAGTTGAATTGGCACATCCTTGGCCCCGAGGTCTCCTCTGAGTCCGAACATTGTGTCTGGAATCTGCTTGGTCTCGTCCAGGTGTTTCTGAAAACTCTTCAGTAATACCTTTTACATAATGTTGCCTACGCAGGACGTGAGAGCATTTGGCTGCAAGTTTTCGATGTATGGTGACTTCCCTGGTTTAGTTGTGAAGCAGATTTCTGCAGTTTTTCATTGTGCTGGAACTTCCACTTCAGTCCAAACGTTGTTGAAGTGGTCTGTGAGAGTTTGAAGGGCTTCATCGTGTAATTTTTTCAGAACTTTGTTAGTGGCCTGGTCTGGTCCTGGGGCACTAGCTTTTGCTGCTTTAGGCAATGGCTGCCGTGACTTCAAAGAGCTGTATCTTTTTGTGGATTTTGCCGTTCCATTTCCCAGTGTATGAGGCAAACAAGAGATTGGGAAAGAACTTTGTGGCAATAATAAAGGCAGTGCATTGCTCTTTGAGGCTGGGGCTGGCTGATTGAGAACTGAAGTTTTTATGGGCAAATACTCGCCCCAGGATGAGACGTGTGAACCGCGGCAAAGATAAACATCAGCCACGTAGTAATAGAATGCCAAAAGATCCAGCCAGCTAGGATTGGGGTGCCTAGATTGCCTTCTTGAGGCAGCGCCTAGAGTGCCTTCTTGACGGCACTCCAGCTCAGCGCTGCAGCCATGGCTAGAGTGCCGTCCAATGACATTTGAATTTTTAAGACTGGGCTGACACAGCCAGTGTGTCTGCCAGTGTGGCGTAGAGGATCAGTCTAAGCTTCCTGTTGTTCAGGTCTGGGTCTTGCCTCTTTTTTTTTTTTTTTTTTTTTTTTTTACATTTTTAGTTTTTATTGTAATTTTCATGGCTTAAATTTTCGGTGCTTTACATTTTTTTTTCTGTTCGTTAGGTTATGTGAGGTTAGTTTACATTATGTTAGCGGAAGGTGAAGTAGTGCCAAACGCTCCATATTTTTCATCAAAACACCGGTGGATATTGCTTTAGTGGAGTGCTTATAGTACCTTTGGATGACACTCTAGAGGCAGCCTATTGCTAAACAGCGACTAGAATATTGGTAGAAAAAAAGCAGGAAAGAAAGGCTCTGAACAGCCAGAGACAGTAGCAGAGCAGAATTAAAGAGAAATAAGAGTTGTAGATTAACTAAATTTAATTAGATGACTGACGTAGATGAGATGGTGCATGCCGTCTCTCCGATTCAAAGGGGAGGCCATTATTCATCATCGTCATGGTCAACAGTTGCAGCAAAAAATTGTGAAGTCCACTTACGAACATGAAGGAGTTACAACAATTACACGTTACACACTGTGGAAAAGGGGGATGGGAGCAAGTACTGAAGGGCCACTGTGTTTAATTTTTAAACAATCTTAAAATTTTAATGTAAACTTGCAAACAAGTGGGTAGGATGACGCTCGAAACTGACAATTGTAGTTTACTAGGGTCTTTTTTTCGGCTACCTCCTTTGTTTTTTACTGGCGAGCCTGATCATTAGGGGTTTACTGGCACTGGGAATTGAGTTATTGGTGAGGGAAAAAGGGGTGTAGTGGGAGGAAGGAAAGCGGAATATGGAGAGGCAGAGTACAACGCAGTTCCATGGTGGGGTTGGGAAGTGAGCATGTCTGCTTGAGGAGCTGAAAGATGTTTAAACAGCACATTAAGCGTGTGCCAACTGTTTATGTTGGATCTACTCCATGTTAAAGGAGCCATGAAGAGAAAACACAAGTTTGGTTCATTCAAAAGATTGCCTCGTTAGAATCATACTGACACCACTTTTAACGTAAACTTCGCTCAAATAAGCTACATAATTAGGAAAAACGGGAATGGTCATGCGGCCCACCAGCTCATTTCCCGCAACTGAACCTATGATGTCACATGAGCTAAGCTCTGCGATTGGCGGAGGCTGGCAGAAGCAGCCGAAAATTAGGTAGAGCTTACAAACTAGACGAACGAGCGATTTGCGCTTAAATTTAGGGCACATTCTTTACAAAGCAATAAGAATGATGGGACAAACAGTGGAAGTTACGAAAGCACATGTAAACATAGAAGTACTGATGCGTTCTGCTGTTCGTACTGCGCACAGCATGCTTGGTTTAGCCAGCTGCACAGCACTACGGGGCTTGGGGTTGTCTCAGACGACACTGGCCGATTGACGCAAGCAACGGTGCCTTACTTGACCCCATTTGTCGAGCGAGCACTGTTTCAGGGAACGAATATTTTCTCCCAGAACAAAAACAAGCCAGGTTTAAATGCGGGCAAAAACAAACCAAACGCTTGCCACGGTATGGTGGCGCCATCTAGGTTACGGAACGTAAAGAAACGTGGGAACAAACCAACACCGCTGTACAGGGTGGAGACAATCTTTGAACGGTCCCGTGCCGCCGCAATTGGGCCAACGGGCTCAACGCGTTATTCTTTTCGTTTCCCACGAGACCTAGCAACGCGAAACAGACAATATGATTCAAACTTCTTCAGTAAACCGCGTTGCGGCGATAATTTTAGCGCGGTTTTGACACAATGACTTGCTTCGGCGGCGAGCGAGCAACCGTAAATGGTGGCGCTGCCAGCGTATACGTGTCTCTACCCTGTACGGCGGATGCGTGAATGAAGGTACTCAGCGGTCGGTTCCCGTGATGTCACTTGGGACCACGAAAACGCACGATTGAGCGGGAAAATCAAAATTTTAGCCTAAATTGTTTAATTTCTCAGTGAATAAAGCACCGTTTGTATCCGGACAAGCGCTGGGGGCACTATAAAACACGAAATCTTTCGAATAAAACCAACTTGCATTTTCTCTTCATGGCTCCTTTAAGCATTGCCTTGAGCCAGAGCTTCAAGTCTTCATTCTTGGCACCCCAGCCCAGGCTTGGTACTGTGTTATTACACCATTTTTATATATCTACACTATTGTGAGCTGTGCGTTCTGCTGCTTCAGGCTCAGTTCACCTCAGCTTGAAGCAGAACACATCGACATAACCATAAAGAAACATGGGAACTTGGTGCCCCCATAGTAGCAGGATGCTCCAATGGGTTTCGGTGCTGTAGGGTTGGCTCTCTGAAGGAATGGCTCCTACCTTTAGAGCATGTGCCACTTAACGTATTAACACTGCATGCTCATTTAGCTTTGTCTTTTCAAGAAAAAAAAAACTTTGCAACGAGGCTCAGTCAGCATGCATCACACGATGTCTTTTTCTTTTCGAGTGCTTAATGTGCATTTGAAGGAGGAAAAAAAAAAAAATTGACGGTTGGGCTGCATTAATCGCAGTATGTCATATTTTTCTTGGATAGTGGGAGCTAGCATTTAGCACACAAAATTTCTCGCGCGTGCCCCAGTGCACTTGCACAGTATGCAAGTGGGGAGTTTTTGTTTCCATAGTTTGCAAGCACTGTGTTGAGGGCTGCACGCGGCCGGTGCTGGTCTCTCGAGAATCGATTGCGTGAAAGTACCTCCCCCAGTTTGCCACCGGCCGAAATGGTTCTGTGCACCCGTGCCTGTCTTACACAAACGATCTCACTTTGCTGACAGGTGTCTTTGGTCACACAGAATGCTTGAAAGTACTTGACTATTGCTGCAGCAAGCCGTACTGAACACAACCGGTATGAGAGATACAGCCACCTTCTGTGGCTTGCGCTCGTGTGGACTGGTGGCTTGCCAAATTATACTAACTGCTCATTTCCTTGATGGTTTTGTCAGTGTGTGTGTGCTGATGTCACCAGGCGCAGGCTAGCCCATCGAACCGCACTCATCGCCGACTGCTTTCACCATATAGTGAATCAATGCTGCCACGTGCTGAATTTTCAAACAGCGCCGTGAACATAGGCACACATTTCACATATGCAACACAAATGCCTACAGAGTTTTCCCATCATTCTTATTATTTTGCACCGCTCACACATTGGTGTGCATCCTAATTTGAGACACTGGCTGTGAGATGTTGATGGGGAGAACATTTCATGTGCCATTGGCCCCACTGGGCAGTGTAACATGATACGACTTAATTATTGAGCTTGCGACAACAGCAGTAAACATATTTTTTGGCTGTAAGCACAACCCTGTTTATTGTGGCCCTCATGGCTGACTAGTTTCTATGCGAGTAGCAATTTTTGATCAACTAAACTTGACAAGCAGCACGAAGATTAGATGAAGCCTCGAACCAAAAAGCTAACATGAGGGAATGCCTGTTTGCTTTTAAACATTTTTTTCGTTCTGTGAGTAGCCACTGCTTACAGAAAACCAGAAGAAAGCATGTTTTTCAAAATGTACTAAGCTTAGGTCCCTCGATTTCATTGCAGATATTTATCAACAATGAGTGGCACAACTCCGTCTCTGGCAAGACTTTCCCCACTGTCAACCCAACCACAGGTGAAGTGATAGCCCAAGTGCAGGAAGGTGACAAGGTAAGGATGCCATCCTCTTTTTCACAACGGCAATGACGGGTGCAGTATAGCATGACTAGACAGTTTTGACGGTGACTAGAATTGGACGATTTCAGCTCTGCTGATTCGTCCGTGCACCATAACAAGGCAATCGGCATGGTCCTGTTAGTCTGCTGTCAGTGCTTTGGCGCAACCTAAATTTCCCGCACTGAACTGTACCCAAGTTATTGCATGATTTTCCAGGCTAGGTTGTTTTGCCTAGAACCGCCACCTGTCCTCCAGAAATATGGGTGCGTGGAAACAAAACTTGCCGGTAAACAGCTGGTGTCATTCCGGACAGACTTGAATGGTATAATGGTCCACACTGATATTCTTGCAGCGTGAATGTTTCTCATTAAATCATCTGAAGAGGCATGGGAATTGTGAGTGGCAGGCTTTTTTTAAGGAACAGCAAAGGTGCTAGGTGAATCGGCTCAATTGATTGCACAGTGCACAAATGCAACCAAAACTGTAGTGAAGTTTTAAATGGTTCTACCAGTGCTTATGGTGACGATAGCACACTCGCCAACGTGCATCACAACAATAAAACCGCTTGGAATCAATCTAACTTCACTAAGAGTTATCGGTTAATACTTTCAGCTGATATGGCTGATTGTGGTTGTCCAAGCATAAATCCGGTGATTGAGTATTCCTGCCGTTGATTGTTGGTGTCTCAATCGCATACTTTTTTTTGTAGCAGCAATGCGCAATAGCAACGTCCAAGTTTTAGATGTGTGCATTAGAAATACGTATGAAGAATTGTGTTTTTGTCATGTCAATGGAAACAAAACCAAACTTGCAAGGACATTTGCTGAGCTACACCCCCTACGGCGTTACTCGTCTTAAAAGCCTTGAAAGCAATATGGGCATGGAAATCATCGATGAACATGGACTTTTGCCTAGGCACGGTAGCAAAGGTCTTCAAACTGGCTTGAGTTATTTTTCCAAGGCAAACTTTTGGTTGGAGTCAAGTTTTATGTATTTATGCTCCCTTTAATCATTGATGTACACAATAGCATGTAATAGCATTTCAGGCAGCACTAACCACTAACTAGTGAAAAGTCCTGTTGTCCATGGTAAGCAGATGATACAAGGAGTGACGCTGAGTGTTGCTGTAAGTGCTTGGCGAAGATTGAGCAGGTGCAGTGATGTCTACGTCGTGATGCGTAAAAGCGGCAGTGACAGGAAAAAGTATTCCAAGGGGAGGCAGAATAAGCGCAGGCATAGTGGGAACTGTGCAGCATAATTGAGCTCCATACTGTTTGTGAAAGAGGTAAATTTGGTCCTGATGTCACTAAGCATGTATGTAACTCGTGATTGTGTTGAGCGAGTTTACTGAGCATTTTCCAAGCCCTATTTGCTTGCCTTGTGGTGGGTGTTCCCTGTGGAGCAGTGATCGGAAGGCTGCTGGGTGCTCTGTTGCAGGCCGATGTGGACCGGGCAGTGCAAGCGGCCCAGAAGGCCTTTGCCCTGGGCTCGGAGTGGCGCACCATGGATGCCTCGGACCGGGGCCAGCTGCTCCACCGGCTGGCAGATCTCGTGGAGCGGGACCGCGTGCTCATTGCCGTAAGGCCAGCCGAGTTGGGTGGGGCGGCCTTTCCCTTTTCTGACTGGCTCTCCTGTTTGCAACCACCAGAGCCTGGAGACCCTGGACAATGGGAAGCCCTTTGCAGACGCCTATAACATTGACCTGCCCCTGGTCATAAAGTGCCTCAGGTACTGTCCCCATCCGCTGCTGGCATGGGTGCCGAAATTGTGACGAGTTTGAATGAAACAGGCCGCTACACGGTCGTTTCTTAACAAAAAGGACTTGGGTCTCTGTGTGTCGTCAATTTAACATGGAAGAAAATATTTTGCTAATTGAGTTTGCTTAGTATTTATGTTGAGTAGCCCTTCTATCGAAAGGTTTGTGCACCAGAAGACGTGGAGAAGCATGTAGGACTGTAACAGGCCATTTGGTTCTGATGGTAGGAACCTTGAGCGGGATGGCTTGACAGTGGTGGCAACGGATGCTCAAGTGCAGCCGTGGTGATGTCTGCATCTTCAGATTGAAGATCCTAGCCCAGCTGGAAAACTTATGCTTGCAGCATGAAATTCTTGAATCGCATTGGCTTACTTTTAAACGAACATCCCACGCCCTACTTCCTCTCCAGTGCAAAGTACGCAGGTCGCAAGGAGCTTATCTACAAAGTGCATGACACTGCCAGTGCTTTGGTGCAGAGAAAACCCCTCGCTGGGGGGTTGCATTTAGTTGTTTTCTTTACGGCAGCGTGCACATTGTAAAGGCGACTTGCTTTTTTCAAGACTGAGAACATCCCTGCAGCTGTTTTTCACAGACCGAGCAGGTTTCAGCGATTTAATTTGAATTTGGGCACGGTGAACACATGGGCGTCCGGGCTAGTATCTGCAATGCGCCAAGCACTGAAAACAAGTGAGGCCACTGCTGCCGAGTCTCCTGTTATAAATAGGCAGGTTTAGCTTAAAAAATTGCTTTTCAATTGAAGCGACCAATGTTGGCCGGGTGTAGACATGGTTCTGGGTTGCCAGATGTGCATGCCGCGAAAAAGGCTTTCTGTGATGTGTAAGGCAAATGCTAGGTGAGAGAATGCCTCCCTTTTACTGTAAAGCTTCTGCTTTCACCTTAAGACTGCCAGTGCTACCATCTGCGGCTGGCATCATTGATGCACTTGGCAAGGCTGTCAAGTACGTGATGGGAGTAAATTGCTGCATAGAATTTATTTTCGGTTCCATGTATGAAATCTCTCCCAGTGTCGGCTACACAGGTCCCTTATGTAGATTTGAAGCAAGGATGTGTGGATGACCACTGCACAATTCATCACCTGGCCGTATATGTATGCCACAACTGCTACATACAAAACACAGCTCGTTCAGATTATGGGCTGGTGCAGTAACCTGAAGGTACAATGTTGCAGTAGGCTGGTAACTGTGCAACATGTAAAGCAGTTGTCGTATATTTCAGTTAACAAATCGTGTTTTAAGCTTCCACCTTTCCTGGCAGTACTGACAAACTGGTGCAAGTTTCGTAAACATGGGTTCTTTGTGGTGGAAATTTTTGTGTGTGTGTGTGTGTGTGTTCCTCCTTTCCTTTGTTAATTCCCTTTCCTGTGTGTAGGGTAGGCGACCATGTGCTTTCCTGTGTTGCTTTTCCTTGCGAGTGCTATGGCCTGCATTGTCTCATCATAAGCATGCCTGTTGCATATACTTGGGCAACTGCTGCACGAATGGGCACACCTTTCTGGCTGTTTTTGAGGCAGTCCTTCGGCCACTGTGCAAAGGGACCTCAGCTTGTACCTCATTGTTGCCGGCATCTTAGACTCTTAAGGCAAGACCAACAGTAGCACTTTGCGCACATATTGTGCCGTTCGTTTCCATTATTTTCTTTTTGAGAACCTATAGTATCCTTTGTTGAGCGCGGTGGCCCGTGGCTTGTGTAGTCTGCATCAAGGGAAGCATTATCTCTTTTTGTCTTTTAGTGGTGCTTTATTTATTTCACATGATCTGGCAACCCTTACATTTGCCACCTTTGTGTACTGCATGCACCATATCCACGTACTCGATGCTTCAGCAAATTTGCTTGATGCTGGTAGCTGGGCCAGAAGCGTCTAGAGGCGTGGCCAACCCTTCATGCAGGTACTATGCTGGCTATGCTGACAAGAACCATGGCAAGACCATTCCGTTGGATGGCAGTTTCTTTGCCTACACGCGGCACGAGCCTGTTGGCGTTTGTGGGCAGATCATTCCTGTGAGTGTTCCTCGAGAGTTCCCTGTCCCTGTGGAGAAGTGCCCGAGGGATGGAGGGGTGGTGCAGATGAGGAGCCACGTGGTGGACACGCAGCCCTTGTGCATGCTTTGCTGGCTGCTGCATTGCCTCGTGCTGGAAGCAAGCAAAAAAAAAAAAAGCTCCTCTCTCACCTCTGCCTGGTTTTCAAGAAAAAAAAAATCTCTGCTCGTGCATGTGGCACCTCACTTGAAAGCTGCTGGCTATTATTTGCATTTCATGGTTGCTTTGTTCAACAGCTGTGCATGTGTGTAGCCAATCTTTACAACACAATTGTTACTGGATCTCTACTGCAACAGGGTATCTAGCGACTGGGAAAATTGGGGAAACTGGGAATTGTCAGGGAAATGTTATCTACCGGGAAAAATCAGGGAATCGTCGGGGAATGTTGTCAAAATGCTAACCCAGTCAGGGAAAATGACCTGAAAACTTGCAGTGAAAAATAAACAAGTTCTACCTAAAGTGGAGCGCGGACTCTGCTCACCGGAATCGATATGCAAAGGGAACAGCCAATGCGGACAAATCCAAGCCAGTGGAGCAGGTGGCAGTGCCAGGGTTGACAGGTTTGGCCCCGGAAAAGTTTGTCCAGAGACCTTGTTTGTCTGGCGACCTCGAGCTGTGCGCGCTGGGTATACGCTTTTGTTGTTTTTGTCCTCTGTCTTCTGTCTAAACTGTGTTACCTTCCATCGGCGTTGTGTTTGCATTGTGCTTCCGCAAGTGAAGTCTCTTCAGTGACGGTGTCAGTGGAAAAAAAAGTGCTCCTTTAATCCGGACTGGACGAACCCGAACGGATTAAAAAAAAGAAGACAGAAAGGCAGGTCAAGTCGGATGTTGAGAACAAGAAAAGTTTGGCTGCTGTTGTCAAAGAACTAGAAGAAAAGAAGCAAAGGCTGCTAACAGTAGCCAGTCTCCTGCAAAAAGTGACTCTCTTAATAAGTAAGGTGTGCGCTTTGAGAACCCTTGTGCAATGGCGGACACTCTTAGACAGCAAGAACAGATTTGTGCTTGCACAGACCTTGTGCAGTAATACTCATGTCAGCAGCTCTAATTTGTGGTGAATAATTTATGCTTGCACCCTGTAAATAAAACAGTGCTTTTTGTTCTATGCTAATGGTCTTGCATATGTCACCACCTTTGCTGCAGTCAGGGAATTTTACCTGAAAAATTCAGGGAAAACCTGGGAAAGTCGGGGAATTTTAATATAATAGTTTGCTAGACACCTTGTACAATGTTTTGCGATAATATACGGTATAATTTTGTGAAGAAGAGTAGTCGTAAAATTAGTCGTGTATTAGCTTTGTCCAACAGCGTTCATGATTTGCATCAAGCTCCAACTTGAAACGTAAACAGTAATTTCCGCTTCCTTAGACATTTCAGTAGCCTGCTGGAGCTTTCTAAGAGTGCATTAACGAATACTGGCTAGTTGTGCGTGCGAGTCAGTGCAAAGATTGTGGGAGTAAGCTGGCACGATGGTGTGCGTGTGCACTGGCTGCAGTGGAACTTCCCTGCTCTGATGCAAGCGTGGAAGCTGGGCCCCGCCCTGGCCATGGGCAACACGGTGGTGCTGAAGCCCGCTGAGCAGACCCCCCTGTCGGCGCTGCACGTGGCCTCCCTGGTGGCCGAGGCAGGCTTCCCGCCCGGGGTGGTCAATGTGGTGCCCGGAATGGGCCCCACCGCGGGTGGCGCCATCGCCGCCCACCCACACATCCACAAGGTGGCCTTCACGGGATCCACCCAGGTGGGCCACTTGCTTTGTTAATCTCTTTTCTCCCTCTCTTTTTTTTTCTTTTCTCTCGCTGCTCCTCCAGCTTGCTTTAGGCTCTTGTTTGGACTTCATCTTCCAGAGCATTTCTTGCATCTAACTTCTTTAGACCGCTTCCCCATTGCTGCTTTTTCTGTCACCCTTTTGAGGTTTTTGTTCTCGTATTCGTGCTTTCTTCACTTTTTTGGCCATATAAATGGCCAACATGTCTTGTGTGGCAATGGCAGAACTTGTGGTTGCTACATAAGAATCCCTCATGTGAGGAGAAAGGCCTGTGGGGGGGCCGGTAGCAGCCCACACCTCTGGCTCTTCTTGGCAGGGTGGGCTCCTTTTGACATGGTGGGTGCACACCCATGTGCCACACACATGGACGTGTGCTGGCAAAGTAAGGGGAGTTGACTTCACTGCCCTTTCCTTCCTTTCCCAGGAAAGATAGGTGGATGAGGGGATAACTGATTCTTGATATTGTTTACTTACGAGGTTCTTTTTATGCTGTATTTGCTCATTTTTCAAAGGAATTTGGAACCCAGGAAAACTCGTGCAAATGGAAGCCTTGCAAAACTGCAGCCATGTTTCCCCACAGCAAGCTCTGGGCTAGCAGATATATCAAAGTGTGAACATCTCTTTGAAAGTTTTTCATTCTAATCGTCTAATTGTTTTGCTTATTTTGGGTCTACTTCTGAAGCATTGCAAAATCTCTTTCCGATGCAGTGAGAGCTGGCACCAAAGACGTGCAAAGCTTGATTCTTTGCTTGTGAGAAAATTTCCCCCTTTTTTCCCCTCCTGCACCTCCTTTCCCCCTATTTGGCCAACGAGCCATTCTGCAAAAATAAACTTTTCGTTCATTCATTCAACATGGGTGACATTTCTGCTCAGTAGTGGCCTCGCAGCGATATTGTTGAGGCGCCCATCTGGCTAAACTTTCAACTATAGGCATAGGTATAAGTACAGAATAGCTGGCCAGATCTACTACCATCAGACCAACCTTCCTGTATTTTCTTTTTATTTCAATAAAATTCCTCTCTCGTTGTTTGATGACTATAAACGCTCAATGTCCCCATGCCCCAGTAAAATGAAAATTTTGGAGATTCTGCCGCCCTCTTTCCCCTCCTGCATACGCGGGTGCACTGTACAGTTTTCACATTGATTAGTTTGCACCATTTTCTGACCTTTTTGAAGTTTGATATTGGCAGTAAGTGCAGCCAGTGGTGGTGCTAGATAGAGCACCGGCGTGATGTCAGTTCAAGGCCTCCCACATTTATCGCATGCTTCACTACATGCTTTTCCATGCCAGATTTTACACTAGTGTCATTTCTGTCTCGTCGTAAAGCATTGAACCACATCTTGTGAGGCATGTATTGCAACATGGTTGTCTCGTTGCCATTCAGAGCGCCCAGACAATGTTGTCTGCATTTTTTTTTCATGCTGACTGTGCAAAATGTTTGCGTACTTCCATATACTCAACCTCACACATTTGAAGCATATAAATCCTATTGTTGTGCAGCCATGACTCAATCTGTTTATCTATGAAAGTGACTGGAAGTTTGAAGCAGGTATCTGTACGACTGTTTTGTCTACGACCAAAGCTCATGGCTGGCACTTTGATGATGGCATGCAAAAACAGTGTGCAACACAAAGATTACACCTACCCAACGGAATGAAAGACGGCTACTTTGTTTTCTGCTCTCAATGCAATGGTTTCCGCCAGCTCCTACCTTTATGGTGATTAGGAGCATCTCTGCGCACATTGTTTTGCGTGGTTAGTAGTCAAGGTTCAACAAATTTGGAACACCCTGTTCCTTTGCTCCCCTCTCAGGTCGGCCAGCTAGTGATGCGAGCAGCAGCGGAGTCCAACCTCAAGAAGGTCACCCTGGAACTGGGAGGCAAGAGCCCCAACATAGTCTTCAAGGACGCCAACCGTGAGTGCTGCTGCTGGCTGGCTCGTTGGCGTGTGCTGCTTTGCGGGTCTTCACGGGGGCCCTCCCTCCCTCTCTCCTTTTCTCCAGTGGACGAGGCCATAGAGACGTCGCACTTCGGGCTCTTCTTCAACCAGGGCCAGTGCTGCTGCGCAGGGTCGCGCATCTTTGTCGAGGGGGCCGTGTACGACGCCTTTGTGGAACGCAGCGTGCAGCTGGCCCAGCAGCGGGTGCTGGGCGACCCCTTCGACGCGAGCACCACGCAGGGCCCCCAGGTGGACCAGGACCAGCTGAGCAAGATCATGCAGCTCATCGAGAGCGGCAAGAAGGAGGGCGCCCGGCTGCACTGTGGCGGCGCCCAGCACGGCTCGCGCGGCTACTTTGTCCAGCCCACCGTCTTCTCCGACGTCAAGGACGGGATGCGCATCGCCCGCGAGGAGGTACGCGCCTTTCATCGGGAGGCTGCAAGGTGGCAAAGGTCCCGGTGTTCCTGCATGTTCTCGTGCCAGATTCGGTGACAGATAGCACCCTTCAAGGGACACTAAAGTGAGCTGTAAACGTTGTCTAACTGGGCCACGTTGTAAGTTTTGCTGTCTCGAATGAATGCCTTGTATGCCAGGAAAGGAAAAAAAGTCTGGAGGGTTTTGGGAAGTTGCCCAAGATGAATGGTTCCCACGAGCACATCCCCGATATGCTGCTTTCCGCGTTCATTGCGAGTGTGCAGGTGCCCCCTTCTCGCTGTGTGTTGACAGGGTATGAATTGGGCAATTCAAGAGGTCATTTATTGAGGCTTGCTTGTGCTGGCAATGAGAAAGAGACAAAAAACGCTCTTATTCCTTTTTTCTTTTTTCCAGATCTTTGGCCCTGTAATGCAAATTCTTCGATTTGAGAATGTCGATGAGCTCATTGAACGTGCCAATAGCACCGAGTATGGATTGGCTGCCAGCCTCTTCACAAATGACCTGGAGAAGGCCCTGCATTTCTCTTCCGCAATCCAGGCCGGCACAGTCTGGTAAGGAGCCTTCTTTCAGCTGGCCAGCTAAGTGGACATGCTTGTGCTGTGCAAGACAGCCGGCGTCGTTGCAAGGGCACACAAGAAACTGTGCATGCATGTAAGAAGTAGATTGAAAAGGAGTGAATTACTATCATGTGAACACTGGTGACGTTTGCGAAAGATTGAGTGTGCACCACGCAGATGAATTGGCCGTCAACTGCTTTTGAGGAGCCATTAACTTTTTTGTAGCTTCTGTTGACAGTTGTCAGCATCGTTTCTCATCCCTCTGAGTGGGTATGTGTGGATTGAGGAGGAGATAGTGACTACAGGTCCTTTATCTGCACCGCATCTTAATGAAACAGGATGGGCTTTTGCTTTTGGAAAGAGACTAAGAAACGTGTAATGAAGAGGAGGACAATGTAGCTCGAATCTGGAAGCAGAAATGTTGAAAAGTTTGGGCTCATTATTTTTGTGATGCTGTCGTTCGCTAATTTTTTTTTTCTTTCATTTTCTTTTTTCTTTTTTTATGCACATCCTTTTGCACGTGCGAAGTTGGTTGGCTGTTATCAGTGCTGGCTTTCTTCAATAAAGCTATAAAGGAATTGTAATGACCATAGTTTGAACAGTTACAGCGTAATTGCACTAAAACGAAAACAGCAAAATGGCAGCTTGGTAATCCTTCAAAAAAATTTACGAACTTTTCGCACAGAAAAATCCATTGGAAAAAAATGTACAAATTTTTTTGTGCACTAGTTACTGAACCATGCTTGAAAAATTGTACATTCTGGTTTTTGATTGATTGTAGGGTTTGACGCGCCGACGCAATGCAGGGAATGAGGCACGCCGAGGTGGAGGGCTCCGGATTAATTTTAACCAGCTGGGGATCTTTAACGTGCGCTGAAATCTTGTACACACGGGCATTTTTGCTTTTCGCCTCCATCAGAAAAGCAGCCGCCGTGGCCGGTCAGCAGCCCTGCGGCCCCTCAGCGGCCCCGTGACCTTGTGCTCAGCAGTGCAATGCCTTAGCCACTGAGCCACCGCGGCGGGTTACATTCTGGTTTTCGTATTTGAAATCTTTTTTTTTTTTTTAGTTTGGTTTAAAGATGCTTGAACAAAACTATTGTTCACTTTGAAGGAAAAAATCGTATTAGCACTGGCCTACTAAGTACTGCAAGTGCTGTAATGCTATGCCTAGTGAAATTGTTCAAGCGCAGGACTTGTGCAGTCCGCATGATTTGCACATCTACATGCGCAACCCAAGTGCACATGCACCATGCTTCAGCCTTAAATAAGCAACACATGTGCTTATGTTAGAACTTGGTGACTGGGGCATTTAAGACATCTGGAAAAGCATTGCTTGCCAGTGCATCTCTGGGTGAATTTTTCTGTTCTGTGCGCTTAGGTGGCAACCATTTGTGCTTGTTAGCGCAAGCTGCAGTGACACTGCAAGGAGATGTGCGAAAGCGGTCGTGCATGACAGTGCCACGTTGGGTACAGCCCACTGCCGTTAACATGGTGTATGCTTGCTTGCACATGCAGGGTGAACTGCTACGACGTACTGACGGCACAGGTGCCCTTTGGAGGCTACAAGATGTCTGGCATTGGCCGCGAACTGGGAGAGTACGGCCTCGAAGCTTACACCCAAGTGAAATCGGTTTGTGTTTGTCCTCTGCACTGGTGGTGCGAATCCGCTGACACGTTGCAAACATCCCTTCTTTGCTCAGGTGGTTCTCAAGATGGGCCAGAAGAACAGCTAGGCCGGAAAAGCCGCCTGTTGCCTTGCATGGTCACAAATACGGTCAGTACGCAATGGAATACTAGCACTTAACTGCTATTGGAGGACACCGTCGGTAAACTTGTTTCCATCCTCCACCCAGGTTGTTGTTCTAAAGGTGTTCCAGAAGGACCTCCCACTGCCGTGCATGGTCACAGATACCTTCAGTACTCAATAAAATGGCTGAATGCTCAGTGTTACTATTAAAAAAAAGTGCCGTTTATTTCTTGACATCGGACTTTCTACGAGGGGGCCCTTGGGCCCTTGTATGTGACGACATTCTTGTCAGTCTCGTGGAGCCGTACACGGAGCTGCAGCCCTTTGGGTAGCACCTTGGACAGCTGCTGCCACACGAACACGGCCACGTTCTCAGTCGTGCTGCAGGAGGGAAAAAGGGGGCGAGGTGTGGGGAGGCAGGGAACGTGCGGATTTCTTGTATTATTTTCAACAAGCGTATTAGAGGGGCCCTCAATTGTAAATAGGTCAAAAGACCGTGTTCCTGGGCCCGCCATATGAATGTTAAGAGTATAAAAGACAAGTAGTTATCGTGCATCGTGCACTTGCAAAATAAGCCTAGTGTACACATAAGATGATCCAAAAAATCAACTAGGCAGTTCTTACCTGACAACTGTCTGAAAGTAAGCCACATCTTTGTCCAGGTTCTTGTGATCAATGATGTCCATCACCTGGCACTGTAAAGTAGTAGTAGAACGTGATTAATGGTGGGGCCATGCTCAAGGTGGCGGTAGCATTTCGGCTGGCGTACCCGCAAATTTTCCCGACATTATTTTGCGGGGCTACCATGATTGCCAGACCAGGAGTGCCCTGTGTTGATTAGCTCCCATCATACATTCGCGGGTACTACAAATGTATTGGGGCCCGTACAGGCCTCGGATCTGTCAGCCCGCTCTGGTTACAAACCTCTGCGCGCTCGCGGCTCAAGCCCAGGTTCGTTCGTTCTTTTTTTTTTTTTTTTTTTACTTCACCCCTAGGGGAGGTACCACAAACGTATGGGGCCCGTAAAGGCAGTCCGTAAAGGGGAGGACAGTCCTGGTCTGGCAACCATAGTAGCCCCGCGAAAAAATGGTGGGAAAATTTGCGGGTACGCCAGCCGAAATGCTACCAAGGTGGCCCCGTTTCATACTCTCAGCTAGAAGCAGCCTAGCTGTATGCCTGCACTTCTAGCTCAGAGGACAGCTAGCCGTGTGTACATTGGGAGGGTATTTACCCTTTCTACTAGGACTGCCACCTTTCCCCGAGAAAAGGGAAGAAAAGAAAAAAACAAAAAGGCCTGCCCAAAAAAGGGGGGGGGGGGGGGGGGGGCATACAATTATTGTATCATTTTCCTAGAGAAATCAAGATAATGTTTGTACTGGAAGTGAGTGAGACTTTGGTTATTGCTCTGAATGTTCTGCCCTGAAAAGTAACCGCATAATCCACCAATCGAACGTAAAAAGCATGCTATGTACATGAACATAATGTATGTGATATTCATATATACATACACTCGCAGCACTATGGTCGATGCCCCAACAACTCAGAACGACAGAAGTTAAAATTCTATATGCTCACCATCTCCTATTTGTGAAAACATTGAATGTATATGCCATTAGAAATACACTAAGCGGCTCGGATGAGTTCCTCGTTTTCTTTTGTCATCTTTATGAAGTCTTAGCTCTAGAGGCTCGCTTGTATTTGCGCAGCTTGTCAGCACATATTTATCATTGTATTTATAAAATGCAAAAAAATATAAACGGGCACAATGGCCAAAAAACCAGCCAATGACGACCAGTTTTAAGTACGAACCGGCCACCGGCCCACCGTTTAAAAAAACCGGTCGGGCCGATCAAAAATTGGGCAGGTGGCAATCCCAGTTTCCAACCGTTCGGGCTGCTTCTATCACTTCTACAGCTGCGTAGCCCCTGTGATTAGCTGTGCACCTCCAATGCATACGGAGACCAAAAAGCCCGCATTTTTGCAATAAGAGGCCAGCTGGATTCGAACACTGCACTGCTGCATGCGTCTCCGGGGCCTTCCAAAGGACGAGTGCTGTCCAGGCAGGCTTAAACGAACACTATTTTCTTTAGTAAACGCATAAAACGTCTGCTAAACATTGTAACGAGCCAAAAGTCTTGTTAAAAATTGGCAGGGAAAAACCATCTCTACTGACACCCCTTCCCTCCCTCCCTCCAGTCTATCCGACCTACTACACCCCCCTCAGTTCGAAGGCCATACTGAGACCTTGAAAATATAAAAACATGCAAATAGACGAAAGAATTTGGTGACGAGACCAAGACGGCTAATGCGTAGCAGTAAAAGGACTGTGAAGCTGTTGACAAGCTGAAAAATAGTGCGACACCAAGCACCAGTGAAGGTTCCTGGGCTGACGAGACGCCACTGACATGGAATAAGGTGCACAGGGCAGGTAGGCAGACGTCTAGAACGCACGGCTGCGAGAAGACCGCTACACAAACGACCATGTGCAGCAATTTGGCGTGCACATAATGTGCTGCAGTTACCGATTTTACTTGGGAGGAAAAAATAAAAGTTATTGCCAGGTTTTTTTTTTTTTTTTTCTCCCTTTCAGGAAAAGATTTCACAGCCTTCACCTAAACATTACTCTAGCCGAGGCCTGCCTAAGGAAGTTTGCAGGGCTTGGTGGCAGGTTTCACCACGCTGGCATGTGATGCAGTGGGTGGATGATCATTAGTGCCTCTTGTGCTTATGGAAAAAGTTAGACTACAGTTTTTTTTCTTGACTAGATTTTATGACCCCACACGGGTATTAAAGGGCACTAAAGGGTGCAAACAAAGTTAGCCTGTATTAATGTATTATGGTGCTGAGAATATAAATACAGTAGAACCTTGTCGATACGTCTAAAAAAAAAACATGCAAGGGAGAAACTTGAGTATCCGGGAAGGAACATACTATGGAGCATATTTAGTGTTCATAATTGAGGGCATAGTACCCAGGAAATATGAACCGGGAACATATAAATGGGGTTATACAGTACACCATTCTTGCCACTAGTAGGTGTTTAATGAGGCAGAAGATGCCAGAAACGTGAAAACCGGGGATGATGCCCCGTACGCATTTTGGGTACTATGGTTTTTGACATCACAAACGTGGTGAACAGCAAGAGCTCATTGGAGAAGCTTCTATAGATCTTTTCCTGAAATGATAAGTGGTCAAGCACATGAAATAAACTTAAATCAAAGCTTTCGATTACCTCATCGTACCCAACAAACACAGACTACAGGTTTTATACACTGCGAGGCAGGCTGCTTCACTCACAATTCAGTCAGCCAGCATGTTTTCAGTTCTGTTTTCAAAAAGCATTAGTGAGCTTGAGCTTCTGCAAGCGATATACCTGGCAAGAAGTAGCTGAAGTGCCTTCATTAGATTCGGCAAAAGGAACAAGATGCACTGTAGGTGGTTAAGCGAGCTGCCCAAGCTTCCAATCTCTCGTTCTCTGCACGCAAAGGAGGAGGAGTACTAACACTTTATTTAAAATGTTGCTATCGGTAAAGCGTGCCCGGTCAAAGCATAATCGCCCGTGAATTGAACTTACTGCGAGTGGTTAGCTGATCAGTCTGCCCGTTCGCCTCGAGTCGCCGTTGATAATCCGTAAAGCGTGCGTCGCTCTGCCCTTATGTTATGTTTGAGCCAGAAATGCGCAGACAACAACAAATGCCGACACGGCTGCCACGAAGAATTTCTATTCCATGCTGGGTTCCCGCCGCGCGAGAGAAGATAATATGAGATGGCTGTGATTGCCAGACAAGGGGAAATGGAGGCGCATTCCTGACGGTGCCAGCCGGGAGCCTAGGACGCTGCACTTGATATTCGAAACGGCGCTTGTTACTTCTAAAGAGGCTTCGCTGGCAGCTGGCTGAATGAGATCTTGGAATCTGGGCACACCGGCTGCTTCAGCATCTAAAAGCGTTTCTCATTCCGTCTGTGAAAAATCATAAACGTCGAATCCTCGGTCAGAGAAACAAGTCGTAGTCTGCCATGGCTCAGGGATGTAAAAGATGCCGTTGCCAGCGTTTACGCGCTAGACTGCATCGGTGCTGCCGGTGCTTCGTTCCTAGTTTGTGATGCAATGGCTACGTCGCGAAAAAAAGGGGAGCAGGTGAGAAAAATGCCAGCTTTGTTTGCTTATTTCTCAGCAAATAACGCATTGTGGCTCGTCGAACAAAAGCCGAGAGAGCTAAGAAACGTATGATCTTTCAGTTAAAACAAAATTTCATTCAGCCTTTAGTGCCCCTTTAAAGTAAACAGTTGCCGGCCATTTGCGCATGTGTCAACCTAAACATGTCCCATTTTCAGTTTCTAGCAGTGAACCTAGCCGAGAAACTGCAGGGAAGAGCAGTCATCTCAATGTGCACAGTGAAAAGTTTCCCATATGCGCATTGTAGTTTTGGTCCCACCAAGGATGCGGGTTCAATTCCCAGTCGTGGCAGCCGCTTTTCTGATGGAGGCAAAAAACGAAAATGCCCACGTGTTCGAGGTATCGGCGCACGTTAAAGATCCCCGGGTGGTCAAAATTAATCCAGAGCTCTCCACTACGGCGCGCCTCATGGCCTGTGTAGTGTTGGTGCGTTAAACTTCACAATCAATCAAATCAATAGTTTTGGTCCTGACTGCACATAGCATTTTAAAAGAAATTGCGGGGCCCATGTTTTTCTGCTCAAGCCTCTAGCCTGCACCTAATTCATTCTTCTCAAAACATTGATGGTTCCATGCCACTGCACATGTGCATAAGCTATCTTTTTCCACAGCCTTCACATGGTGTGTATGATATTATCTCTACTCAGACAGCTTTTTCAGCGTTTGTAAAGCTGATTTGTAATGTCGATCAGCTGTAAAGTTGATTTCTGATATTTGAAATGCGAGTTCGCTACGCAGTGAAACCTTTCCTCAACAAGTGCAGACTGACCTGAATGTACTTCTTGAGATCGGAAATATTGATGACCATCCCTGTAGCTTTGTCTATCTGCAAGGTAAAGACAGCATGTGACCAGATTTTTAAGTAAACTGTGAAACCTGTCAGTTTTGCTGCTATTTTTGCAGTGATTTCAAATATGCTATTATTTTTTAAACAGTCAGTTAGTTGCCAAGATAATTAGAGATAATTATCCATTTTTGGAGGAACAATAGACAAAACAGTGTTAAACCATTAAACTGTATTGTTTATATATTTTAAAACTGAACACTGCTGAATCAAGTGGATTCTTGATGAATCGATTGGAACTAATTTTATAGCTCATTAAACTTCGGTGTTCGAAATGGGCATTCAAAATGGTTCCTTGCCACTGGTGCCACCAAGTTTGACCAACTGTAAAATCAGTTCAAAGCGCTGCGTCAAAAACCCACTTCCTATAGTGCATTCACCTATGTTCATAGTATTAAAAAATATAAAGATTACAGTTTTTGACTAACACTGGTTTATCTACTGTTCCTGCACAAATAGCTAATTATCTCTAATTATCTTCGGAACTAATTGGCCGACTCAAGAAATAATGGCACATTTGAAATCAGTGGGATAAAAGCATAAAGACTGACGTGTTTCACAGAGTTTACTTTACTTACAATTTAAAAGAAGTAATTGTTTTAAGACCCGTGTCCCCTTTCGATAACATTTGCAAGACAATCGGAAAAGTGTACTTACCGGGCCAGTAACTGTCACCTCCACTGAAAAATTGTAAGACAGGTGGTCAGTGGCACGGGCACATCTTACATGCGCAATGTCATGTGCTTGGGAGCCTACATGCCCCTGTTCCCGACTTTAAGCCAACCTGCTTCCTTCTGCGCAGTTGTAACCTGCATGTTCCCACCTGCATTTTCATAAGCATGCTCCGTTCTGGGCTTCTCTGTATACTCCTTTCCATGTCTGTAACCTACGTGCCTTGTTAGTGCATTTGAAACCAACATGCTTCAGCATACCCATCTACAATGTGCACGCCCTAGTCTGTGCACCCATTACCGAACAGCACTGTCTATAGCCTAGTATACAAGGATATGCTGCCTACATGCCTTCATTCACCCATAAATGATATAACGCAAATGGGCCTTTCAAAACGCCTGCAGCCTCCGTGTTCTTCTTTGTGCATGTGCAACCTATTTGTTTCTGGCCATGCGCCTATCGACTGTCCATCTGCAGTGAGACTGTGATGAATGACCACGCAGTACAGTAAAGTGAAACACGACTTTCTCATAACAATCTGATTGATGCCGTCACTTCTTGCGGCATAAGGAAGCACGTGGACTTGCAAACACTGCATCTGACCACTGTGAAGCCAGGAAACTGGGCAAGAGAAGGGTCTCCATGATGCAGTTTTACCGCGAATAGCTGTTAAGTAAAGAGGAGCGGGATCTCTGGAGTCGCTGTGTCCCAAAGTCACTACCAGGAGGAGCAGAATCACAAGGGCCATGGTCCCACCCCTGATGAGAAAACTGGCACGAAATCCGGTTCCTTAAACAACTGCGTGCCGCACAAAAAAGCAGCTGCATCGCATCGCGACAACTGAGCTAGTGCACAAGCCGCTCCCATACAGTACACGCACGTAGCCCAGCTGTAAGGCTGAGCACCGTGACCGTCACACAGAGACTGCTGCCACATGAGATCAGATTAGGAAGACAGCTGTTCGTTAGACTTGAGCTAGGGCCAACTTTGGTTGAGCTAGCGCCAACACTCGGTTGAGCTAGTGCCAACACTCGACATGCACATGCATAGTGGACATGAAACGTACGTTTGTAATTGTGACCGTGACCATTTGGATTGTTGCATTTTCCAAAGACAACAGCATTTTCTGCATCTGAGAGGCACGGGCTGCAAACAGAAGCACCGTCAAAACAACTGTGGGTCAATTTTCATCGAGGATTGCCACTAGTATTACGGTACAGAAAACAAAAGTTTCATAGGACTGAACAGTTTGCAACTCGGTACAGTTACAATTCTGTTGGACAGAAAATGTCACCCAAGAATTGACATTTAAAAAGGCACACTTCAAATCACTCACTTTCTCCCTCATACCTAATGTTGTCATGTAGTAAAAATTGATGCTATGGTCTTGTAGCAATTAAAGTCTTTGTGCTCCACAATGAACCACAAAAAACACACAAGCACTGAAGAAGCAGTCAAACCCAGTGATGTGCAGAGTTGAATGTCAGCGAATCAAATACCACAGCTTTCACTGCGAACGCATGGTGCTCTCCTTTCCAGACGCATGCAATTAGATCTGAGCACACTGTCACATCCTATTACACCCATTATTTTCTTTTCCCCCTGAGCAACACGGAACAAAATTCTAGCGAGGTATAAAATTGTATGTTGTATCATTGTCCCTCTATGTGCATGCAGCACTCGTGAAAACAATAAACAGTTCAAACGTGCAAGGGTGAAGCAAGGCAATAACACTACAGATGTTTGGCTGTACAAATGAGAGCTGTGCATGTGACTGCAAGCAAAAATTTTGTTTATTACTGAGTAACTTATTACTGGAAAGAGGTAGATGCCTCACTTGAAACAAAACGTTTCTGCGAAACGATACGCCTGCCACCATCTATTTTCCGATTCCAAACTTCTTGATCAATGCCCTTTGGGGCGCATCATCCGCTTTTCATGAGTACTAGCAAAAATTCGAACTTTTGTTATTCACAAGAAAGGGGAGGGCACATTTTTACTTCCAAGCTAGTGTGCAGCCGCATTACAACTTCACTGCTCAAGATAAAAGGCCAGAACGCCGACCACGAAGTCAGTATGAATGCTTAACATTTTGACTCCCCCCGGGGGCCTTTGAACTTTGCAGTTTTGAAGGTGGAGTCAGAAACCTGCACAGCAGATGCTGCAGTGGGGTATTGCAATTAGAAAGCAAGAGGACCTGACTGAGCATTTGCACATGCTGGCAGCCAGGTGGCAGGTACACAAATAATAGTGATAAAAGTAAGGGGGGAGGAGGGGGGGAATATGCATTATTACATCTGTCTGTAATTTCTTAACAAACTTACGTTTTTCGACAAAATGCAGCATGATGCATACATTGGGAAAGCTTGCAAGCAAACTGTGGCAGCAAGCTTATGCAGCAGCTATATAGGCTTGGGGTCAACAAAAAAAAATTGTCATGCTGCATAGAATGTGCTAGGATGACGTCCATGTAAGCGAACCATACAATGCAGTCGTATAAGGCGTTTCTTTCTTTTTTTCTTTTTTTTTTTCGAAATGAGCCAAATCCACAAATTGAAACTTAGTCAGACAAGTGAAAAGAAAAACTCGGCAACTTTCCCCTAGAAAAGAGGTGGCAAGAAAATAGGTGAGATAACGCCCTGCAAATGGGTACGTAGATCATATTTCTTATAGAAAATTAGCCAGATCTGCTGTGGCACAGATCAAAATGAGCCAAATCCATTTGCCCAATAAGAGTTTTCGGACTGTTTCCTGGGTGTTTCCAAAAGTTGCCACCCCACCTCCCCCCCGGAGCTGGTTTATCATGAATTCAGACTGAAATTAAGCGATTCGCGAAAGATCTGTCCTAAGACATCGACGACCAGGTGAATAGAAGAAGTGCACGAAATGAAACCAGAGGTGTGAAGCAATCATTTCATTTCGGCTCTCACGTCCCTACGGAGTAAATCTGGTTATTTTTATTTTTTTAACTCGCATATTTACCATTTTAGTGCTTAACTAAGCTTGCCGCTTACAAGCCCTGGCAAATAAATCTCTTCCCCCCCCCCCTCCTGTGTGTACGAGCACCACCAGTAAGGTGAAGAAGAAGAAGATACGAGCAACCTTCTTTTGAAGCATTTTGGAAATCCATGGCAAGGCAAGGAAAAGCTTGCTTTCTTCGTGAGTGTCTTCAGGCGTGCCCAAGAAAATTATCCTATGGATGAATTCGAAAAGAACTGCTAATGCTGCCCGGAGGACTCACTTGCTCTCTATGTATAGTTCTACTGTTCCTGAAGCCCTGTTGCATATGTTTAATGCCGTTTCTGCCAAAACTCCACTGTACTATTCTTAAAAGTCAATTTAAATAAAGTTTCATAAGAATGCCGCATCAATACGAGCCCAATCCAAACTTATCATCCTAATATTGCTCAAACTCACCGCACAATTTTTAATTACTTGTGGCCCTAAACTTCCCCTAGCTGACATGTATAGTAAATCTTATAATATCTTTCACACCGTTGCAGTTGGGTTCGGTAACAAACTTTCGCTTTTTTCTCAAATGTGCTTCAAAGGAGCGAGCCATGAAGAAAGAAACATGTTTGGTTCCTTCAAAGATTACCTCGTTTGAATCATACTGACGTGCACTTTTAACATAAACTTCGCTCAAATAAGCTACATAATTAGGAAAAAAGGAAATGGCCACGCGACCCACTAGCTCATTTCCCACAACAGAACCTATGATGTCATACCAGCCAGCTCTGTGATTGGCGGAGGGCGGCAAAAACAAACGCAAATTAGGCAGAGCTTATAAGCTTGCCGAATGAGCTATTTGTACTTAAATTTAGGGCACATTCTTTTTAAAGCCGTAAGAATGGTAGGACAAACAGTGGAAGTTATGAATAGAAGTACCGATGTGTACTTCTGTGTGTACAGCGCGCACTATGATGCTTGATTTAGCTTAATAGGACTGCGGGGCTTTAGGGTTGTCTCAGACGACATGGGCCGATGGATGCAAGCAACAGTGTCCTACGTGACCATATTACGTGAGCAAGCACTATGTTTCATGAAAAGATTATTTCTCCCTGAACAAAAAAAGCCAAGTTTAAATACTCTGAAAAACAAACCAAAGGCAGAAAATGGCTTGCCACGGTATGGTGGCGCCATCTAGGTTCACTAACGGTAAACAAAGAAATGCATGCCCACCGCTCCTCCAGTCCGGCCATGTCCCAATCGGCTGCAGAGCGGTCGGTTCCTGTGATGTCATTACAGACCCCGAAAATGCATGATTTATCGGGAAAATCAAAATTTAATTTTAAAGTAATTAATCTCTCAGTGAATAAAGCATCATTTGCATTCGGACATATGCTGGGGGCACTATATATAAAACATGAAATCTTTCGAATAACACAAACTTGTATTTTGTCCTCATGGCTCCTTTAACTGGATTTGGCACATTTTGAAAAAAAAAAAAATCCTGGGCCATCTCCACTAATGTGAAACCTGGGGAGGGGCGAAGCATGCAGTCTATAAGACGCATGCTATGAGACGCACACGACGCGCTCTGCTTGGGGGCCGGAGAAGCGTCAGTTGGAGGAGTAATCGCGTGCTTGCTAAGGCAGTGGCACCCTCTCTTGTGTTGAACCGGATTTAAGCAATTAAACGAGAGACTACACTTGTTTTTTGACCATTGTTTAATAACTTGATTTACCGTGACGACAGGAGACGACGACGACACCAGACGCAGACAGCCCGAGCTAAGGTGCTTCGCCCCTAAAAAACGCCTGATATGCAAAATGCATATCTTGTGGTAGTCACCAATCAATTCGTTGATACGGGCTGAAGATATCAGGTTGAGGAGTAAAAAAATTTGCAGAAATCCCCGAGTGGGAAGTTTCTGATGAATGCGTAAGCCGCCCTGACATACGCTGAGCCCCTTTACAGTTGCCTACACTGCTGTACAGGAACGCATTGCTGGGAAAACATCTTTTCGTGCAGATATCAGAAGTTGGATAGCGAAGTAAGTATTCAAAGCAAAGCAAGCTTGGTCTCACTGATGCCGGTGCCCTAAACGCACTGCAGGTAAGCCGTGCACATGATTATAATGAAGATGGCGCAAGAAAAACATGCTTCCCACGGTCGGAATCGAACTTGAGCCCCTGGCGTTATGAAGTTGACGTCTATCCGATTGTGCCGTTCCGACACGGTCAGCGATTGAGGGAGGGGGGGGCTGAGTTTTTTCGTTTGCTGCTGTCTGAGATTAACTTCGACTCTCAGGCGGTTTGCAGTTAAATAGTTGACACTTTGACTTAAATTTGATTTCAGCGGCTTTGACTTCGGCACTTCGCCATTTGATTTTCGCACGCAAGAAAGCTTCGTGTTCCAACCGTCGTCGTCGTTAGATGTAGAAGATATTTTTTATGAAGGCCAAGTGCATTTTGATTATCGCTACCTCCAAAGGCCCCATGTATCCCACACACGGAGCAAGAATAAGACAGGAGGGGAAACAAGGCTTCCTGGCGCGGCTAGATAATGTCACAAGCGCTCATCATAGGTCAAGCTAGCGGCATCTGCCGCGGGTGAAGAAACTGCCAGCCGCCGCGATCGGCCTTTCACTGCGCTGCCCCGGGATTAATTGCGGCCGCTATCATTTCGTCCATCAGGTGCCGCTATCCTCTCCTTCGCCGTCGCAGCGACGAAGCTGCGAAGTCCGCTTTGGTTATCATTGCGACATTATCTGGTCCTTCGCTTGCGCTTGCCGCAATGGGCCATTTCGCCTCCTACATATTCTTGCTCCGTGATCCCACATAAAGTGCGTCGAGCAACTTTGAAGTCGGCTTCACTATTTTACACGAATGTATTGCTAGAAAGACAAATGGGAGTAGGCGCTGCGTTGCCCAGACCAGGGGGCTCAAGCTTCGCTGGTCACACAGGCCGCTTCACAGGCCGCGATCGCCGTGTGCTCGCAAATAAATCTGTTTCTTCTTCTTTGGTCTTCGCACCTCTGTAAAGCCCCTCACAGTGCCGTGAACCAGACCCGTTAAAGATGGCTTCGTTACCATGCTCTACGGCATTGCTGGGAAAGCATATCTTTCCAGCTAGGTGCATTATACGCGATCTTGTGCGAAGATGTGACGGCAGTAGGACCTTTTATTAATAGTATTTTTCTATGCGACGAAACTGTCACATGAAAAGCATTGCGCAAGGACAGACGGGTTTTCTCGCCTGTTGACATTAAAAAATCGCCTTCATGCCATCATAAAGTTAGCGAGCGAGTGAGTTACGACGTACAGGCAGACTGTCAAGTGCTTTGCGAAGCTTTTTTTAAAGAAGATAAAAATTAGCCTCGATTCGATATTGACCGAAGCTTCATATCGATCGAGCACTAAACCAGCGAAGATGCATACCGGGGCAACATTGTATGGTTAGAAACATATTTAGACCCGAAACTAGTCCATGCAGACATTTCGCCGCGATCGCGGGCTTTCTGTACGAATTCTCGCCGTTCAGCGAGCGCCGTCACCTGTGCAAGCGATGAGAGGCGCTGAAGGACTCGATCCGCGTGACTGATGCAACAGGTGTCAGTACTCTCCGCTGATCATCCATGACAGCATGGGTGGCCTGGGCCTGGGCCTGGGTCACAGGGAGCTTTTGATGCTTTTGATATGTCATAAAAGAAAAAACACAGCGGTGGCGCTGTAAAATAATCAGGCAATTCCTGCAGCGGCGCTGGCGTCGGCAACAACATTAGTCTAGATATCAAAACGTAAAAAAAAAAAAAAACAAATAAAACGCGCATAATTATAACAAAGATTACACGCAACAAAATAAAAGCAAATTATGTAAATTAACAACAAAAGTCGCGGAGCGCGCGCTTTGTCACAGCAGACGACACTTACCATTGTGGTGTGTCTACAACTCTACCAGACTCTACTACAACTGGCCTTCTCGGCCTTGTGAACTCAGTCCGAAAAGGTTCACACTCAGCCAGACACCCAAGACTTGGCACCTTCAGAGCTTCAAGGTCGGTAGCTGCAAACTCTGATGCTTCCACACTCATCACAGCTGAAATGAAGATGGGATGGGTGCAAGCAAGCAAGCACTTCTACATAAAAAATGCAGTGGATGCAACACAGCATCCCTCAAACAAGGTTTGATGTTTGGTGACTATGTACACTCAATATCCTGTGTCAATCAGGAACAGCAATTGCCCTCTATGTCTATGACTGCAAAGATGCCGTTGCAGTTGCCTTTCTGTAGAATATGCCTTAATTTACTTGCAAACAGAATGCAAATGGCCAACCTTGGCACAATGATGACACTCTTTATTGCAGTAAATTCGGCACTGTTGGCAAGTTGCGTGACAGACCTGCAATGGTAACATGTAGCTTTTCCCGAGCGTACATTTCGTTACCCGATGAACCACTCCAAAATCGAGTTAGTCCTACATGTTAAATAAAGAGTTCATCTCGAGCAAGCTGCTCATCTTCCTGTCAAGCTTGTTCATGCTGCTCGCTCAGAGCTTGCCAAAGAGCAGGCGATGAACCTTCTACTGACGAAAGTGAAAGCTCGCAGTTTTCCCACTTGCAGCTCTTGGACCATTTCATCATCCTGAGCAGTAAAACCACGTGCTTCAATAAGGCTTCACAGTGCAATCACATAGTTATTCAGTGTTTCACCTACCAGGAGTCTGCACAACAGCAGGAAGGGCGATGCGCAGCTAAGACACCTGCCGACATTTCACAGTGCTTTATTAGGGTACACACTGCGATGTCGCATTCATCCCGGTGGGTGTAAGTTGGAGGTTCCGTGGGCATCAAAATAGCCAAGACATGCCACCCTTCCAAACCGAGGCAGTCCAGTAGAGCAGCCTTGCACATTTTGCAGGAAGCTCAGAAGCGCCAGATGTCGTCATGTATTGGTCGGACGCCTGTGCCCATTGCTTCGCTCACATGGCATGGCAGAGCGGCCCAGCATTAGCAGAAAAGGCGTTGACAATTGCAGGCACAAAACGCTCATTGCAGCAGCAGGCTTGATGGAGAATCAGCAAGAATGGTACAAGGACAGCACGAATAATCATTTCCCAAAAATGTTGTCTAGTGAGAAACTGCGGACACAAGTCAGACCATGGCAATTCATTGCTTGAGACTGTTTCTTTATTCTCTTCATCATTTGACCAGGTCCCAGCACTGCACGTGGTATCGGTGCTTCATTCGGTGAGGCAATACACCATAGTAAGATTACCATGTCACCTATACAATTCAAATGAGCTTGCACAATGGACTCTCGAATGGCATATGCTAGTATGGAAGTTGCACAAGCACAAGCTTGGCTGTTTTTTGCGCATATATAGTGTACGGCAACATTGCAGTAGTGTGGTAAAATGTGGGCCGAAGTATTTCAAAATTTAACAACGCTTACATTTAGAAACAACGTATCCTGCATAAGCCTATTTGCCTGCATACTAGCAGTAATGCTGAAAGTTGCTGCATTATATTTATGTATACTGTAGAATTTCACACAGACTTGTGTGCTGGTGAGATTATAGCACAGTGTTATATCACCATCAGCCTACTGGTGTCCACTGTAAGAAGAAAGCGGCTTCCAGATATTTTCTGACAAATAAATCTCCTGGAGCTGCATTTTTCGAATAGTTAAACAACTTGAAGTAATTTTTGCAGCCACAGGTAACTCTTCAGCCTGTTCATGCACCATGTCAAGGACAGGTGGGACGTTCCCACCAGATGCACAAAGGGACGCTCACTGATGCGCACTTCGTCAAGACATCGGCACCAGATTTCCCTCCAGTATTTACTACTAGTACGACGCTCTATGCTGCGCTCCCCTTGTTCGGCTCCTGTCCCTGTCGAGGCGGCCACAGCTGCAGCCTGTCCAGGGTCCAGCTGAAGTGGCGCGGCAGCCCCGGGTCGGCCAAAAGCAGAGGCTGGCCCCCCGCATGGTAGTGGGGCAGCAGCAGACTCCGGTAGTGCACCATGGTGGGCACCATCCGCTGCTGCGTGGGGCTGATGCCCAGCCGCTGGCACACCGCCGCCGCCAGGACCTGCAGACATTGTGCACCGACTGGTTGGGGCACACCCGCCTCACTCACTGATCCTGGATTTCACATACACCGCACTCCCAGGGGAGCCCAAGAGGACAGCAAGATCCCTGTTGCAGCAAGACCGCCACACATTGTGGGAGCCAGGTGAAGGCAACAAAGTGCATCACCAGTAAAAAGTTAACCGAGTGCGCCAACTTTTGAAGAGACCGTGAAGAGGACATGCTTTCTTCAAAAGAAAGCCACAGGGGAACAAAAAAGATGCCACATTTATCTTGATACAGTTAAAACCTGATCTAACGAAGCCACTGGGAACTGCGAATTCATTAAATCACGAACTTCATAAAATCGGGACTGTCATTTTCTAAGCAGTTGATTCCATAAATTCCATGTCTAAGGGAAGGTGCGTCCCTGCAGCTACAGTAGCATTGTAATTGCGGTGGCCGCGGCGCTTGCCTGCCGATTAACAATGCGCCGAAAGTCCGCGGTAAAACTAATAAGCCAGCCAGGGCTTGCCCTGAAGTCGCAGCACCCCAGCAGACGCATGAAATACAGCGCGTTTTGCTGTACCACTTCTGAGCTGAGCGAGACATTCTTGGCTCTCATATCCTTGAACCATGTAAACAGGGCTTCCTCCAACTTCTCGTGTGCTGTGGTCTTAAGGTTCTTTTTCTTCACTGCAGTTCCATACGAAGTGGCAGGGGAAATCTGGCCCTTTCCTTTCAAGATTCTGGAAAGCATGCTGGGTGGGAGGCAGTCGTGGTCTACAGCCACAGGACTGCTGAGTTTACCTCGTTGGGCTCCGTAAAAACGAAACTAGATGCCTTGCTTTTTTTTTCTGACGTAGCGCAATAATCTTTGCGGTGCTCTGACGAAACACATTCAAAATGGCTCTTTTTAAAATGCGTCTGTTTGTTCTATTTTTGTTAGCTCGAGTTCACAAAAGCATTGAGCCGTATAGGCACTTGTGGGGGAATCCAAATTTGTTCGTTAGATTGGGAAATTCGTGAGATCAGATTTCATTAGATCGAGTTCTGACTAAGTCTTCTCATTAGGAGTTCTCCTTTTTTTTTTTTTTTTGCAAATATCTTTTCCCTTACTGCTGGCACCCTGGGTTGCACCTGGAAACCTTAAAGTTTATTTAAAAACACGCCAACATAGGCACAAAGCTATCCATTTTCTTCTACACTTCTTATTCATATGCTGGAAGGGGTGGAGGGGGGAATTGTTATCTGCCTTCTCGCAATAGCACCACAGCAGCAAAATGCCACACATGAAGACAAGATAAGACGACTTGCCTTACACACCTTTGTAATCTTTTGCCAATGTCATAATGCAAGCCGTGAATTCAAGATAGGGATTTGTTGTCCAGCCCCTAAAACTTCGTACTCATTCCATTTACTGACATCAGTGCTTTTGCTATCGACAAACATATTCATTGACATGATTATAATTCATCGTAGAAATGTGCTCAACCACTGAAGCTCTCTTATTAGTTCCTTTCCTCACTTCTTGCACAGAAAGAGTGAGCTACTAGAATGTAGAGTATATATTTATAGCACCTACATTTCCAGCTTTAAATCTCGTGATCAAATTTAGACACGTATTGCTCGTATAATGGTCACTACAATGCCACCTCAAATCCTCTGATTCTTTCTTGGAAACTCAGGTGAACTGAATAATAGGGCCCTTTTGCTCAAGCAAACATGCTTATGTGCAGTCTTATTCACAAACTTCAACAAGCTCGCGAATAAGATTCAGACAGTTCGCTTTCTCGAAAGCGCACGAGCTAGGCTACAGAGCCATCTTACTGAAGGCTATAGGGACAGTGGGTACCTAGACGTGCACAGGAGGGGCAACAGGGAAGAGCGGGGAATGCGGCAAAAATGCTGTCGCTTTGGCGTAGCTGGCCAAGAGCAAGCATTTGTTTTGAACCATTATCGGTACAAATCTATAAAGTCGGCCTATCGCGCGGTTTATTACGAATCATTTACAATAACCAGTAACGGGCCAACTCACGTGACGCGGCCTCTCTGCGCCATTTCTGGCGGCAAGCAGTGTATGCTCTCCCCATGCTTTCTCTGCGCGAAAGCGGCCCTGCGCAGGCAGCGGGTGCCCGGGGCATGAGTCATGAACCTATGGCCCGTTTCGAAATTGTCTGCTAAGCAGCGCAGCTGTTGCGAAATTGCCTGCTAAGCGATGCTGAACAGATGACTTCAATCGTCGGCTAAGCAGACTGCCCGTCGTGTGCGGACTCCTAATTGCCACTCATGACAGCTCGCGTAACGTTAAGCTACCGGAGTATGATGTCACATTGGTGCAGCCTTGATGCACGTTTTGTCTTGTGAGGAATTAGTCACGAGTGGGTTCCGGGTTCCTCGTCTCCCACACGGATGCAAATAGCCCTCCAGGGCGGGTCTGCAGAAGTCTGTGAATAAGACTGCATGGAGCAGGCTTATCACAGTCTTATCGCAATCTTATTTAGAGTAGCATTCGCTGTCTTATAAGTTTCCGGAAAGCGTCTTATGGCCTAGGGAACATAAGACCCCAAATAAATCGGTCTGCCAATAAAATTAGACTGCAAATAAGTCTGTCTTATTGGGCTTCGAGCAAGCGGGCCCAGGTTTCTTCTCTTTAAGTCTGCAGCCCAAAGAAATGCCGACCTTGGCAATCTGGACACTGCCGCTGCACTCAGCAGTTCGCCAGCTTTAGAGTGGGTTTAACATCCTCACTAAACTTCTTGCATTTTGTTTTCACGGTTGGTTCTTATGCTCTCAAGATAAAACACACCGCTATTACCTACTTGTCACTTCGTACTGCGAGCTGTGCTTTACGGCATTTGTTACATGTGTGTGCACAGTAGGCTGCCCGGTTTGAATTGCCACCCTTGTGAGCCATAACCTGCCTGGTTTTTCTCTTTCCCAGGATAGAGAAGGTACGAAGAGGCATGACAGAGCTGGCGGAAGGTGCACCCACCTGTGGCCTGGCAGCGGCTGCTGCAGTGGGGGACAGCACGATGGGGCGACCCGCCAGGTCGGTGCAGTTGGAGGCACCCCAGTCACCCAGCACACACGACGCCAGGCTGGCCACGTAGGCACGCACAAAGTGCTGGTGCACTGCAGGGAAGGATGCACGGTGACGCCACCCTGACAATGCCAGCAGCAGCAGCAGAATTTGACTGATTCAATGCGCTAAGCCTCACTGTCACTGTCCAAACTACAGCAAACAGATCATTGCCAACAGATGTTGCCATCGACAGCATTGCACAGGCAGGCTGTCATTTTTAAATCCCAATTTTCAGAATTGGGCCCACAAGACTCAAGACTACAAATATTAGACCTCCTGCCCTCTGGTGTTGAAAACACAAGCTGAAGCAAATGGATGACCCCTTTGGCTCTTTGACGATGACTCCAACATGGCATTCGGAGGCTCAATAAGTGTGTAATTTGGTACAAGCTTCCGAGATCAGTGCCTCGACATTAAGGGGAAAAGGCACAGGCATGGCCTCGCAACCAGCCTATGGTGGAGCTCGCCCTTCAACTTCAGACCCACTGAACCAGGCAGAAATCATGTTCGGAGCTCAGCACTGCCACTGTCCCCAATTGCCCTACGGGCACAAGAAAAATCTCCAGTCTCCTGGCTGTGAAGTCAAAGAACAAGTGCCCGTCATTTACAGCACTTGAACTCGCATGTGCACACATGCCTGGAAGTGCACCTCTAGCATCTCTCTGCTTGGCAGAAACTGGCTGAGATCAACCCTTTGAGGGTCGAATTTTTTTCACCAAATGCGACCGCCCAGGGATGAATCTATTTCAAGAAAAAATTGTCGTAATTTTTCTAGGGTGACCAAAAAGTGACAAAAAAATCATTTGTGTTGTTACATATGTGTGGTTTATTCATGAGTAACACAAGAAAAATTCTAAATAAAAACGAGAGAGTAACAAGCCGGCACCTTTTGAGTGAATCGAAATCAGATAGACATCAGTTTTGCAGGCGCAAAAAGTGGGAAGCGCCCGGAGGACGATACCAAAACTAGCCGCAGGACGCGTGCGCGCGCAGCCAGATGCGCGAGCGATAGACGGCGCACCGCTCCTATGAAATAGAAAAAAAAAAAAAAAAAAGAAAAGAGCCTCATCAGTTTCGCAGGCACCCTTGGTTTGTGGCAGGCGCAAGAAGCGAGAGGCGCCCGGTGAATGATACCCAGCGCGCCCCCTCGTTACCGGATGCGGAAGCGATAGCCAGTGCACCGCTGAAGTAAATCATAAAAAATAAAAAGCAGCGCCATCGGTGCAAGAAAATAATTTGATGTATTTCTGCAGTGTGGCAGCACATGCCAAGCAAGAGAAGTTGGTGAAAAAGGCGTGCTTTTTAAACATACAGGCGATGACGTACATATACGTTATTGACCATTTTGGAGGTGTTTGCAGAAGACGTACGTCCGTGACCCTGAAAGGGTTAACAGCATCCAGCCCCTGCCTCCCAGCATGGGTTCCCATAGAAAGGCTGCACAGGCAGCCACGGCCGTTTCCTTGAGACCGTCCAGGAAAGTGTGCGGTGGAAGAAGCACAGCACTCATCCACCCTCCATGGAGAAAAGAAGAGGCGTGCCTTCTGCAGCATCAGGCCTCACCATTGGACGTGGCCACCTGAAGCAGGCTCGTGGCGGTGCCCGTGTCCTTGCACAGGGTCTCGAACTCAGCAAAGACAGTCTTCACCAGCCGACCCTTGACAGCATTGTTGCTGAATTCACGCAGCACCTCCACCTGCCACGGTAAGGAGCCTGGTGAAGCCAACAAGGACGGCCAGCATTTGCTCACTTCACGTGCTCCCATGCAATACAAGCTTCTTCAGAAATCAAGCGTGGTGTGCCTCACTTCTATCTTCTTGTGACCTGCGCTGCATTACACTGTGATTCAGCTCTGCCCAAACCTGCAGTGCATTTTTCCTAGCACTGAACACAACCAAGATATAATCTAAAACTTGTTCTATCTGAACAATTGCTCGTAAAAGGTATGAGAATAAGACTACAATCAGAACCGTGCTATTCACCCCAGCATGTTAAGCCAGCACTGAGAACAGCGCTTGCCTCTGCTGATTTGACAGCAAAATGTACCGCACCAAACTATCAAGCACGGAAGTGGCTAACGACAAACAAAAAAGTGATTTCCTACTTCAGTCTTCTGTTGTTGTTCATTCAGGAACTTCCCTAAGCACATCGGCTGGCCAGATGGGGACCAGCACTGCACAGGCACACTTACCCGCTTTTCATCGCCTCCCACTGGCACAAGCTTCATGGCAACTTTCTCCTTGGCACTGCTCTGCAGTGGGTAGCCCTTGGCGATGACCCTGAACACAGAACAAAGTACGGTCTCAGGGGAGGGACTTGCATGCATCACAGCACCACAAGAGCCATGATGCCTCCAGTCCCTATGACAACTCCGGATAACCCCTTCCTGTGGCTCTGCACAAGCTGCTATTGGATTATACTATGATGAATGGCATGCGTCACACAAAAAACTTTTCTAACTTCAATGTTACTCAGTTGATGCTGCACACAGTGTTCTGCAAATAAAAATTAGTGCAAAGTGATGCCACTGGACACCCAGAAGTGATTCACCCACTGGCCACTAGTACTATCACTTAACATCACGTCGTTGACACATTGCCCACCAAAAGCTGCACCCAAGTGCTTGTTATGGGTGGTTCATACTACAAAAAGCCAGCCAGCCAAAAACATCAAGACAGCAGGGTCGCTGTGTTTAGTCACCAAATCGACCAACTATTTTAAACCCAGTCAGATTGCACCACCACGTGGTTGCGAGTGACCACCTAGGGACCTCTAACGCACACCAAAATCTTGACGCACAGCCATTTTTGCTTTTCGCCTCCATCTGGAAAGTGGCCACCGCGGATGGGATCGATCCCGTATCTTTGGGCTCAGCAGCATGACTTAGCCACTGAGCCACTGTGACAGGCACCAAATAGGTTAAACAATCGCTGAAAGCACCAGTGAAAAATGCAGTATGTATCACATCCAGCCCTCTCTTTCCCCATATTAACAAGCTTTAAACGACTTTGCTAGATGACCCGCCGCAGTGGCTCAGTGGCTATGGCGTGCTGCTGAGCCCAAGGTCATGGGTTCAATTCCCGACCGTGGCAGCAGCTTTTCTGATGGAGGTGAAAAGCAAAAACGTCCGTGTGTTCAGGATTTCGGCGCACGTTAAAGATCCCCAGGTGGTCAAAATTAACAGGGAGCCCTCCACTATGGCACGCCTCATCGCCTGTCGTCGGCGCGTTAAACCTCATAATCAATCAATCAACTTTGCCAGACAATGGAGAATTTCTTTCTTAGAAAGGATTATTCTAGGAGTCACGTCTCTATCATTATTGTCCACCATGTTCTGTGCCTGCAACTCATTTGTTCTCCCTGCTGAAGCTCCCCTTTGGTGACAGAGGCGCACCTGCAAGCAGGGCCGATAATGGTGCAGGCTCACCATGCTGTGATGTGTGGTATCTTCATAGGCTTGGCCCGCAAGAGAGCTTTGTGGACTTTCCTGGCGGCAAGCTCGTTGGACACTAAGATGGTCACCCCACTTGCATACCTGGCAGACACCGAATGACACAAGGTTGCACTCACAGTTAACAAGGAAGGCACAAGTCACCCAAGTCACCCTATGAGCTGACTGTGTGTGCACAGACCATTGAGAACGTTGGCTCTATGCTTGGCCAAAAAGCTTTTAGCTCGGCCAAATTGAATACAAAAAATCACTCAGCAGGGCATGCCCAAACCAATTTTGGTGCACTTGTATTTTAGCTCAGCCACCTGACTAACCTGACAGCACCTTTTCATTCATGGTCATATTGCTGTCTCGAGCTATGACTGCCAAAACAAAGCCGTGCCCACCACACCAATCTCGCCCGAAAAAAAGTTTTCCAACTTTAGCAGAAACAAACCAAAAATGTGGTGACAGCACTAGCTACAGCATGATGTCTGCATTTTTCTCTCACCCTCAGGCGAGAGCGTGTCACAGAAAAACGGTGCCTTTCTGCTGCTGAGCATAGTAACTACAACCCGTGAGCAGTGCCCAAGTATTCGAGAGAGTAATCTACTAGAACGATGCTTTACCACTCTGCCAACAACAAAGGGACTGATTCAACGAACCACACGTACCGTTCTGGCGACCTCATGACGATAACGTGGTCCACATTTAAATGGATGGCCAAATCATTGCACGCATCTTCTAAGCTGAAAGGGGCATCACCAAGGCCCGAAGCGTAAAGTTGCCGTTTGACCATCCCACGGTTTTCTGAAATTGCACACACACGAAACCGCACCACTGTAAATGCACACAAATGTACACTGGATACTGAAACTGGTCAAATGGTATGTCAAATGTGCACATTACTGCAACAAATGTTTGATTAGCACTTTCCAATGAAAGATAGAATGCATTTCTCAGTGCACTAATTCTAACATAGGAGTTGCAGTTGCGCTCCACTGCAGATTAGGTGGGCCATTCACACAGTGGCATGGCACTTCAGCGGAATCAGTCCCAGCTGAATTCCATTAAACCATAAAGACCTATTAAAACCTATAAGGACCATAAGATTATTGCAATGGCAATGACTATGAATTAGTCAGGGACAGAACAAGAACCACATCCCTATCCAGCCATGTTTTTAACAGCAGAGCAGTTGTAGGTCGAGCCTTTTTGTCCGTCTCCTGTCGGTCGTGCGTCACACAGGGGCACAAAGCAAGAATATATATATAGGAGGAAAAATGGCCCATAGCGACAAGCGCAGGCAAGCGACCAGATAATGTCACAATGAAAACAAACGCGGACTACAAAGCTCCGTAGCTGCGACGGCAAAGGAGGGGTAGCAGCATCTGGCAGATGAAGTGATAGCGGCCACAATTCATTCCGGGTCTGCGCAGTGAAATGCCGATTGCGGCAGCCATGCAATGTCTTCTCTTGCGACAGATGCCAAACGCTTGAGACACTATCTGGCCGCCAAAGGAAGTGCCGTTTCCCCTCCTGTCTTCTTCTTTGTGCGCGGGGGCAGGTTCCCAGACTTGCCGGCGGCATCACAGAAACCGGTTCCCACACCCACCGATACAGGGCGCAATGGCCTCGCAGGGGCAGCTTCCTCTCCCTCCCGCTACAGTAGGGAGCCTCTGACCGTAGAATTTGTGTGGTGACGGCACTGCCGTTATAGGGCGAGCGGCCGCTGACGTTCAAGCCGACACAAGACAACCACAGCTACGCTGTTTCAGCACATTTGTAATTCTATCTACCTTTTTTCTGGTAAGCTCAGAGTTGAATTCCCGGGGTGCGTCTCTAGTCTATTTCTGCTCATGCTTTTGTGTTATACCCGTGCTACACAAGCGTTTCGAGGGCCTTTGAGTCAAATGTGATTTGGCTCAAATGCCACCTTGGCGCTGCTACACGACGTTTTTCAGAGGCACTTGGTTGAAGTGCCATTTGAGTCAAAAGGAGCACCACCAACAACCTTTGAGGCTCTCAAAGGCCTTTGAAACGCAAACGCCCGTACTCTCGGGCAGGGTTTCCACATGCTGCAATTACAAGAACAGTTATTTGCGAGTAAAACTTCATTCGTAAAGAGCGCTCTCTTAATTTTTCTTTCGTTGCTGTTCTCTACCTCTCGTTCTACGATTACAAGGTAACTTGGTACTCAACACCGGCAGTGCGAAAAAAGAAAGAGAAAAAGAAACTAGCTCTTAGTGCATGTTTTGTGCACACTGGTAAATTGTTATATATTCGATCACTAATAATTGCTTTTTCGCCTATTTTAACTCTAAAATTAAATTTTTGTCAAGGAAACAGGGCCGCAGTAATGGCAGGTGAATGCGGAAACAAAGAATTGTGTAGGCTGGCGGAATACCAGTTCAAATGGCATTTGAAATTTCGAAGGCCATTCGATTCGAATGTTCTTTCAAATGCTGGTGTAGCACAAGTACGGGTGCCAATGTGTGCGCTCACACTCCGCTCCCGCGGCAAGACAGTGCCTGGGACGGGCCATTACTGCTCCCTGGATTACCATTTCCCCAATTTGGAGTGTCTGCTTGGGCATGCCCTTGTGTTTTCTTTTTTCGCCATAAATGCAGGCGTCAAGAAGCCTATTAGGCGTATAAATAAACTCACTCAGCATTTGCTTATTGTGGATAACCGATATGCATTAGGTTTGATGTATGCAACTGACCCTGCCGCAAAATGTAACATCCACAGCAAGCACAAGCCGGGACAAGAATGACCAAGAAACGGGCCTTTACACATGGATCTGCAGCAGGCACTTTGAGCAATCTGTAGTCAGGCATCCGGGGTCAAATGTTGCAAATTAATTCACCTGTATCTTGCTGCAGCAGTAAAGTCATTCGCATCTCTATTGACGTAAGTGGTGTTTCACTGTCTGCCCTACTGTACATCGAGATCAAATTATCCCAGCTTTTAAACAAGTGGCCTGATGACTTCGTTATAATAAGGGTTTACTGTACACACACATACTCTTCTCAGACTTTATTGCTTCCATTGATTAAGCTACCACCTGCACTTAGACTGAGGTTAAATTTAACTCTGACAAGGAAAAATGAAGAAACGTGCTAGTTGGTACACACCCATGAGTTAAACCATCGCCTCCTGTATGTAAAATACAGGAGGCGATGGTGACACTTAAGTGTGAACTGACAGCGGGACAACGAAGGGAAACTAAAAAAACAAGAGCACTGCCTGCCTTGTGCGCTTTTAGAGTATCTTAAGGCATGATTATAAATGATTACATATTAGAACAATCCATAATTTGTGTAAATATAAATCAAAGGTGTACAAGCTCCATGGAGACCCTGGGTCTGCACGATTCAGACTGCACCTCTTGAACCAGTTCACAGCGGTGCAAAGCTGGTTCCACCATCCTCAGTAATCAGCTGAACCAGACCTGCACTTTTTTCGTCTGCTTCTGCACCTCCTCAAGGCCACGGGGCTGAACCAACGCCTCTAGCCACCCCGACTAAAACCATTTCAACTACTTTTTTTTCTCTCCTTTTTAACTACTTTTAATTCTTTTCTTTCATTTCTCTCACAACCACTGTACCTTTACCCCCTCCCCCCTCACCAAGTTGAATGAAGGTGTGCCCTTATATGGGCACAATAATATCCTTGGTTGAACTCTCCGTTTCTTATTTCTCAATAAATCACTTACAACTACTACCTCCTCGGCATGGATCGAGTGGAGGCAAAGCCATAACTCGTCCTGCCCCCGTCGGCACCACCAGTGAATCGAACGGCGCAGTTCAGGTGACGCGAGCTGCACCACTGAACGAAAGGCTGTGGATCTCGTGGTGCAGGTGAAACGAGCGGACCCCCAATTGCCCCACTGAATATTCAGAGCGCCTCCTTGACATTCAAGTGTATCGCGGCACCTTCACGTTTCTCTTCTATTTCACAAGGGTGCAAGTGAGTGCAGGATAAGTTCACAGCCGGCTTTCCTTGCACTTCCAAGAAGGGAGGCGCAGATCAAGGCAGGCGAAAAAAGTGCAGGAGCGGTTCTGCAGCCGCAAAACCTGCGCTGCGCTCATTCAGAAAGTGCGGACCAAGTCGATTAATTATGGTCCCATCATAGCCCCCAGTTTCCATCATCGCAACTATTATGGTGACAACTCACTGGCTTCCTTGGGGAAAGTCGCCGGAACTCCGTACGGTTTGCTCAGAGCAATCAGTCCTTCTGCAACAAAGAGTAAGGACCGAGGCTCTTACGCATGAAATCCGAAAGTACAAATTTCACACGCAGTGGGCAGGCTTGCCTACAACATACGAACCTTGGTTGTAGAAAATGTTTCCGACCAGCTCTCGTACGAATTCGCCTTTCGACTTCCACGGGTACAGTGTTTTGTATGCGTGTTGATCCGTACACATTTCGTCCTTCGCGAGCACATGCACCGCAGCTCGCTGTCTCAACGAGTTCGTAAACTGTGTCCGCACGAAAAGGTACAAATGCTTCATTGTGAAGAAGAGGGTGTGGTCACCGTGCTTGCATGTAGAAATAACTATTTCTACGGTACTTTCGCGCACTGGTAAAACACGCTACAGCGGCACACCACACGAGGTATGGGGGTATGGGCTACGGGCGTTGCTATGGCAATTAGAACTCGTACAAGCTGCCTTGCACCGATAGGGGAGAAATGGCGCTAGCTTCCAAATTAAAATTAACCTTATGATAATGCTATCGTAGTAAAAGGGACTCTTGCATTCATAGAGTTAATACTACTGCTTGAATTGTAGAAAATTTTCAAAGAGGCAATCTGATATTCGTTTTTCACATGTATTCTCAGCGAGGGTCCTCGCCTGAGCAGAGTTGCTCAATATATTGAAGAACTCTGCCCCGGACTCATAGAGACGGCAATGTTGCACCAACGCCGCCGTTGGTTGCATCTAGCGTCACGCTAGTTGCATCCACGACCAACTTGGCCGTGGTTGCACCCAAGGAGGTTTTGCACCATGTTGCACATGGAGGAAAGAAAAGGTTATGTTGCACCATGCAGTGGCAGCCTCGACTTGACGTCACTCCTTTCCGCGCGGCTGATTGGCTGTCGCTGTACGCGTCACTCACCTCCGCACTCCACCCGCTCTTGTACTTCGCACGCTTTCTGTGTTTGTCCACCAAACGACGCCGGCCACTTTTCGCCCATATATAAGTTAAAGGAAAAAAAAAAGGAGGTGAAGGTGGGGTACAACGAAGTTTATCTAGGGAGTGCTGGCCGAGCTCTGCCAGTGCTGGAAAAGAAAAGAATGGTGGGGGCAAATAAATTACTTGCCATTTGTCGACAGGAAGAAAAGCAAACTTTGATGAAAGGAAAGCCAGAGAAGTCATTCTGAAAAGGCGCTCTGGCCAGTAAACTGCGCTGGGAGGAGAAAGCAAAGGCATAGAGATGTAGGATGACTCCGGTGGCAAACGGTATGAATGTAGGAAGTTTCCACAATTCCAGTCCACTGTCCTGTAGGACCGCCTGAAAGGAAGCATGGTAGTGATCATATGGCTGTTTGTGGCTGCTTCAGCTACCCATGAATGCGCCAATATGTTCACCACAGATTATTTAGAAAGCAGTTTTATTGAACCAGCTGCATGACAGTGCACGTAAGAATGGATTTATTATGTGGTCTGGTGCATTAAGGTATCGGGGAAAGGCAAGATAGGATGAGAGGAAAGACTGGCGACCGTAAGGATCACAGAAAGTAGTCGATGCCCGACGACAACAGCAAGGTTCTGAGGGTGACAATAGTTGCTGCTCACAACTAAGGCTGGTAGCCCTTTGCGGTATTTGGCTAGCAAAACTGAGTGAAGAGGACGATGGCCTTGTGCACACTGGTAGATTTACAATATGGGTTATCTAGGGTCCTGTATGACACCCAGTCGTGGTGTTTAGCCAATCCAGTTCATAGCTTGTGTGAGTGTACGCCACTTTCAAGACTACTGGCAAAGGACAGTGCTTTCCCTCCAATAGTGGTTGTCACAGCTTTTCTGTCCCTTTTCTGGGGCTAAAAAGAGTCAACTGTGTCGTCAGCATAAAAGCGGCTGTCAGACTTGGTGCTGAAGCCCTGACTTAGCAGAGCCACAACTAGAGGAAAGTCACGGTTTTCATCACTGGGGTTTCTATCCTGATTGGAGAATTGCTACAGGGTGTCCTTGGGCCGCCCTTTTAGATAATGCGTGTTCTACATCACTGACTGCAAACCAGGCATGCACAGGGTCCCAGAAGGATGTCACAGGACGTCCACTGGTGTTTACGTTGCTGGCCTGTCAACAAATATCTTAAATGCAGAGTATTTCTTTAACTCACATGTAGCGTCCGATGTCCGTCCGCAACAGCTCAGCACGCAGGCGCGCCCTCTCCCCCACTCCTCCTCTCCCGCATCACGCTACCCTCCTCGCTCTCAACAACAGGTCCGTACCCCTCCCCCTACACTATATAAAAAATAATACTTACCGGCGCCAGGTTTCGATCGCATGACTCTGCGGGCGGAACGCAAGGTACATGGTGCTCTACCCACTGCGCCACAAAGCCGACACAGGCTACGAACGCGCCTTATATCCTTGACTCACTCAAACTACGTCAAGAGAAGCTGCTGATACAACACATTCACTACCTGTGGGCGGACTGCGAGGTACATGGTGCTCTTCCCACTGCGCAACAAAACCGACACAGAATGAAAGGCTACGAATGCACCTTATATCCTTGACTCATTCAAACTACGTCAAGAAGCTGCTGATACAACACATTCACTACCACCAACTCCCCAAACACTAAACGTTAACGCAATACACCCACCCACTATGCGACGCATTTACTCGAGTCCCCCTCGTGGGGAGATGGGCCCTTTTTTTTCTGCTCCTACCCACCAAGAGCCACATAAAAATTACTGGACTGGATGCGTATTCTAGTGTGCTTGATAAGTATATTGGGCTTTCACCACTGCTTGAAATTAATGAAAACTCCATTGCTACGTTGTGTATTTCAAGCAAACCAGGGCACATCCTAGGAAATACTTTATGCAGGATGTAACACTAACATTCGCTCCATAATAAATTCCTCACTAATTTGTGACAGCTACAAAATGCATGTTGATTGTACGATAACCAGCCAAGTGTTAAATTCTCACATACTCGAGAGAAATATACGTTGCACTAGATATCGCTAGAATATAAACTAAGTGAGAAGACAGCGAGCGCAGCAACTTTCTGTGCAAATATGCCCAATAAAAATGGAGTAAATGCTCTATAAACACGCATCGCAACACACATGAAAAAGAAATTTAATTTCCCTTCTCTCAACCTATATTGCTAATTTAATGACAGGTAATTGTCACCCCCTCTGTGATAGGCTGGTTTGCTATAAACAACAAAAACACAATCTTCAAAGCTATATTTTGGCGAATTGCATGAGCAGAAATGATACCAGGACAGGAAATACGTCATAGTGGGCGTATTTCAGTGCTGGTAAAGTTTGGATGAGGGGCTGGTGTTGAAGCCTCTTTCCAATCTATGCAACGCTGTGCGGGATGTCTCATCGACACACAAGTGGCTTCGAAGCACACTCACACAGCCAGTGAATGCTTACCTTGGGTTCTTGCAACCTTTCTAAGTTCGAAGCCATCAGAGAGCCAGTCGAATTGCGATTTCTGCAAACGCAGTTGCCACGGTTCTACCCAGATACTCTCAATACGCATTTTTCAAAACAAACAAAAGCTGCACCTCCACACCCTTTTTAAGATCTACACCACAGAGCGCAGAGCTGCCACTGAAAATTTTTAGCTGTAGGGCTGTTTGCTTGAGCTTGCTGCTAAATTTGCCTGGCCAAAGTGTCGCTGTCGCTTGTATTTTTGCCTACCAAAGCTTATCACACAAAGATTGCACAGTCGCGACCTTTGACCTGCAACGCTTACAAGTTCCGTGTGGGAATCACGGCTGGAAAAGTACGTACGGAGTGCACAAGTTTTTAATGGCATCACATAACTACCATTGCATGTTGTCTTCTTTGCTGCTTAGCATGCCGTCCATTCAGTCCAGCACTGTGACCAAAGCGCATGACAGAGCTTATACTGTCCATGGGGCCAGAGGGATTTTTCTTGTTACCTATGGTTGTTGCTTCAAGTGCTGTTTAAATATGAAATGCCCAACTGGAATGACAGAGAGACAGTGCTACTTCTCTAGCAGCCTGTTGCACGAGAAGTCCACAAGGGTACTGATGACAGCTCCGGTGCGGGGGTCACCTAAGTTGTCCGGTTCGGAATGTTATGTGCTATTTGATGACCTCCAGCGGGCTGCTTGACTCTTTCAAGGCAAGGCATTGTGTAAGGCAGCAGTGAATGAACAAGGCTTGAACTTGGTGCAGACGAAGTGGTGTCTTAGTGGATCAGCTCCAGTCAAATTTCCCGCACTGCATGAAAACATCTTCGCAAGCATTTATTGCAGACTGCATTGACATGGCTGTTACATAGTTGCCATCCAAATCAAGGCCAAGTACGAGTATGCACGCTTGGTTAACTCCCACAACTGGGGTCTTAATATAGCTTAGCAAAGTTCAGTTTATGGCCCCAAAATGCCATGTGAATATGCTATCCCTTAGGGTGCGTTGATGTGTGCACATCAAGACACCCTGCTTGCCTCTTTATTTACGTTTCGGGCATGCAGACTCCTGATACCGGAGCAGAGTTCCACAAATGGTATAATAGTCAAGAACCCCGTTGGGCAACGTGCATGTTTTCAGGATAATTTCCGCTCACACAGTTTCTGCACTGCAGTGGTGAAGATACTTTCCCCGAAATGGGCACTCTCAGGGTCCATAAATACCAATACGTATCACCACGGAAAACAGACACCCCAAATTGCTGGAATCAGTTTCCACCATTAACGAGAATTCATTACAGAAATATAAACCGTACATTTGATACACATGCAAGGAATGGTCCCTTAGCATTGTATTTTATGCTAAACCCAACTCTACAACCACAGGGTTCGTACAGGTTCCAAAAGCAAAAATTCAAGGACTTTCAAGGACCAGAAAACACATTTTCAAGGTCCCCATCTAATGTTTTATCTGGGATTATTTATAACCTTTCCAACACAATGCAAACGTTTTTTATTGCACAATACCTAATCACATTAGTGCACATTTAGATAGGGGCTAAAGTGTTCGTAAATGCTCCCCCAGCTTTATTTTTTTGTATTTCATGGCAGGTATTTACAGGTTTTTCTTTTTTCTTTGTGTTTTTCTGAGGCTGTTTGATTTCAAAACTTAGTTCATGTTGCCTGCATCTCCTGCTTTGTCAGCAAGAGAATCAGCTGGAATTAAGTCGAGCAAGTGTTGCTTCAAGGCAGGAGGAACTATGTGCACGTCTACCATTTGTACGTAAAAGCAAACGTAGATGGAGCGTATGAGGCACAGACTAGATGGAAGATGCCAAATTCTTCTAGTTCACTTTAGCCAAATAGAGAAAAGGCTTTCACTGGATTGTATCGCGATATGGATTGGATTGACAAGTGCCAGCTCCCAATGTTGTCTTGTAATAATGAAAATCCACCAAACTTGTAATTTCACGCAATACACTGAAACTTGATTGTTACAATGTTTCTTTACATTTTTAACACCTAAAATCCACGACAAACAGTTTAAATTCTTGTGAAAAGACAGGGCCATTGGTTCTCTCCGGAAAAATCAAGGGCTTTCAAGGACCATTTAAAAATTCCAGGACTTTCCAGGCCTTGAAATTGACACTTCTAAATTCAAGGGTTTTCAAGGTTTTCAAGGACCTGTGCGAACCCTGAACCAGTTTTTAAGTCCCTGACTTGCTCCTCTTATTTTCAAAAGTACCTGTAGTTTCTGGCTAAAGGTTGCACGGTGCTGGCAGACCTATGCATTGCTTTGAGATTTCTTGCAAAATTTACCCTATGCCCTACTGTTTGTGAACCAAGCACAGTAGTGCTTAACTTGGCGACACAAATAGGAGCAGAAGAAAAATAGTTAGGTAAGGGCCCTTTATCATTTCCGTGCACAGCACAAAGAAAAGCCACGGTGTGCCGGTCACTCCACAGCCATTTCTTCTTGGTCTGAGTGTTCTTCGATCACCTCCACGATGGCTTCCTCCTTCTTCTTCAGAGTAGCCGCTGGAGACCGGATGAGGCAGAGGTCCCGCTTGACCTCCCGTATGTCTTGCTGCTTGTCCAGCTCTTTCCCCTTCATCAACCTGCGGCAATGCGACCAAACAAGCTCAACATCTTTCTAACGACGTGCAAACTGTAACAGAACATTGCACTTGTCAAACAGTCACTGCTTGTTGTTGCAGGTGGGTATTCGGCATGAGACTACAGCACCACTCTGAGGTTATGTTTATCTGCACCGGCAAACGTTAACTATATTCAGAGGTTATGTTTATCTGCACCGGCAAACGTTAACTACATTCAGCTGGACTGCGAAACAGACACCCCGCTCTCCTTGCTTCGCAGCCGGCAACCACTACGTACCGGCCACAGCCTCTCCCCGAAACTTTTCACTCTTACCTGTTCATGACGAAATGTCCTTGTCTCTTGGCTTTGATTTCCTCGACCCGCTGAATGGCTTTCACTGCCGAAGAAAAAAAAATACAGTTATAGCTCAACGATCGGCCCCAAAGGCGGTGTCTTTCTCACCGGTGTTCTGCCAGAGCTCCCTGTTGTACTTGATCGGAACGTTGCGCCGCTTTTCAAATTCAAAGGATGGATCAACTGTCAGCTCTTTGCCAGCAGCCTTGCGGAATGCTTTCGTCCATCTCGTCTTCCTCGGGTTGCGCTTCTTCTTGAAAAGCTTGTGGCATTTAGACCGACAAAATCTGAAAATCTGTAAAAGCAAACAAGGTAGTAGTTTCCGTGCCTGTCAAGTGCTGGGTACGGAAATCGAGCACAATAACTAGTCAGAAGGTAGGTATTGGGCATCTCAGTTGTTTGGCGGTTTAAAGCAGCAAATTTACTATTAACTGGCACGACGTTTCGACAAATAAATCATTTTTCCCTTCCTTGGGTTTCTTTCGTGATACCACTGCAACGGCCAGTGTCAGTAGCCTGAATGTCGTCACAGGGTGGGCTTTGAGCTTAGGTAATTCACCCATTTGGTAACGCACCTTGCAGTCATTTCGCACAAACTGTATTCCGTGCCCCGGATAAATGGGCGATGAGCAAAAGTAACACTTTTCAATCCGCATTGTGGCAAGGCTTCGCCCCTACGGCGCACATGTAAGGTGGCAGATGGATAAGGATGGATGTGGATATGGCTGAAACCACTGAAACTGCTGAAACTTCGTTTTCCATCTTGATGATGATACGTTTGGTGTGTTTTCTGATCGCCTCCTGTCCTCCTGTATTTCTTCATGGTAGGGTTTGATCATCGTTTGATGAACCTTTTACGAAAGGATGACTCGAGGTCTTGCAGGGTAGGGGAAAGTAAAGAAAGGAGGTGATGGCGTCTATCCCTGAGTGGTACTTGCAAAGTTCACAACATCATAGTTTCCGTAGAGTTTCACACATGGATCTGTAAGGGAGTTTGAAACTCTGCTTGTCAGAGAGAAGGACATGAAAGCATGGAGGAAGAAAAACTTTCTTGCAACTATAGTGCCTAGATTCTAGGCACTGTATTGCGACGAAAGCGGCTTTTTGTTCGCCGCAAATATGAACGACTAAACAGGCGGCGTTGGTCCGACCCGGAGGAGGCCATACTTTCTCCTCGGGTAAAAAAGGAGCAAAAAAAAAAAAAAGCAGGAAAACAGCCTTTTCAAAAACTTGTTAACCGTACACGGGATACACAAGAGGATGTAGACGTCGGAGGGTTTGTAACTGGGCCAGTTGGTTCATTGCATGAAGTTGAATAGCGCAGGGACGGGACTAAGAGCAGATGGTCCCGTACACGCGTCCCGTACCTGCGCTGTTCAACTTCATGAGATGTAGACCTCCTCACCCCCTTTATCGCCTTCCCCATCCCTGACTAAACCTTGAGTCCCCCCCTTCCGAATAAAGAATTATAATAATAATAATCCAACGGTCTGAGTTAGGTAGGTGGATGTGTGGTAGTATGGTATGGTCCCTAGAAAGTGGTAGAGGGGTCAGTACGTGTGATGCAGAATGATGCGTGAATTCACTGGAACTGGGTCAATGAGTTCTGCAGTACAGCTTGCGAGGTTCGATTCGTATGCCGTTATAAATCAATAAATTAATCAACGTGTGGGCAAATCCGGAGTTACTCCAATAAAACTCTGGTGCACTTCGGAGTTCGAGCCGTGCATGATGGTCGGGTGATAGCTGGGGGAGTCTTTTTGCAGGTTGAAAAAAAAACTATGATTACTTTAGGTAACGTTAGGTTATGTTAGGCGTTGATGTTACGTTTAGGTTGGCTCTAGATTAGGTTTTCCCTCCAAGTTCAATGGTCCCTCTTTTTTGTTTTCGTCCCGACACTCCTTGAGGGTATCATCATCATCAACAACAACAAAATGCCTCTCTCTTGCTCTCTCTCTCTCTCTTTTCTGTCCATGCTCTTTCCTACGGTTTTTCCAGTTTTTCTTCCATGTTGTTTACGGAATATTTACGATTTTTCTAAAAACGCTGGCGTCTTGCCTATTTGCCTGCCCCGGTTTCAAGACGCAAATGAAATCCAAATTCCAGTCCTATTGTCACCAATGCCGACTTCGTACTGTTGTACCAGCGACTGCGACGTCGTTTCTGGGGCTGCTGTGGTGGCGGCTCCGAGGGGATCTTTGCTGACCTTGCAACCGAAGTGGCGAGGATTCTTTTCTTTCATCGAAAGGACATAACGCGGCGTCAGTGTTGTGCGCGCCTAGGCGTTATCGTGGTCACCATTCCGAAGGGCCGTCCCCGATAATAGTCCGCCCGAGTGCACGAGGCTGCGCAACAGTTGGTGTGTAAGTGGAGCTGCCAGCGGCGATTCATGCGTGAACAAGTGACAGGTCTGAGGATGCCGCTTCCGTCTGCGTCACTCGTAGGTGCCGTCGCAAGCCCAGGAATGTCAGTTGATGCAGATAACCGAGGCTCCATGAACGGTCCAGCTCCCTGAAACTTTGCTTGCTCGCAGCGTGGGTTCGGCGCAATCATGAGGTAAGCGGGCCGTTTTGCCGATGTAGTGGTACGGCCGGCGGTGCATACTACTTTCGGATAGCGATGCGCATTACAGGCGGGCCCGATGTTGCAAACTCGAGAATGTCGCAGAATCAGCAGTCTGCACTGGCTGAAATGGGGTGAACACACAGCGTGAAGTTGGACTGCCTTAAAACAGTTCTGTGTTTGCAGAATAATTTTCCGCTTGCATCTGCGTGTGCAGTCGCCGTCTCGTTTGGGTGGCGGGTTCAGGTTCGTCCTTTTCAACCTTCTGAGCGTGCGACTCGTCCTTCGAAAGGGAGGGGGTCATGTGAATCCGCGCCTCAGTATTCCGCTGCGTGACACCTCCGTCACGAGAAGACGGGGTAGCAGTACTCACCAGTCGCTACCTCTCCTTTAAGTACCGACTCTGCGCTCCGAGAAAATACCCCCCGTCTTCGCCCTTCCCTTTATAAGACAGAGAGGGTAAATAAACCGGTGCGCGGTCATAGTGATGATTATCATACGCAAGTACGCTCAAATGTTTGCTTGGAGCAAGGGATGCATCACATAACGTTGAAAGAAAAAAGTATGCATGCCTGCAACTTGTTCGGAGGGTCACTGCCAAATTCTGCGGCATTAGTTGAATCGAACGAGATCTGCGGAATCAGTAGCATTCATTTCATCTCTTTGCAGTCTGCTTTCCATAAAGCTCATGCATGGTTTAATTGTGTTTATGTGTTTAGTTATTTAGAGTATACCGGTGGCCTTCACAGCAGGCGTTAAGCAGGAGCAGGTATGTGCATAAGTTTGGTGTATGAAACTACGAAGCAGGTGCTGAAGAACTCCATAATAGCAAGAAAAATACAGCACTGGCGTAGGGCAAAGAAAAGAGCATTGCATGCACGTGGTTCTGACAGTCATTCCTGTGTGAACCGTACATGTCATATCTTGTCCCTGTGTCAAAGTTCTTTTTTTATATGTGCAAAGATGCACCAACAAGCCTAATTTTCAGTGCATATTAAAGGGACACTAAAGGCTGAATTACTTTTTGTTTGAACCAAACCTTTCGTAGCTCTCCTGGATTTTTGGTTGGGTGGGGTGGACGATGGCTTGTTTGCTTAGGAACAAAAGACTTAAAGCTGGCTTTTTTCTTTCCCTTCCAATTCTTGGTGACGTTGAATCGCATATCGCAAAGTGCTGGAAGGGAGCAGCACGGGCGTCCATCAAGCCCCGCCCCTAGCCAAGCATTCGTGGAGGAAATAAAAGCTTAGGAGAGGCCATTATGACCTGTTGTGTAAGGCGCTTAAGAGGGTGGGCCCTTCCCCCCTACTTTGCGCGCACTCGACACTGCCCCTGCCTTTACCCACCTCTTCTTTCATCTGCTTCAATCGTCTATTGGGTCCTGGCTGGCTCTTCAGCGCCGCGTTTTCAGGAAGTTGTTGCTGTGACTTTCCACTCAATGTTACAAAAAAGCCCGATGTCCACCCCAAACTTTCGTAAGTGTTGCAAAAGGCACATTGCATCAGAATTATCTATCAAAGGCACGTGGCACATATGCTGGAGAAAAGATGTGTGGTACTAAGCACCCCCTGACAGTGATGCACTTTTATCGTACACTGCCGTCTTGGTTGCTCGGAGGCCATGGCATAGTGATGGCCGAGTGGAGAAAGGCTTATGATCAGGGTTGGTAAATGATTGTGCTTGAGACGGGCAGCGAACTCCACACTTTTATGTGAATGACTTCCTTGTTCATGCAAAAAAAAATTATTAAAATGTTTTTTTGACAACATAACAGCCGAGATTTTAGGGGGAAGAAATTGTTTCAATATTGCCCTCCTTGACAAAAACCTTTTTCTAGACTGCGCCCTATCCTTTTCTTATCGTCATGTTATGCCCATGATAGTGTCCATTGGCAAGAAATGGAGCTTGTTAACACTCAATTCTTTCTAAGACCGTAAAGAGTGGTTGTCAAACCATCTCTTGTTGTGAAATCTTGTGCCATACAAGTCAGCTTCGAGGAGCAGTTGTATTGTCTATCACCCGCTGGTTGGGCTGCCAGATTCCGTGATGGGGAAGGGAAGCTTGAAAGAAAGCATGGGAGGCAAGCAAGCCTGCCAGGCTGTTCGTGCACAAGACAATTCACAACCTCAAGGAACTAGCAAATAATTACGAGACACCATTAGTGTCTTCGGACCCCAGTCAGCTCATGAAAGTGCCTTTGCAACGGAACTGTGGTGAGTGTGCCCACTGCACAAGGACTCTACACAAGAAACTGTTCAATGCTGATCCTGTGGAGAAACTGCGGAGAAATGATGATCTGGTAGACAAATCTGAGCTCCCGTAGCGATCTAAAGGAGACTTTATCACCACTACGAGTGGCGGTCATACTTTTGTAGATTACGTGTACCTTTTCATTCAATAAGGCTTATTTGTTGCTAAATTTTTAGTTTTTCTACTTGTACAGTGAGCACCTCTGTGGTTAGTACAGTATGGTTCGGTATTTTTTGTCCTACCCTGGGTGGTTAGTGTCAGCAGCCTTTTGGTCCCACACTGTAGCCCACACCCGCAATGTTAGCATCACGTACAATGTTCCACTAAGTGCAGCGAGGTCTTTGTAGGAAAGACTGGCCAGTGCGTCAGTGAGCAGTTTGTGAGCATGAGCTTTTGTTATGGGACAAATAAGTGAATTGGTCGAACTGGCTTTTGCTACGCTGGTATCCAGTCCAACAGTCTTTTATTTCACTGATGATTGGTAGTCTGAAGCCTTAGAAGCGTGGAAACAGTAGAAACACAAGGTGCCCTTCGTGTCCACTTTGCCAATTATCGCAGTGATGTCAGATTAGATTGTCACTGTTTCCGTGGTTAGTATTGCCATTTTGTTGATTACTATACAGTTCGTAAGGTTAAGCATGCTCACGGTCCATTAAATTTTTCCCTGTGGTCTTGTGTGTTGTTTCGGCTGATGTTGTTAATCCGTGATGAGGGTGGCACAAGGGAAGGATAACCTTTCACTCCTCTTGAAAAAAACGAATGTCAATCTAAAAAAGAAAAACACGGAATTTGATTCAGGCACAATTGACTTCACTGTCCTTTTTAAGAGCTTATGCACAACTTCCTAGCTGTTGCCTAGCCTGTGCGTCAAGCTGAAGCTTTCCTATGGATTGCTTGCAGTAAGAAAATATTTGTTAATTGTTTAAAGCAGTCCGCATGAAACGAAAAGTTCAAGCATTCCCTTTTGCTCTTTCAGCCATGAATCACAAAGCTGTCCCAGCAACGATTTCTGATTGTGGAGTTGTAGCATGTAAGTAAGTGGATGTCGGTTTTCTGCACGTTAAAGCAGGAAAGCCTCTGAGGTTCTTGTGGTAGCAGCCAAGACCCAAAGTTGACAGCAAAGATTGGACTTGGGCAGCACAGGATAGGAGCAGTTGGAGGTCAATTGGAAAAGCCTTCATCCTGCATCTGACTTGAATAGGCTGATGGTGATATGTACCAGGCTCTGTTCCTGTTGTGTCGCCCGTCCATGAGGGGCGCTGCTCAGGAAAGTTGTTTGGGGGCGAATGCAGCCTTCCCGAAGGGGGTGCGGCCAGCACGGAGGACCTGCTGCCCCTGGCGACGGTGGCAGGGCCCTCGCTGGAGGCGGGGGGTGGGGGGCCCTCGCAGAACACGACCCCCAGGGACTCGCCCCCGTCCACGCCGGGGCTGGCCCGCCGCCTGTCGGGGGCGCCCCCCGCCCTCCGGCTGAACCTGGACGACGCCACCTGGAGCAGGGCCACCCAGGCGCAGCGCAGGCAGCTGCCCCAGGGGGGCGCCCAGCAGCCACCGCCCAAGCCAGGGGGCCTGGCCAATAAGGTGAGCAGGGCCACAGGAGGGCAGGGCGGGCGCTCGGCAGGGGAGCCGTTGAGCGCTAGGGGCCCCTCCCCGCTAGGCTACAGGTGGCTAAGCAAAGGCTGTACTTTGCTCATTGAATGAAGGGGCGCTGAAAAGTTGAACAGTTCTTTGTTTCTTCTCGGAGATCTCGCCTTCCGCAGCTCTTTTGGCCTGTGCTCGACTGCAAACTGTATTTTGTTTGGGAAGAAATAAGTTATCAAATAATTAAACCTGGCATTTGTCTGAACGTTTTTTCCCTGTACTCTCTTTGTTTTGGTTGTGAAATTGCAGTTCCAAAATGAGCTGACCTAGTGCCAACCTTATGTGTATGTGTGTACGTGCAAGGGCTTCTAAGTGCCAAGACAACCGGTTCCAACCGAGTGAGCTGAGCTCATGCAGTGATGCATCTATAATGAAGCGTGGGAAATACCTCGGTAGGTTCATATCAAAGCGGGCAGCTAACTCTGTCACATGGTTGATATGCTAATAATTTCTGACTTCTGTCACTAGCTTGTGTGTGTGTGCGTACAGGATGCTGTATGTAAATTTGACCAAATAATAAAATTATGGATGTTGAATTTTCCGGCAGCAAAGGAATTGAAAATCATTTACGGTGACATGAACCATCTCACCATATTTTAATCTTTGAATTAGCTCAGAATTAGGTGAAATAAAACATTGAACTTTTTTAACTTGCAAACCTATTCTCTTACTTTTAGTGGTGGAGTTGCAAAGCATCCACAAATATGTCATACAAAATTACAAATTTTTTCGGGGCCTTGCCTTAATTTGCACTATAGCAAAGTATTAAATCCTGGAGGGGAATTGCAGCCAGCGCGTCCTTGCTAATAATGGCAGCACGCATGATGCAGCACAGCAATGTCCAGTGCAATAGCGTGCTTAGACACATGGTGCTTAATAAGGGAGCGCAGAAGGCAACTAGAAAGTTTTGCTTCAGTTGAAAGTGTGATCCTTGCATAGATCTTGTGGTGTTGATTTGGTGGAGAAGATGCCTAAAGGGACACTGAAGTGATATGTAAACTTTGCGGGATTACTAGCGGAAATTGTAGTCCAGAGTCCCCAGGCCATGTTTCGACCACTCTGGGTGTGTTTACGCGATTTTATTTAGTAGAAAAATTAATTCGAAAATGCTGTCCTCCTCTCTTTACGCTCGCTCATTTTCTGTGGCGTTTTCGTGTGGCGTCGGGAGGAGCCGAGCTCGCAATTGGCTGCGCTACTACACGGCTCCCCGGCCTTCAGACAGAGTCAGTCGGCCCAGCGTTTCGTCCGCCAGCCGCCGACGGGTCGTCGCAATTCGTTCGCTCAGTTGAAACGAAGCCAGGACACGTTTGTGAATGGAAGAATGTGCCTTTCTTTACTTGGTTAGTTTGTACACTGCATCGAGCTCCAAGTCAAGGTCGCTTCACACAAGCGCTGCACAAGCACACATGCGACGCTTCGCTGACTGGTACGCCAGTAGGAAAATATAAGGCCTCTTGAAGGCGGGAGAAGAGTCAGCGAAGTCAATATAGGTACAGTCTACGCTCGTTACAGCGGATCCGGCAACAACGGACTTTCGATTACAACAGACCATTTCTGTTGGTTTGTTTGGTCCCTATGCATTTTAAGTGGAGTCCACTCCGCTCATAACGGACCCGGATATAGCGGACTATCGGCTACAACAGACTAAATTTTAGGTGAAAATTGTTTTGATTAAATGCTTATAGCGGACCTCCGCGGTGGCAGCACCCGGTATGCTTTTTCTTTGTCTATTTTGGCGAAGAAACTGTTATGTCTGGCAACATTGTGGGCAGCCGGGCCATTGGCGCAGCCAAGCCAAGCCAGTGCCGCTGGCCTTTTTTTTGTGTGTGTGACCGGCGGCATGAGCGGCAGGCTAGCTGATTCCACTGAATGGATAAACTAAATATGCGGTCTATTCGATTCAGCCTGCACCTCTTGAACCAGTTCACAGCGGTGCAAAGCGGGTTCCGCCATCGGCGGAACCAGCCCTGCACTTTTGTCGTCTGCTTCTGCACCTCCTCGGCAGGGAGTGCAGGCAAAGCCATGAACCCGTCCTGCACCCGTCGGCACCACCGGTGAATCGAACGGCGCGGTTCAGGTGCCGCGAGCTGCACCGCTGAAACGAATGGCGAAGTGCGGCACCCCCTGAACTGGTTCACGCGGTGCAGGTGAAACGAATAGACCCATGATTAATGCTGTCGAACACGGCGAAAAACAGGCCGACATCGCCAAAAGTACAGGCCTATCTAAGCAGACGGTCCGTTCGACCGTTAAGAACAAGGCCGCTGCCGATAAACGCGGCTGGTGGAATTGAACAACAGCGCTTTCGAATACGGGAACTGACGCAGTGGGAGTCGAGTCTGCCCTCCATTTTCACAGGTTTTTTATGTAATAAAAAACTCAGGTTCAGTGAAGCTCGACATTTATTATTCCCACGCATGCATCGTTCGCGTCCCGTCCTGTGAAAGTAAGAAATTCCTAAAGTAGGAGGTTGGCTCCCATCCACTGTGTGCAATCTGCCGGTGGCCGTGCACAGTCCAACTGGTAGAACTTTCGACATTTACAGCCGTCCTTAAGATTATATTGTATGAGCTGTTTTAATGCCCAGACTATAATTATAAGAAATGTGGAAGCTGCCTTGGGGGACGTCAAGCAGCGATCCGATTTGCTTGACGAACGGTGCCTCATCGCAAAGGGTTTTAAAAGAGCCTAGCTAAATTTGCAGGCCACGACGGATTTTATAGCGGGTTAGTAATTGCTCCTTGTTATATTCTTGCTTTCTTTGCTCAGCTTAGCGTGCATCTTTACACACTCGACCGCATGTGCTAGGCCTTTTCCAAGTGCAGGTGCTAAGCTTCGGAAACAGGGTTCTTAGGTGATTCTTTCCCCCGCGTGAACGCTGTGAAGAGGTGCTGGAGGCGCGTAGGAAGAACACAGGGTCCGCATGTATGTGCAGTCCTGGTCAAAGTCCGCACTTATGCGCTCGTATACCTCCGCCCTTCCCCACCCCCAACTTCGGTCGGACACTGCATACTTCGGCTACAGCGGACGTTTTTTTCTGGATTAAGAGGGTCGGTTGTAACGAGCGTGGACTGTACTAATGAAATAAAATCAACTGATATTTTTACCGTACAGCGTAAAACTAGGGTGCGGGAAGCACTTTTTTGTGCTGCGCGAACAAGCACAGTGGCCAGCAGCACGACTACGCATCTGCGAACGCTTTTCCGTCTACGAAATGCAATTGCTAGACGTGAGATATTGTGAAACTTGGGCGATGCTTACTGCACGAGCGCAAAACAACAAATAGTCACCTAAGCTGCTTGGAATGCTAAAACTAAATAAAAGTGTAAACTGGTTATACATTATATACCTTATATTTCCAAGGTCGGCAGCGCTCGCCTGTGGCTGAGTGGTTTGGAGCGCTAGGTATGTCATCGCGCGCGTTTGCAAGTCGCAAGTTCCAATCCCCGTGGGTACGCGCTTTTTTTTTTATAAGTTAACTTTTTCGTTTTCCGCCGATGTTTTCTATACTGAGTTCACCTTTTTTTGGGCCGCAACGTTCATGGCTCCACGAACTCGTTCACAAAACGCGCGCAGGCTGGCACTGGCGCGCTAGCGAGTTCTCGTTGGCGTGCTGTTGCCATAAGCACCGACTGCTTGCAGGCAGTGGGCACAGGCCAGAATGAACAGACCCTTGGCCTGGTGCGAACACGCTTTTTACGATACAGGCATGAGGGAGGCGAGCTCCAAATATGGGGGAAAAGCGCATGGCATTTGAGCGCCTGCGGGGACGCGGAGGGCGTTCATGCACTGCGTAGGCTTCGGCTAGTGAATGCTGCGATTCCAAGCCGTCCTGGGAGGCTTATCTTATGCATTTTACAGCCGACAACATGGCAGAAGCGCGGTACGATGATTACTGAGATATTGAGAATGCCCATCCAACAACGCCATCAGTTGTGTTTTACAGAACCAAAACCGAAACCGAAACTTGTTTGATTGCTAACCTTGGGTATCGTTCAATCACGGTGCCCCTTCCTCCCAACGTCACAGCCTTAGTTGGTGCGGCCGCCGCAAACCGCGCATGGTAGTTTTTCTTCTTTTGCGCTTTGCAAAATAATTACCGATTTGTCAACCGGATAAGCGATGAAAAGTGCTAATTTGAGCCAGTCTACGCAGTGCAAGCAAAAATGGGAGCTTGACAAATTCACTTCAGTGTCCCTTTAACTGCTGAGAAATCACAAATTGAATGATGCATTTGCCTTCTTAATTTTTCTCGCAGCAATTCAATGACAAGTGTGCGGCTGCAATTTGCGTCACAGGAAACTAAAAGCGAGCAAGGGAGCTGCGTGGGGTACTGATGTGTTCGTTAGGAGACAGGCAGCACTACTGCAGAGGCACGTTTGTCCCATGGTGAAAGGCACTTGGCTGTCGGAAGGGTTTTTCAAGGTATCCCTTAAAAAAATTTGGAAATATCGTCAGCCTCCGTGACTTCCACAAAGCCTGACCAGGAAGGTGGAAGCTGGCTTTTATTTCATTGCAGTGTAACACAATGAATACTGTTGGCGATCTGTGGGTGATTACATTGACCATGAAGTGTAGCCTTTGTGCGCAAATTTAGCACGAACGACCTGGCAGTTCAGGCAAACAAGAAGCAGGGCATGATTTCCTTCCCCCGTTTCCGTTCTCATTGTTTTATTCTATTTTTTGCATTCATGTACGTGCACATTAGGGGAAAGAGTAAGACGGAAAGGTGCACATTGCTGCCTGATCGGACGATGGCACAGTGCAGCTGTCGTCTCATCCAGGAGAATGAACCGGCCCTGTGTGGCGGGACAACTGGGTGTGTCTGGCTCAATGCACGCATCTCTCCCTTCAGGCTGCCAAGGCCCTGGCCCTGGTGCGGCGGGGGCGGACGCCCGAGTTCCGCTTCCGGCTGGTGCTGGCGGTGCTGCTGGTGAGCATCGTGAGCGTGGTGGTGCTCACGTGGCACCTGCACGAGGCCTTCCAGGAGGCCACCCGGCTGTCCACCAAGTCCGACTTCGACCCCCAGGCCCGGCGGCTGCGCCTGCTCGACCGCGGGGGGCGCACCCTCCTGATGGGGGACCTGGGACAGGTGAGGCCGGGGTGCCTCGTTCCCCTGGGGGAGTAGTGGCCACCTGGAGACGGGCATTCATCATCATCATCACCAGCCTATCTATGCCCACTGCAGGGCAAAGGCCTCTCCCATTAATCTCCAATTATCCCAGTCCTGTGCCACTGTGACCAATTTATCCCTGCAAACTTCTTGATCTCATCTGCCCATCTAACTTTCTGCCACCCCCTGCAATGCTTGCCTTCTCTAGGGATCCACTCTGTTACCCTTAATGACCAACGGTTATCTTGCCTTCGCATTACATGCCCTGCCCACGTCCATTTCTTCTTCTTAATTTCTACTAATATGTCCTTAACACGCGTTTGTTTCCTGACCCACTCCTCTCTCTTCTTGTCCCTTTAATGTTACACCTATCATCTTCCGTTCCATTGCCCTCTGAGTCGTTCTCAATTTAAGTTGAACCCTCTTAGTGAGCCTCCAAGATTGTGCCCTGTAGGTGAGTACTGGTAAGATGCAGCTGTCATACACTTTCTTCTTCAGGGACAATGGTAGGCTGCGATTCATTACCTGAGAATGTCTGCCGTATGCACTCCTCCCCATTCTTATCCGTCGAATTGTCTCTGCCTCATGGTTGGGATCCGGGGTCACAACTTGGCCTAAGTAGATATATTCGCTTACCACTTCCACTGCCTTGCCACCTATCTCAAACCGCTGTGCTGTCCCGAGGGTATTGATCATTAGACAGACATTACGAGGAAGCTAATGTGGCATTTCTTTTGTGTGATTTTTTTTTTTGCACCGTAAGGGACCTGGGCGGGCATGGGCAAAAGGAGCTGAGTTGAGCTGGTGCTTTCTGCATAGGGACTGAATTGGACTAAGTGCAATTCAAAATGACCTACACTAGTTGAATCAACGTGAAAATTAGTTGAAAAGCGTGCATGAAAAGCTTGCGTTTGTTGGAGCAGCCACAAATAGCAACATGTCAAATAACTACCCTTTTCCCCGCACATTCACGCTTGGGATGAAGAGAATGTGCAGTAGCAGAAGTGAGGACTTGGGAAAAGTCATGATGAAAAAATTTGATTTTGTGCAGGGTGAACGTTTCAAACTTCATGTATATTCGGACTACGGGTGTTTTTGTAAATGTGTCACAGCATGATGTATTGTTTGAAAACAGAAACTTTGCAGACTTTCTGCCCTTGGTGTGCAAAGGTGTTACAGTACCAGCAATGTAATGCAGTATGGGTGAGATGACCAATTGTGATCTTGACAACATAGCCTCTCATGAGACAATGGTCCCTTTTAATGGTGGCTCCACGTGTGTATCCCATGACCTCTCTTGCGGCAGCCTGCACACCTGCACAACTTCGTGAGGCCACGGGACGGACAGGGCTATGTCTGATGCACAGACAGGAACACGTAGGCTATGTTAGGGTAGCTTTTGCTGTGGAGTTAGCGCTTGTGGGAAAGCCTCTTCAAAATGCTCATTGTGATGCAGCGAATGTGGTGACAGCTACATCCAACAAATTATCTACTACCACCAAATTAACTACATCCACCAAATTAACCAATAATCCCCTGGGAGTTTGATCCATCCACCCACTCTTACTATGGCGTATGGTTGCCACCTTCCCTCGAAAAAAAAAAAAAAAGCTGGCCCTTCGGTGGAGGGTGGGGGGAGGGGGGCATGGTATATAAGAGGCTGAACTTGTGTTAAAAAAAGGCTCTGGCTGGCGTTCCATCCAGACGGAACGATAACAAGTGCTGAAGTTCCATCCAGACGGAATGAAGCACTGCGGGTAACCTTCCGTCCAGACGGAATCTAACTGAGAGCTTAGCGTTCTGTCCAGACGGAGCTGATGGGAAATTTGTATAGTTCCATCTAGATGAAAGGAAGACCGACTGATCAGACGCCACTCCGAGTCTTCGGAATTGGTGTAGGGGTTGCATTATCCGAAGCGCAACCCCTACACCAAATCTGAAGACTCAAAATGGCGTTTGATCAGCTGGTGTTGTTTTCGCCTGGATGGAACTGTACAAATTTCATGTCAGTTCCGTCTGGACGGAACGCTAGCCACAGCCTAAAAAAAAGTAAAGATGCCATGGTTTTTTATATGCAACGGCATTTATTGTAGCGTTTTCCTAGAGAGAAATCAACATAACGTTTGTACTGAAACTGACTGAGATTTTGGTTATTGCTCTGAATGTGCTGCAGGGAAGGCATTTTGTTGTATTGTTCCTCCCCTTGGTCCCCCTCCATCTCGGGGAGCGCGTTCACCCGCAAATTTTCTCTTCTCGCAAGTCTCTGTGTAGCTTGTCGACACATATTTATCGTCGCAGTTGCTGAATTGACGGTTATAAAATGCAAAAAACAAATAGTTGTGGCATGATGGCCAAAAAACAGGCCAATGACGGTCAGTTTTAAGTACGGACTGGCAACTGGCCCACTGTTTAAAAAAAAACGGTTGGGCCGGTCGAAAACTGAGCAGGTGGCAACCCTACTGTGGTGGCGTGCCTGTGACTGTGCGTGCCCACTGCGTGTGCAGGTGATTCCCCCAGCCCTGGAGGCGCACGTGTGCCCCGTGCTGCAGCTGGGCTACTGCTACGAGTGGAAGTACCGGGCGCGGCTCGAGATGCGGGTCTCCTCCCCCCGAGGCCCTTCGGGCCGCGACGATGAGGTGGCCTGCTACGAGGTGCACTGGCGCGCCGCCAGTGTGCACACGGAGCTGGTCGACTGCTACGACCTCTCGGGGGCTTACTGGTTCGGCATGGGCGAGGTGGCCAACCTGAGCTGGCCCCTCTCCGGCCTGCAGCTGGACATGATGGCCTTTGAGACGGGCGCCGCCGACCCCCTGGGCGCCGTGCTCGAGCCCTACTGGCTGTCGTCGCGTGGCGTCTCGGTGCGGGCCAGCCCCGGCCAGGGGGGCCTCATGTTCAGCTTCAACGCCTCGGGCAGCGAGCGGCTGTGCCTGGCCGCCAAGGAGGAGCTCAACTACACCCTGTGCACGGGGCCCGACGTGCTGGCCATCCACCGGGCCTCGGCCCCCTCCCGCTCGTGGGGCAACCTGACGGCTCCCGAGGAGACCTTTGTGCGGCACCCTGTGCTGGTGCCGCGGCCTGGCGAGGACGGCAGCCTGACGCAGGCGACGGTGCACGAGTATGCCAACCGCTTCGTCAACCACGGCTTCAACGGGGGCCTGGTGCTCATCCGGGACGGCTGGCAGCACGTGCAGGGCGACCTGGCCTTCCGGAAGGAGGCCTTCCCGCACCCGGCCGAGATCGTCCACATCCTGCACAACAAGGGCAACCGCGTGCTGCTCGACGTGCACCCCTACTTCTGCCTCAACTCACTCAACTTTGGGTGCGCACGCCTTTTGCCACTTCCCCCGTCGGGTTGTTCAAAAAAGGTCTACTGGTTGCAAGAAGTACTTTTGCACAAGCGAATGCACATATAACAATGCAGAGCCGGGTTTCATGCACTACCCTAGATTGTTAGCAATGGCAGTTGGAAAATAAATGTGGTCACGCTGTTTCTGTACCTGCTATACAAAGGGTGCTAGTCAGCTTGTCTTCGTTAAGCTGTGTATGCTTCAATGTGGGCACAAAAATATGTACGAAAGGGCTCTAATACAACTTCACTGTAAGAGCATAAGCTGAGAAAAATGGCTCTTGCAGCTAAAGAAGCAATTACAGTTGATATACCCGCCGCGGTGGCTCAGTGGCTAAGGCGTTGCGCTGCTGAGCACGAGGTCGCGGGTTCGATTTTCGGCCATGGTGGCCGCTTTTCTGATGGAGACGAAAAGCAAAAATGCCCGTGTGTACGAGATTTCAGCACATGTTAAAGATCCCCAGGTGTTCAAAATTAATCCGGAGCCCTCCACTATGGCGTGCCTCATCGCCTGTGTTGCGTTGGCGCGTTAATCCCTACAATCAATCAATCAATTACAGATCATATGCATGATTTACGTCTTTACGTCTTCATCTCAAGAGGGAAATTGCTTTTGTCTTTCGTCATTGGTTTTTTGCTGCGGGGCAAATCCTCTTTACTGAATCCCTTTGGCAGCTTTCCTTATTGTGGTTCTCAGCCCGCATAATATCGAGGTTGCCACTCGTGTGGCCTTAGTGTTGCCCCAGGTCCCCCTAACCCCTCAGTGTGACCTCCCCCCCCCCTCTCCTCCTCCTCAACAGGGCGGCCATGGACGGGGAGTACCTGCTGGCCGACCAGAGCAAGGTGCCCCTGCTGACGCGCTGGAATGGCAGCCTGTGTGCGGTCGTCAACCTGTTCGAGGAGCGGGCGGCCAACTGGTTCCTCGACCAGCTGCACGAGCTCAACCGCACGGTGGGTGAAAATGGGAGCGGCACCCTTTTCCGCGAGTGTTGCACCGATATTAAACGGCTCTCCTCTACGATGACAATGCAGCTGGGCGTGGACGGGTTCGTGTTCCGTGGTGGCGAGGCCCGGGCGCTGCCCTACGGCCAGGGCCGCTGGGCGTCGGCCTTCCTGGGGCGCTACCTGGCGGTGGCGGCGCGCAGCAGCCCGCTGGTGGGCAGCCCCGGGGGCCCCGGGTTCGTGACGCTGGCGCCCCAGCCGTCCACGTGGCGGGCCCTGCAGGGCATCCTGCCCAAGGTGCTCACCCTGGGCCTGCTGGGCCACCGGCTGGTGGGGCCTGGCTGCGTGGGTGGCGACCTGGTGGCCCCCGGCACCAAGCCTGAGCGGGAGCTGTACTTCCGCTGGTGGCAGCTGGCAGTCTTCCTGCCCGTCCTGCAGTTCTCCGTGCTGCCCAGCGACTACAACGACGACTTCGAGCTCACCAAGGTGGGTTGTACGCACTAATCTTTACCTCTTAATGTTTTAAAAGCAAAAGATTTTGCTGAAGCGTTACGTTGTCATCTTTTATCAAGTTAATGTGTTATGTTGTGTTGCTCTTGTAATACAGTTAAACAGCGATGTAACGAAGTCGGTAAAATTCGTAATTTACTTCGTTACATTGAAATTTCGCTACATTGAAATTCGCGGTTTTAATGAAGTGTTCATCCCGTGAAGCATTTCCTGCAAAAGAAGACGTGGTGCGCATACACGGCTGGCGCACTCTTTCTGTGTCTATCGGAGCTTAATCGTCTACGCGGGCGTGAGAGTGAACCGCATTGAACGTTTTCTCCCCGCAAAAGTGCGCCCCGCAAGCCACAGGCGCGCTGACGCAGCTGGGGAGACAACCCGCACGATGTGAGTAGCTCCAGCGACCCCTGCCGCTTGCTGAAACGCAACTCAAGGGGCAAACGAGAGGGGCATGCGAGAAAAAAAGCGGATAACGTGGGCTGTAAAGCGTCATACGCGCCACTTACGGAAGCGCCCATCAAATATCCTCGGCATGCCCAAGCGCTTCGAAGCTCCCGCCATAGGGTGCGCGCCTCCCCATTGGCGAAACTGGTCAGGCTCCTCCCACTGCCGCGTGCAGCGCGAGTCACTTCCTGCAGAAGCCGCCGCCGGCGCACAATCGCAAACGCGGGTGTGTAAAAAATGCGTGCACAAGGCTCATAAAAATTCACAAATGATTGCTGGAACGATGAAACCCAACAAACATGAGTGAACGAAGGGCAAAACGGCGGCATGCGGCGGCCCCGCAAGAGGCGATTAGGCTTACCACCCAACTCGGCAGCCCACTCGGCAGGAAAAGGGGGTACACCTTAGCCGCAGAAGTGAAACTGGAACTCCAGCAAGCTTGTGAGTGAGAGTACCCAGCTTTTACTCACGTCTACACTGGAAAACTGGAAGCTCTTGGGGGTTCGGTGAGTCCAAAAAATAAGATGTCTGAGAATTCTCACACCTTTCAGGTTCTATCAGCAAAAAGCATGTAAGCAAATAAGCAAAATAACATAAGCAAATATAAGCAAAAGACATGTTTACACACATACAGATGATTCGACTGACCAGACTGCACTCTTTACTTGGACACCACAGTTGTAAAGGGGTTACTAAAAACCAACTGAACGTGTGCGTCAACATAATACGGTTCTCCTTGTTGCCAGAGCAAAAATGTAGCAGCACAACCAAAATGTTGTGTAGCCACCAAGTGGAAACAGGATACGGGTACAATAATTTGTTGGTGGCTCTTTTAAGGGGGGACGCGGCTTTCAACTTCGGAAAAATGACCAAATCATCGTTTCTTTGAAACCCACATATTCGGCTTCTATGTTTCCTATTCTGTGCGCCTGCAAAGTTTTTACGCTGAAAAGCGTCGCAAAGTGGCATAAAAAAATACTTTTGTCAGGCGCGGTGACAAACTATCAGCGCAAAAGGGCGAAAAAACGGCAATTTTCGGAGCGCTCTATCTCCGCAACGGTGCCACCGGGCGCGGCCATTTTGATATGGTTAGATCGGCCGAGCGATCGTCTTTCCGGTTCCGCTCGTCTCTTGTATCTTCGTTCATTCACAAACGCACAAACGGCAGAAAAGAAACGACGCACAAACGAAACTAGAAATAGATGCTGAAGCGCTATTGGTCCTCCGGTCTCCTGATTGGATGTCGCGGGCGCAACGCAAGATGGCGGCCGCCTGAGCTGCGTAGCGAGCGGATGGAGTTCATTTTCGCCGCTTCGCTCGGCCGAGTTTCTGTTCAATCTGTGGTATTCAACACGCACGTTATCGCGATGGGAATGCCAGAGATAACGAGCCAGATTACGGGAAGTTGTGTGGCTCGAAAGGCGGAGGTCATCGAACGCTTCGTGGTGCGCGTGACTCTACCATCGCCAGACCTTGGAGGGTGACGCGGTGTGCGCGCTTGCGATAGCGGTTCGTGAAGTGAACTTTTAGTCGGATTTGCGATGTTTACACGCTTAGTTATTGCTGTGTTTTGAATGTGGGCTCGCTAGCCTTGAGAAAGAAATGGTCGACGCGTCAAACGCTGCGGCGCGCACGGCATAGCCGACGCGCATTGGAGCATCACATGACTGGGCAACCGGTTACGATTGAATGCCAGTAGTTGTAATTAATGCCTGCGACGTTAGATTTAATATTAAAAGTGACCTGACAAGCCATATCAGCGATAATCAAAGTACGATATGTCGCGGTAAGCGTGCGCTGCGAAGCGCGCGAGTCATATCGCCTTTCTTGCGCTACGTTTTTTATTCCTGTGCACTTGTAATTTTCATGCAAACAGGTTTGAGTTAGTAATATAGGAATAAAAATATGCTCTCTGCGTTAAAAATGTACGTTACTGTGGCAGCATTTAACAGTGATTTTTTTAGGGAAATTATTGATACCATTGCTTAGGGCATACTGGCTGTGCTGCGAGAAATATTGGATGCCTTGAATGTCAAAAGTAGTAAAAAAATATGCTCTTGCATTGAAGTGCGGAGTTATGCAGAATACTCTACCAAGCTTCAAAGTAGCTCATTTTCATCCTTGTGGTATGCAAACTTTTGGCAATGAACACCTGCACGTATGAGTACTAAGTTGCTGTGCCAGGTAAGATAAAGCATAAAAAAAGCCAAAAATGTTCAAATTTAAGTAAAAAAAATGCTTAACTTGTTGCCATGGTGACAACACTGCAAAAGGAGGTTGTCCACTGCGATACAGCCAACCCGCTAACCTACTTTGCATTGAAAGCCCATTGAAACCCATCTTCCCATCCGGTTGGTTTGCAAAGGGGGTATGTACTCTTCACGGAGGAGCTGAAAATGATGTTTTCTGGAAAGAGAAAGGCTGTAAAAGGCACTCCAATTTCAAGGCAAGGTCTTCCAGAAGCCCCATGTTCAAAAGGACATGAAAGGCTGCAACCGTGGCGACTTTTGATAAGTGAAACCTATGTTGCAACTTCGGAAGCCGTTTTCTCAAAACAGTTTTTTTTGCCACCTATGTCGCTTGTACCAGGGATTTCTTCGTGACCACTGGGTCTATTTTGATTTTGTTTCTTGCATTACATTCCTTGATGAACAGTTCAGGTCGTGACACTTTTGGTTTTCCAGATTTGTTTTTTGTGACTTTTTTATTCAAATAGTCGTTCACAGTCGACATGCCTGTTGCACATTAACCTCTGAAAAAATGAAAACTAAAAAATATTGTTTTGTAAAAAAAAAATTCTAAAACTGTCACGACCTCGCCCATTCATTTGGGAATGCAAAGCACTTCGAACAAGTTTTCTATCGTGTTTTATAAGTCGCTCAAGCTCGGTACAAGCGGAACAGAAAGAAAATTTAATAAATAAAAAAGTTATCAAAATATTATCTTGCAATTTTTATGGTGTTATCACAGAAGCATTTCCAGTTGCTGTGCCAATTTTCATCAAAATCCACTCAGAAATAAAAAAGTTGATTTTGAAAGCCACGTCCCCCCTTAACAAATGATACCAAATAGTTTTCAACAAGCTTGCTCTTGTAGTATGATGCCCTAATGAGTGAGTTTTTTTTTATCTTCTGGGCTGGCAAGCAATGCGCGTGGGCACTAGTGTATTCGCAACTGTTGCTCTGTTTTGCGCTAATCATGTTCGCCTGCCCATCCTCGGTCCTGACACTGTAACCTTGCGTGTGTCATTCAGACGTCTCACTGGCCGTCTGCTCTCTGCAGGTGTCGCGGGTGCTGACGCAGTTCCGCAAGACCCGGGTGGAGCCGGCCATGCGAGAGGCCCTGCAGGAGGAGGGGGCACCCCTGGTGCGTCCCCTGTGGTGGCTCGACCCCCGAGACCACAACACTTACGGGGCGGGGCACCAGTTTGCCCTCGGTCACAACCTCATCGTGGCGCCCGTGCTTGAGCCCGGCCGCAACTCGGCCTACGTCTACCTGCCGCAGGGCTGGTGGTGCGAGGACCAGAAGCTGCACCGCGGTGGCAAGTGGATCAGCGTCCAGGCGCCCCTGGAGAAGGTCACCTACTTCTCACGCTCCGACAAGTGCTGATCGGGCGGGGAGGTTCTTTGCTCTCGCTTTTCCCATATCTTCTCAAGCGGGCGTACCACCGGTGTTCTTTTTTTTTTGTTTTAGCGGCCAGTTGATCAAAGATCGTCCAGCTGCAACGTTAAAGCAGCCAAAGGCAGGACGCACTTAATGTAAACATTGATGCTTCGAATTACTATAGGGCGAACGAAATTGCGCAAAAAGCTACAAGCAGTTTGCACATAGGATGTGTTGCAGCTTTGAGTGAACGTACAAAGTACGATATAGATAGTTATGCAAGCCAATTTCAATTTGTCAGGAAAAGGCAGTCATATTGAATGTGTCACAGAGCCTGTCACTTAATGAAAGTGAACAAAAGTTGTGGCCACACAGACGTCTACCCTTTAGTGTCATTTATGTATTGGTAGTACATTTCTGCATTTCCGTCCAGCCATGTCACCATCGTACATTTTCCATCACCTTTCAAAAATGCTTAAATGGAGTGAAAAGCCCAACACTGAAATACTTAACGGGACCAGAAAGAAACTAGCCTTAAACTGGAGCATGAAGAACATAGCACATTAAGAATAGTCTTGAGCATTAAGAGACTGCCACATTTGGATGTGATTTCACAAAAAAAAAAAAAAAAAATATTGTCACAGATGAGACGTTGTGCCTCAGTGGTTAAAGGTTACCAACGTTGGTTTTATGCAAAAACTGTCGCAAAGTGAAGGAAGCATGCAAGCGCTTGCAAAGTCTGTGCGACGACTTCTTCCCGTCCGCTGATGATGAATGAAGAGCGTATGATACTGATGATCAAATCATGAGGTTGGTGATGGAGAGACTAGCTGCTGACAAAGCTAGCACATGGTGGTGAAGTGACTTCCGAAGCCAGCATTCGCGGTTGTGTTGTGGCTTGTGTCAATATATATATATATATTCTTTAGCAGGCCTATTCTTGTAGGCATTATATGTCGATAATGCAATTCCTCACCAAGTGAGTTTAGTCAGAGTATGACTCGACACTAAACCCCTGAAAGCACATGGAAGCAGCCAGATATATCAAAAATGAAAAGATACATTTAACGAGCAGTATCTTTCTGAATCAAAATTTTCAAGCGGCCGCTACCGTTTTTGCCATAGTAAGTGCAGCCTTGCTAGTTGGTTTAATATGGTCCTTGTAAATACAGCTTGCTCTGTCAGCTTAACATCACTTCCAACTTCCAGGGCAGCAAAGCGCTAAGCACTGAAACCTTTTTGCAGAGATTGCTGTATGCAGAATCATGAGCTGTAATTAATGTTGCAGTTGAATTGGGGAAGGTATCGCATTGTTTTCTATAAGCTGTATCGAAGATTGTTGAGTTGTGTGGGGTTTGCGGCTATAAATCAGCTGTATCTCTAGTTGTTACTTTAGCGGCTGGTCCCAGCTTTTACTTGCTGAACAGGTGTACCTTTCAATGATGACACCTTGCAACAGTGTGTGAAGTATTCAACCATCAGTACCCATAAAGGAACGTGTTTGGATCGATAAGTTCAGGATTGTGTGGGCCAATGCCAGCATATGGTATGAGATAAAAAAGCCCTCATTAATTATGGCAGGCTTCAGAAAAAACAAATCAGCCTTATGAACTTTAAATCAAAAAGCTGCTTAGCTGCTCCGAGTCTTTCTGGTTTTAGTTACTGTTTGAGCAGCGCCCAGATATGTTTCTGCTCATTTTAATCTGCGGAACAAAACCAAGGGTGTGCTTTAGTCCGGGCAAAGTAAAAGCTGCCCACAATTCAATGCATTGCCGTACTTGGATCAGCTTGTGTTTGTAAAGTGTCGTCAAAGTGTGTCGTGTCGTCATGTTGTGCACTCTACAGCTAGCAGCACATAAATTCTTCCTCCCTTCATGTAGCCTCCACACCAGGAAGCATTTGGGCTACGATTGCTGTGCTTTGGCATAAATGGATTTTAGTTTAGTGAATAATTTCATTTCTGTTCGTTGCCTGGTGCCCACACAAGTTTGGCTGCCTTATGAGAGAGATCAAGTGTGCCACACCCTGGCTAGTTTTGGGAAAAGGTTCCCTGCCGATTTTAAGTATCCTTGCTTAGTTTTAAGGATCATGTGTCTTGTCTGCCTTTTCTATGTATGCATTTCCAGTTGGGCATTTGGAGTACAGGTGATGCATTGTCATTTTTGCTCAGAAACACACGCGAACTTCAAACACAAGAGTGATGCTTGTGTTTGCATGTGCCTTTTTTTTAATTAGTTGAGCTGGGCTGTTTGCTTTAATGAATCAAGTTCTGAAGAGACAATTGTGCACTTCTGTAAGCATCCCTGCCCGCAGTGTGAGTAGTATTTTAACTATGCGCTGAGGCTCACTTGGTAGCAGCTGACAGCAGTGTAAAGTGTCTGTGAGACGTTTCATCACCTTGTTTTGCATTTGCTGACTTGATCAGCCTGGTGAACACGCCGAGATGAACAGTGCATTTCCCAGTCTTGGTCAGTGTGTATTCAGTCCTGTGGTTGCGTATGGTAGTTCCAGGTATGTTGTTTAGCAATTGCCACAAGTTTCCCCTTCAGTTCTTTGCTCGGTAAAGAGGAACAGTTGTGAGCCGTGTTACTAGTGTAATGTGTCAAGAGTCTTCTTCGGGCAGTTTACCGATTGCTTTTTTAGACAAGTGCCTTCTGATGAGCGGGGGTGTTGCTGTGAAGCCGTAAAGGCCTCGAATTGTTGTCGCATGTATATACTGTTTTGGCTGTGATAATCGAGAGGAGACAGCGGCATTTCACAGCAGAATTTGTCGTGGCTGTGGCAGCTGTCTGGTGTCCGAGTGCCTTTCTGCTGGTGTCGACAAAGTACGATGCCAACAAGTATACCCTGCTGCAGTATTGACTTTACCGGTTACTTTCAGCGCCAAGCGGTGAGGGTTTGTGTACCGCGCTGTTTGGAGGCGCTCTTAGAAGTAGCTGCAGTGTTCCTGTCACAGGCTCTGGGCAGCTTTGTGAAGGCAGGCGAGATACCTGTATTGTTGGTGCTGAAGGCTCTGAAGGAATGAGTGACCCAAAGTGTATTTTTTAATAAAGTGAGTACACAATGCCTCTGGTGTTGCACTGTCTTGGTGTTTCACGGGCATCCAGCTTCTTCTAAACACAGCCTTTCAGCTCTGCAAAATAAAAAAAAAAGGCGACGAAAAGCTGAATAAAGCAAGTGCATGCCTGCACTTGTAAGGGATATATCTGCTAAGCTTAGTTGACTAGAAAGGTCACGGCCATTTATGGGAAGTTTGTCAAATTTGGTGGTTTGCCCAACTTCAAAATCGCTCTCACTTCTCTTGGGGGGCCTTCCAGGGCGAAGCAAGGCGGTGAAGGCACAGAAAATTAAACTTTTAGCATGTTCAACAAAGTGTCTTACTTGGTACACTAGGTGCATCAAATGGACTTGTATTTAGCACTCGCCTAAACTGTGCCTAATGCAGGAATAGCTTGGCCTGAGAAGCAGTTGCAATAAACTTATCTAGCGCTGAAGCACAGTGGACACATTGCACATTTGCCTAGACACAGTACGCCTTTGTTGTGGAGTGGGATTTACTGCAGTTTATTGTAGTCTGTCACCACTTCAGTTCCAAGCCAAAATTGTTTTGCACACTGCTGAAAAGCTCACTTTTGTGCAGGTATTACCAACATTTATCTTGTGTACCTGTTGGCACTAGTGAACATTGACGTTGACGATTTGGTAAGCAGGTAAAAACTGGTGGACGTTGGCCTGTCTGAGTCATGAATGGACGTGGAGCTCATTAGATTGAAAGGCACGACCCCACTGTGCCCCTGGCATTTGTTAAGCTGTTAGTTCACATAAGGGTAGGGGAACGTGTACGACTGCTAATTAAATGGCAAGTGTCACGCCATCCGATTGAGTATCGATTGAGTATTTCTAGCAATCGGGGTCTGAAGTATTTGGCAAATACACCTTCGTGTGGCTTGAACATATTGTTACTGCCGTTCAAGTACACGAAAATTTAGGACACAGGCTATAAAAATGAGTAACTACCGACTTGTTCCTGCGTACTGATGTGATCTTGACAATGGAACCAAGCTGTGAATTGGACATCTGGTTTGCTGTAGCATACAATGCTCCACAATGCCCAGAATTCACAAGGAAATCATCGTTGTTTCAAACATTTCTGCAGAGCATTGTTTACTGAGACCAGCAAACCACAAGAATGCGAAACAGCTGCCAATGAAAGTGCACTAACAAAAGTGCAGTGCTTGCTGCAGAACGTGAACTTCAGTGACAGCTGGGTATTCGAGGATTCCGTGTCTGTTCATGTTCATATTTGTACTCTTGCATTTAGTTTGCATTGTCTTATCACAATGTTCTGTTTCTGAAGAACAGCATTGAGGGAAAGCTCAATGTTCTGCTACGATTTACATTTAGTGTCTAATTAACCAACCTGCATTGGCAAACATGATGGCAGCTAGGACAGTGACTGTTTCTGGCAACAGTCGGTAGTCACCGGTTCACTCGCTTTCCTTGCCAACCATCTCCTTCAAATCTAGATGCCCAGTTTGGTGGCCAGAAGCTGCTGTGAGCAATGCTGGCCCCTGCTTGCCAATAGCTTTTGAGCTTGACAACACCAGTGTTGCTTTTATTGCAACTTGGTGTTAGCAGCGCGACTTGCTCTCAAGCCAGCCATGCTGTGCACTCTGCTTCACAATGTGATGTATCGAAGATCAGTAGCTCTGGAGTCTGGAGTGAATACTGCATAATAAAAACAAATGTATGTGTCATAACAAGGACCAAACAGTGAGAACAACGCTGCATACGATGTGATAAAATTTCAGTGGTGCCAAAATTTTCCCACATTTTTCACGAAGTTCTATAGATTTATAACGTTTGTAAACGAGGCACTGGCATTGAAAATTTGTACACAGTCACGTGAAAAAGTCATGTTGGCCGTTTTAACTCCTTGAAGTGGCATATGTGCTGAGCCCAAGGATGTTCAGAAGGGCTTGCGTTCGGGCCAGCTGGTATTTTTTGAAAGATGTGAGTTCGATCTTGGCTTCATAGGGCGATTGTGCTCCGCATGCTACATTTGAAATTATGCATACACAGTCCGACTCACACACATAGTGCCATGCAAATGCTACCTAGACAACTTCGCTTGGTCTTGCCATACTCGTGTACACCACAAAATTCCTTGACCCACTTACCTCTGCTTATGTGCTTTGAAAGTGGAAGCCTGGCAATACTTAACTTCTTTGCTGCAACATTTTATTTGCATAACTTCTTTCGGTTTTGTTTCTTTGACTTGCGGTGCACATTACTACAACCACCTTCTTTTCTGCTGCTTTGTGTATCCGTCCCTTTCTTAACTGTCGTTTCTTCGTTTTACTGAACGAATAATATCAGGGAGTCTGTAGACCACTTTTATTCATTTTGCACTGCTCGGAACTGCTCCAAAGCAGCTCCGTATTTTATTTGCCCATAGAATTTCTGTTGAAAGGACAGTTTTGGCCCGCCCAGCTAGGGTCTGGTCAAAGGTGTTCTGGACAGGCAAATTTAAAAAATTAGCGCAATTTGCACTAGTTGTGCAAGGCAAGAGAAACCATAGAGTTTCATACAACATTACGAAACTACTGAAGAAACAGCAGACCTGGAAGCCCCTATCCCTTCGTCGAAGATCCGGATGTTGCACCTCACATGGATTTATGAACTTGCCGCTGAAAGTTCTCCACACCTGGCAGGCCCGCATCGTTTTGTCCACCGGCTTTCACATCTATCCCAAAGTGGACCGCGTTAGCACGCACTTGAACCCGCATCAACTGGCTTCACAAACTTGGTGTCTTTAGTGCGAACTTGACGTCTGTGCTCCCCGCTTCAGGCACGGACGCATGTGAACTTGCAGGGAAAACAGCACTTGAGAGCGCACAATGAATGGTATGGTAGGCAGAGCGTCCTCAAAAGTCAAGTTGGCCGAAGTCAGGGGCTCCTCGCGAAGTGCACGCTCACGTGTGCTCGGCATTTTTTCTTGATATTTTTTTGTGAGCTCCTTATGTGGCGCAACTCCCAGCGCAAGAATGGACGATGCTGTGCGCTCGCTCATGTGCGCTCGGCTGGGCTGAGTTTTGTGGTAACGCTTGACGGCCGAACTAAGAGCTTAAACAGCTCTGCTATTGAAATACGATGTGTTTCCCTACAGGGTAGCCTATGGTGGCATTGGCTTCGGCCTCAAGGGCCTCTGCCCACCGCGTTCATCGTCCAGCTTCCTGTCATTACTTGTCCGCATTGTAAAATGGAGCGTGAAATTTGGCAGGGCCGAGTAGGTGGCAAAATGGAATGGAATGAGAATGACAGCGATGAAATGCCGATATATGCTGCAGACAACAAAAAGAGGGCGACAGGCAACCAATGTTTCTGCTAAAGCTAACAAATGTGACCTCTGAGACGGTCGGCATGCAAGGTGCAGTTACCACAGTGTGCGAAAGACTGTGAGAAACAAGGCGTGCCCATCGGGCTGGGTGTCTAGGCAGCTATGGAAGCATATGGGGCCCATAAAGAGGGAACCATGCACTTCCATTGACAGCGTCTAAGAAGACTGCGTAATTAGCCCAGTTAAATAAAAGTTGTTTCTCAGGGTCGGTTGACCAGCTCCAACCCGGATCACCAACAACATCTGGTAGACTGGGCGAGGCTGGCCGCCAAAACCCAGGGCTTCCTGGACTAAGGAAATCCCCCACCTGGAGGTCAACCCAACAACATTGACTGCTCAATTAAATGTTTATTCCTCCTCCTCCTCCTCTCTCAGTTCGGTGTTCGCAAGGAAGACGGGATTTCGACTAGGATATGATTATGACGGGATTAAGACATCATGATACATCTCTAGCTGTCTCTTATTTTAGTCCATTTAATCCAGAAATAAATTATCGTGCATAATTTTTGCGTATGTTCAGGTACGGAACCGTCCAACGCAGTGAGAAGAAATTTGCAGACATCGCTACTGACGCCCGCGCCGCCGCAACTGCATGACGTCACATTTATTTTTACTGATAGACAAATGTTTACAGTTTCGCCACTATTTACCAGTAGACCTACTTTTATTATGACATCACATCCGCCTACATTTAGTTTTTTTTTTAGTGCGCATGCGCAGTTTGACACAAGCGACAAGTTTCAATCCGTCTGTTACAATGGCGACAGCTGGGGACGCAACCTACCTGGCTTTGCTGGGTTTAGCCGAAGAGTTTCGCACCATGAGTCCACCAAGCATGAAGAACTGCATTCGCTGTCTTCTGGCAGTGTTCCAGCTCAACCCTGCACCTAGGATTGAAGCGTTGACGCATCTACAGTTGGGTCAAAACCTAATGCTGTACACTAACAACACTGACCTCGCACAGTCGCACCTGGAAAAAGCGGTATGTTTGCTCTGATGTTCTAGACATGCTGAATCTGAAGCCGTGAATAAGTTTCTAGGTCTGTCCTCACTTCTGTTTTAGACCACGTAGAAAATTTTCACGGGATTGACGTCCGAGGATAAGTAAAAAAAAAAATCACTACCGTCAACTTGCACACGAAGTTCCGTGACGCTTTCATGTGCCAATTTGAGCCTTTTTTGTTAGTGCTCCTTAAAGCAACGTGCCCCGTAAAGTAGCCTTTTTGAGAAATGCTTTCTAGTCCGGCTTTTTCACATGCGTCGCTTTCCCCCGCCAATCTTTGCTGTCACACTTGTTTGCCTTACATGTTGCTGTTTTTCTTTTCCAGTGGTACCTCTCGCAGAACGTATCCTTTAAAGCTTGCGCCGTAGAAGATTCTGAGACCTTTGAAAAAAGGCGAACCTCTAAAGCAGCAGGATTTCTTCCTTGACGTTTCTCTCTAGATCGCGGGTTTGGATGACGTGAAGTTCCAAGCAGCTAGCGCTCTAGCCGATCTCTACGAAAGAAGGGTGAATGACTTTTTATTATTGAACTTTTGTTGAACCGCACATTGCTGCATCATGAAACGTAGGAGCCTGCACATCACGGGATGGGTACCATCAGTTGCAGGTGATCCACATAGAGTGATCCACAATCTATGTGGTGATCCACAATCTGACATTCGTTTCCTGCTGGCATGACTGATAAATCGAGGAGATTTGGTGCTGGCCTCAGCTGGGAGTTTATGAAAGTGCGTAATCGATTTTGCGAATGGTCGATGTCGCGAAATTTTAGGCCATGTTTTGCCAGTTATAAAAAGGGGCAACATTGTAGATTTGCCCAACACTGTCATCCCAGGCTGGTCAGATGCTCACTTTGGAAGGTAGTTGGCAGTTACTGGTGTCTACTTCTTCAATCTCATGCATAATTAATTCCGGCTGTGCAATCACTGTGAATTTTTCCACACACATATGCAACCATTTCATTGCAACATCCAGTGAAGGTGAAGGGAGGCTGCATTTGCCAGTACTTTTTTAGTTACACATTTCCTTGGTGTAGTTGACGTATTCGTTCTCCTCAGTGCAGTGATGCCATATAACAGATAGAGCTACAAGAGTGAGTGTCGTCTACTGGTGCACACATTTTGCCTGAGCATTCGCACCTGGTTCAGCCTAGCCCGCACGCAGTTTGTTGTTCGAGCCTCCCTTACAGAGTTGCACAGAATTCACAAATTGAGACATTTCTTGTGTTATACCAACCCCTGTCACTCTATGTGTCCGTTTCATTAAAAATGTGCAGCACTCTTCTAACAATTGTGCCCAGAATGGATCCTTTTGATACCAACAGAATTCAGCTACAAATCCCAAATGCGGATAAATTCATGAGTTCTAGATGTGAGAGAGACTAACCAAATGGGGTTATTGGAGTAGACCTGAGTAATTTGCCCATGTTCCACAATTGACAGGTTTCTCATGAAGTTAAGGAGAATTCACTTTTTGATGGTTATTTGCAGTAATTGTAGCGCTTGACGCATCTAAGTTGCATCAGGTGGTCTCACAGAGTAGTACGGATGGCTCTGTGTGTTTTTCCATGCAACAGCTATGTTTTTGAAGGCATCTCCTGGAGATCTAGTGTATTGCGACTTGCATTTAGGTGGCAATGTAACTTACATTTTTCAGTCATTGTGCTTTGAATTGAAGCTGGTGGTCCGCATAATAAAAGGACCAGGGCAAAACATTATTTCTATCTACCCTGTACGGTTTGCTAGCAAGGTAATGCTAACAGATTTGCTAACAAGGTAATTTCATTGTGGTGCAACAGCACAAACATATGGGACACAGACAGGAAACAAGACGAGTGCTGACTGATTTTTTATTACAGAGTGAAAACACATAAGAGCGGCAATGCACTTCCTATCTGTTCGCACTGTTGCACCACCATGTATCTTTAGTAGCAGTACGAAACCAACCTGGCCTAATTTTTGGCTCTTCCAGGCTCATTTTGCATCACTTTGGTCTTGCAAGAAATTGTGTACTTCTGGCTGCCAAAAAGACGAATCAGTTGAGCTGTAAATTTATTGGTATCTTCTGGGCAGCCAATAATGTTTGTACCACAAGGACATCTAATGTGTTCATCTTGGTAAAAAAAGCCCTTTGATAACAGTGTTAAAGGATGAAAAAAAACATCCTTGTTGTTTGGGTTCATTTTGTTTCAAGATGCATACATACTAACTAGCCCAAATCTTTATTCTGCTGCAGCTAATGCGTATCACAACGAGCTGCTGAGCAAGTCACACTTGCCTGATAGTGTGCCCTACTAATATTGTGCCCTACAGTGCTTACCCATATGGACGGGTATGTGAGGCTGCCTGTGACGCACTCAGTGGTGAGCATTGCCTCGCGAGGAAGGGAATCTGCTGCCTAACAAGTGCTTCTCTTAGAATGCGCCTTCTTCATCACATTAAAAGCCGCATAGCCAGCCTAGATAACTGTTGGTCATTAAGGTTAACAGAGTGGATTCCTGGAGAAGAAGGCAAGCGTGGCATGGGGCGGCAGAAAGTGAGGTGGGCAGATGAGATCAAGAAGTTTGAGGGGATAAATTGGTCGCAGTTAGCACAGGACTGTGTTAATTGGAGATTCATGGGAGAGGCCTTTGCCCTGCAGTGGGTGTAGATGATGATGATGATAGCCGGCCTAGTCAAATAACTCCACCATGTGGCACCCACCCAATGGTTTTTGAGGGTAGCAATGCCGTGGTTCTTCTCTTTGTAATGGAGTCGTTCAGAATGATGGATGAAACTGCATTGCTGGTGTTGCCTTTGTATATACAAATTTATTCTTTTGTGTGTGCCAGTGTGTGTTATGTTTTGAGTGCATTGAGATTGTGCAAGGTGCTGCGTGAAAACCCCTGCTGCTTCTGTGTCCTGCGTGTTGCTCCAACCAGAACCAGGCAGCTCTTGCGAAGCAGATCCTGACCACTGCCATTGAGTGTTCCCGGCACTCGACATTCTGGCACTGCCGGCTCATCTTCCGCATCGTGGTGAGCAACTTTACTCGCTCCGCTTTTTCCGAAATCTTGAAACCAGACAGAGCACCATGTAGGTGCAACAAAAATAAGAAAGCAGCACAGGCTTCTACCATAGTAAATTTAGGCCATTTTGAACAAGATATAGATTCCGCTAATCTGTGAAATGGTATCCACGAGGGATTTATTTTTTTCAAAAACTTGCGTTAATCACTCTGTAACCCTTGGAAATTAATTATCCTATATTTGGAACTCCCTCTAGTGTCCTTCAAATGATGGTTGCAGCATCACTTGTGCTTATTTTGACCTTGAAAAGCCTTGTCAGTGTTCTTGCAATTCCTTTGGTCTGGAGGCTCACCCTGTGGAGGCCCCTTGTGCACACCTGATCTACTTGACTTGGAAGATCCAGCAGTGTGCCTTGCACTTCCTCGCTCAAGACGCGTCGTTGTGCCCCTTTCTCCCTCCCTCTTCTTTACGGCGTGCACGTTGAAACCTTCTCGGGCCTGCAGCTAACTGGTGCCATCACTCCGGTGTCGTTGTCTCGCCTGCAGCAAATGTTTGCCACGGAGCGGGACTACCCCAACGCGTGCAGCTTCCTGAGTGTGGGCGCCGAGTACGCCCACCTGATGGGGGCCCAGTACACGCGGATCCTCTTCCTCCTCAGCGAGGGCATGGTGGGTGCGCCGCCTCTTCTGCCTCCCTCCTCCTCTTTGTGGCGCAGCCCCCTCTCACTCCCCCTGCCTCCGTCCCTGCAGCTGCTGATGGTGGACCGCAAACTGTCCGAGGTGCACCAGGTGCTGAGCCAGGCAGGCCAGCTGGTCGAGGCCTGGCAGGGCTCGGCCCAGCACAAGGAGGCCCTCAAGGTCTTCTTCCTCGTCCTGCAGGTCTGCCACTACCTCTCTGCGGGGCAGGTAAGCGCTTGTCTTTCCTGTGCGCTCCCACGTGCCCATCCGCACCTCTCTCCTCTGCCAGGTGAAGAGCGTCAAGCCGTGCCTGAAGCAGCTCCAGCAGGGCATCCAGACCATCACGTCGCTGCACTCGGACGAGGAGACGGTGCCGTCCAACCCGGGCGACATGTTCCACTGGATGCCCAAGGAGCACATGTGCGTGCTCGTCTACCTGGTAAGCGTGTCCCTGTGCCCTTCTTCCTCCAGACGGGGGGCAGAGTGACTGCAGGGGCCCCTTCCCCCCTCCCCAGGTGACGGTGCTGCACTCGATGCAAGCCGGCTACATGGACAAGGCCCACAAGTACACCGACAAGGCCCTCATGCAGATTGAGAAGCTCAAAAGTGAGCCGCCTGCTCCTTCCCCCCTGCCTAAGAGGGAATGAGGGCCCAGTGTGACCTCCTCCCCTCCTTCTCTTCCCAGTTGTGGACAGCAACCCGATCCTGCACTCCTTCCAGCTGCTGCTGCTCGAGCACATCGCCATGTGCCGCCTCGTCATGGGAAACAAGACCCTGGCCATACAGGAGGTGGGTGGGAAAGGAACACCCCTGGAGGGAGCAGGGCTGCTGCGGTGGCGGTCCCACTGCATGTGTTCCCTGGGAAAAGCGGGCACAGAATGTGCGATATCAGTGTTATATGATCTGACATCATGACACTTACAAGTACCTACTTTGACAATTACTTATTCTTAAGAATGCTGTTGTGGGCTAACCTTAACGTTTCAGCTTTCTAAAAAATCTCTCTTCTTGGCTGTCGCATTGTTTCACGCTACAAATTCTTGCTGGTGGTTCTCACGTAGATCACAAAAATCGCTCCCTGGTTTGGAAGACTACTCTGATCGATGCCCATCTGTTTCCACGTGCAGGCATCGCAAGCCCTGCAGATCTGCCGCCAGGAGCCACGCTTGTTTGCCCGCCACCGGCCGCAGCTGCACACACTCTTGGTGAGGGTCCGTCTCCCAAGGGGTGCGCTGTTCGAGCACCAAGGGCCAGCTCTCGCGTGATGGAGATTATGTGCATAGCAGAATTCGGCCACGTAAAGCGACATTTCTCTCACCAATGTAAGAAAGAAATAAGCTGTAATTGACCAAAGAAGAATTTGCAAAGTAACCTTTTTCTAATATACCTGAACGAAAACGGTCCCTGTTTACCATGCAGAACGGCAAACTGTTGCTTCTGTTATTGTGCATTTGCTGTGGTAGGTGATGCTCCTATACGCGTATGCAGCCTGCAGCCCCCAAATAAAATGCAGGGTTCGCACAGACCCTTGAAATCCTTGAATATCCTGAATTTCTCACAGTTATGGGCTGTGAAAAATTCTTTCTCACAGTTATGGGCTGTGCTGAAACAACTTCTCCTCCTGAGCCATGGGCAGGCCTCAGTGGAAAAAGAGGCTTCAGCGTCAACAAGCAGGTTGCGGTTGAGAATTTGGCAGAGCTGTCGTATATTTCTCAACGAGTTATCTGCGAGGCTGTGAAAATCCATGGCGGCCTGCTGAACGTTCTAATTTCAAAAGAGTTGAAGGCGTCAGTGCGCCAAGCCCGGCATAGGTATGCTGCATACCTAGACGAGCAAAAGAAACAAGCACTGTCACGGCAGGCAACTTCAAAGAGAAAAGAGCTCGAGCAAGAGCTTGATAAGATGCAAGAAAGGAAGTCAAAGCTTCAAAAAACTCTTAAGTGCCCGCTGGAATCCGCGTACCGTTTTTCGGAAGAAGCTGAAGCGAAAAACGACCTCACCTACTTAGTCAAGGCTAACAGCTTCCGTCGAACTGCTAAAGAAAAGGAGCTGGAGATAGTTTCTGTGGAAAAAGAAATCCATGCGAAAACTGCGCTGCTTTCATAAGTCTTGTAAGCAAATAAAATTTTGCTAACACTGATTGAATTTTGCCCATTTTCATCCTTGAAATCCTTGAAAAGTCCTTGAATTTTCAGTCAAATATTCTGTACGAACCCTGAAAATGTTCGAACTCTGCTTAGCAAGAGCAGCAGGCACGATCGACTGTTGCGTTGTCTATTGCGACCTCACATGGTGTGCTGTTGAGAGTTGCTGTAACAGACAGAAGTGCTTTTTCAAGTGGTGCAAGTCGGGGAACACTTGCCATCTTGCCACAATAAAAACTTCAAAAGCGAGTGTTGAACTAACCTGCAGGTGGAATGCACCAACACTGGAGCAGTAACTTGGTTTCATTCCTGGATGCCACCTTTTTTAACAGACAAACAAATCTTGAAGGCTGTTGGCACTCGTGTGGGAATATTTCATTGTTTGTGTTTCGGAGGAGGTAGCACCAGCAATCATGCACAAGTTGCTTACCTGAAATTTGGTTGCTCCAGTCCGAGTCATTCACGAGAAGCCCAGGGCAAAGATATGAAGAATGCAGACATGATACAGTGTGTAGTGTATTCATGCGTAGTTGCTTTAGAGAGAAAGTGTTTATTAATATGAAAATATTTACAGGGCGAAGTTTTGTTGCTTTAGGTGCCAGCAGGGATAGTGATGTTTACGCCATCCAGTGTGCTAGGCTGTTTCCTCTGTGAGGCAGTGGTATGGCTGGAGAAGGTGTGTGCCTGCAGTGTGGCTTAGTTGAAGGACCTTTTCATTTGTGCAGGGCCTGTACGCCATGTCCATGAACTGCATGGAGGCTGCTGAAGCTCAGTTCAACTCGGTTGTAAGGGTGAGTTTGTCAGCGCTCCTTTGGGTTTGCAAACCTTCTGCAAGTTGGGTCTGTCTCTGTCACATACTTTTTCGTGGTGCATGTCATTCTGGGTGCTTGCTTCGTGCAAGAAGAATGTGGGGACAGGAAGGAGACAATGTTGCAACGACACTGCCCTGTCGTCATTTGTTTCCTACACCTGGTTGTTTTTGCTCACCCCTCCCTTCAGGATTTGAAATAATTGTGCAGTGTTTGTGTCGCGCACTTTAGCTTAGAGGGCAGTGATAGCTTTGTTGCTCGGTAGCGTCATATTTTTCTGTACTGGTGTTGCAACAAGCAAGCAGTTGTTCACTTCGTTGAGACAAGACGATCTTGTTTGGTCCTTTCTGTCTGGTCATGTTCATTTTACCGCAGCTGGTTTAGTGCTGCACGGTCCAAGAACATTGCCACTCACTGACCGAGTGAATATGGAGTCTTGCATGCCACTCACAGAGTTCTTGCCAGCATGCATGCTCCGAAGGAGCAAGGAAGTCTGTGAAGTGAAAACGTGATTGCTTGCGCAGAGCATGGCGTCTCCGGAGCTCCGCATCTTGGCCAGCCTCAACCTGGTGATTGTGTACCTGCGGTGCCACCGAGAGAAGGAGCTGCAGGAGCTGCTGGCCCGCCTCAATCCAGAGACCCTGCCCTCGGCGTGAGTCGACTGACCCCACTGGGTGGCGGCGGCCCGGTGCGCGAGCCTATAAACGAGCCGCCATGGCGCGTGCAGGTCCCACAGCCTGCGGGCGGCGGCCTACTACGTGCACGGCTTCAACGCCTTCTTCCAGGCGCGCTACAACGAGGCCAAGCGCTACCTGCGGGAGACGCTCAAGATGGCCAACGCGGAGGACCTCAACCGGCTGACCTCGTGTTCCCTGGTGCTGCTGGGCCACATCTTCTTCTCGCTGGGCAACAGCCGCGAGAGCATGAACATGGTCACGCCGGCCATGCAGCTCGCCTCCAAGATCCCCGACGTGCACGTCCAGCTGTGGGCCTCGGCCCTGCTCAAGGACCTGTACCGGCTGTGCGGCCAGCCCCTGCAGGAGCAGGAGGCCGTCCAGACGCACGCGGGCTTCTCCCAGCTCCTGCTCAAGGACCACTTCCAGGCCTCCCAGCTGCCCGAGCACAACCTCATACAGGTCAGGCCCACTTGGCCCGCTTGCCACGAGAGCGCGTCTTGGCAAGGTGTTTTCGAGCTTACGTTAATACAGCGCAAGTTGAACCCTGTCTGTGAGTGGAACTGAGTATAGTGTCCTTGTGACATTGCAAACTCTTAATGGATTCTGGGGTTGGTGTTGAGGTGAGAAATTCTACTCTCTGTAGTGCCCTGAACACCACAGTTATCAGCTCCCTCGAAGATAAGAAGGGGGGGGGGGGGGGGGGGTACAGCCATTTTTGAATTCTAGAGGTAGTGCATGAAGTTCCAAAAAAAGCCATGCGCTCACAGAATGAGTGCTCATTCCCTGGTGATGTGGGTGGTGCTGAGAAGCATCTAGGAAGCATTGGCTTGCCCAGTCAAGTGTGACCAAAGAAAGTTAGCCCGTTTGTGCTGTCCTGTACCAGAGTGCATGCGAAGCTTTCAACTCCAAATGTGCTTGCTCATGTGTCACTGTTCATGTTCAGCACATGTTCCCCTAAGAGCAACACAGCGTGGTAAAGTGGAAGCTTGAAAACGCTTGTCGACACAATACTTTGTAGTGCTGTTTTCAAGTTAGGGGCTTCAAACTGGCCATTTGCATTGCATTTGTTTTTGCTGTTTGAGCGGAGCGTTTTGTGCAAAATTGCCTTGCAGGTGCTGTAAATTTTGTGCGTTTTGTCTTTTAATTGCAGTGGATCGACGGGGAGCCCCCTGTGATGAACACGGCATCAACCAGTTCTGCAATCCCATAGGTCGTACGTGTTGCTCGTGTGAAGCGTTCAACTGTCAAGACAGGTGCATCAGTTTGGTTGTGTGGGACACTCACAGCTGTCAACGGCTGCTTGGAGCAGTGGTTTTCTCACAAATGCAGAGTGTTCCTTTGCATGTGCGGCTGACTCGTGACGAAGCCTTAAGAGGCTAGCTCATGACAAAGCCATGTGTGTCCATAGAATCATGTAAATATTGCGAAGAAATGCTGTGCGCATGGTCTCATTCGTCTCAACAATGGTGTTTTTTTGCAGTCACCAAACTTTCAAATCAAAGCCGTTTGTTGTAAGGTGGTCATCTTTTTATCATCCTTTGTTCTGTCGTCTGCACCTGTGTGAAGACACGCCAGCTTTTTTGCAACACCTGAAGAGGAGGTTGCTGGCCGCATTGCTTTTCCTGATGGTCAAGTGCAGCGCAAAAATACCGGTGTTGGGGCAACAATCTGCCTACACATACTAATCAATAGCTGGACTTTGCTTCTGTGCACTCGGTCAGACAAAAATGCTTTGTGGCTTTGGCACTCTTCACACACGTGTGGAGGACAGAAGAAAAAATTGGCGCAGCTGGCACCAGTGGTGCAAAGGTAGAGAAACAGCAGAGCTGGCGGCCCCTCTCCCTTCGTCGGAGACTCGGCCGTTGCACCTCACATTTATTTCCGAACTTGCCGCTAAACGTTCTCCATGACTGGCAGGGAAGGATCGTTTTGTCTGCAGGCTTTCACATCTCTCCCAAAGTGGACAACATTAGCAAGCACTGAAGCCTGCAGCTAAGTCCAAAGCCAATGCCCGCACTACAAACCCAAAGGAAATTCTGTACGCCAGGAATGCGATGATAGCTGAATCGGATAGAGGCTGGCTTCATAACACGAGGGACCCAGGTTCGATTCCAACCACGGGAGTTTTTCTTTTCCTTCTTCTTCTTCTTCCTCCAATTGGCTGCACATGTTATTTTTCCTCACCACTGCTAACCCTGTGCCCCTTGGGCCTATGGGGTGTCTCGGTGGTTAGGTGGCTGGTTTCACAGCGTAAAGGTCCTGGGACCTCCCTAACCACATCTTTTTCTTGAGGCTTCGAGGTTTTTTGGCGCGAGGGACAGAAAAGGCTCGGCCTAAACAGCTATGCTGTTAAAATCAAATATGAGCTTGCAAGAAATGGCTACCCTGGAAAAATTATAAATGCTCAGCAACGCCCCACCCACCCTCCCCCCCAACAGCCATGAGGAAAAAAAAGAGTAAGTAGGCCACCATTCGTTATGCAGTCGGTGTAGGCAAGACAGTGTCAAGACTCTTCAGCTATTACAACACCCAAATATGCCATGTGCCTACAAGTAGGCTAAGGCAGCAACCTGTACGTACCAAAAATGCACTAGAACGTGAAAGATACCCCGTGGTAATTAATGAAATTCTGCATAAAACTAAAGAGGTAGCCCAGACAAATGCTAGCCCAATTCAAATTCACGAGACTCGCCAGCTTACTCTCCATTGTGCACAAGTTGTTTACCAAAGTGGTAGTGAACCACACGTGCCACCCCAGATTTCAGGTGGGAACAGGTTGAATCCAGGAAAAGTTACCCGTAAGCAAATCTTATTTTCAATGTCAATAACATGCATTGATTCCACATTCCTAGCACAAAAGACAAATGACTGCAACGAAGAGTTGACGAACACAATGCAGAAGAGCTTGCCGATGAGCAACTACGCTACACCGACGCCTCTGCTATTTGGTAGTTCATGAAACCATGAAATCCACCAGCAATTACAACTAACCAGCTGGGCTGTTGCTGCAGGTAACATTTGTGAAGCACCTGTTAGGTTATAGTCACTTTGTTCAGTGGGGACCACTGCAAGGTCAGGAGATTTGAGACTTCCACAGGGCTCTTCAAACATACACAAAGATGCACAGCCACAATAATTCTTCAAAAGAAAAGAGAGAGAGAGAGAGAGCAAACTTTATTCTCTAAACAGGCCTAGTCGGGGCCGTCGTGCCACAGTCTCATCAGGAGACGGCTGGTCTGTAGTCGTCAGGAGACGGCTGGTCTGTAGAACTCGGAAGTCCGCACTAACACGAAGGCAGTGGGCCCATGTTGTGGCCAAAGAAAAGTGAGAAATTCTGTTTAAGAAGCGCATTAGGTAGTATCCAACTAGCCAGAAAAAAATAATTTCTGTTAGCTAGCTGCATGCACGGAGGATGGTTGCATCTGGTTGTGCTACTCTTGAGTTCACCATGCAGTCTGTACACTGAGAATTGTTTCAAAGACATTGCAGATTATAGTAAGAATGGTGTTTCTTGATGAAAATAGAATATGAAAAATAAAAACTGACTGGCAATTGAACATTTTTGACGGTAAATGTTTTCAATGTAATTTGTTGCCAAGCATTTGTAAACAGCTAATGATTCATTGCGGCATGCAACAATGAAAAAATCAGTGTTGTTATATATATCAAAAACTTTACTTAATTTTATCCAAGAAATAAAATTTTAATGTTAGATTTTCCAGCCAAAAAACAGCTGATGCTTGCTATACTCCCTAATGCAAAATTTGTGCACAGTGTGAACTGCAGTTTTCTTGGTCACGGCGCATAGCTGCTGCGTCATGGGAAGGGATTGCATGATCAGCGAACGCACGACGGCACGTGCCACTCTGCCGTTACATTGCAGCGCGTCGCCGCCGTCGAGCATATGGTTGCAAATCGTGTTTGAACCTCCTGCGCAAATTACACGTAATTCGGATGAACCATGAACGCACAGGAACATCTGGTGAAAGGGTGAGTGGGAGGCAAGGAGACATACTGGGGCTGTCTGATTTACAGTCCTTGGTCCGCAAATAGTCAGCAGGTAGTCCGAGGATTCCCCGAAGCCATAGAGATACACAGGAAAATCGAATGCAGGACTGCTTTTTTGGGTATTTTGCAGTGAGTCGGAGGTTGTAAATTGAAGAGCCCCATTGAGCGGTGGCGACGCGCTGGGAGTGAGTGAGTGAGTGATTTATTGATACAGAAAGTGGAAAAGAAGTGGACTGGGGATATTTTGAACTCATTTGGGGTTCACCAGCATACAACCCAGTCCAGAGGAAGGGGAGAAGGGGAGTGAAAAGGGATAGGTGAGAAAAAATGAGGACAGAGGAAGAGGGAGAGAGAGAAAGAGAGATAAGGAGTGCATAGGGCTGGCCGGCAGGCATTCGGCTACAGCCGTTGTATGAGGTTCGTCTCCTCGAGGAAGGCCAGGAGAAGTCTGAATGCTTCCTGCCGGATGGAGTTGGGGCCTGTCGGGAAAATTAGGTCCATCAGGGTGTCGCTAGGCAGCCCGAAGCTCAGCTCACGGGGCATCGTGCTGGCGGCAGGAGCAGAGCAGGTGCTCCAGGGTCTCCGGTTCTGGGCAGTCAGCACACGTGGGCGATGACCAGCGGCCTTGTCGGTGCAAGCAGGCTGCCACGTTGCAGCAATCGAGTCGCATGCGGAGGAGTATGGAGCGGGCTTCCCTGTTGATGTCGATGCGCTGGGAGATGACGCCATAGGAGTGTGTGCCGCCCTCCCCTCACACCTTCGCCGGATGCTCCTCATCCGTTTTCTTTCTGCCTTGGGTGTCTCGTTCGCTCGCTCAGTTACACGGGCATCGCCTTCACCGCCAAACCACTGTACCGGGCGCCAAAGTGCTGCGCTCTATAAATTAATCCTTTAAGGGTCATGTGGATCGTTTCACTACACAACTGCATTTTGATTAACAGATTGGGTCGATCAAATATTTATCAAAATTTGAAATTACACAGTTGTAGAACAGGCAGAAATGGGATGACTGTAGCTTCTCGGAAGGCAGGAATTTCTTGAATCTGAGACTTAATGGTTGTGGAATGAAGTCAAACGAAAGCGTGGAGCGTTATTGCTGTTGCACGAGCCCAATGCTGCCCATGTACGCGAGGCAGTGCGTTGAAATCCAGTGCTGGAGGAAGACAAGCAAGGCTCGAAGGATGTGCTCCATCAACCATTTGCTTCCAATTTCAGCCAGATGTGACGGTACAGAAAAATGAAAATGCTCACGTGAAATGTGCAATCAAAATAACAAAAGTTCGCTTGCTTCCTCATGCAAAAAAATAAAAAATTGCATGTACAATTTCAACCAATACTACAGACATACAATGGTTAGGCTGTAACCTCTAGTTCCTCGAGGAAAATTCTTTTCAGCATCCCAGTTGCGGTGGCCGCTTTTCTGATGGAAGCAAAAACGCCTGTGCGTTTGAGGTTTCAGCGCATGTTAATGATTCCAGGTAGTCAAAATTAATCTGGAGCCCTCGCCTACGGCGCACCTCATCGCCTGTGAAGTGTTGGTGTGTTAAACCTCATAATCAATCAATCGAAATTCTTTTCAGCTATGGCCTTTGCGGTGTGTTTACTGCTGATTTGTTGAGCTGTGGAAGAGCTCAGCATTTTCTGTAGTTCATACACATGCTGTGAAGGTACATGTAATGAGGGACAGCCCACACCCCACCACTTTTTTTTTTCGCTAGCAGTCACCTTTGTAACCCTTGCGAAAGGCTCTACATGTCTCCAGCATTTAGCACTCCACGAACCCTTTAGTGGGCCGTACTGCACCTCAAAGCATGTGCAGTAAGCCGTGTGTAGGAAACACACTAGTTCGGTAAGGGTGCAACGCACTAAAGGCAATTTATATTGCACTATTGGAGCCGCAACTGTTTGTACATGATATCACCAGTCAAGCCTGTGGCGCTCGAGTTGTTCTCTGTGAGCCTCCAGCGGTGTGCCGGGGTCATAGTGGTGCGCAGCAAGCGCACGGAAGCGTATAGCCCTGAGCTTCGCCATCTTCTCCTTTTCGTTGATGCGGAGTCGAATCTTGGGAGCCTTGCTCAGCATCCTGTTCTGGTGCAGCAGGGCCTGCCTGTGCAGGGTCTCCCAGTACTCGACTGTCTCCGGGTCCAGCTCCGAGAGCGGTGGTGGGCCGTCCAGGGGCAGCTCCCACAGCCAGGACGGGTACGCGTCGTCCGGACCCAGCTCAATGTCTTGGCCCTCCTTGAGAATGTTGCTGCCGCAGCAGTAACGGACCAGCCTCTCAGGATCGGTCTCCACTGGCAGCTTTTTCTTCTTTGTCTGGAGGGAGAGGCCCGCTGGAAAGAAGCGGCCTTTTGTAGAAAGGGTCTGTCTGACGTTACACCTAGATGTAGCCACCTAGAGTTATGTCCGATTATCTGTAATTACTGGTAGTAATAAATCACTCAGTGGTAGTAATAAATCACTCAGTTACTCAGGCTAGCAGTGGGCAGGAGCGGTTTTTGCCGTTGGGTGAAGATCCAGACAGACTGCTGCATGCTCTCACCGTGAGTTGTGAGGCGGACCTGAGGCCTCAACGTAACGCTAGCCACAGATGTGTAACGTTACATCCAGACGTAACTGCAATCGTCAAGAAATTTATGTCCAAGCAGCCATATAGTTACCCGATCTGTAATTATCCATAGTAATAAGTTAGCGGCTCTGGCTAGTCAGTGCGGGGAGACGGTTTGGCCGGTTGGGTAAAAATCAAGGTAGCCTGATCTCAGTGCGGGTTGTAAGGTGCACCTTATCGCGGCTGGAACGCTTGGACGCAACTTTTGCAATTATAGTTTCGTCTGGACGTAACGCTACCAAACGAAACTTGTGGCAGGGTTGCGGCCTGCGCACACTGCGCGTTCGAAAAAAAAAAAGATTTTGCAAAGTACCTGCGGTAGCTGGGGCTGCTTTTTTCGCGTAACTTCTTGCCGACGACTCGAGCAAAGTACGCCTGAAGCAAGCCTGGCCCCAAAGCAGCTTTGTGCAAGATCTCTGAAACAGCGTGCGCAAACTATGCGCTGCCATTTTGCTGCAATCTGGATTGGATTGAATCTGGGTTGGATTAGCGTAGATATGGCTAGGCTCTTTATAATTTGTAATCTTTATAATTTGTCAAATTTCTATTGCGAGAGTAGTTTCTGGCTGCTTAGAAGCTGCTCAAAGCTGCTTTGGACGAGCCAACAAGCGAGCCCACGTATCGTATGCCCATTGATTGCATTGATCGCTCTATCATCGCTGCCGTAGGCCGCGCCGCCAGCGCCGCCTCTGTTTACAAATCTGGCGTTTCTCCGTAAAGAAGGCTATGCTGCAGCGCACGCTTTAGCGCGGCTCCGTAGCACGGACGTGCCAACTGTGCTCTCAAGACGGGCTATGGTCGAGCGAAGGAGGCTGTTAGCAATTAGAGTCTCTCAAGATGCCGACAGTGATCCTACTGGACGTGTCGTTGTCCATGTGTCGGCCGCTGACGACAGCCGACACCTCGGAGTCGCTGCAAGTCCGTCAACTGGCAGTGCACGGCATCAATGCGTTTTTGGATCATATGGCACAGCATTGCAAACTCGAGTTTTGTGCCCTGGTAAGAGAGCGCTCGTAAAATGCCGTCATGATCATAATCACGGCATAATCATAAGTTGGCCTGCACACTCAAGTTGATTGTAGTGGTATGCAATCAGTCTGCTGTGCACTTGACAAGAATGGCAACCGCATCTAAATTGTGTACTTCAGAAGCAGCGGAGAAGTGTTTTGTAGGGCATGCATGGCTTTCTGCTAATTGGGGGTTAGTCGTAACGCGGGTTTAAAGGGCGCGCATATTTAATGTGGAAGCGCCAAAACGGCCCCTGAGCGAAACGAAAAAGCGTGAAAGCGTGTCTGTAGTAGAGAAATGGCCCACGGAAAAGAGGGTAAAGGGAAAGTAATTGCGTTCACAAGAAAACTAGGTAAATATGGATATGAGTGGGAATCGAATCCAGGGCATCCGGAATAGAGAGTTCAGCACACTCCCTAAGCCACTATGGAGTTGCTTAGGGAGACAAGTACATGGAGGGGAAGAAAGCTGAGATGCAGAGACTTTGTTATGTTCGTACAAACAGATTTCTTTGCTGGAGCCAGGTGTGCATCACATTGTGGGATAAGGAGTAAATCAACAAGGGTCTACTCGGTAGTACACTTAACCCCAGCAACTTTACACGTGCACGCACATGTGTGTATGTGCACAGATGTAAACATAGCATAGCAACCTATGCTTGAGTTCTCCCCTCTCAGTGCCCAGGCAGAGGGTGCAGCAATGTTTCACTCATGGCAGTGTAAGTGCAGGCATCATCATTGCACAATCTCTCACGATGCTCCTACCGTGCAGGTGGTGTTCTCGTCCCTGTGGGAGCTGGTAGTGCCATTCACGCGTGACACGGAGAGCCTCAAGGCGGCCCTGGTGCAGACCGAGTGCCACGACCGCACTGACCTGGGCCTGGCCCTGCAGGGGGCACGGCAGGTGCTGCTGGACGAGTGGGGCTCCTCCATGCCTGCACAGGTGCGCACTGTGAGAGGGCCCGAAGTGCCATTGTGGGGCCACACGCGGTCCACTAGGGGGGCGGACAGCGGGCCACCTGCTGTTGTCCTCGCCCTAGAACATTGCGTGTCGCCCCACGAGGAGAATACAGGGCGACCTCTGATTGAAATGGGTCATATGTGAGAGTGGGGATCTAGGGAACGGTGCTTGTACAATTCTCATTTGGGCCCCCTGTTGTAAGTGTTGAAAGTTGCGGAGAAGCTTTTCAGTTGTCGCCCGAAACAGCTATAAATAATTATAAACGTGAGGTATTGCAATTGCGGCCCTTGAAAAACTTGCATAAGCATGACAATCTGTAGCACGGAGAAACCTAGGGGGTAAGTTTTGTGTACTTTATAAAAACGTGTAGGTAGTGAAATTCAAAGGCATGGCTCGTAAGCTGCTGTGTTTTACAGGTATTGTACAGTAAATAGTCTGTGAGCTGCAGTGTCATGAAATAAACATTGCGAGCTACCTAATTTCTTAGTTTCAGTAACTTGTTGAGGAAGATTTACCACATTCCACCTTTTTCTTTTGGCCTCAGCCAAATGAGCTATTATTGACAGTGGAACAGCATTTATGTCATCATTTGATGTAAAAAAAAAAAAAAAATTCTACCCATTTGCACCAAGTCTCCAAGTCTGTGTCTTGCTGTGTGTACAAGAAAGCGTAACAGAGGGAAGAAATAGCTGCTTAAAACGGCATGTTCAAAAGTCTGTGGAGAGCAGTCAAAATGATTGGCGTAAAATGACTTATGGCCAAGTTTATGATTGCCAAACAGGTTGCTGTCTGATCCTACATTAGCACAACAAAGCTGCCACTCAGTGTGGCCATTTTCAGCTTGGCGCCACCTTTTTTAATCTGGAAGCTGGGTGGCCAGTATTGTGCCGTGTATATTCAGTGGCTTCCCACTGGTAAGCATTCGCTTGCAAGCCTGCGTTCGCGTATTTTCTGTTTGCGCACTGCAGCACACGGTTTAGGTTTGCGAGCCTATACCAAAGTTGGCAATAATTGAAACTGTCATGCCACTGGTTATGGAATCATGAAATTGTTTGTTAATCAGTAAGTTTGGCACAACCTTTAGCGTAAAGGTACATTCTCACTTGCGGAGCTGCGCATGTGGCGCAGCGCGTGCGCAAAAATGACCGCCGTGAAATGCCCTTTCGCGGAAATATTCCTCTGCCGCGCAAAGATGGGTCGTGGACCCATTTTTGCGACAAGGCGCTTTGCTCCAAACTCAACGAGCCAATCAGCGCCAGGTTCACGTGTGCTGCGAGGGCAGTGCTCTCCCTGAGGAGCTCGCCGGCGCAGAGCGCGCAGACCCGTTCCTCCCCTGTTCCCCCATCAGAGAAGGCTTAGGAGCAGTTCCCTCAGCCGCCGCCGCTGCTTTTGTGCGCGCGCTCTCCCAGTAGTGTGGCCTTCAAAAAGCGGCAGCGTTTCTGAGCGCGTGGCACGAGATTATTGCCGCAAGTGAGGATGTACCTCAATGTAGGATCCCAACGTACTTTACGGTGTGTGCCGAATGTTTTACAAGCTGCGAACCTGGCACCCCTGCTGTCTGGGGATTCTGCTCTGCACAGGTGATCCTGGTGACGGACGGTGCGCTGGGCGGCTGGCGTGGAGGCGAGGAAGTGGCGGGGGGCCCGCGGCTGCACGCGGTGTGCCTGCACCCGACGGCGCCGTCTCTGGGCCCCCTGGGGCGCCTGGCGCAGCGCACGGGCGGCCGCCTCTTCCTGCCCGAGGGGGGCTTGGTGTCGGTGCGCAGCGTGCAGCAGGCCTTCCTGAGCCTTGCCCAGGCGCAGTACGCCCCCTTCCACGGGGTGCTGCGCTGCGGCCAGCTCTGGTCCAGCGTCAGCCTCTGCCCGCCGCCCGAGAGGCAGGACTTTGGCTGGCCCACCATTCAGGTAGGCCTCCCCACCCGCAGCTCTGACTTGCATCAAAACACACTTGTCTGCACATTGCAGCCCGATGGGACGAACGCAACAAACTTCCGTCTCGTTCATTGCTGCGAGTTGGCCAGTGTAGCCGGACTAATGCGAAGCGACACTGCCGCTTCAGGTATGTGGCTTCCTGGGGCTGCAGCAGGTGGCCAACCCACCCACGCTGTCCCGGCACCTGGTGCTGCCGGCCGCGTCGGAGGAGGCTCTGGAGCGGCGGGGCGGCCCGTCCGACGAGGAGGAGGACGGAGACGAGGGCCGGCAGCCGTCCTTCTGCGTGCTGCTGCACGGCAGCCTCAAGGTGGAGGGCATGGTGGCCCTGTGCCGGCTGGGGCCCGAGTGGTACGGCATGCTCTACTCATGGGCCGACAGCAAGAAGAAGTCCAACCTGATGCTATCCACCTTCGAGCCAGGCCTGGATGCCGTGCCCTGGCTGGGGCCCCTCAACCGGCTGGGGCCCCAGGCGTTGCTTGGAGCGGGCCAGGAGGAGGCCTGCCAGCCCCCTCCGACCAGGGACCGGCACAGCTACGCGCACAGCAGCTCGGTGGTGTGGATCCGGCAGTCAGATCTGCAAGCAGACGTGCAGAAGATCCTGCGGCACGCACGCAAGCTGCCCGAGAAGACGGCCAATTTCTACAAGGAGCTGAATCGGCTGCGGCGGGCTGCCCTCTCACTGGGCTTCCACGAGCTGCTTGAGGGCATGGCCACCATCCTGGAGCGCGAGTGCACCCTGCTGCCCGGATCGGCACACCCGGACGCTGCCCTGCAGCTCAGCCATGCCTCCGCCTGCCTGCGCGGGTGTCGCGACTACACCGCCGCCCTCGCCCCGCTGCGCACAAAGTTCTCCTCCGCACAGGACTAGCTAGTGCTGGCCGGGACCGTGACGCCCAGTGGTGTTGTGACACTCGAAGCCCCTGGCTGACTTGTTTGCTGGACATGTGCGGCCACCGTTTAATAATTCTTGTGGGTAGTCAGAAGTGATTGTGGGAGTGGAGGCAAAAGGGAGGGCCTTGACGTTGTTGGAACTGCGTACACAGTACAGTGCCCTTTCCAGGTACCATAATTTGGACAGGCTGGCTCTGTTGAAACAAGAAGTAAAACACATAAAGCCTATAAATTATTTATTTGCACCATGGTGTAATATGCACGTTTAGGTGTGGACACAGCAACCCAAAAATCTGTCAAAAAGAGTTGGTGACACCGCATGTAGACCTTTGATTAAAAGGACACCCAGTGGCAGAACTTCTAACTAAGCGTTGCAGCATCCTAGGCTTCAAGTGGCTTTACCAACGACTGTCTGAAGCAAGGTGGTTTGCAGGCATCAGCGAAATGCGTGTAAAACAACGTTGTTTGTGTGAACTCGCCATGTAAGCTCACAGCAATATCTTAATGCGTAATTTATTGCATTGTTAAAACAGCTGCGAAAGCTCGGGCGTCTTAAGTTACCCCATTTGTGCAACGTCATTTACAATGAAGGGACATCAGCGTACTCGCCGCTAGTTTAATCCATTTCAGAAACTGGACTACCTTCCTTGTAAGTCAGGGTGTTGTTCCGGCAGCGGGCGCTTTATTTTTGCCGCTACTTGTACTGAGTTGAGTAGCTGGGGAGCTGCAGCCAATAGCCAATGGTAAAATCGATGGCACTGCATCGTTTGTGAGCGCGCACCTCTTCGACATTCAATAGTCTTTGCCCTTCAAGCGACGAAAAGTACCCTTTCGCGCAACCGCACACTCAGAGAAATGCTGACTGCAAGTAGCATCATTTTCTGCTGGGGATGGCTGCAGAGCACGCATTTATTCATTTAGGATCGCAGGGAATGTTAAACAATGTACAGCCATTGCAGTACGTACTCAATAAGGCATTTTCACCCCATTCTTTCGTTGTGCAAGCGTAAAATCGATCTAGTGCGAGTGCTCAACGGCTACAGCGGCACACATTCCCTTCGGTTTAGTGTTTTATACCTTCTTTTGGTTGTTACAGACTCAAAACACATGCCTAGAACACGTTGAAACATTGGGGCGAGCGCAAAGGCTTTTCACATGGCTTTCTTCAAGTTATCGCTTGCACCACTGGCCGGCGGAACTGGCCAAGCATCGGCAAGCAGACATAGAGCAGACGACTGGTTACGGAAGCTGCCGAAAAGACCCGACAAGGAGCCGATAAGATCCGAAAACCTCCGAGTGGCCGGCGCTCAGGCAGCTTCTTTTCTCTGCTGCTGGAGGGCGCTGCAGTCAATGGTCTCAGCGGCATCAGTTTGGTGACTTTATTAAAATGACGAGTACACATTTGTTTTGCAAGCTGTGTCCTCGCCTAATAGTATATCTTACACCATGGTTTGCACTAGCATGAAACAGACATGCTGTCGTGAAACCGACAAAAGACTAGCATGAAAAAAAAAAACAAAAATATATAAAAATAAAATGTGGCACTTGCTTTTTTTAATGGTGAGAGGGCAACCATTTCTCTCCAGTGATTTTGCCAGACCAAGCCACCCAATAGAAACAAACTTCTCCCAAAGGCCAGTTTTTTAACCTTTTGATCATTATTTAAAAGAAAAAAACAATCGGAATAATTCAGAAATTTTTATTTGCTTCGCAAGGAATATTTGCCTTCATAAGCCACCCGAGTTAACCAGTGCATAGGTTGTCTGCTTGTTACTGTCAAGGAAGGCTACGTGTACAGCGGCAACATCTGGGCACGCATTTGTTGTGGGAGTCATCCCCCCCACGATATCGATTTCACATATTGACAAATGCGTAGCTGTTTGAGCGACTTGCTGAGGTCTGCACTGGCATTCAGATAGCGCTCGTTAATGCGTGAGATGGATATCGTTGGGGATTAGCCTTGATGGGTCAGAGTTACCAGTAGTCGAATTGCTCTTCCCAGTTTGTGAAAACATCCTCTGTCATCTTTCTTCGACAGTGCAAGGCGGATGCTATGCTGTGGCCTTGGTGCTGTGCTTTTAGCTATAAATAGTGCAAGCTCATTCCGGGATATAACGTTGCACAGTGCATTCTGTACAAACTTCAAAATTTCGCACTATCATGGTACTGCGGTGATGTCTGCACCCACATCGATGCGAATGTGAACTCGGAAGATTGCCGTAACAGGTGGCAACGAAGGCAGCCAGCTTGGATGCCGCTAGAAGAATTGCAACCAGCGTCTGTCTGATATAAGAGAAAAAGTGCATCGTCAGTACACCAGCAATCTCTGTACTTACAATACTTAACTGACCTGATGTCTGCGGACTGAAATAAATTCATGACGTAGCAGGCTAAAGACGACGGCGAAAATGAAGGGAACTGGACAAGCGCTGACCATCAGCTGGACTTTTATTAAGAAGTCAGACCATATAAGTAAATGCTTGTGCACTGTAAAAATTAGCACTTTGTAACAACCACCACGTATGAGTCGGCTGCCATCTAAAAATGGGGGGCATGCAACTATGTATTAGAAAATTTTGAATATCGAAGCGAATAATGCAATATTTGATTCAGCTTTGAATCTATTACGTAGTGCGACAATGAAAAAATCTTAAATAAATTTTTCAACTTATGTAAAGTTCGAAGATATGCTCTGGCGCAGTCCACTGCCGGCAATGGGCTTTCTGCACTGCTCCGGTGAAGTGCAAGTAAACGACAAGAAAAATTTGCTTTCGGGCAGCGTCATTTATCACCTTGGCATCCCCCCACACGCTTCTTTTGCATCCTGATAACGTGGTTGCGCTCAAGCTGCCTCATTCAATGCTGTCTAGTTAAGAAAGCCCAGCTTCATACTGACATAATTCCCGGTTTTCTGATCAAATGATGTGCAAATTGATCTTGTTTTTAGAACCTGTAATGCTTCTTTTTTTCTTTACGGTGAATCTGTCTCGATTCATGATGCTAGACAACGAAATAAAACTTTCTTGACAAGCTGGCATTGTCATTGTGGCACATCACGAAAATGGTTTCCGGTGCACGTTCATCGTCGCATTTGCGTTTGTGATCACGCACTTGCGCTTACTTTGGTCTCAGCTCTTTTTATACATTTATATAGGGCACGAAAGCCCTTCTATGAACCCATATTTTAAGATTCTTGCACATGCATAAAGACGTGGTGCAAAAGTGCTTTTTGAAAGTAAAATTCATGAGTTGTTAGTAAAGGGGACCCGCGAGCAAACGCAAAGTGGGAAGGATACCACCATGCCATGAAGGCATGCGGAGGAGGGTTTACGAATCAGGCTGATTTTTCATGCCTTGCCCCATACATTGTTTTCTTTTTCTTTAGAGCTGACATAAAGGTTCGTGCAACTTCCATTTACATATCTTGTTCATAAGGGAATTGTGGTAATCGTACAGCTTGTAAAAATACACAGTTAACCCAAATTACATTAATACCCGAAGCACTTGCAGTTGAATTCACCACCAGAGGTGAAAGCTGCCCTGTGTAAAATCTAATATCAATAAAGCTAAGAGCAGTAGGATAGCTTCTTTGTGCTTGTACTATGCCACATGAAATGCTTGCAAAACTTTTTAAGTGCACCTTGTATTTTTTATTTTTCAAAGCATGCATGAGAAATTGTAAATTTCAATTCTCTTATTGGAAATCGCTCAATACTTATAAAAATATGAAATCCCTAGGAGTTTTTTTCATTTTTTAGGAATTTTTATATATGCTGAACACGCGCGGCACTGCTCAGTAAAGCGAGATCCCGGGAGCTCAGACATGTATAGCTTTGCTGTAGAAATTAGATTAGTACATAGCTGGGCTATCTTACTGAGAGAGTGTTGACCAGGGCAGCTTGAGCGCAACCACATTATCTGGATGCTAAAAAATGCAGGAAGCTCACACTAACGTGCTAGACTTGAAGGTAGCGAGGCTGTACGCAACCTTCACGACTATCATGACGGTTTAGTCTACGATTACAGCCAATTTGCTGCTTCACTGCCGCAACGACCTTTACTCCATCTTCATTGCTATAACTGCAAAGAAGCAAATGAGCAGCAATTGTGGACGACGCGAGGAGGAGGTCTTCCACAAATCAACGAAGGTAATCAAGGCGCCGCAGATGCACTGTGTGCACAATCATGTGTTCTGAGCAGGTCTTGTCTCGAGCAGGTAGCATGATTTGTCTTCCCAGAGTCATGGCCGAGTGGTAAGCCGTTTGGCTCTCAGGTATTAACTGACGGTCATGGCTGAGTGAGTAAGATGACTGACACTGCCAAACCGGTTCTGACGTCCTGGTCGTCGTTGGAGTTTGGCTCTGTGCCATTTTGGCCTTTGAAGTTTCAGTCTTTTGTACATTGGTTTACAGACAGCTTCACAACAACTCCCAAGTTTCATGCCTGGTGTGAGGTTTCTTACTTTTTTGTGGCCAATGTTGGCCAATCTCCACAAGTGGGTATGCTTGGCTTGGCAAACGTGCGCTTTAGGCACACATGCACGAGCGCTCGGCATTTTCTTGGTATTTTTAACTGTGGACACCATACACAAACGATCTGTTCAACAGCTTCACCGTTAGAAGAAGTCTTTCTTTCTCTGTGTTTCTCTTTTCGCGTCGCATCCAGATAACAATGTCGTGCTCAAGCCATTCTGGTCAGCACTCTCTCAATAGGAAAGCCCAGCTGTGTACTGACATAGTCCCCAAGTCTGCTATCTTTCTTTAAACCTGTCATGTTCCTTTTTTCTACAGTTCATAAGAAAAATTATGAACAATCTAGCTTCGCGTTCCTAGACACTGAAATAATGTTTTCTTGACGAAAAGGCGTTGGCAAGGTGCTTGAAGCTGCCCAGCACCCTGCATGTGTTATAGTCCACTTGGGATTGTTATCCGGCACTTGCCTCAGTTTAGGTTTCAACTCTTTTTACAAGCTCCAGTTAGTCTTGAGTCTGTACGTTAACTTCGACACCAATTTTAGCCATGAGGAGAGTGAAATTTATTATGTCCAACCTAAATTCGTTATTGGCATTTCGTTATCGGCAGTACAAGTGCCATTCAAATTCAGCATGACCAACCTAATTCCGAGTTCTGTTCATTGCATTAAACAATTCCCTATACGTGTGTTTGTTAGAAGTTTTGGCTGTACATAAAAAGCACGCCTACACTGAATGGTACCAGCCTTTGTCTGGAGGAGATCATTACACTTGCAATATGTAATCACTAAGGACGAAAGAAAGAAGGCAAAAAAAGAAATTTCATTAGGCTCAACTTTTGTATCTCGGAATATTTCCGCCCCCATTGCAGCATGTTCTTTACATCTGCATTATGAACATCCAGGGTTCTCCGATTGGAATATACACTGCAAGGAGGGCATTCTTGTTGTGGAATTACACCATAGCACTTACTTTTTTGTCCACGTTGCTGTTTTGTCTGCATGCCTACTTTTATGAGATGATGAGTGGAGCAGAGAGGGAGGGAAACATCTTTTATAAAGCGAATTGATCCGTACATATAGGGAATTCTTTGGTTAGGGATTAGAGTGTTGATGGTTCTTCTAATCCTCAAGCTCAATTACCTTCCCAATGTGGGTGACCAACACAGCAAAATACTCGTCCACTCTGCTGCGAGGAGGAGCCAGCCATGCCTGCCAGGAGAGTATGCTAGGGGTGTGAGGACAGTACCAATATGTGTGTGGGCAGGATAACCACCACAGCGCAGGCATTTGAGGGAGCCTGGAGACCTGTTTGTTAAGATGAGTGCAAACCGTGTGAAATAAAAAAAGAGAAAACATTTATTGCACTGAGTAGGTTCTAAAGAGGCTGCTAAACTTTTTTTATTCTTGAGTCAGTTGCAAATACCCAGGTTAACATACCCTGTGAAAGGCTTTTTTCTTCCCTTTTTTTAAAGACAACTTTCATTACACCCACGACTTTAAATAGCCCATACCAGAGAGAAAAAACATGCTGTGTTACACAGGACCCTTTAGGCCTTTGGGGTGGTTGCCTGATCAAACAAGTGGAGATTTGTCAAACAATGACCTGATATAAGAAATGTGATGAAGTTGGGGTTTTACATCATTAGACTACACTGCAGAATTCAATGGGGATGGCTTACTAATGCCATACAACACTGAAACACGTCTCAAAGTGGCAATTAAAATAGGAAAAAAAAGGAAGTGACGAAAACTTGGCACATAAAGCCAATAAATGCTTTTGCATTTCTGGAAGAGATTTATAGACATCTTGAAATTTCCGAACATTTTAAGCACAGCCTCTGCAGCAGCCAACACAGCAGTGCCTCCCAAGGGGATGTGCGACATGCCGGTGGGTTCACCCATTCGTCGCAGCAATGTGCACAAGAGGGGAAGTGAGGGCACTGGGTGAGAGTGATGACAGTATGGCTCTCCATGCCAAGTCTTCTTGTGGAGTTCACAGGCTCTCGCCAAGACTGATTCTACGCGTCAGCCGACTTGGACGAAATTTGGGGAATAGAAATTTTGAGTGCAGCTGGCTCTCAAGAGCACGGCCCTGCACAGATGAGCCAAGAGCAAATCCGCAAGTAATAGTGCTCGAGGGCTTGGTTCATTAAAGAAGGCTACGAGAGCTGCTGTAACAAAGGCCACATGAAATTTGTACGGAGCTTACAGCGACAAACTGATAACATTTAATTGGTGCTTGGGAGAGAAGCTTGAAGCCAAGAAAGAGGGAGGCGGGTGTAGCATACAAGCCCACGCTTCACCACTGCTTCACGCAAGGCCTGTGCTGCAAAAACTGCAAGTGGCCCTACCTGTTGTAGCAATGTTAAAAATAAAAAGTGCATCTTTTTGTACTTGAAAAATAATGTCAGGCACAATCACAGTATATATATATATTTTGTGTAGTAATATTTATTTCAGATAATTTCAACTTTTTGCCAGACAAGGCTGCCAGCAAGCATAGCTGGTGGGACGCATGACGCATTCCCGCAAACATAGTTTCATACAATAATATGTAGAGAGCAGTGTGGCATTAGTGCCAACGTCAACTTTGATACGCAAGGTTTTTGATACAGCGCTCGTTCTTTTGCAGAAACAATAGGTAGTACCGGATTTGAATTGTTTGGGCTGAAGACATTGCTATGGCTGGGCAAATAGCATTTTGTTGCAAGTATGTAAAACATTTATCTACAATTTCCTGTTTAGAAATTACATCTCACCTCTGCTCATTAGAAGTAGGTGTACGAAATCAAACGCTGCAGTTAGATAAGCAGCAATGTGCAAAGTACATCTGTCATTTGTCACAGAGACGGCATAATGGGGACTTCCTAGAAAATAATTGTTAAAAGTATCGCAATGCCGATTTTTTTCCTGATTACAAAACTTTAAAGGAAATATAATGTGTCAGTGACCTCAAATATGTGTGGCCGTTAAAGAATACATGACTTCTATGGTCAAGTTTTATATATATATATATATATATATTGTCTGCCAGGTACAGCGCTGTCCTTCGTCCTATTTTTTCCGGGCCAACTTTTTCATGCTTGTTCTGTTGGCAACAAATCAATAACAACCAACAACCTGCCCGACTCGCACGTTTAGCATTTAGTTCTTCTCTACACAACAATGCCATCGTGCGAGCGATTTTGCGTTTCAATAAAAAAGCACTTTCAAACACTTTCTTTATTTTCCTCAACTTGCCACATATAATCAACACTCAAGGCTGCCAAGCAGACCACCACAAAAATGAGACTGACTGTACAGTCCAGCCTACATAGCTTTTCATAAACTACCGGAGCCAATCCAAATCCGCCACTACCCATCTTTTCATTGTGGCGGATGATCGCAATGCTAGATTTCTCTCCACGTACTTTTGTATGAAACTCTGTATGCCCCCCAACCATGCGGGTGCCATGAGACTGAAACAAAGAACACTGTGACGCAGCATAGAGGTTTTCGCAATGTCCCTTGGAGGTCTATTGCACTGGTCAAGTCACTGCAAGACTCTTGTTCGAGTGAGACATTAAGTACACTGCCTTCGGGTGGGTGGCACACCCTTGTGGTTCCTTCGCCACCGACCACGCTTGGCTCTGGCCACGGAGCCAGAGTGTGCGGACCCTGCTTCTTCCGCTGCAGTGCTCCTGCCGAGCACTGGGTCAGAGGAGTTGCCAAGGGGGACACTGGGTGTGTGAGCAGAGATGGTGGAACAGAATCCTTCCGAGACGGCTGCTTTCCTGAGAAGGGGCTGGAAATGGCCGCAGCGGTAAGGGAGAGCTGCCGCCCACGGGCAACGTCAGTGGGCCAGACGGGGGAAAGGCGTGCTGCCGACCAGAGGGCCCAGCAAGGCGGAGCCAGCCTGGGCCAGCGTTCCTTACGAGGTGCCTTCCCATCAGGCCTTGCGGGCAGCGGGGGCGTGGTACTCCTCGACGTCCGACTCGCTGCCTTCCGAGGCCGTGTCGTCCAGTGCGAGCCGGTCGAAGCCGCGGTGTGGCTGCAGGAGCTGGCCCAGGTCCAGCTTGCTGCCCTGCTGGCTCCAGCCCTTCCCTTTGTCTGCGCACACACACACACACATACACATGAGACCCAGAGCTGCTTGGTGCCATTCCAACGTAGCACACTTGTCACTCAGTGAAAGACATGTCTGGCTCCAGTGAGAAAAAAACATTCTCCTACTACCTCCTCACCACCACCACCACCAACCTCATCTGCTCCACCTGCATCCTCCTAGTCCCCGTATTAACCTCACCTGTCAGCCAATCAGTGGTGACTCTTCCTCCTCCTCCTCCTCCTCCTCCCCACCTGATAATGTCCTCTCCAGGCTCCACTCTTTTGGGGCTTCACGCTTCGTGACCACAGAATCTTGGACAGTTAGCATAAGAACATTTCACATTACCAAGTGAAGGAAAAGGATAGCAATTTATTTTTTAGCAAACTTCCTATCCCTTTCAACTGTAAGACCGCATAGCCTAACGACTGCACCACTTTTTTCGTAACACTCAGAATGATTTTGAGGACCCGTATGAAGGTGAACTTGCACAATGCAGTGAGAGTGGGCACAGGACGCCCGAGGTACTGGCAGCATAGTGTTTCCTACAATATACACTAGCGAGGAATCTGGTGCTAGCATCTATGCGGCTCACATCTGGGCTGTCTGTGTAGTCATAGGGTGCGTTCCAATTTACCGTTTAGACAGCTTTGTTGCCGTCTTCGCGGACAGTATGCCATGTTAAGCCCCGTTCCAATTCGAATGAAGCAGTCAACGAAGACTGCTTCAAGGAGACAGCATCGAAGTCAGCAACGATGCAGGCTACCTTCCTGTCTAAACTAATAAGTGACGCCAGCGCCACCTTTTTGCGTATTAATGTTAAAACAAAAGCACTTGTTCCTTTATTTAAATATTTAGTATAAGTTACTAGTGATGAAGATGACTTTGTTTAATTTTTTAATTACGTAACATTTGTAATAACAACGGTAATAATAGTTACGAAACCTGCGGCTTGCACAACTCAACATGTCTGCTATGACGCTGTCGTCTGCGCTGGTGTTGCACTTGCAACCGCGGCGCCGTTTCAATTTTATTCCTTTAGACGTCTAGTTAGACTGCTACGTAGGCTGTCTACGAAGCTGTCCGCGAATTGGAACGCAGCCATAGACCACCATTACATCATGCGCTCGCCTTAGTTTCATCATTGGCTTAGATTGAAACGCTTTAGTGGCCGTATATTTGAACACAGTGCCACAAAAAACGCAAAGAATGGTGTGTTATTATATAAGTGGAAAATACAACAGGCTGTTTTAATTAAAGCTAAGGAAAAAGGAAGTTAAAGCGTATTTTCGCAGGAATTGTTGTGCCTACTATTCTGCTGGCTAAGCTGGTAGTTAACAACAATGTCAATATTTGGATAATAACCATTATTTTAGATAATAAGTTGTTTGATGAGTTTGGAAAGCTTTTTGAGCGTGCCTATGAAAACGTCGCCTTCGTGGTGAAACGGCGCACCGACCATCAGCTACAGTTTAACAAAACTTGTTGCTGAGTGAGTTGGTTCATACTTGAAGAAAATAGAAAACGTGGCATTAAACAGTCACGGACAAAGACAAGATAAGACAGATACAGGTGCCCGTATCTGTCGTACGTTGTCTTCGTCAAAGTATGCATTTCTTTTTTTTTTGTCAGCTACAACTTTTGTGGCGGCATATTACCCGCTCAGTCATACGTCCTTCGACTGCGGCATGACCAACGTCGGGTACTATCACGCACTGCCTGCCTTTTCACCGAAAACGGCTACTGCAGAACAGGGAGGATTTCAGCTTCCTCGTAGCTCGTAGATGTGTTAATGCATAGCAAAGAAAGCAAATCAAAAAAACCGCTTAAGAATCCAATTGTCATGTTAAGCCGAAGCCAAAAGCAGGGTCTTCCCATAAACCCCCATGACGACATGGATTACCAGGTGCAGTTTCCTCTCTACTATACTTATTGAGACACTCTATGACTGGCGGGCCCTGCCTCACCTCGTTTCCTCCTGAGCCGCACGATGAGGGTGATGATGAGGAAGGAGAGGATGGGGACCGCCAGCAAAGCCACCACCACCATGGAGAAGCCAAAGTTCTCCTCCTCGCCCTCCTCCCCTGGCAGCTTGGAATGAGAGCTGCTGCTGCTGCTGCTGCTGCTGCTCGTGGTGGCCACAGTGGTCGGCACGTCCTCCAGCACTTTCTTGCCACTCCTGTGCACCTCTGAGGGAACAAAAACAACTTCCCTCAAATAGGGGTCCGAATGCCACCAGTGCAGCAATCGGAAAGGCTCAGATAATGCTTCACAAAGGGGCGAAAACGGCACGATGCAGTTTACAACAAGCAGACAGCATCAATTAACTCTGAAAATAGATCAAATGATGCCATAACTGAGGCATTAAGAAGGGGCCTGATGCTTAGGTAGGAGAGCACGACCGCTGAAACAAGGAGGATGTCTTGAGTAAAGAGGATGCTTACCCTGGACAAATCGCCAGAGCCGGTTGGGTCCGATCTCCCCCACGTACACTTGCTCAATGTCACTGGAGCACGCAATGTCATGCGGGGCGGTGAACGACTGCAAAGGGCCAGAAAAGTGAGGGCTCCCTTTCCCCCTCCCAAAAGAGAAGCACAACACTGCAGTGACCAATCTAAACTTTAGACGAAAGAGGAATTCAATCAGAAATGAAACTTCATTTCGATTTTGCTAAAAGCCGGGTGGTTTACATTAAGCATGGCGCTTCCTGACATGACATAAGAAAAAGAAAACACTGGACAAGATAACGGCTGCAGGCACTGTGTTGTACGTGCTTCTTGCACTTTTGTGCCATTGCTACTCTCGAGCGCCCAGAAGGGCCAGATTTGTGGGGTGGGGACATGCCACTGTGATGCAGGTGGCACAGCAGCAGCAGCAGCAGCAGTCATACCCCGTTGGGCGGGGCCATGGTGGCGAGCAGCTGGCGAGAAGTGAGGTTGAACAAGAAGGCCTGAGACGGGTCCGACATCACCCGGGGGCCCGACACTGCCAGCAGCCGGCCCCTGCTGTACGCCACCGAGTACACCGTGCCCCGGAACGCCGGCTCCATCAGCTGCGCAGCACGCCCGCCACGCACAGAACAAACGTTGAGCAAGACAAGAGACTGACACGGGGCAGTCCACTGTTAAAGAAAGCAAGTGAGCCATTGCACACTAGCACTGCTGCATCCAGCATGAGACGCTGGCTGCACCGAGATGCCAGAGCTCGTTAAAACAATGCACAACTGGTGAGCAATGCTAATCTGCTTGAAGTGCAGGCTAGTAGGACCCCCTTTGTGGCATGCTTCTTACCACTACTGCCTTTTTGAACTGATTCATGCCCAGCACCTAAGCCTTCCGACTAGCACCATGGCAGTACTGGCCAAAATGAGGCTGATGGTGCACTTCTGTTTGAGCTCAGTGGCCATCTTGTTTTGCCACCATTGTACTGACGAAGCATGCAAAGCATGTGGCAGCAGCTACTGCCCAGGGAGGGGCAAAGACACGGCACACCGCGAGGCCAACATGCACTGGCTTCACTGATGTTGCAGAAGAATGGGCGGGTACCCCAAGGGTTGGCCCTAGTTGCGGCCCACCTGTACGGTGGCCATCCCAGCCGCCACCCTTCCTGCCCGTCCGTTGGCGTAACAAGGCCCGCCCCTCACCTGAAACCTGAAGGTGCCGTCCAGGACATCGAAGCACTGCACGCGGCCGTTCTCCCGGTCGGCCACGCAGAGGAGCCCCTCCGCCTCGGCCAAGACCACCTTGTGCGGAATGGCAAAGCTGCCGGGTGGGGCAGCCACTGGGAAACAATGGAAACACTGAGCCAAGGAGGGGAAGTGGTGCTTCTCTTTTAAGCCACATCGTCTATGAGTACTGGACGGCCCCCAAACACCGAGGCAAGCAGAATACCTAGGAGCACTGGAGCCCAGAGGAGTTGCCCGAGTACGAGGGTTTAGTGAATGCTCTTCAGCTTTGCAGACGTCTCCTCCCATGGGTGAGAGTTCGCGCGCTGAGAGGCTTTGTTTGGTCCAAAGGCAGCTGTGCTGCAGCTCTGTTTTCCTAGTCTCAAGCTTCTTCAACATGCTGCATTGCTTACCTACAATGTGAAAGAGTGTCACTATCCAGTAAAGGGGCAGACAACCGATTTCTGATAGGGCCCTTGGACGTTTGGACAGGACATATGGAAGCAGAATACATTAGAATCTTGATGATTGTACGAATCTCGCGGGACTGCGAAAAATATTCATATCATCTGAAATTTGTGTCATCCGGAGATTGAAAAATTGAGCACTAAAAAAGTTTTCGTTTATTTCTTTTGTTACTTTCACATGAAGAAATCCATGACTTTATCTGCGTTTTTTTAACCTCCATGTTGCCGTGCAGTCCTTTCTTGAGCGTGTAAAACTTCACACTCATCTCATCACTAGCGGTGCTCAAGCTCACTACACACCGCAACAGTCAAGGCAAGAACCGCATGGTGTGTTTTTGCACGCGATTCATGCATTGCGCGTGCGATTTTTTTCACGCCCGCGCTAACGATTCCGTGCCCACGGCAGCTTCTGCCTTGGTCAGAAAATGACATGCGATACACTGGCAGCGGGAGGAGCCTGACGACTTGCTCCAAGTTCCGAAGCACTCGAGACAGCTGGCTGGCTCCACCAGAGATGTTTAGGCTTACCATCCCAGCAGAAATTTCATGGGCACTTTCACTAGTGGGAGGGATGATGTTTTATAGTACCGTTTTCGCCCACATTATCAGCTCCTTTACCACACAAGCAATTTCAAAGAAACACCACGTACAAAGTCATTCAAGCAAGGCAAACGCTGTTCCCTGGGAGAAAGAGTAGAAAATGCCTGCACGATTCTCCCGCACAGCACCTGAAGGCTGCGCAGGTCACATAGCTGAGTGCGCCAGTGATCTCAGACTTTTGCCACTGGCTGTCATATACTAATAGACACGGCCAGTAAAAAGGAGCAGCAGGTCTCGCATTCACCAGTGCAAATCATCTGATGCAAGACCTTTGACTGAAACTGAAACAAACCTTACCACCAGTTGTAGTACGAGAGCCTGAGAAGCAGCGTTAAATTAAGAGGTGAAGTTTGCGTTTTTCAAACATGCGCCCACCATAAATGGAGGCGGCGCCAACCACCAAAAGTGTGCCCTCACCAAAGGAGGGTGAAAATGCTCCATCATGTCCAATCTGGCGCAGAAAACGGCCTCCCTTGTCGAAGTGCACCACCCGGGAGTTGCAGTACCTGCAAAGGTGGGGGGGTGAGATGGCTCTGGTTTCTTGAAAGGCAGGCGCCAGCAGGGGTTATGAGCAGCATGCATGCACGCACCCGTCGGCCACGTAGAAGTCCCCGCCAGCTGCAGTGGCCACGCTGGTGGGCTTGCAGAATCGTTCCTTGCCGCCCCCCGGCTGGAAGCGCTGCCCCAGGGATAGCAGGGGAACGCGGGCCCCTCCGGCTGGGTACTTGTGGACCTGGGGAAAAGGAAGGGGGCACGGAAGGCACTCAGTGGGAGCAGCTCGTTCTACAACTACTCCCGAGGCAAAAAAAGGGGCAGCACAAACACACATCCCTAGCCAAACAGGTTTCCCCACTTTCTACCAGGTGTGTGCGTCTGCAGAAGCTTGGCAAAACAAAATGACCAGGGTTGGCATGCATGCAGCCTGCCGCTCCCATGCATGCTTTTTCTTTACACCATGGCCGAGAAAATGATGCCAACTACTTGAGCCCATAATCTCGGGACAATGCTGTCTTTCTTCGAAAGCCAATGCGCCATGAGCTTGCAATAAAACTTTAGAAGCACGATCATGACAAAGCTGCTCCCATACACTAATATATGCAAAGCATTGAGGTTCTTTAATGTCAAGCACACCACACGTCTTGCAGAGATGCAATTCCCGTTCTCAGCAAGGCAAACAAGGCAAGCACTGCGGCCTTTTTTTTTTTTCGCGAAATGTGTTCCCATGAAGCATAGCCAGTGGCTGGCTGGCATTATCCACTCTTTATCAGCTGCTTAATCAGGCTATAGTCAACCGTGTGGATTTCAACGAAATCAACTGTGAGGCTATCATATGGAATTTGACAAATGTTCAGCTGGTTATATTCAAGCATATTAAGTTGGCTTTCTTTTTGTTACAAGCAGACTCAAGCTGCATACGTAAAACACAAGTGGAAAATGCATGTGGCACATAGCTCCCCCTCCCCTCAGTTTCCCCGTGGATGCCCCAGGGAAGCCTGTCACCTGATGCAGGGCCACATCTGTGATCCAGACGAAGCCCTCCCGGTCGACCGAAAGGCCATGTGGCATGAAGAACCTGGGGAGAAGAGGAAGGACAACACTGTTAGGAGGCGGCGGAAGAAACACGACTAGGCTGCAAAGCTCTGGGCCGGGCAGAACACAGTTCCCCATGCGGGGCTTGCTGGGCCCCAACCCTGCCTGATTCACGAGTGCGACAAACACAGGAACAAAAGGCTACAGACACGCTAGCTAAAAATAATGACACACTGCTAAACTTCCAGTCAAGCTAGCATGCTAGTTTGATATAACAGACTAGCACACTTTGAATACAAATTGACTGATGCACCCGTACAACTAAGTTTAGATGCATAATAAAAAAAAAATTACCATCCCTTCCTAAAGAAAGTTGGGAGAAGCGGGAACTGAAAGTGCGTCCAAGCTTCGCTGAAAGTGCGTCCAATTGATTGTCAAACCTTCCAAGACCCAAATCGCAAACAAAGAACAAACCCGTGTGAATATTTTTTGCTCATTAGTTAAACGCATCTACGAACAATCTCAATGTGTACCGATACGAGGTTTATGAGGTAAAGGTATACCATCGCACCCCTTCTTCACGATCCATGCGTGTATTGTCTTATCTAAAACTTGTTCACGATTTTCAAGTAACTTTTTAGCACAATGGAAGAATGGCGTCACACACACACCGCATGTCCAGAGATCTTATCAGAGCTTTTCGGTTGGCCAACTGGTGTATGGGGAAGTGCATTAGCTTTTAGCTTTTTGTCAGAATGCCATCAGTCGCACTAAGAAAGCTTCCGCTTTAAAATTCTGCCTGTAATTTTATTTCCCTGTTTGTCGAGTTTTATTTTGAAAATGGCCAGAGAGCAGGTGAAGTCTGACAGGGGCTAAATGAGGATGAGGCACCTGGCCAGAGGCAAACATTCCCAGCACACTGAAAGAGCAATCGGCCTATAAAACATCCAGAGAGGGGGCCACTCACTGCTGGCGTCCCCAGCTATGGAGCAGGTGCCCGTTACCAGGCTCCAGGGTAAGCACCGTGGGCTCGGGGATGGGGCCTTCTTCCACACGCTGGTACACATCGTTGTTGTCAAACGACCTGTGGCCACAACAGGACAGTCCCCCAGCTTATCAGCTGGTATGCGAAAGACACGAATGGTGCAGTCACAACACAAAGAGCGAGAAAAATGCAGTTGATTGCTCCTAGAGAGTCTCCAAGTGTGAAGTAAGAAGACAAACCCCACGACTGAGCAGCAGGCTTGCAAGCTAAGAAGCCAGCACCCCTCGAATAGTGTGCACAGCTTTTACCCATTTTTGGCCGATCCCCCAAATGCAGGACAGGCCTAGTCAGGCAATCATATGTGCCGCCTTTCGCCCAAGAGCCGCTGCATAGTGCTATACTGTTGAATAAATAAATAATAATAATAAAAAGTTATGGCCATGCGTTGGTACGTGGATAAGTGCTTTGGGCACTTTATTATCTATTTATTTATATTTTTAAGCCCAGTACGAGACATGCCTACTGACCGACTGCTACACCCTTGGTTAATCACCCACAAGGCTATGGTTGTGTATGTATACATGGGGCCCGCCACAGTGGCTAAGGCGTTGTGCTGCTGAGCACGAGGATGTAGGCTCGATTCCCAGCCGCCGCGGCTGCTTTTCTGATGGACGCGAAAAGCAAAAATGCTAATGTGTACGAGATTTCGGCGCACGCTAAAGTTGCTCAGGTAGTCAAAATTAATCCGGAGCCCTCCACTATGGCCAGTCGGCGGCACCTTAGCCTTCAACCCAGCGCCCCGGGTAATTGTGGTCGTAGTGCCAAATCCTCCCCTGGTGAGCCTGGGCGGGCAAAAGTGAGTTGTAATTGCCATAGCAACGTTGCCACCACCTTGAGCTTGGAGGCATACTAATTGTCATAGCAACACTGCAAGGAGGCGCGAAATGGGGGGGGGCTAGGCCTCGCCGAGACCAGCGCGCCTCCATGCAGGCGTACGTACGCAGCTGGGACAGTAAGACGGCAGCCAAAATCGCACTTCAACACTTTATTTGTGTTGTGTTACGAAAATACGACCGAGCACAAACGCAACGTGCCGTGATAAGCACTCATATTCGAAACGGCATAGCATAAGTTGACATTGAACACGGTACACGTATAAGTTGTACAGCTCACGACACCAGCGCTATCGTTCAGATTAAATTCACGCTTCACGAACGAGTGTCTCACCTTTTGCTAACACGAAGCAAAATCACTTCTTGCTGCACTTCCTTCCTGTGCATGGGGCATATAACCGCTCTTCTGTGGTCTTCGGAACGCTGACACAATACTTCTACTATGCTACGACTCGCACGCGAGCCCCGCGACTTCTCTCGCGCACCGCCGCCGCTGTTGCTCTGGCAGCTGCGGCGACCGTTATCCCGCTGTTGCGCATGCGCGCCTGAAGTCGCGCCGGGAAGAGGCGGAGTGTGAAAAACAGTGAGAGGAGGAGGAGTGTTTTGCTCGCCCAGCACCGCTGCGACTTGGGGCGCGTAAATCAAAGAGGAACTAGCAAAAAATCACCTCGGACTGCTATGGCGTACCTCATCGTCTGCATTGCGTCGGTGCGTTAAACCCTACAATAAATGCAAACCTGGGGTCTTCTCTTACAGCACATCTATCTAGCAGTAGCGTGCATTTTTGCAGTTGGGAAAAACCATTCTTCTGTGACCTGGCATTCATAGCAGTTGACTTGTGTACAAAACCCTGCAGTTGTTCATATACTATTTAGCAAGAAAGGAGTCAGGCCACAGTGTTTTATTAAGCCTGTGGAAATAGTGATTTCCTGCTTTGGAAGTGAAAACTAAGCGAACAATATTATCTCTCTATATATTTTTTTTGTGTGGTAATAAACTCACTCGTAAATAGTATGAAATCAAAGCAACCACTTTGCAGTTGGCAATATGAAAACTGAAATTTCCAATTTCTCAGGTAAGCTTCAGTCAACAAGGCTAGCAAGATTAGTGGCGGTCCGTAAATGGTCAACACAGCAAGACGGGTTAGACGACCCCACTCACAGTGCTGTCCAAACCCGAGAGCCCCTGTGGAAGACCATGAGGTTCCCGTCCAGGTCCATCGACACAGCCACCACCTGGCCAAGACGCACCTCGGGGTCTGGCCAACCCTCGGTGGCCGAAAATGCTGCGGTGGAAAAAGGTTTCTAATCACAGTACAGAACAATCACACACTAAAGCAGCTTATGCCCCACCCGTGTCCGCTGCATTTATTGTTTCAGGATTTAAACAGTTTTAGGGGCCAAAGAGCACCATGATGCTGATAAGCCTTGGGACCTGTGGGGTGTCTAAAAATCTCGGTAAGGTAGAAGTAATGCATCTTAAATTGATTAATTTACAGTTAAAGGCCTATGAGGCTTCAAAATACGAAGACATCAACAAAGGTGGCACAATTAAAATATCCCCTATTTACCGTATTTACTCGCGTAATCCTCGCACTCGCGTAATCCTCGCACCCCTAATGTGAGCCACCAAAACTTGGATTTTTTGGTTCCTCGCATAATCCTCGCACCCCCAACTTTGCAGCGGCGTAAGTTGCCTGCTCGCGAAACCCGCATGGTGCACGCGCTCTCCAACGCGCGCCCTCCCCCGCCGCCTCTCCGTTCGGCGGAGAGCGCTGTGTATCCAAGGCCATCCAGGCGCCCCAACAACCTGCATGGCTGTCATGTCGTCGTGTCGCCGTCGTGGTCCCGTCGTTGAGTAGCAGCAGTCAGTGAGTCACTCGCGTCAGTGGTGGATATCTCGCTGCCATTTTGAGAACTTTTTGATCTCTTTGTTTTGTGCTTAGTGCCGCTGCGCCATGGGGAAGAACGCCAGCTACATTGCCGCTTTCAAATTGAAAGCGATAGAGTACGCGATCGAACACGGCAGCCGCGCCGCAGGCAGGCACTTCGGCGTCACCGACTTCAACGTGCGTTACTGGAGTAGGGCACGCACGTGACGCCGACGAGATAGGGCGCGCGCCAGAAAGCAAAGGCGGCAATTTCGTGAACGCTGATCGACGGGACAACGTTACTATTCTAGTAACGTTGCGACGGGAGACTGTTTACGTTGTAAATAATAAAATAAAAAGAAATAGCTGCTGTTGGCAACACTGAGCTTACATATACAAAAAACGACCGCTGCATTTAGCGGGACTGGCAGAAGGCAAATTGGCAACACTGTGCACCGGATTTTTTTTCCCCGCATAATTCTCGCACCCCTATCTTCGCATTGACCTTTCCGAAAAAAAAGTGCGAGGATTATGCGAGTAAATACGGTACATCTTCATACACACAAGATCCTTTGTCTAGCAAAAAAAAAAAAAAAGTTGTTCCTGGGACACATGACAATGACAATGAGTGTGAATGTGTCAAGAAGCCCCTCAGCATGCTGCTGGCCTTGGGAAGAGCAGTTCTAGAGCACACACAGAGAACTCTTGAGTGCCGCCCTCATTACTGAGGAGGGCGATGGGGCAAGGTAAAAGATGAGTTCCTGCATTTTCTGCTACAAAGGAAATTTTCTAGGAAGGAAATGGCACAAGGGAGTGGACATGCAAGACATGAAAAGTTATCCCGGCTGTAAAACCATTCAGGCAGGTTTTGTGGGATCATCCCCGGTTCACAACCCTCTATTCGTGTGCCTCCGTCTCAGCACTGACAATGCATGCATTTTATTTTGAACACCGTGACTCTGAATTTGCCCACATGCACAAAAACCTTAGATACGGGTTCTACTAAGGGCATCTTATGTCTGATATGAATCTACAAAGGGTGCTGAGGCAACCATTCGTACCAGTGCACAAGTGCACAATAACAAACGTGCTCGGTCGGCAAACCGGCTTCCTGAACGCAGCAGAGTTAGCACTTCCTGCCAATAAATCTTTACCTCAGTGTCCAAGAAAATGAAGCTATACAACTCTTTGCTGTTTTGCTTATGTCCTATACAAAACAAAAGAACATTACAGATTAACAATAAATATCAACTCTGGGCATCGTTTTGCCAGAAAGCAGGGGTCTATGTCAGCGTGCAGCTAGGCTTTCTTATCTAAAGACTGTTGACTAGGAGCTGCTTGGGCACAACCACATCACCAGGACGCGAAAAGAGAAGCACGAGGGTGGAATTGACCCGGGGCCAGAGATAAGAGACACTCCCAAGGCACCATCCCCTTGCCCTCTGGATACACACAACCAGTGCATTGTGGGTAACCTCGTTAAAAGGTGGGGAATTTTGCTGGCAGTTGTAGTGCTCAACATGGGGTGCCCAACTAGGTCTAACTCGTTACAAAGGATATGTTTTGCGTTTGCTTTTGGCAAAGCAATTCTCGCAAAGCATTTCTCGTTTTCAGCAAGCCATAATTCCGTGCATTCCAATTCACTGAAACTCACAAATTTTGGAACACTTGAAAAGGTATTCAAAGCTTTTGATTAGTGCTATTTGATTGGGAACCAAATTGAACATCTTATTATCAGCTTTGATATTCGAATGTTTCAAATATTCGCACACCCCTGACAATAATGCAACTGCCCTGCTTCATAATCTGAACACACAAGTTAGCATCAGGCTCACACATGTTTGCACGGGTGCTTACTGCACCCTCGTGGACGACTGTTTTCATGCCTGAACACAGAATAAACATTTGGCGCCACCACCTGATGTGGGAAAGGTGCCCGGTCCGTGTGTACTCACTGCAGCGACCTCCCTCGGGTGTGGGGACACCCTCTAGCGGCAACTGGCTGACCAGCGCTGGCCGCTCCAGGTTTTCACACTGGCCTGATGTGCGGCCACTCGAGCGCAAGGCGTAGTACATCAGGTACAGGTTGCACATCTCTTGCGCTGCTCCAGGCCTGCGTGGCAGCAAGGGCGGGTGTGAAAGGGGTGGGGTAATCTTCCTGCGAATGGCCCCATGAAATTCCAGCACCTTGCAAGAGAAGACCCCTTGTATCTACACAATAGGGTCACCTGCGCCACCCAATTCTGAGCATGGCTCTTGGAGGGAGCCTGGCACAGCCACTTATAGTGGGGCCAGCCAACTAGTAGGCTTACAGAATGATTCCTCATTGGCAGGACACTGACTACCGTCTTGATATATGTAGCTTGCGCAGGTGTCCATGACAACACTGACCAAGGCTTGCTCCTACTTTCATTTTCTTGTGACTTTCAGTCTTATTGACGTATCGACACACTCCCATTTCTGTACAGCCATGTCACTGAAGCACCCTAGCGATTTCCCTCTCCACCAAAAATGCTTTTAAACACAAACAAACCTGACATTAGGGGGACAAGCGGTTTTGACCCTTGGGGAGAAGGGGGGAGGGGGCCCAACCCTGAAAAAGTTTACCAACTTTGGCCACATTACCGCCTTTCTTTCAAATTGCAATTACCTTCCTGGCAACTTGAATGCCTTCTTCGCCACCATCATCAGGCATGACATGCCTTTATCAGCACCCAACCCATTTCTCAAATTCTTGTGCATGCATGCGCAGACATCATCAATTATTTACCCTTTGGGCTCCTTGCAGACTATTGAATAACAGAAATTATGGAATGGACGGGCGTCCGTTCACCACTTTATACGAATGGTGAGGACACATCATCTACTGAGCTATGACTATGCCTATATGTACTGACAATATTACACACACACACACACACACACACACACACGACAATGCAATTTTTTATTTTTACATGTGCACTGTGAATGTCCACACATGCCTGCATGCTGTGTAGAGATATGTTGGGATCCGGCAAAGGCGTGACTTCATGCCAAATGTTTCCTTCCTAGTGTTTCATGGTTAACAGTTAAGGCCTAAAAATTTCAGTATGTGGGTTCTGTCAGGAAGTGGGCACCTCATGGCTAAATTTGAACACATGTTCCGGTAAAAGTGCGCAGCGTGCAAGGACAAGCGCTCAAACTTCTGCGTAATAGACACCTGCTACTTTCCCGCAGCCTTAGCAACTCTGCACCAAGAAAAATTTCTTGCAGGGGCATAGATCTATGTACTAACTTTGATAAGCCTGTTCTTGTTAAAATGCACTAATTACAAAAAGGAGGGCTTATAACTACAGTACGACAAAAGTTGCCCATCACTAGGTGAGAAAAGGTGGGCCTGCGATGCACAGGCGTTCTTATTTGGTCGGCTTGAGTTACAAATAGATTATGAACAGGAACCACAACGAAAATTCACCCCTACGGAGTGGACGGCTCACCCGATTTCTGTGGGCCGTTTCTTGGTAGAGGTGTCGTATGTGCAGCGGGAAGCCTGGAAAAGGGTCAGCCCATCTAAGCCCGCTCTTCCCGGAGCCTGCGTGCACTCACCAGCACATCCCCTGGCTTTACAGTGACCGTCCTATTCAGGGGGTAGAAAGCCTGAAAAAGAGGAGGAGGAGTGAAACCGACTGTGCGTTGTGACCGCTGGCTGGCTGCAGGTAAGCCGGGAGACGACCGAGCTCCCCACCTGAGGCCGATGGGGGTCACCCCGAGCCAGCAGGGACCAGTGGCCGTTGTGCAGCAGGTAGGCAGTCACGGTACGGCCCAGGGAGTGCGTGTGGACCCGGTAGGCAAAGACAAACATGGGTTCTTCTCGGCTGGCCACACAGTTCACGTCCACCGGGAAGCCTGCGTTCAACCGGCCAGGTGAAGAGCTTCCGTTCAGGGCTTTAGAAATTCCACCACTCTTTTGACGGCTGCCACCACTGTTCGCAGAAAAGGGACTCTGGCACCGAGCTCGTTGTCAGTTTCAGACTCACACATTTAAGACTAACAACGTTTCATGCTAAATAGTCAGAATTCTGCACTACACAGGGGGAAGTACAGTTTAGTTTTTTCCAGGCCTACGACTGCAGCACTATGTTTGTTATAAAAGTAAATCAGCTCAATTTGAAGACAACAAATGTTTCAGTAGGGGCACCCAGTTCAAATGTTCCGTACTCCCCATGGTATTTTGGGCAACAGTCGGTGCCATGGTAAAAAACTTTAGAAGAGTGTGCTATGTGACAGCTAGGTAAATAGTATTCCCAAAGGACTACCATATTCCGCACATAGTTTATTTAGAACTTGCAGATTATTAGTTAAAGTAATTGAAGTAACAGACAAAAATTGAATTTTGTGGGGCGATTTTTAGACTCTGAAGACCCAAGCTTTCTCCCGCCACTTGCTCCTCCATGCACAGAGCCAACAGCAATGTACGATATAACACTTTATATGACACTTTAGCAACCCGCAATGAACAAATAAACAAATGTCAATATAGTAGGAACAAAAACAAGTTCCTTCCCTACCCCATTAGGAACATTTCAGAATTGGAACTCTCTCGTGTCAAAGGCATTGATCCTGCACCCTAATATCTCCTTGCTGTTGTCTCAAGCAATGTCAGCCAAGAAGGCTACAGCCTCCCCATTGTCAGCCAGCCCAACAACCCCTGCATAGTGCGGGCCATTTCACGCGATCTCGAAGGGGGGAACCAAGAGACTGAACATGCAAAGGAACAGAGGTGCTTTCCTTAGACGGTGGGGCCACAGACCGTCTCATCCAATGTAATGCCACTGGCAGTTGCAAGCAGACCTGCTCTCCCCCGCGAAATTGCTCCCCCATACCTGCAGTCACACGCACTCACTTGGCTGGCCAGGTGGGATGTTCTGGTCCTTGGCATAGAAGACGTGGATGCCGGCCAGGTACCTCTGCCTGCACACACACACGCGAGCAGTCTTCAGTACATGACAGTCAAAAATGCAGTTAGTGTAATCTGATTGGCACAACACGCACGGCTGCAGGTCGATCTGTAGCTCCAGGCCTGTAGAGTCCCCACCTGCAAGGGCACAAGGGACCCCTCAAAGTTGACCAGAAGGACGGACACTGGACTGTTTAAAGCGATTGCAAATGTCGCACTCACCAACAATTGGAGTGTCGTAGTGCACTTGAAGGACCAGGTACCTGACAGACGTCTGCTGTCCAACCTGGAAGCCAACGCCTGCGTGGAGAAGGAGGTCGCGGGGTCTCAAAAGTTTTTCAGCCCTCCTGTGGGCATTCGTATTTGAGTCACAGTTTAACATACACCTGACTCCAGCGAAAAATCCTGCTCACACGAATGTATGTACAGTCTTTAGACGGCCTAAACTGAGATGATTGAACAGCGGCTGAAAGATGCTAGTAAAAACGTGAGAAAACAGCGCGAACTAATGGGATGCAGAGTAGGAGACACACACACGCTGCGCTGCTCCTCATTCTAAGATACTAGTAGCTAGGCCAAACTGTGAAACGAAAGCTGCGGCAAGATGAAAGATGTTCTCGAAAGTGCACCCCACTGTTTCTCCGAGAATCGGGCATTTTCGTCTGCTACGCGACAGAGCAGCTTTCCCTCGCATGTTTGTCGCGATATCCTCGGTATTCAATGGTGTGGAATGCATGCAGGCAACCAAGTGTGCGCTGCCATATCTGTGGCCAAGCGTCTGTTGCTAGGCGACGTTGTGCGCACGGTCCGCAGATCAGGCACCCCTCTTCTCCTCCATGCAACCGTGTGAGTGCGCCCACGGGCTCCGCGATCGGCGTCCGGCAGCGCGCTCGTTACGTCGGGCTCCGCGGGATGGCGGCACTTGTCCGTGCTAGCCACGACTGTGAAACACATGACTGTGTTTCACGTTACGAACTCTTCGCCGAACGCAAAGTATTGCGTCGAGTTCACTGTGAGTGCGATTAATAACATCTCTGTTGGCGCCACAGTTTAGAATCGGATTGGAATGGAGCAGATGACGTACGCCGGTGTCTTTTTTTTCTTCGGCGTGCGGCCGCAGTGGCCCAGGCTGCGCCGTGTCCGTGGCGCATCGGCCATGTCTGTGGCCGTTTCCAGTGTTGCCAAGCGAAGAAATTGACCGCTAAACTTTTCAACGAATACCGTCTATACCTCACATGCCGGCAAAACTGGTTGACTCACATGGCAGCAGTGAGGGGCACTCTCAAACGCATGTTCCATCTTGTCGCTGCTTTCGGTTTTCACGTACGGGCCACACTGCCAGTGTATTTCATCCACTGCTCCATTGTTTCAGCTTAGGCTTTTTATGACTGTATGTGCGCTGTGCCACCACTGCAACCTCATCGCTGCTTTCTGTTCTTGCATATGGGCCATGCTGCCAGTGTATTCCATCCATTGCTCCATCGTTTCAGCTTAGGCTGTTCATGGCTGTACGTGTCCTGTGCCTCCACTGCAACTCTACCCCGGCCCTCTGCCCTCCATTGAAACATAGCAAGCTGAAGGTGAAAAGCTTTGAAGACAGTTGCGACTCTTACCCCCCCCCCCCCCCCCCCCCCCCCTCCCGCAGTGACAGGCCAAGGCCAAATCGAAAGCCTTTCCTTATTTCCAAAGCACCGATGAAAACAGGACTGTGACTCACCTGGTGGCAGCTGGGTGCTGGGAGCATTTCGTGCCCAGCCATACAACACAGTCAGATCATCGCAGACAGCGTTGCGGTCGCAGTTCCTTCAAAGAGGGAAGCAGCCCGTTAGGTGCTTGCAATTCCTGACACATTCAGAAAGCGATTTTCGCAGCCTTGATCTCCTCAAATTTCTTTTCACTGCCTCTTTTCAATTGGGGCAAGGAGGAGGTGACCGATACATGGCTGCCCTTTACAGAAGATACAGAAAAACTTGCCAATTTCTCTGCCTAATTGCACCCATTGTCACTACACATTCTCGACATTCTCAAACACTGGATTGCAGCCACACTGGCAGCAGTGTGATGCTGAATGTGAACTGCTGGAACAGCTTTACAAGCTCCCATGCCATGAATTACACTATTTTACACAGCACTGCTTCTGCCAGTTCGGCACTGTATAACTTGGAAACCACATTGGATTTCAAAACGCGGCACCACAATCGCCAGTGCAAGTTGAAAATTATGTGCAGGCTTTGAGCTTCACCAGCACCCCGTAATTTCTCTGGCTTTCGCAATATCAACATTCTTCAAGGGCTGTATTAGGTAGCTGTCAATGCCTTACAATCAGAGGAAAATGATCTGTGGAGCCCAAGAAGAAAGAGTGGCACTAACCAGGAACCGGGATGGAGGTGCTCCTTCTTGAAGACGTTCCCACAGCCAATGAGGAGCATGTGGCTCGCTGTGCTGTGGTCAGGCTTGGGGGTAAAGTTCACTGCAATGCAACCACAACAGAGCTTAGCCGCTGGCACAGGAAAGAGACGCCAGCAGAACAGAGCTCTTCGCGGGTTCCACTTACCTATGTATGCTTCTTCGTAGCTTAAGTTGTACGCTGTGCAGTAGTAATCGTCCGGCTGGAACAAAAGACCGCAGTTGTGATGAAAAAAGGGCTCAGCTTATTAATAGGGAATTCACGACCCACGCACATTGCAACTGTGAATATGTCGAGAGAGGGAGGCACGAGGCTGCTAAGCATGCCGGATGCCATTGCTGCCTCCATTACAACCAACCAGCTCGGCTGATTTTTACCAAAATGCAGGGACGCCGGAACCAAGGGGCGGCGGCACCCTAAAAAAGTATTTTCATGTATGGGCTCGCCCCCCCCCCCCACCCCCTTCCCCCATCCATGCCCCACTGCCATTTTTTCCGCAACTTACTAACTTTGCAATCGTATAAATTTGGCTGCTCTACGCGACGTGATAGAAGCCAATTTTATGCTGATAGCATTCGCAAGGCACAAAAGCTGTCACGGATTGTCAGACTGACACACTGACACTGGTCTGCTGGGCGGCAACTTAAGAACACGGGAGTGGTTTGTCAATGTTTGTGGGCAGTCTCAGCCTTTCTTGGGCGGGGCTACTATACGTATTGTAGCGATTCAGCGTCGCGATGCAGTAGATAATTGCCGGGTGGGGTTGTCGTCTCCGCAGGACAAAGCAGTACAGGAAGTGCGCGGTTCCAAGTCAGCAAAGGATAGTTACTTGTCGCGGTTTGGCGTTTGAAGCAGGTGCTTGTCACCAGTAAGTGTAGGTGGTAAATGAGATGAAGAATCCTACCGTATAAGCTGAAAGAGGACCAGCGAGTTTTGACATTTCTGACCAGTATTTCGTGTGCATGCTTATGATGAAAGGGGTGACGGAGCAAACAATTTTTCCCCCAAAAGTGGCGGTGGCAGACAGATAAGCATGCCTGCGATGGATGACCAATTAGCTTTCGAAGGTGTGAAGGAATGTGGTGCGCGAAAGTAAAAACCGTAGAGGGGGCTTTAGGTAAATGGACCCACTGGCATGTGTGGTTTGGTGGCAAGATAATGCGTAGGCAGGGGCCTTGAGCCTTAGTAGCGGGTGCAAAGGACGCCGTGCCACCATGCAACAGCACTTTGCACTGTGACAGGCCTTTCTCCTCTCTCTTCCGTGCCTTTGCCGAACACGCAAGAGCGTTATGTGTAGCGTGCTGTAGGTGTGCAGTACTGACATTCGCGCAAGGTGTGTTAGCTCTCCGAAGTGGAGAGGAACAGTGTGGGTCGACGTAAAAGGCGCATGGGGGACTTTAGCACAATGCATCCAGTGGCATGCGTAATGTGGTGACAAGAAAGGGTTTCTTAGTGGGCCAGGTCTTTGAGCTTTGCAAAATGTAGCAGTCAGCAAAGGATACCGTGGCGATGTTCAACACCACCTGTAAGCTACACTGTGTCATCCCTTCTTCACCTATTTGTCACGCTGTGTCAAACTGGCAAAAGCGTTAAGTGTGCGTGTTTGTTGTGGGTATACAGTCTTGCCGTGCACCCGAGTCGTGCCCCTCTTCCTCGTGTGGTGCTGCAGAGAGGGGAACTTTCACTTTTCCGATTGGACAGCATCATTTGTGGACACTTCCTGATATAGGGAACCAAACTACGAAACCACCGGTAGGCAAAAAGGTCATGCTACAGCTAGCCGAGTGTGTTATCAACTTGATTCTCACCTGGATTGGTAAAGCGCTATAAATAAGGAAGCCCAGCTTGTGCGAAGCTGTACTAGTCTTTTCGCTTGGAAGGCACGACAGTGACCAGCCATGTTACTGGACCGGCAGAAAAAGTATGTACCATTCTCTACAATTAAGTTAATCTTGCTCTTTTCAAAACAGAAAATTCGTCACTCATATATGGTAAACTACAAACGTACTGGGTCCGTTAGCACGGATTATGCACTAAAGTGTTTAGAAAGAAGAAACAGTGCGTAATAAAAACATTTTTTCATGTGGTTATGTTTTTTCTCTCGAGCAAAAGTCAGATTTTACTAGCTTAAAAATTTTTAAGTTCATAATACATTAAAGGAAAAGGAATTTTCGCTTCAGCCCCTTCACTGAAAATGTAGTTCTGGAGTCACTGCCAAAATGAGAAGCAGTGCTCTTCAACCTTACGAATACAATGATGTTGGCAACCCGGGGAACATTGCTAGAAACTCAGCTGCTGTTTGTAGCAACAGCCAGCTCCATTGTTCTTGCCTGGTGCCCCTTTCAATGACCCGGGTCGCTACAACTGTCCTCCAGTAACAAAGACTCAATCATAGGTATCTTGGCATCAGGAGAGACAATTAGGGAATAAACGATGGCAGCAAGAAGTGATTTGATAACACTCAGGGCCGTAATCAATCTGTGCAGCAATCCTTTCCACCAAGTTCCCCGAAGGAGCAGAGCAAAGCCCCTCCACACTTGATGTGCTTAGTGAGCAAGGCCAGCCCATCAAGAGAGTGCCTGCCTAACAGCCCTGCTAGCGGTGACGCAGCATGTGCCAGGGTGGGCCCCCACCTGAGCAGGCTCCACTTCAGGCATGCGCAGCTGCATCTTGAGGCGGTGATTCCGGTTGGGGGGTGGCTCGCCACGGCGCCACATGCTCCCCTCCGCAAGGCCCGCCAGCAGGACCACGGCCAGCAGGGAGCACTGGGACAGAGCACCTCTTGTTAACATTATTCCCACAGGCCACACGGGCGAAGACTGTCTGCCCCAGGGGGGATCTCTAAAGATCACTCACTTTATTTCATCTCTCAAGAGGGTCACAACATCTGCTCATACTCTATTCACTTTGAAGCACCTTTACTGTCAGACACCAGTTTTGCTACCATATGGTTACATTTGTTCGACTCTCGCCTAAGTGACGGCCTACATATTTCAACATAGAGCTACATCACTCATCAAGTCAAAAAATAAAAAGAAATGACATTTCTGGAACGCTACGATTCCCTTGCTCGTGTCATTTTTTGTTTTGACTCCGTCAGTGCCCTGCGTTTCACCTTTTGTATTATGCCTGACCAGATGACGTGCCGTCTAATTGATGACTTCATAGAGCTGCAGCAAACACTCGGCTATGCTTGCAGGTCCTACAATACTGAAAGTCAGAAAAAAACCACAGCTGGTTGATTTTCCTCAGGAGCCTATGTTCCCACCAAGATCTTGTGCAACAGGCTCCTGCGGTAGCGACATTTCGTATGCTTCGATACAAAATGTTAGGAAGCCACTGACAGTGGCTTCCTGTTCAGTGGCTTCCCACATGACCAGGAAGCCACTGAAATGCCACATGTGGTACCAGCCCAGTCATGCAAATGTTGCAACTAGCCCGTCATCAGTGCATGGGATTGCCATCCCTCAGTCATAACGAGCTCACACAGCAAAGACTGAAGGATGCAAACATGCTTTCTCCTTCCCTACTCACTCTTCTGCACAACTGCAACATGTGGCCAGCAGCATAAAAACAAGGATTGACGCCGCTTTGCCAGGAGGCACAGTATGCCTTGCCAGGCAAGCTTAAGCCTGCCGTGGAAAGGGATGCTGCAGTGGACTAATAAGTGACCACAATTATCGTATGAATCCATGCTCTTCAAAAAAAAAAAAAAAAAAAAAGAAAGAAAGTGTGATGAATGGGCACTGCCACAGTGGAGCTGCCAACCAGCCAATTTCTTTCTCTCCAGTAGTCTTTTTCCTATACAGGGTCCCTGGGCCAGCCAAGAACTCAGTAGAGAATTCAGGTGCCAAGGCCAAATGCTTTTGTTATGCCCAAGTGTAAATTGGAGTTGACTCTGAACCCCAATCGGCCCAAGTTTTCAATGGAGCATTTCAGCAATGGAAGGCCTCCCAAAAAAGGCATGTCACTTAGGTCATTGCACAACAGTTTTACTGGCATTTCACTTGTGAAATGGTGCTTGAAAGCTTCATGAGTCATTTCCAAGCCAGAAGCAAAACTTTGTGCACATGATACAGTTGCTGCACCTTGCTGAATGCTATGCATACCTTCAGTGACAAGTCCCTACCAATTGAGAAAACACAAACAGGACCCTTTAGCACACAGCCAAGGCGGGCATTGCAGACATTAAATCTGCTTGAGAGCTGTCCAGACATACCTTGTGAATCACACAGGAGTAAACCTGAGAATGATTAAGTCATTTCGAAACATTCCACCCACTTTGAAAGGTTACCAGCAAATGCAAAAACTAAGAATGCTGCTTTGTAATCGCATCTGTTAAATTTTCAGTTCTTCTGCACTTATAAAAACATGGCTTAGTATTGCAGCAATACATTAACCTGCATCCAACTTGTAAAGTTTTAATACAGAGTACAGCTTTTCTGGCACAATTTCATGCTGTTTCAAAAGGAATCGCACAGGCCCACGCACCATTTCGATCAAATATGGCTTCACAATGCAGGATACACCACACGAGGTCATTTGGTTGAGCTGAAAATGTGCACTGGTCTAGGATGGATTCGATGTGGGGTAAACGAACCATAGAGCTACCACATGGAGGAAATTCATGTGCTATAAATGACACCAGCAGTGGTCCAGAGGGTCGGGGCCAAATATTGGGGATGAAAAATTGTCACCAGGATTGCACAGTCCTAGAACAGTTGCCATCTGTACCCTAATGCTTGTCACTGTTACACAGTACACAGCAAACAATAGGATCCCAACATATTAACGCAGGTTTCTGCCCAGGTGAAAGTCCAAGCTTAATGGTGTGGATATTTGAGAAAAGAATGTGAAGACGTGAGACAGGTCTGCACCAGTACAGTGCAAGGTTGCAAGGGAAGACTAGTACGTGTAAAAACTTTATACAGTAGGTCAGAGAACAGAAATGATCTCTGCTTTACGTAGCCTTTTTACACTTATAAGAAGGATCAATTTTAGCTACAACAAAAGAGACGACCGAATTCCCGAGAGCTGCCCATCTGCTTTCAGCATCAAAAACATTTCAGTGCCATTCACGCAGTGTCTTGAAATGCTACAGGTCAGAGGAATATCTAACCAACTGAAATGAACATTTCACCTCCACAGGAAGTGATAAAGGTGGCTTACATTTACGAAAACTGGTTACTAAGAATATATATGCAGATTTGACACTATTCTGAAAGCCCCATTTTTTTTGTTGCCCTTGTCGTCGGGTGCTGTGACAAACGACCAACCAGCTTGGTGAAGGACTGCAAGTTCGGCCAGTTGGTGAGGCACCATGGTATGAACCAGTGCAAAAACGACGACGTCAAAGCAGAGAACAGGGTACAGTGCTTATCCCATACTTTCTTCTACACTTCAGTCTTTGTTGGTTTTGGACAGATTGCCACCATGACAGCATACAGGCTCTCTTACACGCCCTTTGTCATAACGTACAGATTCCAAAACAGCCGAACGTTACGCAGTTTCAAAGTGATGCACAACACCTGACGCCGCCTGAACTGAACTGAACTGCCACTGAACAAGTAAGCCAGATATTTTTGATGCACTGGAATGCCAAAAACCGGCTGCACATTGATACAGCAACTGGCGATGTAACGAGCCAACTGCTCGAGGAGCAAATAATCGGCACGTGGGCATTACAGGGACTGGAATAGAACTGAAAGCACAAAAACAAGGCGGCCCAACTCGATTTCAAAACTTCAACTCAATTTGCAAAAGGTAGCACAGCAACAGTGGCCCTAGTAGAGGGACTGACACTCGGAGATTATCAGCATGCATGCACTCTCCCGTCCCAGCAAACGGAGAAATGTGCCGCATCAAGCTCAGTAATGTGCCGAAACATCAGCAACAAGTCGGGCATACATCCGAAACTAAACGTTAGAGGCTATATGCCGTTAATTACAAAACTGAACTATGAGACTTAACCATGCCAAAGTTTAAGACCACAAATGGGTCATCTGGATTTACCTCAAATGTTCACTTCGTGCGGTGAGATGGAAGAAAGATAACGGCTGGCACTTGTGTGGGCAGCTGCCCACACAACACAACCGTGCCTTGCAAGCTGGCATCAGTAAGGCAGATTCATTTGATCAACTCATGAAAAATGCCCTTGCCCTGCGCGATTAAATGAATTTTTCAAAGGTTCGCAATTTGAAATTTCTTTTTTGTCATTTCTGATAGCAGCAATCGCAGCGAATTGCGAGTCCGCGCGTACGTTCCCAGATACGCAGCGTCTCGGTTGAAATGACATATCGAAGCAGTTCACTCATGCACTTCTCTCACAATACAGCATGAGCGTATAATACACTCTGAAAGCCGTAGGATCGAAACATATTGGAGCCATACACACCGCTTTTGAGTCCATTGCTAAGCGTCGGACACTACCTACGCCGTCCAAGGAAAATCACCCAACAGTTTACACAGATCACTGGCCACATGTTCTCAGCTCTTTTTATAATTCATGAGCCCCTTTCTGTACGCATTTTACATTCCACCCAACGGGCATGCGATCAGCCGATTAAAATCGCCAAGCGCTCAGCTCCTAAAGCAAACATAACACGACCCAACAACAAGTGGCTCAACAAGGCGCGCACTTCGGATTGAATCGACTGCCGCGCGGACCAAGTCAAGATTCCAATGTTTCTGAAACTAGTAGCTAAATAAAAAAAATGGCTTGTTTAAAAATATTACGCGGTATTTTCACACACACGGAAGCGTAAGGCTAGTGAAAAAAATGTTACCTAAAGCAAGTTCTTGTTTGGCGTGACGTCAACGTGACGGCTCGATGACGCAAAACTCGCTTCCGGCCATGCTTCCGGGCTTCCGGCGCCCGCGCGTGGCTTTCATCTGCGAACTAGCGTAACAGCCACTGAATGCGTACCGTTGGTTCCAGCTGCTGTTTCATCGCTTCTAAATATAGTGCCTAGAATTAGGCCATATACTTCTAAAGGAAGAAACCTTCTGCAGCGCATTAAACTGCAACAATAGCCGTGACATACAAGAAACTATTATGAATGCTCTAAGTGGAAGACTTCAATCCTTTCACAAAACAGCGGCTGCGCGCTAAGCAGAATGCCGATCGGGGCTTTTGAAGGTACACCTGGGAAGGGCTACGTAAGAACTTAGACAACCTGGGGTATTTCAAGCGCACCAAAATATCAACGCTCGGGCCTTGAGCCTTTCGTCTTCATCAGATTTCGAGCACCGCAGATAGGGACCCTCGACGCACCTGCTGCGGCATTCCGCATATCGGCGGATGAAGAAAATCTCCGCTGAACATTATGGCACCAGCCAGGTAGAGGGGATCTTGACTAGCTCTTGCAAACAGACAGCCCCAGTACACTGCAAGGGGCGACATCGCACAAAATATAGCTTCGGACACGCCGCGGTGCAACGTTACTAGAATTGCGAGCCCAAATAAGTAGAATTGTTGCTGTCGACGTCGGCTCGATGCTACTCTGATTATGCATGCCCAAAGTTTTACTGCAAATGAATATAGGTATGAGAAGTCTTGATTTGTAGAAGGATGGCTTTTTAGCAGGGGGTTCAGGAAAGGAAGTAAAATAAATTTGCGCGCGCGCGCGCGCACGCACGCACGCACGCACGCACACGCACACGCACACGCGCACACACACACACACACGCACGCAGCACGCACGCACGCACGCGGCGATTAATTTTTGCCTCGTTTGCGAACGCCCGCGGGAGCAGCTGTGTATCGCCGCTATTGTTGTTGGTAGTGGTTCATTGTGCAGTGGTTCATTGTTCCAGTGTTGCAGTACTGGGCACGGAGGCCCTGGTAGCCAGGACACTCCCACAGCACGTGGTCCACTGTTCGGCGCACTTCCATCGCGCACCTGGAACAGCTCACCATGGTTTCATTTTCCTGCACGTCGTCGTTATTGTTGTTGTCGGTAGCCAGGGGTTTGCAGCACTTAATGGGCTCGCCATTTTGCGAGTACATCTTCTGTCAGTGCAGCCCCCTCACGTGCCTTGTGGATGAGGACCTGAGCTCCACGCGGCAGTCCTTGTGGCAGTAGTTGGTCGTTGGTAGGGATTTGGCGCCGAAGGGCGCGCCTTCGCTCGACCTTGACTGCCAAAATTTTAGCCGTTGGATCGGCGTCGTCTGGTGTGGGCATAGTTAGGGTGGCCAGGACGGAGCGGTCGTACATGTGCTCACTCAACAACGCCTGTGCGGCTCCGTCACAAATGCCAAGGGCGTGTCCTGGTGCCCATTCCACTCTCCCATGCATTCCATAGTGCCTGTACAGCACTGTGCTGACCATTTTGATCGCACGTACGAGCAAGCGTGCCTATTCTGGGGGTATGGCCAAAGCGTTTTTACAGCACGTGCATATGACCACCCTCTCCTCTGTCTGCCTCGGTCCCCGACGGGTTTACTGAAAATAAGTCACCTTTTCTTGCGTATTAATTTCTAGTTTTGTCTATTTGCCGTTCTTCATTTTAGAGGAAGAGAACGAATTTTAGTGTAATTGGCGATGTTAGCCTGGCAAAGACTCCTAGCTTGCTACGCCAGATGATTAAAAAAAAAAAATGACAATGAAAAATACGACGACGATATCGACGACGACCCGCCGCGGTGGCTCAGTGGTTGCACTGCTGAGCACGAGGTCGCGGTTTCGATTCCCGGCCGCGGCGGCCGCTTTTCTGATGGAGGAGAAAAGCTGCAAAGCAAAAACGCCCGTGTGTACGAGATTTCGGCGCACGTTAAAGGTCCCCAGGTGGCCCAAATTAATCCGGAGCCCTCCACTGCAGCGCGCCTCATCGGGCCGCGCTGCGTCGGCGCGTTAAACCCTGCAATCAATCAACGATATCGACGACGACGGCGATGATGATGATGATGATCCGCGTGCCTGTACAGAGTTTGTATGGACACTGGTCCAGTCCTGTATTCTTAGGAAAACCATCAGAGCTTTGGTCTCACGGTGATTTCATTTAGGCCACAGCCAGTAGCCCAACACGTCGCTTTACAGAGTCATACTTTTATTGCTGCTTCGATCGAACCTAACTTTGCTGGGTCAATCCTCCCGCGTTGGCCATTTTTGCAAGGCCTCGTCGTCGTCATCTTCGCCAGAGCCTCGACGTGCAAGGTACAGTAACAAGAGCCTTCAAATGGTTCCCGGCGGCAGCTCCCCGGCAGGCTTGTTGGACAGTCCACGGGTGCAGGCCGCCCTGCTTTTCAGCATCATCGGCCTGGGCTGCGCGCTGCTCGTACTGCTCAGCATCGTGTTCAAAGGTACGCTGTTTCGGCTCAGCAGGTCAGCCTATGCTAACCCTTTCATAACCTTACTCGGAAGTGTAGGCCCTACAAAAGGACAGACGTGTCGGCTGTTGGTATGAATTCCTCCACTTCGGACCGAATATGTTCGCGGGGTTTAAAATCACCGGCTGCCTTCCGTGGTTAGAATGGGCACAGGCCGTGGTTAGATGGCGGAGCTGCCATTGGTACCACCATGCGTGCCGCGCGAAGGGGTTGCAGGTGATTTATATAAGGCATCAAGACAAACAGAAAGGGAATTGTAGGAGCGACCTATCGTGAGAGCTTCGTTTGTCCTCTCTGAATTTGTAGCGTAATTATTTATTTTTACAAGTTCGACAGCAGCTCGAAGACACATTATACGTGTTTGGTGGGCCTTGTTTGATGGCGGCGAGTTGCTTTCATCAGTTTGAGGCAAGATACCTTTTGCTGGGGGAAGCGTCCGCTGGGTTGTTTAAGTGCAATCAGGAGGTGCGCCGACGTCCACACGGTGTATATTTACGGTGTATATTTAACCGCGATAAAACAGGAAAGTGTCGCAAGACAAAATCCACCGGTGGGAGAGAGAGAAGAGAGGAGGCAGAGAGCTAACGTTTATTTAATATAAAAGTAAGTGTCTCTGGTTTTTCATCTCGTGAGTGGGTGAAACCATCAGTCCAGGACTATACGTCTCTCGGTGCAGTTCTCGCTCAACGGACCAAACGTTTTTGTTAGATGGATCAGAGCTCGACAGCGCGACCTCCCACTGCCCAAGGGTGGTGTTCAGGATTTTCGGGGCCGCCTTAATGGTGGGATAGCGGGCCTGCTGTGGTAAGCGTGTGCAGGGATATAATACGGGCTGCGTCTAATCTCACGGCAACCGTGAGAATTACCCCCGCGAAATTCTGACGGCAGTTTCTATAACAATCGGCTGGCCTAAAATTCGCTGAACAATATTATCTCCAAACTTAACCTAACGAAACCTAACCTAACGTATCCTAACCTAACGCATGATAACCTATCTAAATCCAGCCCAACTGCAATAATCCTAACCTAACCCGGCCCAACGACACAGAATACAATCTATATTAAACCTAATCCAACCTACTCTATAAGTCCTGTACGTCGATCTCCTGATATAATAATAACCAGAATAAAGAAACATTAACAAAATTACCATGAGCGAACTCTTCAAAAATTTCGAGAGCTAGAAAAAAATAAAATAAAAGAAAAACTTCGGCCATGCCTGACTCTAACGTGAGCCTCCTCGTTTAAACGCAAGTGCTAAACACAGCGCCACAGGAGCAGCTGTGGGAACGAGTTTTGGGGAAATATTTGTCCCATAAAATCTCTAGGGGGCGTGCCTAGCCAGTCAGAGGCATAGAGTTAATACTACTGGTCAGAGGTGACTGCCATGACAAATTCCTGACGGTAATTCTCACGGTTGCCGTGATAATAGACACTACCTATAATACGTGCAGTAGACCTAGGTGAAAAGGTATTTGGCAGCAGCAGTCTCCAGCCGACGGCTTTTTCCTTGCTGATGGATTTTTGAGGAGGAGGAGGATGAGGAGGAGAAGGAGGAGGAGGAGGAGGAGTGCGGATGCTGAGCCTCCGGTGTTGAAGCACGGCGTACTGAAGCAGTCCGGGTGCAAGTCCTTTTCCTCTTTCGTCCCTCGCGAGACATGAGCTGGGGTGGGTTGCAGCGTTTGCGTGCCCGTTTCTGCTTAAGATGGTGTGGTGTCCGGGGTCCGCATGATGGAGACGTTGGGTATCCGTCCGAAATCTCTGCCCAGGAAAATGCGGTTCGCAACAAAGTTATAAGAAAACGTCAGCAGAAAACCGTGTCCTCGGTTAGCATGGAGCTGTTTGACCGGCTGCAGAGTTGTCCCTCATATGTCTGAACCTTTTCAACACCGTTTCTCACAGATTTCATTACTCCTTTCGCGTTGATTCTATTTATTTTAAGAAAGAATGGCACCAGTGTTTTTTCTTGGACAATCAGTTAGGCTCCTGCCAACAAGTTTGGCAATTGCGGGATTTTTTTCTAATATAACGATCACTTTACTTTTATTACAAAGACCGACATAGTCAGTTATTACAGAGACCGCCCTAGTCAGCAACACAGAAAAAAAAGCCACCAAAATAAACCATTGGTCCCCCTCGCGCTATTGTGCAATGGTGGGGTGAAAGAAAGTTCAATATAATTTTTCGCGTGCGCACTCTCGTCTCCTAAGCCCTAGGGAAATTGCCATCATCTAGAGAGCACCGGAAGAGAGCAGACATATATGTGGTTGCTGTATTAGCTGCAGTGCTTCGACGATCGTACTCGTGGTCCATCTTTTGTATTCTTAATTGAAGTGCACTTCATCGCATTCAATCCACCTGTATGACTAAATCAAACACTGGCACACGGTCGTTCCGAGGTTAATTCTAACTATGACCCGTTGCGGTGGCTGAGTGGCTAAGGCATTGTGCTGCTGAGCACGAGGTCGAGGGTTCGATTCCCGGCCGCGGTGGCCGCTTTTCTAATGGAGGCGAAGAGCAAAAACGCCCGTGTGTATGAGATTGCGGCGCACGTTAAAGATCCCCAGGCGGTCAAAATTAATCCGGAGCCCTCCACTACGGCGCGTCTCATCGCCTGCGTTGTGTCGGCGCGTTAACCCTACAATCAATCTACTTCTAACTATGGTTTAAAGGGAAAAGTAAGTTGAATCACACGGTTATAGCCAGAAATTTTATTGAGGGGGGGGGGGGGGGGGGGGGGAGAGGAGGTTAGGGTTATGGGAAGGGGAAAGTTTTGTTAAAAGGAACGCTAGCACCCGCTTACGCACTGCCTGAAAAAAAAAAGAAGAAATTGAGGAGGAGGTTCGATTACCCAAACCCCCTCCCTGTTGAATCAGCTTTCATGTCTCGAACTTTCCTTTCGGCGTGTAAAATACGTTGTCTAATACATGAGTCAACATTCCGAGTTGCAGAACTTCATTTAAGCATTTTAAGCAAATTTAAAATGTCCAGGGATGAAAAAATCCCGGGCCACCTTCACTAACGTGAAACCTGAGGAGGAGCGAAACATGCATTGTATAAGTGTATTCTTGGCGCCTTGGCGTTTTTGCCCACGGATGTGAAACCGTTGCGGGGTAGAGGCATACAGCTTGGCTGTGAGTCTCGTGTCTTTAAAGCACGAAGCGTTCTAGCGTGAGGCGTTGGAAAACGAGTGTCCCGGTGTGCTCTTTTAGTACGCGTTTTGTCCACGGGATGAACGTTCTAGCGCGAGGCCTTAGAAAACAAGTGTCCCGATGTGTTCTTTTAGTACGCGTTACATTCTAGCGCGAGGCGTTGGAAAACGAGTGTCCCGGTCTTTTAGTTCCGTGATGCTACGAAGACATGACACGACGCACAACCATGAGACGCCGGCAGCCCGCTCCACTAAGGAGCTTCGCTCCTAAAAATCGTAGACACAATTCGACCGCTTAGTAAGGAATGCTAAAGCACTTCGCGTGCACTACTGAAGATGATGCTATAGGATCAATTACATCGCTAACACGCGCGCCTGGCAAGCACGTTGAGAAGGCGGGGAAGACAGTTAGCTCTCTTTTAATGCGAGTGCCGCTTCCCCGAATAAGCGTTTCTCCGTGGCTAGGGGCGCATGTTTCATGTGCCGTCACTTGCACTTATCACGCTACATGACTTCAGCGCCGCACGCACTAGCTGCTCTTTCTCCAGTGCAGGCAACGCGCTAATTAAGCGTCAGCAATAAAGACAAAAATTACCGTCATGATAACGGTCTCGTATCCTACTCTAGAGTCCCAGAGGAACCAGAATGTACCTAATTGTCTTTTAAGATTAGTTTATTTATTTGCCAATATCATTACAAATACACGCTTTGGCCCAAATTACGAAATTTAACGCAGCACCATTTTTCTGTACAAAACAACAATTACGACGCGTGTTTCACGCACAACGCGGCGCTTTGTTTTCGCAGTAAAACTGCGAATCGGTTTCATCAGGTGCGACATGCGAGTCAGCGAATGCAATTGCCAAAGCTTCAGTTAATCGGTAGGGCAAAAGTCGGGTGTCGTGGGCATGAGATGGCCTACAAAATGGCTGAAGGATGGCAAAAAAAAAATTTGCGTTTGTCTAGCATGCGACGGCAGTCCAATATTGGGTTTTCTACGACGATAGCGAATCTCTTATTATCCCTGCCTACCCAGGCTGCGCTAATGCTCTTTTTAAAGTTTGCAACACCCTCCGCATGCCTGTTAAGCGTGAAGTACCCTTTAAAGGCACATCTGCGCCCAACCACCGTAAAAATGCTTGAGAAATATCTTCATCCGGAAATGTAAAACAGCACTACTTTCAAAATTATTTTAGCTCTACACAACCATGACAATCGCTATGCTTTAATTTGTGTTTTTCTAGCATAAGACGACAGTCTCATCGTGTTTTTTTTTTCAATGACAGCGAGCCTCTATTCATATCTATTATAGCTACCCATATAGCTCCCCTGCACTTTCAAGGTGTTGGCAGCACCCTTCGCACGCCTGTTAAAGGTGAAGTATCCTTTACAAGCACAACTGTATATAATCGCCGAGACATGACTAACAAGTTTCATCCCGAAATTAAAATAAAAGAAAACGCCAGTTTATTTAGTGCTGAAGCATTAGTTAACTCTGTAGGCCGAAAATCCAGCGTCTCTGGCGCGCATACGCAAGACAGAATGGCTGACGTCTTAAAGAATAAATACACACAAAAATAATGCTTGGTCACAAAGTATGTATAGGCAAGACCATTGCCGAACTACTAAAACTGCTGGCATGGTATGTACATGTTACCACTTTTCAGTGCTAAAGAAACAGGCAGAATTGAGGCAAAACATACGTGTACAGCCAAGGGTGCCAGCATTTCTTTAATTAAAAATACACGCTGATTTGATTCAACAGTAGCAAATAAAGAAGTGCGGGATAAAAACAAGGTCAAAGACAGGTGAGATGCAAGCGAACAAAAAAAAAGAACAAAGAAATGTTGCCTCATGCTGCACCAAGCACCACAAGAACAAAAGATAGTGAAAAATACGCGTGATGGATAATCGATAGCGCGAGGGCAGTGAGAACGCGAAAAAAAAAATGAAGTGAATTGCATAAGCTTCATTGCAGAAAGGATTGCTTGTGGCTTGAATTGAGGAAAGAGGAGAGTGGGATAATAGGGCGTCTACGTGTGGAGGAAAAAAATAATTGCCGTTCCGTTCTGCGAAGAAGGAATAACAGCTAAGCTAAGCGCAGTCCAAGGAGTGCACGAAACAAAAACGCTTTTGTTTGTAATTTGCGATTGAGCGTACTTGCTAGCAAATTAGCTGAATTAAACTTGGAATGACTTGGGCTTTATTCTAGCGTACAAGCATGGGACTCTCCCTTCCCTTCCCGCGCCGTAAGCATCGTACTGTCTGTGTAACGTATCAACTCAAACCGCCCTACCACGGAGGACAGCAGTCAGGTGGCGTTGGGCCTTGAGGCGTCCACGTTTAAATTTCCTACAAGCACGACGGGAATGTCACCGGTGAGGGTATGGAGACTAGCTGCGCATGCGCGCTCCACACGCTCCACACCGTCCCCCCCCCCCCCCCCACCCCCCCCCCCTTCCCCCCTGTACATGCGTAAACCTGGGTAACAGGCAAAAGTACTCCTGTGCTTCATAAAAACAACGAACTTACACAGAAGACTGTAGCACAAAAGACTACTGTATATGAAGTCAATGAACTCTATCGTCTATAGTGTCGTAACGCCGGCCACACCTCTTTACGCTCTGTCCTGACCTTCCCCTTCGTTTACTGTTTTCATCTTTTTTCCCATTGTTCCCCTTCCCCACGTGTAGGATAGCAAACTAGGCCACTGCATTCATGTCTCTCCTTTACCTTAATTTATTCCTTCCTTCCTTCCGGTAACCGGTGATGTGCGCCTGCATAGACGTGAAAGACGCAGGCAAAAACATCGCTCCGAAAGCCCATGAAGGCGAAGAAGAAATATAGGCCTACGTCGGCGTTATAAGCGGGCAAATTTCTCTCCACCCGGATGGGATGTGGAGCTTCTTGACAAGGTGTAACTTGTTGCGCTGGCGGCGGTGACTGCACGTCACGCGGTAGCAGCTTTCTGTTGTTTTCGGTCCGATTTGCGCTTCTGTGCGTGCCGACGCTTCTCCGATTCCAGCCCTTGTTCCTGCGAGCTAACGAGGCGCGTTCGTCCCATAGTGAGTTACAAGTGAAACTCATGATAAATGCGATAGCGCCATTATCAGCCGAGGGCGCGACTTGTTGAACAGCATGGAGGGAAGAAAAGTTTAGGAGGGAGCGTCACGTGACTATCCTGAAGCCTAGTCATAAAAAATAAAAAGGAAAGACTGATGGGAGATGTCCTGCCTCACGTGATAGGCAAGCGGTAGTTCTTTGCGCCTCACGCGGCCGTCCGCCTGCCCGCGCTATGCTGCGTCGTTCCGTTTGGTTGCCGGGCCGTCCGGGTATTCGGGTTTCGGCGACGAGTCCCCGTCCGGGCTTTGCGCGCAGCGCTGCCTGCAACCCTAAACGCGCAGCGGGCTGATCGTGCAGGCAAAGTGTTCGGACGGGAGAGACAGAAAACATCTTTATTTATTGAGCTCTGGGATCCGTCGAAGTGCGCCGCAGTCGAAGTGTCGTGTTCCGCCGCAGTGCAAAAGCGGAGATGTCAGAGTACGACATCCGTGCCTCACATTTTATTTCACAAACACACCTCACTTCCTTTATTCTGGTAATTTTATATTTTCACCTCCCAGGCGTAATTTAGCGTTCGTTACCCATATACCTATCGCACGGATTGAGCAGTACTCGGACAACCAGCCCCCGTTCTGCCTGCGACGCGAGGCGGAAAATGATTTGTTCTTCCCGCGCCCGCACCCAACGTCAGTGGTTCTGCACCTTTTCTTTTCTAATGCACTGAAGGAGACAGCAACGCAAAACAGACATCGTCACGACAATTGTGGCATGTACAACGTGCCACCATGCCGGAGCACCGATAAGGCGAATATGCAAATGCGCACGCGAGCGAAACCAAAGCTTCTCGCACAACCTCTCAGCTGATGGGACACTCGTTACGGCGCTATGATGTAAAGGGAAGGTGGCGCGATAACTCCCAGCAAAATTGGAAACGCAATCGTCAAAGCACACCTGGCACACACCACGCACCCGTAGGCCGCTCCGTGCTTGTGAATGTTAACAGCGGCGCGTTCGAGCAAAGCCGGTCGTGGTTCCAGCAGTAAGCGTCAAATTCGGCTCGCAGCTCGTGAAGGTGCTCCGTGAGCATGGGATCTACGTATCGTGTCGCTTTGAACAGCGACAGTACTTCCACGATACGAGGGATACGAGGGTGGGAGCGCAACGCTGGCGAAAAATCGCGTACGGCGCCTTCAGCAACGCCACTCGCCTCCTCCTCCACCGGCAGCCAGCCGGAGCCACTAAATGCTACCGCGGGCCTGAGAGTGGTGCTTCTTCCATAATGCATTGCGCGGGAGGAGCCCGAGGAGAGGAGAATGCGGCGTCAGAGGAGGTTGGCTTGCCAAAGCTGTGCCGCCTGACGTCATGCTCCCTCCTAACATTTTTCTTCCTCCATGTTGAACAGGCATCAGTGGTGGCGAGGGGTACAAACTTGCGAAGGAGGCGTCGGCGAGTAAAGTGGCTTCACAAGAGTGAAAACCGAATGAACTAGGAGGGTGTATCCATACACAGCTTCGCTGTAAAAAAACGCAAAGGGAACAAAATGACGATGATAATCAGAGGACACGTTCGGCAATTGGACATACATGCTTTCGCATTCACTGTATTATAAGGAATGCTGAGGCGACGTCGTAAATATTTTTTTGTCCTGAAGTAACTAATTGAAACCGAGAAAACATTGAAACCACCTCGATTGAAACCACCACGTTGCGGCCACTGAAACCATCGCAGGCTCGCCTATTCCTCCTCTTGAACATGTTGACTGACTGAAATGATTGAGTTTATTAACCGTTTCCGGTCAGGTCAGGTAAACTTTATTGTCAACGGCTGCGTAAAAAGGGCAAATTCCTGGTAGCAGTGATGTGCCGTACGGGGGCGAAAAATTTCCATTTCTCGGTTCAGAAATTCCCTATTTTTGGCATATTTTCCCCGCAGGTTTCTCAAGAATTCCCTGCAAAATTTCTTGCGTTTTCTTTCTTCAGCTGACAAATCTTTACATGGATTCCTGTTCGTCTTTCGGCGTTAGCCAGAGACACCTAGGTATACTTCACGTAGCCTTCCGGACGCAGACGCCGTTCAGAGAATGAGAGTTTCAACGTGAACTTTCCTCTACACTTGCCGCTCAGCATCACTTGACTATGCATTTCAGGTTTTGTGCCAAACTGCATGCTTACTTTTCATGCTAAAGATCTCAGTAAAAACTGCCTGTATGAAAAAAAAAAAAAACAAGACATCGTTGGGTAATCAGGTAATTTTAGATCAGCGCTGGTACTCTGGCGCTATCTCTTGTTGGCTGCGAGCACGCGGACTAAGGTGCACCCGAAATACTTTTTTGTATATTGCGCAGACCTTCAGCCACCACCGCTTCACGCTTTACTAGCTTTTCCCCATGGAGTGTTCTTTCCTCTGTGCTCACTCCTGTTTTATGAACTGTATTGGAAGCGGCCTTGGATGCTTGCGGCTTGCGGGAACACGACCGCGGATATTTGAACATAAATCCAACGAAGTGTGCAGGAAACTTGTTTAGAGAAAATAAAGTTATAAATGATCCGAAGTCCGGTTACTGACATTATTTTTCTTTTTTACTCCACGACTCCTAAAATTCCCTCCATCTATTAAAGATTCCCTTTTTTCCTTTTGGCCAAAATTACAGACAAAAATTCCCCCCAAAATGGAAAATTCTCCGTAAGGAACATCACTGCCTGGGAGAGTGGCGTCAGCCTCATCCCGTCAGACGGCAGCCAGGAGTCCGTGGTCACTGGCGGCGTACTCCGCCAGCTCTTCCAGTGGTGCTTGGTCGCTGAGCAAGGCGGCCTCCCACTGTTCATCGCTAGTGATGGCTGTGTGCGTGGTTAGCTATTTTATAAAGCGTTGAGCAGTGCACCCCTGGGGGGGTATGTGCTACTCTGTGATAATGTAACACTGTGCTGGGTTTCAGGGTACACGCGCGGATTTCCTGTGCTCGACCCTCATAGTACATGCCCACTAGTAAAGAATGGAAATTTTTAGGTTTGTGATACAGTTAAACCTGGATATAACGAAGTTGACAAAAATTCGCAATTTTAATACCCTGCTCCATGCAATGTACCCCACCCTCTACCCCGCATCTTGCAAATACTGCCTCCATCCTGGCACCCTATACCATCTGGTATGGGGGTGTCAACAAACCCCGTCCCTTACTCCCAATCCCCAACTTACTTACGAGCAGTGGGTGGCACAACTGACCAGCTCCGACCTCTCCTCCCAGCGTAGCCTGGTAGAGAGGGCCCGGGTGGCCAGTGCAGGCCAGGGTATCCCGGACTAGAGGAAACCCCCCACCAGGCGGGTGGGTGCCCAGACAGCAGCACCTAAGGCTCGCATAAATAAAGTTTATTCCTCCTCCTCCTCCTTTTGTTACATGCCGGTTTTCGTTACATGCAGGTTTCGAGTTAAGGCTCGCGTGAATGAAGTAGCAATGAAACCAATATGCTAGACATCAGTGATGGGGAGCTCTTAAAGCATTTATTTCACAGGAAAATCTGCGTGATTTGCGCCTGCAGCTTTCCCACGAGCTTGGTTACTATACACGACACTCGGAAGGACCAAGGTCACTTAAGACCCGTATTCCAAACGCAAATTAAGCATCACTTTTGCCTTTTGGCGCTTTTCGATGCCTTAACCCGTTTCAGGGACCAAACTTATGCTGAAATTTTATTTATTTATTTACAATACTGCTGACCCCAGTTAAGGGGTCGTAGCAGGGTGGAAAGAAGAGTGTGATACATTCCACAATAAAACAGACAAAAAGAACGCATAACATCAGCAAAAAAAACACGATTGAACTGAATGCCAATTCACAGTGGCGGGTGGATAATATTTGGCGTTTCAGTTTCGGCAGTCGCTAAAGTTTTCAGTTTCGGAACTTCAGTTTCGGAAGTTCGCTAAAAAAATGGCGCCTTTCGCGAACTTGATGCCCTTTGCCGCACCTCAAATTGTTGCTAAGGTGCTAGCTGGATATTGTACCACACACCGACGTTCCTCTTTCTCACCGGCGTAGACGGCATTTAATATAAGAGTTTTTCTTGAAAAGACAAAACTTTTCGTTTTCTGCGCCACAGAACTCATCACCGACGAACCGACAGGCGGCAGTGGAGACGCGCGACTATACACGCCGACAGGGAGTTCTGGCACCTAACCGATACCGCACTCGCGGTGCGGGCGAAGTTCGCTAAATTAGTATTCAGCCGATTGATCAGAAAAAGTGCAAGAGAAAATAGCTGATCAGCGAAGAGAATTCGTTACACCAAGGTTAACCGTCGCAACGCCTTGGTTACATAGAGGTCGCAAACACCTGTGTTTCAATGGCGGCGGCAACTGGGAATTGAAAAAAAACTTCGTTAAATCTAGGAATTCGTTCCATAGAGGTTCGTTACATCCAAGTTTAACTGTATTAGGTTATCCGAAAACAGTACCGGCTGGCACGCAGATACACTGAAAGGTGGGGAAAATCTACGCTCTGTACACTTACGACTGCCGAAACTGAAACTCATGCGAATTGTTTATTTTGGAGCGGAGAATCGCTTTGTGGATCGTGAACATTTCGCGTATGCAACGCAACTGCTTACCAACTTGCTATGACTGCTTTTTTTCTTTTTGCGAGGCAACTTACCGTCCGCTAAGAATGCTTCATGTAAAGGAAAGTTTGACATTTACCTAAATGCAGCCGTACGGCTACAAAGGAAAGCTAACAGCTTCCTCGGAAACTTCACAGTTGAAGAAAAATTCGTCCTGGTCCAGGATTCGAACCCGGGACCACTGCTTAACCGGAGCAGTCGCTCTACCAACTGAGCTAACCAAGAGGCTAGTTGTTAGTAGCGCGAAAGCGAATTGATCAACAACTCGAAGTGAAGGACAGGTGTTTAGAAGGACAGGCTGCATTTAGGTGGATGTCAAACTTTCCTTTACAGAAACTTACTCCACCTTGAGGATTTCCCCTAAACCTGGTCGATTAAGAATGCTTCATCTTAGGCTGGTATGTGAAGCGAAGTTTTGTTAACGCGCCTTTTGCAATATTAATTTTTGCTGCCGCGCACGTATTTTTCACGGGGATCTAGTCGTGTTTCATAGGTGCATGCAGTCATGGCAATCATTTTTTGTTGAACTCGCTATTTATGGAAATAATAAATCATTCGATATTCGAAACCAATGTCTAAAGGAATATTTGTATTCGATGCGACTATAAATTGTGCCTATTTACACTCTTCTATTTCAATAAAATTCCGTTGTGGATTTCCTGACGGTGCTTCAAAAGCCACCCTTACTCACTGCTTAAAATGATCTTTAAATGTGCGCACGGTTATTTGCCCTCTCTTATAATTTTCTCCCTGGTATTGTTCATTTCGCTCTGTACTGCCTCTAGAAGAGCCGACGAGAAGCTATGATTATGCCTTCCATTCCATTGCGTCTTCCCGGCAGGCATGGACAGGGCCGGATCACGAAACCATGACCTGCTGCTCAAGTCGCTTGCCTGGAAGCGTGACCAGCGGATTCTGGCTGAAGCCTACCGCCGATCTATGGACCGCTCCGTGTCACCCTGCGAAGACTTCGACCGCTTCGTCTGCGCCAACTCCGCCCACGTGCTCCGAGAATTGCGCTCTAGGTACTATACACACGCGGCTGCTTAAAGGAGCCATGAAGACAAAATGCACGTTTGGTTCATTCAAAAGGTTGCCTCGTTAGAATCATGCTGGTACCACTTAAACTGCGTAACGTAAACTGCGCTCAAATAAGCTGTATAATTAGGGAAAAAAAGGGAAAGGCCATGCGAACCACTAGCTCATTTCCCGCAACAGAACCTATGGTGTCATACCAGCCAGCTCTGCAATTGGCGGAGGCCGGAAAAAGCAAACGCAAATTAGGCAGAGCTTATAAGCTTGCCGCACGACGCTTAAATTTAGGCCCCATTCTTTTTTTAAAGCAGTAAGAATGGTGGGACAAAAGAGTGGAAGTTACGAAAGGACACGTAAACATAGAAGTACCGATGCGTACTGCTATTGGTACTGCGCGCACTATGCTTGGTTTAGCCGCACAGGACGGCGGGGCTTTGGGGTTGTATCAGGCGGCACTGGCCGATTGACGCAAGCGATGGTGTCTTACGTGACCATATTTGCCGAGCGAGCACCATGCTTCGCGAGAAGATTTTTTTCCCCGTGGACAAACACAAGACAGATTTAAATACGGTCACAAACAAACCAAAGGCAGAAAACGGCTTGCCGCGGTGTGGTGGCGCCATCTAGGTTGACTAACAGAAAGCAAGTCTCCACTCCACACCAAGTATAGGTGGTATTCATTGAAATGTTTACCTGTCAATTTCTTCGTTTGTCAACACTGAAATGGCCACGGACATGGCCGAAGCGCCACGGACATGGCGCGGCTTGTGCCACTGCGGCCGCACACCGAAGAAAAATATAACATCGACGTGCGTCGTCTGCTGCGTTTCAACCCGATTGTCAACGGTGGTGTCAACAGAGTTGTTTTTAATGGCACTCACATTGGAGTCGAAGCATAACTTTGCGTTCGGCGGGTAGAGCTTGGAATGTCCAACCCATATCATGCGCTTAGCACGGACAAGTACCGCCATCCCGCGGAGCCCGACGTAACCAGTGACGGCGCACTCCCACGGTTGCTTGCATGCGCGCCTTGCTGTTGAATACAGGCTATAGCTGAAAGACCTGTTCTTATCATGTGATTGCAAACGTCGTTCAAACACACGTTTTGGCGCGAGAATCAAAATTTTAGCTTAAATTGATTAATTTCTCAGTGAATAAAGCATCTTTTGCTTCCGGACAAGGTCTGGGGGCAATATAGAACACGAAATCTTTAGAATAAAACAAACTTGTATTTTGTCTTCATGGCTCCTTTAAAGGGACACTGAAGTGAATTTGTCAAGCTCCCGTTTTTGCTTGGACTGCGTAGACTGGCTCAAATTAGCACACTTTTCATCGTTTATCCGGTTGACAAATCGATAATTATTTTACAAAGCGCGAAAGAAGAAAAACTACCATGCGCGGTTTGCGGCGGCCGCACCAACTAAGGCTGTGACGTTAGGAGGAGCGGGCACCGTGATTGGACGATGCCCAAGGTGAGCAACCAAACAAGTTTCGGTTTCGGTTTCGGTTCTGTAAAACACAACTGGTGGCGATTGGCATTCTCAATAACTCAGTAATCATCGTACCGCGCTTCTGCCATGTTGTCAGCTGTGAAAATGCATAAAGATAAGCCTCCCAGGACGGCTTGGAATCGTAGCATTCATTAGCCGAGGCCTACGCAGTGCATGGACGCCCTCCGCGTACCCGCAGACGCCCAAATGTCATGCGCTTTTCCCCCATATTTGGAGCTTGCCTCACTCATGCCTGTACCGTAAAAAGCGTGTTCGCACCAGGCCAAGGGTCTGTTCATTCTGGCCTGTGCCCACTGCCCGCAAGCAGTCGGTGCTTATGGCAACAGCACGCCAACGAGAACTCGCTAGCGCGCCAGTGCCAGCCTGCGCGCGTTCTGGAGGAGGCGGAGGAGGAGTGAAACTTTATTTTTGATCAGAATAGAAGAGAGTTAGGGCCTGTGGCGCTCCGCACAGGTGCATTCCCTATTCCGGGACCCCATTGGTCAAGGCCGCCACTCTCGCCCGTCGAACTAGAGCCCTTTGAGACTCCAGCCCCGAGCAATTGAGCAGGGCCGCCTCCCATGCCTCTCTGGTAGAGGAAGGGTTGGGGGATAACGCAGGGTTGCGCTGGCATGCCCACACCATGTGGAAGGTGTCGGACACCTCCCCACAGTGCAGACACCGCCCATCTGTTTTAGGATCGAAATGCTTTGTTACTGCAGGGCACATAAATGTGTTCGTCTGCAGGCGCCGCAGTATTCGCTCATCGGCCTTGCTCAGACCCTTAGCAGGGGCTGGGTAAAGCCGGCGGTTATCGCAGTAATGTTTTACGATTTGTCTAAACCGCAGAAGTGGCTTGCTAATATCCGAGCCGGGAGAGCATGGGTGAGGCGCCCGGTGGGTAAGCGCTCCGCGTGCGCGGCCTCGTTACCTCTCAGACCCTGATGCCCCGGAGACTGAACTAGTTCGTGGAGCCATGAACGTTGCGGCCCAAAAAAAAAAAGGTGAACTCAATGTAGAAAACATCGGCAGCAAACGAAAAAGTTAACTTACAAAAAAAAAAAAAAACCACGTACCCGCGGGGACTCGAACTCGTGACTTGCAAAACACTTGCGACAAAACACCTGGCGCCCCAGACCACTAGGCCACGAGACCGGCTCAGCCGAACTTGGTTATATAAGGTATATATTGTACAACACGTTTACACTTTTATTTAGTTTTGGCATTTCAAGCAGCTTAGGTGACTATTTGTTGTATTGCGCTCGTGCAGTAAACGTACCCCGAGTTTCCACAATAGCTCACGTCTAGCAACTGCATTTCGTAGACGGAAAAGCGTTCGCAGATGCGTAGTCGTGCTGCTGACCGCTGTGGTTGTTCGCCCAGCGCAAAAAAGTGCTTCCCGCACCCTAGTTTTACGCTGTGCGGTAAAAATATCAGTTGATTTTATTTCCTTAGTACCTATATTGACTTCGCTGACTCTTCTCCCGCCTTCAAGAGGCCTTATATTTTCCTACTGGCGTACCAGTCAGCGAAGCGTCGCATGTGCGCTTGTGCAGTGCTTGTGTGAAGCGACCTTGACTTGGAGCTAGATACAGTGTACAAACTAACCAAGTAAAGAAAGGCACATTCTTCCATTCACAAACGTGTCCTGGCTTCGTTTCAACTGAGCGAAGGAATTGCGACGACCCGTCGGCGGCCGGCGGACGAAACGCTGGGCCGACTGACTCTGTCTGAAGGCCGGGGAGTGCGCAGTGCAGTGCACAGCCAATTGCAAGCTCGGCACCTCCTGACGTCACACGAAAACGCCACAGAAAATGGGCGAGCGTAAAGAGAGGAGGACAGCATTTTCGAATTAATTTTTCTACTAAATAAAATCGCGTAAACGCGCCCAGAGTGGTCGAAACATGGCCTGGGGACTCCGGGCTACAATTTGCGCTAGTAATCCCGCAATGTTTACATATCACTTCAGTGTCCCTTTAAGGTCTTGTTTGTGTTGTCAGTCCCGTATTTCTTAACACTGCGTTGGGACGAATGCAGGGTCCTGCGTGCCGCCGCGGGGCGGCTGGCGCGCACTGCCATACCACGGGAAGCCCGCATGACGGCGCAGCAGAAGGCGGCCTCCCTGTACCAGCTTTGCGCGCACGTGGCCTCACTGGAAGAGGACGCAGCACCCCAGCTGTCCGGCCTGCTCGGGCAGCTCGGCCTCCGGTGGCCCAAGGAGCAGCCGCTGCCGGGATTCGCTGAGGAGGCGCCACCGCCCAGCCGACAGGAAGCCGCGGAGCTTCTCTTCGAACTGCTGGCACTCTCTCTCCGCTGGGCTCTACACACGCTCGTTCGCTGCCAAGTCGAACCGAACAATGTAAGCGCAGCCGCGAGCGCGCTTTCGTTATTTGAGCCCGTAGCATTTCTGAGTGTGTCCACTGAAGATTCATTCTGTTCATCGGTTGTACTTCCCGAATACGGCGTTCTTGGCGATTCCGAGCAAGCTCGCCATAATCCAGCACCGTTACGAAAGAAAGCGCAGATGTCTTATCACCAGACGATTTTGGCGGCTTCGTTCTGTTAGGGGCGAAGCACCTTTGGACCTCGCTTTCTCCGGGGCTTTGCGTACGTATACACAGTGTTGCGCATGCGCGAGGAACATTGGATTGGATTGGATGAAATTGAATTGTATCGGATTGTATTGTATTGGAATTGTATATACTGTACACACGCGTTGTCACTGATTTACGTGCGCGAGTGGGCAATGCCACAGGTGATTTACGGTAAGAACGATCCCCAGTGCTTCGCCCACTCGTCTAGATTCACTTCGTGGAGATGCATGAATTTTTTTTACCAGTGATGTCGGCACCGAAAATGAAAGACGCGCTCAAAGCAACTCATTCACGAGGAACCGGTCGTGCAAAAAATGGTTCCGGAATAAATGGTGCAGGAACAAATATGGCCCGGGAACAAATGGTCCCAGAGCGAATGGATCCAACTTCGAGGTAGAAAAAAAAATGGTCCCACCACTGCTGCACCTATGTATGAGCACCTGTATGAGGGAAGGAGGGGGTGTTAGTGTATTTATATTTGTATGTCTGTATTTGAGGTGTGTACTGAGTCAAACGCTTTCTCGCAGTCTATAAATACCACATAAAGGGAGTTAGTGTATTCTGCACATTTTTCTATCACTTGATTGACTACATGGATGTGATCCATGGTTGAGGAGCCTTTCCTAAACTTAGCCTGCTCTCTGGGTTGTGGGAATCCAGCCTGTCACCTATGCGGCTAACTTTAACTTTGTTAAACAGCTTGTAAACAACTGAGAGTAGGCTGATGGGTCTGCAATTCTTAAGGTCCTTGGTATCTCCTTTTGTATGAATCAGAATAATGTTGAAGTTTTTCGGGGCTATGGGCACTTTTTGAGTCCTTAAGCATTCCGATAATAGTGGATCAAGCTTTTCCTGTACAATATCTCCTCCCTCCTTCGAAAGATTCACGGTTATGCCATCGTCACCTGCAGGTTTTTTCCTTTTCGTGCCCCTAAGAGCCTTAAGGACGGCGCTAGTTGAGCTTGTACGCTCAGTAGTTTCCCCTGGTGTAACGTCGCTGGCATACAACCTGGCGTAGAATTGTTCTGCTACCTTTATTATCTCGTCACATCTCTGAGTGCACACATCCTGTCTTTGCTGATGGCTAGCTTTCTCTTAGTTGCTTTCAAGCTTCCTCCTATTTGCAGCTTTTCCTCGATCACTGCCATGTTATATGCACCAATGTCGTTTTTTTTTGTTCTGTTGATCAATTTAGACAGCTCTGCTAGCTCAACTTGATCCACCGCACTTGACACTTTCATGTTCTTACGTTTCGCAATTAGTCGCTTCGTTTTCTGACTTAGTTTTCCAGTTTGATCCGTACATGCTGCTTCTCCCACAGCTGCTGCTGATTCTGTGATTACTATGTTAGGTTGTAATTCAGCCTGTCTACAGTATCCTCGTTCTCCTTGTTTAGAAGTGCAAATTAGTTTTGAAGAGTTAATTTAGGGTCCCCCGCCATGGCTCTGACTGACGCCATGCTTGGTTTGTTCACGAGTTTCCTTGTTTATCTTTTGAGATGCAAACTTGCCTTGCATCTAACTATGCTATGATTGCTGCTCCGAATCTTACTTAGCACCTCTACGTCCTGCACAAAACCTGGGTTGTCAATCAAAAATGAAGCGAATTTCATTTTTTGTTGTGCCATCGGGACTTTAGACGTCAATTTTTTCTATTATTTCTTTTGTAGAAGAATGTGTTCATCACCCTCATGTTATTCCTTTCCGCAAATCCCACCAGTGTGTCTCCCTCGACTGTTGCGATCGTCTATTCCAAAGTTTCCCACTGATCTTTCTCCCATTTGCTTTTTATCGGCTTATGCGTCGAAGTGACAGAGATTAACTGAAATGGAAATTAATGAAATGTGGGCCGAATAGTGACACAGCATGCTACTTAATTTGGTCTTGTGTATGTGCAATCAATAGGGATGTTGTATAGATCAGACAACTTCCATGTGAAAAACATTTAAACACTGCAATATTCTCATTAGTTGCAGCACTGCTTAAAATCAAGACGACTCGCTACACTGTTTCGACAGAGCTTGCTTTGGTGTGAGAGTTGCGTAAATAACATTAATTTATTCGGGCAGTGCTGATAAAACAAGCAAGCGTCCACTAATCACACTGTAACAGAATTGTTCCGGAAATTTAAGCGCAATATTGTGGGCATTAGTAGCCTTGTTCAGGCGGCATCTCTTGCCATGCGCTGCAACATGGCGTAATTTTTATGCGGCCTATGACAATAGATACACCAAATAAATTTTTATTGAAATGAAGAGGTGGAGTGGTGTGTTTAGCCCAGATTTTGGTTATTTTTTCGGCCGACGGCTCGCTCAACCACGCAAAGAGACGCAAACGCTAACACGCTGCTCGAATCATTTCGAAAGGTTACGCGCAAGGCAAAATTAGGACTGCCGTCAAATATCTTTGTCGGCAATGCCAACTTAGATATCGTTTTCTGCCATGTAAACCCCATAATACACGAAAACACTTCAGCGTCCTTGCCAGCTCAGTGCCCTTTCTTCGCACGCCAATATGGCCGTCGACCGGTTTTCCCGGATTCACTTCACGGCGTTGCCGGCTATGGGAGACCTCCACTCCAGAATTTTATACAGCCTCCTTGATACAAACACCCATTCTTTCGTCGCACGTGTATATATGTCCTCCAATGCTTCCTTTGATCGTCTTATTTTGTTATTCGGAGTGCCACGCAAACCATTCGCGGACATTTTAACCAAAATCTGCGTGCACTTAGCAGCCCTCGCCCAGTGTTTAAAGTGAACACAATGAAGGGCTCCTAGAATTTTCATCATGAATGCAGTTTTAACACCGAAGCTGTTTTGCAAGGCGTTAGAGTTTGGCCCGCAGTTAAAAATACAAAGAAAATGCCGAGCGCACGTGAGCGCGTGCCTCGCGGTGACCGCCCAGCGTCCCCTGCGCATGTTTGTCAAGCCAAGCATACCCACTTAGGGAGATTGGCCAAGATTGCGGCGACTGCCCGGCAGTCAAAAAAAAAAAAACACTGTAGTTGATTCCCCTGTCATAGGAATCGGTAAAACACGAAAGTGAAACGTGCAGCGAAATCTGCAGCTGAGCATGATTTGCGGGTCGGCGGCTTTCTGGTGGGTGCGCTTGGCGAGTGACGTCCTGCTGGCGGGTCGTATAGGCAAAGATGTACTAGCGTCATTTCCGTGACGGATATGACAAGAGTCAAATGTTCGTGAATCCCGGCATAAAACACTTTCATGCCAAAATATAAAACCTGAAAACGAACCCTAAGTATAACGCGCTCTTTAGTACTAAAGGTTGACGTCACTTCCGTCATGGATATGAGATAAGTGAAATCTTCGTAAATCCCGGAATAAGACACTTTCGTGTTAAAAATTAAAGAAAATGTCGAGCGCTCGTGTGTACGTGCTTCGCGGCGACCACCCAGAGTCCCCGGCGCACGTTTGTCGAGCCGAGCATACCCACTTAGGTAGATTGGCGAAGATCGGCTAAAAAAGAGAGACTCCAGCGTTCGCAGTAATCGTGGCAAACACTTTCTGGGAACGAGAAAGACATGTCATAGCGCACGCCCCTCCGATGCGAAGTCCAGTGATTATCACTTCCACACACACACACACACACACACACACGCACACACACACACGCACACACGCACGCACGCACACACACACACACACACACACACGCACGCACGGACGCGCGCGCACACACACGCACGCACGCACGGACGCACGCACACAGACACACACACAGACACACACACACACACACGCACGCACGCACACGCACACGCACGCACGCACACGCGCACTTACACGCACACGTACTTACACACACACGCGCACACACGCGCACGCACGCACGCATGCACGCGCGCGCGCGCACGCACACAAAACAATTAAGCGCACACTTATAGCAACAATGATGGAGTAAAGGTAGTTGCCGCAGCGAAGAAGAAGCAAATCGGCTGCAATCGTGGACTTAACCGTCGTGAGGGTGATGAAGGTTGCGTACAGCTTCGCTACCTTCAAATCTTACGCGCTAGTGCGAGCTTCCTTTTTTGTGTAGCGAAGAAACACAACTGCGGTTCAAATAAAATTAAAATACAAAATATTATAAAAACTAGCCAAATAAAAGTGCATCTTCAAACATCTAAAACAAACGAAAAATAAAATACGATGCCCGGGAAAGAATGGCAGAAACGCAAATAAAAAATAAAGAAAAGTGTGCAAATCGTGTAACGCCCTGCATTCGTACAAAAAAGCATGATAGGGGGAAATAACGCATTTAATCGTTATAATAGCGTGAATGGAGATTCCTGGTTGTAGGATTGGAAACACCAGAAAATACAAACAATAGAAAAACTAAATAAATCACAACAGTACACTCGCTAGATCAAAAATATGAATCTTGTACACCTCTCCAGAAAAGGTACACGTAAATCAAAAGGCCGGGAAAGAACGAAAGAACGACGAATAAAAAATAGCGAAAACGGACAATCCATGCACTACGACTTGCATCTGTGGAAAAATAATTAGTATGCGAAGTTAAGGCACTTAATCACTGTAATTATGTAAATGCATGTCATCGGTGACGAGAAACAGAGGAAACACTTAAAACAATAAAAAACCCAGCGTAATTGGTACACATACCCAAGTATGGATTACATAACTCGCAATAAAAACAGGCGGTGTAAGAAAGCTAAGCACTAATAGAGAATTTTCTGAATTTCTGTAGATTTCCTGTAGGCCTGTCTTGTTGTGCCATTACTCACAACAGGGATCGAAAGCCACTGTCTCTCATGAAGAACGAATCGTGTTTTTTTTTTTGTTCTCATAGTAACACTGCGAGAAGGAACATCATAAAAAGCGTAATATAATCATGAACAACAGGGCTATAACCAGTATTTTTTCTCGGGGGAGGACGGTGTTATTGTTAGTTGCGTAATTTCGCGCGTATAACCCGCACCAAAATGCGAAAATTTCAGTGAAGTAGTGGTGCGGATTATATGCGAGGTATTTCCTTTGGTGCAGCTTCACCGCAACGCGCATTGGGTCGTAATGCCCTACGACAGTAATAGCGACTAAGACACTGCTATTCCATTGGCAGCGCTCACTTTGCACACACAGCTCAACAACATACAAACCTGAAAAAATGTATGCTGCAAGTCATCTAGTTACGTAGTCAGCTAGGTAAGTTCTTTTGTACGAACAAATATATAATATTGCTTGAGTAGCAGCTTTGCTCCATCCTTTTATGTATAAAATATGCGGGAAATAAGCGGTGATGTATTTTTTTTATTCGTCGGCGGAAAGTCGGGGTGCGGATACTATGCAGGGGCGGGTTATACGCGCGAAAATACGATATAGGAAGGAAGAAGTTTTGCCAAAAGGAATATACTAGCAATCGCATACACGCTGCCTGAAAAAAAAGGGGGGTGGAAGGTCAAACCCTCCCCCCCCCCCCCCCCCACACACACACACACACACAGCCACCCCTGGCTATGTTCCTGGTGAACAGAGTTTTTAACCTTTATTCACTTTGTAAATAATTTGTAGCCGCTTAGAACTATGCTTGATTAAGTAACTAAAATGAGCGGATCGTTTACTGACAGTTTTTGTGAGAGCAGGCGATACTGCACTCTTACACGATGCAGAAAATTTAAACAGAGAGTATACGTGGGGTTTTAAGGAATCATTTCGCCCAACGAGGTGCCGGGGCAATTTGTTCCGGGGCCATTTGTTCCGGAACCGTTTGTTCTGGGGACATCAGTTCGGGGACTATGAGTTCCGGAACCATTTGTTCCTACTCTTAAATTAGGACAATTTGTACCGACTCCATGGGACCAGAACTTCCGGAACAGTTTGTTCTTACACCCAGTAGGTACACAGTGGTAGAGAGAAAACGGTCAATTCAGAGCTTTCTTCCAACTCTCCTGCATCGCAATGTACGACAGCAACATCAAATTTTGCAGGGTAGATAATTGTGAGTGGCAATAACCACATTTTGTTCGCATTTATTGTCTCTATTTTCTTTCGAAATCCTCTTAGTTGTGTATTAGTAAGATTATACAGGATTTGAATTGCGCACCTTACGACCGTCGACCTGGTGTTATGTTGAAGTCCAAACTGACGTCACATAGGCGATGTGGTGCCTAGTGAAAAGAAAAAAATTCTGCAGAAATTCAGAGAATTGTCTACTAATGCGTAGCATTCTTATGCCTCCTGTCTTGAGTGTGAGTTTTCTCCATCCATTTTTTTTTGTTTTTTCTGAATCCTGTCCGGCCAATTATCTCCAATTACGCTATTATGACGATTGCAGGTGAAACTTTTGCGAAATCTTGATCATTGTGGAAATGCAGGGCGTTACACTTTTCGCTATTTTCCGTATTTTTTATATTTCTCTTATTTTTTTTAGTTTTTCAAAATTTCGTTCAACCAATTATGTCCATTTACGCTATTACATCGATTACATTTGAAACTTTCGCGAAATCTTCATTATTGCGGTAATGCAGGGCGTTACACGGTTCGCCATTTTCCGTAATTATTTTATATATATTTTTTTCTATTTGTTTAGTTTTTCAAAATTTCGCTCGACCAATTATGTCCATTTGCGCTATTATAACGACTACAGGTGGAATTTTCGCCAAATACGCATTATTGTGGAAATGGCATGCGGTATACGATTTGGCATTCTCCGTATTTCTTAAATATTTTCATTTTTTATTTTTCAAAATTTTGTTTGGCCAATTATCTCCACTTATTTTATTAAAACGATCACACTTAGCACTTTCGCGAAATCTGCATTATTGTGGAAATGCAGGGCGTTACACGGTTAGCCATTTTCCGTAATTATTTTATATATTTTTTTATTCTTTTAGTTTTTCAAAATATCGTTCGGCAAATTATCTCCCTTTACGTTATATTAGCGAGTACAGGTGGAACTTGCGCGAAATCTGTATTATTGTGGAAATGCAGCCTCACTACATGGTTCGCCATTTTCCGTAATTATTTTATATATTTTTTTATTCTTTTAGTTTTTCAAAATATATTTCGGCAAATTATCTCCCTTTACGTTATATTAGCGAGTACAGGTGGAACTTACGCGAAATGTGCATTATTGTGGAAATGCAGGGCGCTACACGGTTCGCCATTTTCCGTAATTATTTTAAATTTTCCTTATTTTTTTAGTTTTTCATAATATCGTTCGACCAATTATCTTCAGTTACGTTATATTAACGAGTACAGGTAGAACTTCCGTGAAATATGCATTTTTGTGGAAATACATGGCGTTACACGTTTTTCCATTTTCCATATATGTTATTTTTTTATTTTTTAGTTTGTCAAAATTTTGTGCGAACAGTTATCTCCATTTGCACCATTATAGCGATTCCAGGTAGAACTTCAGCGAAATCTGGAAATATAGGGCGTTACACGTTTCGCCATTTTTCGTGTTTTTTATATTTTTGTTATTTTTTTTAGTTTATCAAAATTTCGTGCTAACAGTTATCTCCATTTACGCCATTATAGCGACTACAGGTGGAACTTCCCCGATATCTGCATTTTTGCGGAAATGAAGGGCATTACACGGTCTTGGATGCGGCACTACTCGGCAAAGAATGCCACGAATTAAAATTTATGGTGTTGGTTAGTTCCAACTCGAGCACACGCGCGGTAGCATAGCTGGGGCTGCGTATGTGGCTTCGGTTATGCTAGTCACTCCCACCATTTTTTCATGCAGCCCCTTGCCACGCCATGTGTGATTTTGGTCATCTGCGCGTAAGGAATAAGATTAATTCAGCGGCGCTTCACACCGAATAAATCGTACCTTTTCGGATCTGTCTCTCAGTTGTTCGCACGAAGCTACAGCTCATTACTGGAGCACACATCGCAGGGCTCGGCGGTGTTGGCCGTGCGTGCGAGCGAGGAGCTGTCCAAGTGGCTGCAGGACCGGGACGAGCTGCTGCGCTTGCAGGCGTACGACCGGGAGCTCTCTGCCGTGGTTGGGGCCTTCTCCTGGCCACAGACAGCCGACATCGTCCGCACTGTCGCCACTGCAGACAGCGTGCTGGGGGCGGTTGTCTCAAATGCCAGGTAAATGACCACTCCGAGGTAGCTGCGACGGTGGATCGCCTCCAAAACACGGCCACCCTGTTTCGTGGGCTTTGTCAACTTCGTTTCAGTAAAAAGCTTGTGATTAGCTGCAGTGGAGGAGAAAAATCAACGACGGCCAATTGATGCGAGAGCGAAAAAAAGCATGACGACAACGTCCAAGAGAAATTCACTTCTGGCTGACAAAAAAAAAAAAAAAAAAAAGGACCCGCTAAGAAATGCGAGGTTTGGTGTACCTTCGACAACCCCAACCCAGCAACAATGGAATCTACCAATAAGGTCATATAAGGTTCGAGGTACAAAGTTCGGAGCTGTTGCTAAAAGCACAACAAAATAGCTTTACGATCAACCAGCAAGGTCGTGTACAAGTTAGAAAATTACGGCCGCCAAGTTTATAGCACTAGCCAAAAACCACAGCCAAACAAGTGTGGTCAGCCAGCATGCGGCCAGCCAATTCGTGCGGCTGCATTTGAGGCAGTGTCCTAGCCAAACTGCAATCGAGCTTAAAGCATAAATCCAATTGCCTACATGGTTCCTCGTCGTCAAGGCAGCGATGGTTCAAGGATTAAACGACTTTACATCAGAAATTAGTTTAGACTGTATATTCATCAACATAGAGATGGCGAACTGTAGTACAACAGGTTCCGTGCATAAGTGACGCGCTTGCGTCGGGCACCTCCGTGCTCTCAGCTTGTTGAGTCCGTTCTCTCCCTACAGCCTGTGGTCCGGTGCGCGCATGGATTTCGACACGTGGCGCGAGGCGGCATCCAAGGCGGCTGGGCAAGCGGTGACCCCGTACGTGCAGCCGTCCAAGCTGCTGCCCGTGGTCGAGTACTTGGTGCTCAACATGACGGGAGTTTCCTCGGTGGTTGCTGCCTGGCTGCTGATCCGCGCATTCGTCCCGTCCAACAAGGTGAGCGCTCGACACATACAGCAGCTACTCGCTAAGCGAAGGTCCCCAGCGCTATTGAGCCGATGGGGTCGAGCATCGGAAGCGTTTTAAGGCGTCCTTCGCGTACTCCATTCAGATTTTGGCCTGTCGGTATAGCTAGAACCCTTGATTTGATTGATTGTAGGGTTTAACGCGCCGACGCAACGCAGGTGATGAGGCGCGCCGTAGTGGAGGGCTCCGGATTAATTGAGAACCCTTTCCCAATTTGGCCTTCAAATTGAGGAGGGCAACGCATGCAATGTTTCTTCTGCAAACTTGTCACAGAAAGACGCCTGGTAAACTTGCGACGCAACCGAGCCTGTCTGCCTTAAAGGAGTACTGACACGAAATTTCTCGCTTTCAGTTTTTATGCTGTAAAGAATACCTATTGGCCCAGTAATTACGAAAATCGAACCGAAAGCCGTCAGCCGCCAACACAGAATTAATTATAGGACGTTTATTGCAACCAATTTCAAATTTGGTCGCCGCGCGGGAAAATGGCCGTTCGAAGGCCAGCCTGCAAGCGGGCCAGCCTTACGTCACGGTCTCACCCGTGACGTCAGGGACGTTTTTCTTTCCTCCATGCGTTCGCCGCATCGTCTGCTACGATTGCACATGGTCCGCACTCACCCGCGCAGTCGACATGTCGTCTGAATCGTCAGACTCGGATGAGTCGCTGCCACCCGACAGACAGAACAACTTTATTTGGCCAGGCGATTAGGCCGGCGATGTCTTCGCCGTCGTCCGTTTTTTAATATCACTGCGGCTCGAACCGGCGCACACCGTGATAGCAAAAGCTTGTCGCCACTCTTCTAATCAATCTGATCGCGAAAAAGAAGTTCCACATGCGAGAAAGTAGATGCTAGTGAGTTGAAAAATTGTGCTAGGGGTTGTTATCAGCGCTGAATTTAGAAGTTTAATTTAAAAGTTGAATTTAAAAGTTTAAAATTTAATTTAACTCAGCCCTTGATTATGAATCTAAGAGCTATGGCTGTACGCAGTATACTACCTTTCCTCATGCCGTGAGATTCTGAATAGCGACTGCCAAAACTGCGCAGGTCAATTTGTTTGACTGCTTCTTAAGCACTTTTTTTGTAGCCCTTTATTCTAATGGAGATATTCACTCTGTGGAACTAAGTTAGTACATAAAACAACCTTGCGAGCCCTCTGTCCTCGCGGTCATATCGTCAGGCTGCCTATTTATCAACAATGTAGCACTGACATGATTACCTAGCTTTAGATATCTTCTGCAACGTTTGGAACGTGTGTTTTGTTTTGTTCCCGAGCGAGGGATATTTTCTTCATGTGTCTTCAACTTAAATGGGATAAAATTGCGCAAAACAGCACACCATCATGGTTCAGACATGCAGACTTGTCCCGCGTGTCGCGCCGTTTCATTAAATAATGTAACAACTTGCCCAACTACAAACCCTGATGCAGACTTCCACCTTGGAAGTAAAGGACAAACCCAATTAAGTTATTTCAGGGCGCGTCTGATGACGATGGCATATTATCCTTTCTGCACTTGCCTAATCACGAGCCCTTTTTTTCACTGGCCAAGCAGTAGATAGACAGCCGAACTTCTTGACTACGGCAGTGGCTGCGATTGTATTTTCTATCGGCTGTGGCCTGGCCTCGCGAAAAGGCGGTGCTTCGTTCCCAAGTCTCTTGCCATCTATACTGCTTGCTTCCCGATTACGTCCCCGTTACAGACATGCACCTCAAGCTTCTTTCGAGACTGCAAATACCTGGGTTCACATGGGCAAAACGGTGAAGCCAGGTGGAGTCCCGCGGATGTTAGCTGTCGGGTGCGCACAGTGGGAGCGTTGGGGAGCAGTGAGAGCCCACACGGTGTCCTCGCAGGAGACGCGAAGCGAACGGTGCATTCAGCTGGTCGAGCGAGAACTGCCCCTCGCTGTCGCCTCGGCCTACGCCCTGGTCTCGGACTCCGCGGCCAACGCGTCCACGGTTGACGCCGCAGACGAACTCGTACACAACGTGGCAGCCGGGATGGCCGGGCTTCTGGAGGCGTCGGGCCAATTTCGGAGAGCCGGCCTCTTACGAAGGGTCCAGGCCAGATTCATCCTCCCCGAGAGCGACGTGAGTGTTTGAAGCGTAGAATAAGTGACACGGTGGGGATGGAACGACTCAAGACGGGCCTGCAGGTGGCTACGGACCTGCTGTACGTGTCTGTGCCGGCGGCTGACCCTGCACACGGCTTTTTCGGCTCTTTGGCAAGAGCGACGAACGCAATGGCCGACAGTCGTCTCGCGGCGCTCGGCTCGAAGCTGGAAGAGAGCTGGTCCACTATGCTGCTGTTCGCACGGCCTCTCGTTCCGCGACTGCGCCACGTGGGTGGCACGCTCCTCGTGCCCATGGCGGCCTTGGAGCCCCCCATCTTCCGCCAGACGCTCACCGGATCGGTCAACTACGGTGCATTCGGCCGAATAGTGGCCCAGGTATGGCGTCACGAAATCCTTCCCGGGTGTTCTGAGTGAGTGCGATCCAGGTGCCCAAACTTTGAGTTTCAGGAGCCGGAATTGGCGCAAAGGGATACAAGCCCTCATCTTTGTTCTTTTAAATGCGGATAATTTCTTAGGCTCGCGATGTCACTCGTCGATGTTGTCGGCGCCGTCCACACGCTCACTGCGCATGCGCGTCGCGTCGAGGCCCAGGTGCGCGTCTCTCCCCCGTACCCTCCTCGCTCTCAACAACAGGTGCGGCGGTGCGGGAGGAGCGTGTGTACCCCGTGCGCTCCGTCGCTGCGGCGGTGCGCGGGGAGCGCGTCTGTGCGCGCATGCGTCGTAGCTACCCGTGCGCTGCGTCGCGCTCAACAGTAACGGCGGCAGGGCGTGTACACGTGATAACGGCGTGGTGGGTGCGTGGAAAGTTCGCGCGCTTGTGTACGGAAGTGTGCGCATGCGCGTCTCTCCCCCGTACTCCTCTCCCTCGAACGCGGGCGGTGTGTATATAAGCGGCGGAGCGTGCGTTCGGAATTCAGTCAAGGGCGTCTTTGCTTGGCTTTCGCTTGACTTGACGCTTTGCTTGACGGCACCAAGCAATAAAGACAGACTTTAACATTACACTCCTTGCCTTCGGTTCTGCTTCATTCAATAACTAAGAATAATAAAGACGAAATAACAATTAAGCATTCCCAAACCACACCCAATTACGCAACATTCACGCGATACCCCCACCACTCTGCGACGCATTTACTCGAGTTCCCCCGTGGGAAGATGCGGGCGGTTTTTTTTGCTCCTCTATCGCAATGGTAACGGGTAGCAGAACGGAGGAGAGAAACTCCTTCAGGGGATTGTAGGGTGTTGAGCGGGAAAGGTGTCTCGTCAGCAGCGGTGATCCCAACAGGGTGCGGACGAGGTGTATGCCTCTCCCTTCTCCCCCATATTATTTTACGCACAAAATCATCGGGCTTTTTTCTGCGAAGATGTGTATGTCTCCCCCCAGTTTTCATTCCGGTGAAGCCGTTTTACTCGGCGCCACTTGCACTTCACTCGGCGCCGCTCCGCCGCTCCTCCGAGGCCACTCCCAACCCCTCTTTCGCAACTGTTATTGCCCTCGCCACCACCGACGCTTTTTAAAGACGATAGTATTTTTTGGGTTACTTAAACAAAGAAATTTTGGTCTGCCGAAAAGAAAATTTAGTAGTAAGCGATACAAAGACCCGCTCTGCTAAATACTACACGGGTCGCCTAAAATATGTATAGTTCCAAAGATAATCGAAAACATACTAAAATGTCTCTAAGCAGGAAACCATGCACACTACATGTATCACTTCACAATTCTATCACAACACTCACTACAGTTCTCCGCCATCCACTAGTACACACACTACTATAACCACTATTACACCGCGAGATCACTGTAGATCACAACCGCGACAGTTCATGGCTAAGCTTCACCCTCAATACAACAATCAATAGGGTAGAGTAGACACTTCTATTTGCTTGTTTACCACACGGGTAAACCGAGTGGACCACCGCTGAAGGACTGCTCTTCCCCCAGCGCGGCGAGCTCAGCCTCCAGATGATCGAATAGACGAGAGCGCATTTTTCGTAGCATGGGAAACACGAACTTTTGTGGCCGCGCTCTGAGCGCCGCAAGGCCGCGCCTTTTCCGGATGAACAGGACACCAACGCACAGAAAAAACAGAACAAACGCGTCGCGCGACTTAGTGCGTGCGCCGAGTTTCTGTCCAAACATCCGTGCTAACAGATCGCATGCTGCAGGGTTTCTCGCAGCCTCCACTGTGGGAACCTGTCCGAGGGTTCCACACCCCATGCTGTGATGCGGTCCGCAGTGGGCAGGACCCCCCAGTAACAAAAAAAAAAAAACTATAAAAACCGACCTTGGCCTACTGCAATTGGAAAATAATCCTCTTGGTGACCTCCTCTCCCAAACTGCGAGGGAAACCGTGTTTGTTTATTTTTTGAAGACGATAGTCTTTCTTGGGTTAGTAAAACGCAGAAATTGTGGTCTGTCTGTCTGTCTGCATGTGACTCGATTCAGCCACCCCGCCAAAGGAAAATAAAATCTGCGCAATAGCCTTATATACTTACAGCCAAATCTAAACGCCTAAGTCCGGTGTCAATGTTCATACTTGTCAACATTGTTGGACATGACCAACACATTACGCATATATAGGGCAGCAAATCAATACATAAGTGATGTTTGCAGTGTTCGTTTATTAAAATTCATGGATACTTGGTTTTTGCGATAGCAAATACTACATCAACGGCAGAAAACGTCGCCTGCTGTTGGCCGCGCTACCTCCTGGCGACATTTAAGAAATCGAACGGCTCTAGCAACGAAAGGTTCCACTAGATAGATTCCACTTTCCGCTTGGAACGCTCGTGGAGTAGGACAACGTGGTTCTATAAACGTTGTAGTAGGGTGCCTCCGCCGTGTCTCCGCCGTACGGCAGCGCGGGCATCGAGGCACCCGGCCTCGATGTCTGCGCATCGAGGCCGGGTTTGCTCAAGTCAATTTAAATTGACTTGAGCAAACCTCTAGCGTGTTTACCTTAGGGGAGAGCGATGGGAGAGGAACAGCATTAGTGGTGAGCGGGAAAGCGAAGGGAGGCATTTACTACACAAACATTAAGATGCCTAGGCGTGGTGTGGAAACATAGAGCTCCATGTTTGTTTGCTGGAATAAAACTCAGGTCCTTCCAAGTTTCATTCAGTGAATAGGCTGCTAGGTTGCAAATAACAAACACGTTTTGTTCCGTGCACTCCGTGGACTGCTTTCAGCTTCGCAGGTCATCCTTCTTCACACAGTGGAAGGGCACTAATTTTTAAAAAATTTTATGTGCACCACGAGGTGAAATACTGGCGTTATGAGCATATGAGCAGACGATGACCATCTGAAGAGGGTAGGGGTGAGGAGAGGGTGGCGGAGACATCCGGGGAAGTTTCAGCAGTTAACATTTCGCGTATCGCTTCCACGGAAGCTCGGCCAGAAACGACTGGTGGCGGGGAAGCCCCCCCCCCCCCCCCCCCCCCGTTAACGCGTGCGTGACGTTCTCCGCTCGTGTAGCCCAGGGCGTCTAAACAGCGTGCAGTTGGCCAGCAGGTGCGTCTTCGCTGAGAAAACCACGGATGTAAACGTGGCGGTCGAGGTGGACCGCATGGTTACGACCCTTCTGCGCGATATTTCCAGCCACGCGGAAAGTTACGTCCACCCTAAAAACTTGCACGTGATGATGCCAGTGTACAAGCACAAATGTAAAACTTCGCGTTACGTCAGCTTTACACCACCTATGTGTGGGACCTGCCAATTTCTTAATTTATTCTGCAGGCTTTAATCGAGATGTTCGTGGGACGTCCCAACACCACAAAGGCGTGCGGTGAAGCAGTCGGAAACTGGACCGACACACTGCTCCGCGACGCAGCTGTAGAGAGGCCCGTGCAACGCGCATTTCAGGTGAGTCTGACGCTGATGTGGCGATATGTGTGCAGTGGACGCAGCTGGGCACTGGGGTGTGCACAGTAGAGCTATAGGCTAAATAACAATGAATCGTAGCTCGCGCTTTGAACGCACCGTGAATCTGCAGCGGTTTTTCGCGTAAGTGTTTGCTTGTAACGCGGACTGTACTGCAGCAGTTTCAGAGCAATGCCTAGTTAACGAGTGCCGAACAAAGCAGGAAGAAAACATGCCTCTATTTCAAGAAATGAGAATATGTCCTATTTATCCCCCAGTACCGGTAAAACGCTTGTGAAAAAGGCTTAACTAAAGTCATCGCCCCTAATAGTTCTCAGTATTTTTAATGATATGAAACGAGGCTCAAATAAAAAAGGGGCAAGCGTAAAAAAAACTCGCGAATGTCTCGCTAAGATACCTTTGAGATATTCTAGCGATCTTTTAGAGAGTTTTTCAGTCCTGCAAGGCCTGAAACCAGCCATGAAGGATTGTTAGTCCCCTTCGATAAGACATTCAAAGTCTGCAAGACGGTATTTGCTAGATTACTAGCACATTTAGACTCTATAAACTGTCCCTTCACAACACCCGTGCCAGTGCAAGTGATGTACCGGGCCAATGCCTCCAGTTTTAGATGCGAAGCATCTCTTGCTCGGGGGGATATCCCGCGTCCGTGCCCCGTCCGCACCGCCTCTGATGATGATTGTGGCAGGATGCCCCTAGGGATTGGCTAACCAAAGAATTCATCACGAGATAGCTTCGCGTTCAACCACCATCGTCATCTTCCCGTAGGGGAACCCGCTGAAGAAGATGAAGGAGAAGAAGAATATATGCGAAGCATCTCTTGCTCGGGGGGATGTCCCGCGTCCATGCCCTGTCCGCAGCGCCTCTGATGATGATTGTGGCAGGATGCCCCTAGGGATTGGCCAACAAAAGAATCCATCACGAGATAGCTTCGCGTTCAACCACCGTCGTCATCTTCCCGTAGGGGAACCGCTGAAGAAGAAGGAAAAGAAGACAAAGCTGCGAAGACGAGAACGTGTACGTTGCTCTCAGCCGGTGCACC